>NW_024041150.1:32929010-33529010 GCF_014851395.1 Micropterus salmoides
GCAGCCATTTCCAAAAATCAAAAAGTTCATTTTATTTCTCATAATGTACACTCAGCACCCCATCTTGACAGAAAAAAACAGAAATGTAGAAATTTTTGCAAATTATTAAAAAAGAAAAACTGAAATATCACATGGTCATAAGTATTCAGACCCTTTGCCGTGACACTCATATTTAACTCAGGTGCTGTCTTTTCTTCTGATCATCCTTGAGATGGTTCTACACCTTCATTTGAGTCCAGCTGTGTTTGATTATACTGATTGGACTTGATTAGGGAAAGCCACACACCTGTCTATATAAGACCTTACAGCTCACAGTGCATGTCAGAGCAAATGAGAATCATGAGGTCAAAGGAACTGCCTGAAGAGCTCAGAGACAGAATTGTGGCAAGGCACAGACTGGCCAAGGTACAAAAAATTTCTGCTGCACTTAAGGTTCCTAAGAGCACAGTGGCCTCCATAATCCTCAAATGGAAGACGTTTGGGACGACCAGAACCCTTCCTAGAGCTGGCCGTCCGCCAAACTGAGCTATCGGGGGAGAAGAGCCTTGGTGAGAGAGGTAAAGAAGAACCCAAAGGTCACTGTGGCTGAGCTCCAGAGATGCAGTCGGGAGATGGGAGAAAGTTGTAGTAAGTCAACCATCACTGCAGCAATCCACCAGTCGGGGCTTTATGGCAGAGTGGCCCGACGGAAGCCTCTCCTCAGTGCAAGACACATGAAGCCCGCATGGAGTTTGCTAAAAAACACCTGAAGGACTCCAAGATGGTGATAAATAAGATCCTCTGGTCTGATGAGACCAAGATAGAACTTTTTGGCCTTAATTCTAAGCGGTATGTGTGGAGAAAACCAGGCACTGCTCATCACCTGTCCAATACAGTCTCAACAGTGAAGCATGGTGGTGGCAGCATCATGCTGTGGGGGTGTTTTTCAGCTGCAGGGACAGGACGACTGGTTGCAATCGAGGGAAAGATGAATGCGGCCAAGTACAGGGATATCCTGGACGAAAACCTTTTCCAGAGTGCTCTGGACCTCAGACTGGGCCGAAGGTTTACCTTCCAACAAGACAATGACCCTAAGCACACCGCTAAAATAACGAAGGTGGCTTCACAACAACTCCGTGGCTGTTCTTGAATGGCCCAGCCAGAGCCCTGACTTAAACCCAATTGAGCATCTCTGGAGAGACCTGAAAATGGCTGTCCACCAACGTTTACCATCCAACCTGACAGAACTGGAGAGGATCTGCAAGGAGGAATGGCAGAGGTACCCAAATCCAGATGTGAAAAACTTGTTGCATCTTTCCCAAACGACTCATGGCTGTATTAGATCAAAAGGGTGCTTCTACTAAATACTGAGCAAAGGGTCTGAATACTTATGACCATGTGATATTTCAGTTTTTCTTTTTTAATAATTTGCAAAATTTCTACATTTCTGTTTGTTTCTGTCAAGATGGGGTGCTGAGTGTACATTACTGAGAAATAAAATGAACTCTTTTGATTTTTGGAAAATGGCTGCAATGAAACAAAGAGTGAAAAATTTAAAGGGGTCTGAATACTTTCCGTACCCACTGTATGTATTGATCACAACCTGATAAAGGTAGCACTGAAACATTGTGTCAATGCATATAGCTTGGTTTTTTTTTGCCAGTTAGACAGAGTGCAGGAGTTTTCTTTGTAACTTTTGACCTGTCTATCCCCCTCTGACGCACCTGTCTCTCCCTTTAGAGGGTGGTGGGAATGAGGAGTTCATATAAACAGCTCAGGCAAACACTTGTCTGTCTGTGAATTTTATTCAAGTCTTCTGCAGAAGGAACTCTCTGGGACACACACGCATCAGAGTATCATCCGAGTGAGCTGCAGTGTCTCAGCACATGCAGGTTTTAACCTAATCTCATCAAGGGAACATGTCTGAGTGCTCCCTAGGGGACACTCAATCTGGATTTATCGTAAGACAATCATGCCCAGGTACATGTGGTGAACCACTTAAAGTCATGACCCCCCTGGACACCTCATAAAGCATCACGCACATTTATTCTTCCATTGACCCCATACCCAAGAGACCAGAGGCCCCCAATGAGTGAGATTAGTTACATGGCAGTGTTTGGAGATGGGTTTTCATGGAATTCCCATTACAAAGGTGCAAAGTAATTAACAGTTCTGATTACATTCAATTCTTATAAGGATCAGATGCTGATGTTCGACAACAGGGCCTGGCTCGCAATCTCCTATATATTTTACCCAAAAGGTGTTGATAAGGTTAAGGTCCGGACTCTGTGCAGGCCAGTGAAGTTCTTCCATACCAAATTGGGAAAAGCATTTCTTTATGAAGTGGGCTTTGTGCATGGGGACATTTTCAGTTTGTTTCAAACAGGAAAAGGGTCAAACACAAACTGTGGGGAGAACTATTATCTAAAATTGTATGCTGTAGCATTTTGATTCCCCTTAAGAAAGACAACACCTTGGGAAAAAAACAGCCCCTACCAAAAGCACTGGGATAGGGGTGCCCCAATACTTTTGTCCATAAAGTGTGTATCAGAAGTTGGTAAACTAGGATTCTTATTATTATGTACTTACCACTGAGATCCACTAGACGCCACCATTCTCTCAGGCAGTGAGCCAGAGGACACCACCAACACATTTCAGAATGCTTTTCATTACATGAGTAACTTTATTCCCCAAAAGACGATATATCTTTCTACTGTTGCATCTTATAAAGTTGAAGCTCTTCTTTCCATACATGGCACAAATTCTAACTCATACAGATTTATAAATATTAATGTTGCTGGGAGAGTGCATTGTGCTGGCGCTCAAGTCATTTCACTTCAAAAAGAGGTTTCATAGGCAGAGGGAAATGTTTACATGCCAAGGCAAGTGTGACATAAAAAAGAACAGCAAAATGTACCTAGAATAATTGTGATTTTGCTCTTAGAAATGTATATTAGGCTACATAATATTAAATCATATTATTAATACACAATTAATATTACAACACTGCAAATTTCGCATCGTTCATTAAGTTCATATCTGTGGCCTAAAATGAAGCAAAAGGTGAACAGGTGTTCATCTGATTTTTGGATTTGGGACTTTCCACGCTGCTGCTGTGCAACCATATATCACCCTGCTCACAGAAATCCTGCCTGCATACTCTGTGAATCCAGTGAGAAGCTTTGAATTCCATTTTTTAAACAGTGTATAAGAAGAAACACTGCAATGCAGCAGACGTGGGAACCCCTTTTTATATTGTTTAGCAAAAAAAAATAGGCCTACCCTGGGAGGCGGGGCAGGTACATCTATGTTTATTAAAGTAACGGTGGAAAACTTACATAAATGGCAAGGCGGGCAGTCCATACGGCAAAATAA
Organism: Micropterus salmoides; assembly: GCF_014851395.1. Classification (NCBI taxonomy): domain Eukaryota; kingdom Metazoa; phylum Chordata; class Actinopteri; order Centrarchiformes; family Centrarchidae; genus Micropterus; species Micropterus salmoides. Next base: position 32,932,365 of record NW_024041150.1, read on the forward strand.
ATCCATAATACAGAAACCAAAAGAAAAGCAATAATCCAAGCAGGGAAGGCTGGCGACAAAAACAAAACACAAAAATCCACAAAGACAGGCACGGAAAGCAAAAGTTTAGACAAGACACAAGAGGACACTTCAAAATAAGGAAGAAAAAGACTTCAAAGAGTGAGTAGCCACAAGACTGAAACATGAAAAATTTGCTTATGTACACAGGAGCTGATTTCGTTTGGTGACATGTATGTCTGTGAAAAGTCAGTGTTATTAGATTCAAGAAGTTTATTGTCATATGCACAGTAACGTCACAACTGTTTAAACCATACAAAAAAAAGCATGTAATTATGTTGATATATATAAATATAAATATATAAAAACAATAAACAACAATACATACAGACTTACAATAAAATTAGGTGCAGCAGAGGGAGTTAAGTGGAAACAAAATCCTGAGCGTTGTTGTGAGAATGAGATAAATGTGAAGAAAAAGACCCTGGTCCTGGTTAAACAGTTTGACTGCCTGACACATATACTCCATTATAGTAAGTGTTTTGCCTTTGTTTTCATGAGAGATAATCATTACCTACTTAAGTCATATTGTGAAAATACAATTTGAAGAAGGAAATATTGTTAAACTACTGTTTTATTTCTTTAATAAGTTTTGTGTCTCTACAGCCCAAGGGCGTCACTGTGTGTTGAAAAGCAGTGGGGACGTAAGGGCTCAGATTAGGGGTGTGATGATACACTTCGGTCACGAGACATGACGATGCAGGAGAACGAGACAAAAAGATTTTTAACACTATTTGAAGAAAAAGGAAATGCTGAAATACATGAGCGGCGGTCTGGGTCCCCCGATTGGATCATTGGAGCATTTAACACTTAATTTCCGGCATACTGGAGACATTTTCTGCTCCAATTTATGGTGGAAACATCTTAATTTATGTAAAGGGAAACAAAACAATTCAGCTTGTAGGTGATACTTGTTGTTATATAAAAATATAACAAAATAAAATGTAGTAATCAGAAGCTTGTTTATTTAACTAGTTACTTTGGGGGGCAATGCACATTTGTTTCTTCTATGTTAAATTTGCATTGCATGTTTTCTTATTTTGCAAATAAACCTTTCTCAAAGCATTTTCATTTGTTATCTAACATTTCTTGGTGCAAGCTATTTTTCAGGACATTTTTAACAAATGCTTCCAAATGCGGTGGGGACATGTTCGCAGCGTCCCCAGTGTAAATTACACTTCTGCTACAGTCTCTTGTGCCCTGACCTTTGCCCTGCCTCTTGAGACCTTTGGTTGTACATGATCAAATTTCTGATGAGATGCTAGTTTCCTGTAAAAGAGGAAGCTAAGGTCCGCTTTTGCTGGAAACTGAAATCTCAAGAACAAACAAACAAGGCGCCCCTTATGACACACGAGCGTATATCTCGCCCTCATGAGGGGAAGTGTGAAAAGAAGTTTGAAGAAAAGTGAAGGTCAAGAGTTTTACTTCACTTTAATTTTTAAGTAAAACTTGTCTTTTGTAATGGTGTTTCCTGTATGCATTCCCTGTTGACATCAAAATAAATATTTTGATCAGTAAAAAAGGCCCTATTTTTTAATGTGACACCAACCATTGTGAAAAGGCCAGCGAGACTGCAAGTGGAGTGAGTGTTATCATAAATTGGGTTAATGTCAGTTATAATCTTTGTGTGATGCATTTAAGATTTATAAGAGAAGAAATGCAAAAAACAAAGTTGTTTTGCTTTAAAACTGTGGCCTACTATATCTGGACTTTTTTTGAAATTTGAAATTTGAAAAGATTATATTAACATAGTTTTCTACATGATGTTTGTATTATTTATTTGATATTAACTTGTGAACTGGAGCAAAGGGGTGTTGCAACTACTGGACAGGAGGAGTAACCACCCATAAAATGAGAAGTATGACCTAAGAATGTAAAGATCAATCAATGTGATGATCAAGTTCTGGTAGCCAATGAGCGTTTCAGAAATGGTTTCTGTCCTTTTCTTTGTTTAAGTTGCTGACCCTAGAGCTCCGGGGAAGTTGATGTAGTAGATTTTTAGCAGACCTTGTTGGTTAGACTTAGGCGATTTTTAATATTGCTTTGCTCTTCATTCTTTTAAAAATTTAGATTATTGCTCTCTGGTAGGGAGATGGGGAGATTTAGGTCCTTTTTAACAAGGGTGATTTTACCAATTGCCCACAGGAACCGGTAAGAGCTCAGGTAGCGTAGAGGATTTTGTGAGAACTTTAAAACCCTTTTTTGCATTTTTTGACAATACATACGTTTCGCTTTTGGTGGACATCAGAGAAAAACTAAAATGCCTTTTCTCCTTTTGTCTTCATTTCTTCCCCCATTCTGGACTGGTAAGTCAGTATTCTTTTACTTTTACATCCACACTGCCTACACCTACACACCTCATTACAGATAAACAGTAAATTGGCCGCATTTTGTTAAAGGAACTCATTACAGATTATGTTCAGTGCCCCACTGTCTGGAATCTGCCAGTGAGAGGATGGAAGATGGCTGATGATTTTATCTGGCAGAGCAAAGTGCTCGGCACTGACGAGAAAAGTGTTTTGTCAGATAAGAAATGTGTTGCCGAGTTTGCTTTAGATGGTGATAAAACTGCAATTGCTAGAGTGGCTGACATGGAACTGAAACCAGTTTTTAAGATCAACACCAGTCAGTCAGACAACGAACAGGAGCCATCATGATGTTTTAAGTTGAAGAAGAACGGGTAAACAAGTGATGATAATTAATGATGTGGATAACGTAAATTTATATTCCAGTTTTAAAGCAGAAATATGTTTTACTTTGACAAATTTGACAAAGAGAATATAAAGATCAACATATATGACAAGTGCATTGATTCTGACATTTGTATTGACTGAGTGTGTATTTTAATTTCAGGATTTAGTCATTTTGTGACAATATTTTTAACTTGCTACTGAATTTTTGAGAGTGCAGTGCTTTGATGTGGGACAGAGTAAGCTGTGTTAAGGTTAGCCATATATGAATGTGCTCTGTGGAAAGCAGGAAGCTGAACATGCTCTGTCTGTAGGCCAATCTCATCATACCTTGTTTGAATGACAACAGAACCTAACCTGTCGTGTTCTTCACATCTGCGGACCCTTCTCTTTAACGTTAGCTTAGTGTAGCATAGGCCCTTTCACTCTTGAAAGAACACACAGAGACTCCCTTGTGAAAAACTGTGACATCTTTTCTTCTTGTGTAAGACTTGACTGCCACAGACACACACGTACAATATTGGATGTCTGTTAGTGTTTCTTCCTCTTCCTGATTTGGTGAGTAATTCCACACTGCTACACTCAGAATTACCACCACCATCCTGGGACTAGACTCTAGTGATCAGGTGGACCAGAACCTGTGTTAGATCAGGTGCCCTACCAAGGACTCGCTACAACACAGAGATGGGAAATGAAGTACACATAAACACACATGGAAGGATTTAACAAAACAAAATATACAAAACCCCAATCCATAAAATAAAACTTTTTCCTGATTGATCTAGGGTCAGGTTACTTCCGGCCACAAATGTGGAGATCATTAGAGGGGATCTGACCTTCTGTTATTGGTAAGGGGAGGTAGATGCTGCACATTCATGTGTGGACCCAGATGAAAGCACTTGTGTGCTTGTGTGTGTATGTGCGTGTGTGTGTGTGTGTGTGTGTGTGTGTGTGTGTGTGTGTGTGTATGCAGACTTCTCTCTCACTCTGTTTCCTGAAATGTCAGCCTAACCTCAGTGAGGCAGAACAAACGAAGGAGTGTGGTAACATGCTGCAGCATTACACCACCAAATTCTGTGCAAACTTGGATTGCCATAAATCTGGTCATACGGAGACCACTGTGTTCTACATGAAGGTCGCTACGATGTGACACGATCACGAGAGTAAAGATATTTCAAAAAAGTGAAGAAAGAGGTGGGAACAGAGCGATGGAGTGATGTTTAATCATGTTGTAATTGTATATAGGACACAGCCTTTTAGTGTTGAGTTCAGTTACTCTGCAGACTAACTCAGGTTTTTGTTTATCTAAGACCCTAAAAGCTTCTTCTGTTTCTTGCAAAGATTATTAGACACTATGCATCTGTTCTGATCTTATCTTTTGTGGGAGGGAAGTGAAGTGTATTCTTGCCTATTTTCTTCATATCAACATGTTCACCACATATAAGGAGTTTAAAATATTATTAGGGGCCTTAATAAAATGTGAATTTCTGTAAGAGTAGCCACTGTGTGGCAGAATAATGATAACACATATAGCTTTAAGGAAGAAATACAATAAACTGCACAGTAACACTCTGTTCTCACACTCACACTGTTTATTAGTTTGTGCTGATAATAATAGCAATTATTTTGGTTTTGGTATCCAAACATTACCTTATTGGACGTAACATAACAGACTCATTATAGGACGTCTGTGGGCAAGATGATATATAACAGTGATGAGACATTAGGACAAATATGTTGTCATAAATACAAACTGTCCTCACTTAACTTGATGCAACATCACAAAATATTAATAGGAATAACAATTCCGGTCTGTTTCTTCAAAATAAAAGTTCCTAGATACACAACATAGAAATGCTAATCACAATTAAATAGTTATATGTCAATGAAGACTCCAGCTATCGATTATTTTAATAATTGTTTAATCTTTAAAATTATCTAATAATTCTCAATTATTCAAGTAATGGTTACATTTTTAAAAATAGCTACTAAAATTTCTGGGAACTCAAGGTTAAATCATTAGTTGATTATGAGAATAGTCCCTGATCCATTATCTGTTAATTGAGAACTAACCATTAATTTCAGCTCTAGTGTGAATAATTCTACTAATAATAATTGTTTGGGGGGTTTTCTTTTTTGTCTTTTTTTTTTTTTCTTTTTACAATTTTAACAATACAATACTGGTCATTTCTTAAATGGGTTGTGATTTTCAAAATAATGTTGATAAAAGAAACAGCTCACATGACATACTGGCCATTAATAAAAGAACAGGAAGTGAAATGAACCTGTATCTAACAGAACCAACTCAAGACCTTTCAGATGATGGATGCTACCCATCAAAGAAACTGCAGTACAGTCCAATTCAATGACACCTTCCTTTGTTTTTCTTTTACCTTTCAGATTTGAATTGTTATCAAAGAATTGCGACCCTTCTCGACGCTCCTGCCTCCTTGCAGCTGGCTCAACTGTCAGTTAGCACTAATGCGGATAAACAACGCTAATGCTGCTGGCAGCTGATCTGCAACCTTTACGGCCAACTCCAACACACCTGCTCCCTACATACCTACACCACCCCCTATCTGGCTGCTTCGGCCATCAATCTCTTTAACAATCCCTGCATAATGCAAATGCCTCTGGGTCCCAAAGTTCAACCCAGGGACAGTGTGGAGTGCCCAGTTTAAAGACAAAGAAGTGACTCCTGCCAACCCTGGGGGAATGCTTCTGTCGCTGATGTCTCAGTCAATGAGCTACAGGCCTGAACAGAGTAGGACCATAATGAACAACGACTTAGAGAAGTCCACAGACATGCACATTAGCAGAACCAGAGAAGAGGAGGTGCTTCTCTGCAAACCAATGCATCAGTCGATAGACCAGGGCACTCGCTCTACCAGCACTCAAAGGGATGAGTTTCTCTCCTCAGGCACAGGGAAGGCCTCCCACCCACGCTCCTCAAGCTCTGCCTCTCTAGCACATAGACACACAGATATTGAAAGTGGAAGTAGCTCTTTGGACTGGTCGTCAAACTACAAAATTCCAACTGTTGATGACTCTAAATTTTGTCCATCATCTGCTTCGTCTAACTGTGCAAGCAGTGGTGCCTCTGAATTAGCTGCTAACATCCTTCTGCAATTTGGACTTGAAAAACAGGACTTGGACTATCTCATTTCCCTCCCCGAAGACCAGATTACTCCTGATAACCTGCCACTCATCTTGCACCAAATACACAATCAGAAGGCCAAGAGTGCTACAACAGCAGTTCAGTCAGTACCCTACCCCGAACCCCAACCCAACAGAAGCGTGAGTGGAACAGACAGTCACAGTTCGAGTACTTCTGGGGGGACAGGGATGTGCCGGGAGGAAACAGCTGTTCTCCAGCCGAGTAAAGTGATTGACTATGGACGATCAACTTCTTCAAGGTATCTCCTATGGTTTTTCCACAGTTACAGTTACAGCAGAACCCGTACATTTCCTCAATATTATTTGACTTTAGAAGCATTGCCCAAACATAACTGCTTTATGACCACTTGCCTCAACACCGACACCGTTGGCTTTTATTGTCAAAATGTTACAGATTGTCAGGGATATCAAAATTGTCACAGACACCCAAAGTGGAACGCTAGATAGTGCTCGGGACCAGGTAAATTTCTTAAATTGGGTAGACACTGTGATTCTATAGATCTGACACATTGTGTTAACTCACACTACATGTTTTATTTGGCCTTATTGCACAGTCAGAACCTGCCTCTTTTATGCTCACACTTAATGGGTCAACTGACCGAACACAATGTGAAGCTCGCACTGAGCAGAAGCTAAAGTAACAATTCCAAACAAGATGGCTGCTTCCTCAGTGCTGACAAAAAGAGAGAAAGATAGCGCTACTTTTATGAACAAAAAGTAAGAATATATATATGATAAATATTTAAATATTAAAACAAACTACAGTTAATGACAGATTTTTTTTGATTGTAGCCATGAGGGAAATCGGATCGTGCAACTTCTCAAACTGCATAACAGTTCATGCGTACCAGAAATCCAATTGCCTGAGAGCCAGATTGTTGATCGTTTAGGTTATTTAACCCTTGTGCATTGTGGAAATTGCTCCTGTCGCCACCATGGCTTGGTGGGTAGAATGAAGAGGTAGTTCGATAACACTCACACACAAAATTCCATTTTTAAATTATCATTAGTTTAATTGGACACTTATTTCGTCCCAACTTTCAGGTCTCGTTTTCACTCCCCATTGTATGACCGTCCGACCTTCTCCCGCTATCGGTCACATTCAAGAAACCCTGATAGACAAACGTCACAGAGGATGAGAGATGAGAAACAGTCCTCGCCAAGGAGGAATGACGACAGACAAGCATTTCCAAGGAGTAGCCGTGAGAGACGATCGCCACCATGGAGGAACCATGAGAGGCAATCGTCTACAATGGGTTCATCCCCTCGACGAAAGAAGTCAAGCAGTAGTGAGATGCTGAATGCACGTAAGCAAAGACCATTTCAAGATCTGCAGTTTAGGGCTGGAACCAAAGATTGTTTTCATTACTGATTACTTACTAGTTTGCAAAACTCAAAAATATTCAGTTTGCCACTCAGAGACCAGCAAATGTTCACATTTTGAAAAGCTGCAACCAGAGAAGGTTGGCATTTTCTTATAAAAATAATTTAAATCAATTAATCAGTTGTCAGTATTGTCACCAGTTATTTGTCTGTTAGTCTAATACATCAATAAATATAAAAATGTTACAAAATCAAACGCATAATATAACTCTTCATTTTTAAAACTTACAATGGAGGCTTTCTATGAGACTTTACCAATTTTGTCTGACACTCATCTTTCATCTTTGTCCCTCTAGCTGTTTTCAAACAGTCTGACCTGGAGGCCGGGGTTAAAGCTCTGGTTCCTACCTTATGGGAAGAGCTACACAAGATGAATACCCCCTTATCATCATCCTCATCTTCCAAAGTATGAAATACTTCCTCATCTCTACATTCTGCAGGAGGAAATATATCAGAAATCTGAAAATTATACATATGAAGCAAAAAAACATGTTTCATGAAAGATGACAATAAAGGGTCAATAAATTGGCCCGTTATTGAGCAAAATCCCTACAGCAGGCAGCTGCGAAACTGGCTACAATATAATCATCCAGGGTAAATGTCCACCCTTATGTACATCCATTAACTAAAAGTGCTTGTTTCTGCCACTGTCAGGCTCAGATAGTTATTATAAGTGTCTGTCACCCTTCATGGGAAACCTTGCAAATTCAAGGAATAATAAGAGCATAATTTGTTACTCTATATGGGGTTTGAGAAAAGCCACTAAGTTTCTAGTAGCCAAAGGGAGAATCCACAGAACAGATGAACTAGGACTGGAACTGATGCCTGGACCTCAGGTTGCTTGAAATATAGTTATCCTAAAATCCCCCGTCATAGCTCCAACCTGGTTTGGATACTTTTCAGCAATCAGTATGGAAACCACACACATCTTCTTTGTCCAGGGTGTGTTTCTTCTGTGATTTAATTATGTATAGTGTTATTCTATTTGGTGCTATACAGTATATACTGAATGTGATTGAGTCTAGCTTTTAGACGTGCACTAATTCTGTGGTATAGCCACACCTATGGGAAGGACATGATTATTTAGTCAATAACTCACACCTGAGTTAACTTGATGCCTCTGTACCTGATGAGGGGTCAACCTGGTACTCTTGTTAAATTAATGAAAAAACGTTTTTGAAAGGGAGCAGTCTACAGTGTTGTGAAACAGCTGGATACTGTCCAGAACATGTGCTGTCTTATTCCTAGACCATTACACAAAGGAGAGACGGGCCTTACTATGACTCTGCCTCTGTCCCTGAAACATATAGGCCCACTGGAAGACAAGAGAACATGGTGTTGTGTATCCACAAATTGTAAATTGTTAAAAAACAAAATAAACCTTAATTCAGTATTCTAATATTTAAATATACTGCAAAGATGAGTATGTACCACAAAGTTTGACAGAAAATTTAGCAAGAGAAAATTTTTTGGGATTATTATTCATTTTATTTTTTTATTTTCACCCTTTAATGAATCATCTCAGAAGATAATATTGTTTGTACTAAAATTTTATAAACTTATGTTGCTGTGTGGTTGCTAAAATGCATTTCTTAATCAACATTATAATAGTGTTGTATAATCAGAATGTTTTGTGAGACTATGCTTTAGGACTGAAATGCATTTTTTCTTTGGCTCTTATTCTTTCCTTACTCTTTATCAGGGGCGGTTTGTTCATTTGGGCGATCGGGCGACGCACCACCAAACAGGGAAAGGCAGGGGATTTTTCTCACACTTTTCTACCACACAGTTAGCTGTGACCGCCCTAATCTCTCTCACAGAATTTCATGTTAAGGCATTTTATTTTTTACTGCGGGAGCTGCAATGCAGTCTCTATGGGTTACAGGGAGCTCGCGCTTACGTGTTTACGTCATGCGCCCAGCAGCAGAGCTACGCTTCTGCCACCTGAAAACGACTCGGCACTGCAGTCCATCAGCTTATTGCTCTCACTACGATCTCACTACGATCAGCTGCAGTTTCAACAAAACATACGTTCAGGCTGAAAATGCGCGATTTTACCAGCGGTGAGTAAGACATAGTAAAAATAAGTAATTTAAATTGTTAAGCTAGCCACTAGCCACTAGGCTAATTTATGCTGTGTAAAATGCCATAGGCTAAAATTGTGACTGTAAAAAAAATATAAAAGCTTGATAGTTATTTGTCTTAGTAACAATTGTGATTGTGAATTGTTACTAAGACATGTTTTCTGTGTGGTAGTGGAGTCAATTTAAAGTTTACTTTACTGCACTTAACTAGTAACAATTATTTATGTGTTGTTTTTTTCTTTTATTGCCAGAAACAACGGAAGAATGAGGAGGTAGCATGATGTGGCCATCACTTGCATCTTTGTCAGAGGAGGATAAAAAAAAAGAAGAAGGAAAGCAACACAGAGAATAAACCAGATGATAGAATATACCTTTTATATTTCCCCTTACTTGCCTTATGTGTAAATACAGAAGAAGATTTGGAGATCAGCACATACCCCATCGTTACTGTGTGATTACGAGCATGGGAGAACAGTAGATACTTAATACAGCCCACAGTCCTGTAACTACAGGATAACAAGTGGAGAACATTCAAGATTTTTACAACTCTCTACTTGCCTTATTAATCTTGTGTAATGTAAAGAATGAAAATAAATACTAGGTTCATCTGTATGTTTGATCCACCTTCATATACAATATATGTGGAATTATTACATTACTATAGCCTATTACTTTAGCTGCAATGCAAGATTAACTGTGAATAATTTTATTCATTGCACATTACCAGCCCCAGTGCCACTGCGCTTTATTCTGGATTTTACCTAAATAAAAGGTTTGTCACAGCTACATCAGATGATTGCGAGAGTCATTGTTTTTTTTTTCATTATTACTAAAGTAGTTGCCTTACATCTAAAGGTCTAAAGATCTGGTGATCTTAACTGTGGACTGTTCATTCATTGTAGACACTGACAATGAACTTCTGGATGTAGCTGTTCACAAATACTGTGCAGTATGTAGCCATTAATTAGCACATTTTGACGCCCAAAAGATTTGCCTAGGAGAAACTCAACCGAGTGGTCCGAGTTCTCCGATTCCCGAAAAAGAAGGGGAAGAAGGCGAATCCATTTCAAGGGTTGCAAATGAAAATGCTGTTCTTGCTGAGGCATCTGTCACTGTACGAGCAAAAGAACCTCCAAAAAAGAAAATCGAAATAGGTCATACGATTAGAAAGTTGTTTAAAAGTTTTGATAAGATGAGGATGGAGGTTAGGCAGTTAAAGCAGCTGTGGTGTTACCTTAAGAGCCAGAAAGAAATGTTGATCTCCACCGTGGAAGCCTGTGAAACTAACCCATGTCCAACTCTCTCTGACGGCCTCTGGTCAGGGTACTTGTAGCTCCTGTGGGACTGAGCCTGGTCCGAGTGCTTTGAGTTCTTCTAATCCACACCTAGGAGCAGAACCCATGGCGATCAGCGAAAGTGACCGTAAAGGGACTCCCCATTGCCCAGATCAACGCATCGAAGTCACAAAGAAAATTGTCTTTCTGCAGTTCCTCGACTACGACAACAACAGGATCCAACACCGGTGTTATCCAGATCACAAGATATGGTCCAGGATTTGCTGGTGCAGAGAGGGAGAGATTCCAGAGAGACAAGATGGAAAACTCCCTTCTGTGTCCGTGTGGAACTGGAACACAGGACCCGGTATCCTCAGACAGTCACAACTCCTGTGCACCCAGTACCCACCAGAGCATCACCGGATGAATCGACTGAGGTGTGCACTGCAGATCTACCAACACCCAAGGGGAGCCTGGTGCCTGATCGATTGCATCGACAGAAATGAGGTACTAATTCGGCAGTACGTTCTGACACCCAATCCGGCCATGTTCCAGAGTCAGTCAGAGAGCGTGGACTGTTGGAGAGAGGGGTTATCGGACTTTCCATCAAGACAGTATCCTTTCTTTGCAAGAGAGGGTGTTGTGAGAATGAGAAGTGTGAAGAAAGCGACACAGGTTCTGGTCCTTGGGGGGCCTTCATAGAAACCGTTTGACTGCCTGACACATATATACAAGCCACATGGTAAAATGATGATTTGCCTGTGCTTTAAGACTGATTATTGTTAACTGCTAGGCTCATATTAAATTAAAGTACTAAAATTAAGTTTTAAAGATGTTTTATTTGAAACATTGTTTTATATTTTACTAAGAAGTGTTTCTCTGCAGTGTCTTGTGCCCTGACCTTTGCTTGGCCTCTAGAGACCTTTGGTTGTACATGATCAGGTCTTAGATTAGATGTTGATTTCCAGTAAAGAGGAAGCTAAAGTGCGCTCTAGCTGGAAACTAAATACTCAAAATAAAAAAAAAAAGGCATCCTTTAAGACATACTAGCATATGTCTCGTTCACATGAGGGAAAGTGTGAAAAGAGGTGTGAAGATAAGGGGAAGATCAAGTTTTGCCTCTTAAGTTTATTTAATTTTTCTAGTAAAAATTGTATTTTTAGTAAACTTTAAGACTTGTCTTCTGTAATGATGCATTCCCCGATGACATCAAAATAACTGTTTTGATCAGAAAAAGTGCACCATTTGCTAATGTGACCAACCATTTCTCTCCTTTATGAAGTCAGAAAGACTTGAAATGAGTGTTGTCATAAATTGGTTTAATGTTTATCCTGAATTTGGAGTGATGCATTTAAGACGATTTTTATTTGTGCATGCATTTAAGGTTGTATAAGAGAAGAAATGCTCATTTGTTTTGTGGCTTACTAAATTTGGCCTTTATGCATTGGAAATTTGAAACGATTATATTGACATAATTTGTAGAGACCTGATATGTTTTATTATTTGATTTGATTATATATTTGTGAACTGGAGCAAATCGGCGTTGCAACTACTGGACAGGAGGACCATCTGCCTATTAAAGGAAAAAATAATGCGAAGACAAATATGTGATGATCAAATTCTAGAAGTCAATGAAGGTTTGAAAAATGGGTGAGGCCATTCCTGTCCTTTTCCTTATTTAAGTTGGCCACCCTAGATTTCCGGAGGAGACTTTGGTGGGGCATAAGAAGTACTTTAGGATTTTACCTATTGCCTAAAGGGACCAGTAAAAGTTCAGTGAAGCTTAGAGTGATTTTTGTGAAGACTGCAATGGTTTATAGCTTTTTTGAACATAAATACATTTCTCTTTTGGTAGACATCAGAGAGACACTAATAAGCTTTTCATTTTGTCTCGGTTTTCTTCCCCTCTTCTGGACACCCACTGACTACACCTACACACCCCATTACAGATAAACAGCAAACTGGCTGCATTTTGTTAAAGAAACTCATGACAGATTATGTTCAGTGCCCCACTCTCTGAAACCTGCCAGTGAGAGGAAGAAAGGGGTTGACAGGTTGAGAAAAAAGTCTCAATACTAAAAGACTAACGTCATCATTTAATGAGAATTCACAATATTTTTAAAGAGGTGGTATTATGCTAATTTTCAGGTTCAAAATCTTAATTAGGGGTTGTACCAGAACAGAAATTTTCAAAAAACACCATATTTTTCTCATACTGCACATTGCTGCAGCTCCTCTTTTCACCCTGTGTTGTACGCTCTGCTCTTGAGCTACAGAGTGATGCATCTTACTTACAAAATCTCTGTTGGTAGTTGCACATGCGCAGTTCCCAGGTAAGAACTACTAGCCAATCAGAAGTAGAGAAGGGCGGGTCGTAAGAAACAAGGTAGTGTGATCCAAATCAAAGCCGCTTCAGACTGAGACCATAACCTAGCAGATGGTGTAAGTTACTCAGTCCACAACCACACAACATCATTGTTCTACATCTTACCATAAACCACTACAAAAATCACCATATTTCAACTAAATTTTACATAAAAATTGACACTTGAACAGTCTGTGAAGTTACATTGCCGTGTTTATTTTAAATATAATTCACAACCAATAAAGCATACTTACAGGTTGTGATTGTGAATTTCCAGGCCCAAACAGAGTCGGACTTGCATCGTCTTTTAGGACTAAACGTTGAACTGTTGCCGATGTTCTGATGATCTATGCTGCCTTGCCGAAAAATGCTACCAAATCGATAGAATCGACTCTACTCGGCCCTGCTCCGTTTTCCATTGCACATAGTACCCAGAGATAGTACGTAGCTTGTCATCATAGCGACGCCACACACAACTGCCGCAACGTAATGTTTAATGCGACACACACACCAGCGATCCACACAGCACCTCAAAACTTCTCAGAAGTGGATTTAGTGATGAAATTACATATGAAAACTGTAAAATATAAAATTTTCTGTTGCTGGCCTCTGTCTGGTGCAGCAATGATGATGCAGTGAATAGTGATGATTCTCTCTGACCAATCAGTAGTCTGCTGTGTTTTCACGTCACATTTTAGTATCGCTTCAGCTCGCTTGGAACCTCAACGGAGGTTATATGAAAAAAAGTACAGGTACAATTTTTGCACAATGGAAAACCAAACAAAGGTGAGTCGAGCTGGTACTGTGCAGTGGAAAAGGGGCTTAACTAAAATCAAAGGGCCTCCGCTCAGACTAGCTTGATTTGAGGGCGTGCCCGACCCCGCTAGCTGCTTGGCAAGCTTTATGACGCGTTTTCATTGTGACATCACAGTGAAGGAAGGGAAACGAGCTGTTTTAAAGCAGTTCAGAGCAGTGCTTTCTGTGGGAGGTGGGAACTCCCTTTGGGCTGAGCTTTGGGCTTTTTCACTTTGCAAACCTGTTACATACACAAAAAAGAGATATAACTCAATAAAGGAGAGGGAAAAGCCAAAAAAAAAAAGAAGCATAATACCACCTCTTTAAGTCTACCTGCCCTATACTTACTGTGCATTACGTTATTGCTCTGCTGGTATCTCCCATAGACCATTTGACCAACACAGTTTGGGACTGCACACTGCATGTGAAACCAGTTTTTAGATGTTTATATTGCAAAACTCTACCAGCTACGTTACTACTCGTTACTGTCAGAACTGTCTGGACTTACAGCACGAGGTGCGCTTGATTACTATCGCCTTGTCACATTAGCTGGGCAGAGTTGATTCGCGATGAGTGGAAAACTTTCTCTTGAGGCGACATGTCGCGCCTTGGGCAACAGCCTATGCCACGGGCGCAACATGTCGCCGCACTGGATAAGGCAGTAACCACCAGAGTAGAATGCAAGAGTGGTTGTTAGGAGAGGGCAGAGCAGTTCATTCTGATACTGAGAGACTGACAAGCTAAAAAAACATGCTCTATTTTTAGCTATCTTAGAAAATAGAAATTTAATCCAGTATTAAGACACTCCAGTCCTGGAAACCCTCAGCTTATAAAAACAAGAAGATCACTTATAAAACACTACTGGTTAATAGAGTAACCTAGTGTATGACTCATCTAAAGCAATAAAACCCAATAGCATTTAAATGACAAAACAGAAGTCATTAAATGAGTAAAGAGACAACACAAGTAGTGTTTGGTTTGTCTGTTCTGGGCTACTGTAGAAAAACAGCAGATTTCATAGAAGAGGACCTGAACAAAAACACACAGATTCTTATTTTCAGCTGATAACAAACTAATGAAAACATACTTGTGGATCTTATATTCAATTTCTGCCAATATCCCCCTAAATCTCACACACTTGAGCCTTAATTAATTAACATAACATTACAAGTATTACATCCACGTTGTCAAGTGACGGCCAGCCGGAGATCCAGAAGGAAAAGGTGGAAGCAGCGAGCCAAGCCGACGTCGATGCTGCCTCTGCCTAAGAACCCTGAGAACCAGTGCTGGAGAGATGGAGACGGGACGATGGAGTAGGGGCGAACATTAATGGTACAGAGAGCTGAAAGAAGGATTCTGGTATGCTAAAACTGAAGATTTTTTTTCTTCAACTGTACCTTTCACACTGAGCTGGTATTGTGGACCAACGAAGGCGCATCATTCTGAAACATGAACTGTGTTTCATCATGAAGTCAGATTTGAAGTTAAGAACTGCTACGTGACCTCCTCTAATTAAACCCGTATTTTTGAGATAATGAATTTACTCAAACCATACAAAAAAGAGGATAATGTCTGTCTGCAAGTGTTTCCTGTCTTTTTTTTCTAATTTAGCAAATACTAAATATAAATGCTGGGAGGAAAAAAACTCAAAATATTGCAAAGAATTTATGCTTGGCTGAGCAAAACTTTTGCAATTGTACAGACTTGAATAGCTTCCTTTTCACTGGAGAGACAAAACATCAGATCTGTGTGGTGTGATGAGGGGACTCTAACCTTCCTTACATTACGACATGAAACAGCTGCATGAAGTTGTTGAACATGCAGACACAACAAAAGATAGTTACGCTGTAGTTTGAGGGTTAGTGTCAAGGCAGGGAAGCAAGTAATAATACAAGTTGTTTGTATCCAAAAATGGTCTAAGAACTGGATATTACACTGGGCAGTTTTGTAGATGTGCATGTAATGTGAAGGTGTATGTGAAGCCTCCATGCGTGCCTACAGCCCGAGTTTGTGTGTGTCTGTGTGTGCGCTCCATGCTGGTGCACCCCCATGAGTCCAGGCCTTTGTCAGGGTAGCGATGACAGCTGAAAATATAACAGATCATCTTTTGGGTCAACCTTCATGTCACACACACACACACACACACACACAAACACACTCACTTAACTATATATGATATAAATTGAGGCAGTGGTGGTATACGTTTACTCAAGTACTGTACATAAGTACAAATTTGAGGTAGCCAGCATGTACTTGAGTTTTTTCATTTCATGCCACTCTTCACCTTTACTCCCCTACATCTCAGTTTTACTTCATTTATCTGACAGCTTCAGTTATTAGTTATTTTACAAATAAGGACTTATATACAAAACAAGAGCTTTTAAAGTATGATAGTTTCTTATAGTTGCTTTTCTTTTCATTATTTA
This sequence comes from Micropterus salmoides, assembly GCF_014851395.1. Lineage (NCBI taxonomy): Eukaryota > Metazoa > Chordata > Actinopteri > Centrarchiformes > Centrarchidae > Micropterus > Micropterus salmoides. The sequence continues at coordinate 32,948,616 of NW_024041150.1, forward strand.
AGTAATTTTAATGTATTTTTAATAACTTTGAGGTTTGGACTGTTGGTTGGAAAAAACAACCATTGCAAAGGTGTTACTTTGGGCTCTGTGTAATTGGGATGTTACACATCTGAATATTTTCTGAATTTTTACAAACAAAACAAAAGTCAGTGGATTAATGGATAATTAAAAATTAGCTCCACCTCAACTATAGCCGTAAAATCCTGCTTTTACATTAATGCATGAGTAACAATAAACAACTGATCAAATGTATTACAGTACCACAGCCATGCAACATTTTAAGTATGAAATACTTTTAAAAACTTTTATTACTTAATTATACTTGCATACTTTTACTTGTTATCAGAGTATTTTTACAGTGAGGTCTTAGTAGAAGTAAAGGATCTAAATACTTCATCCACCACTGGATTCAAGTGACCAAAAGCATCGAACAGATGGGAAGTTATCTGTTTATATTTCTGGTCGTAATACTTTTTAATTTCCGTGAAATGTTATTTATAAACTGCTATTGTGACATCAAATTATTTATAGATTTCTGTGTGCAGAACAACTGTTAAAGTCATCAAGAAATTATAATTTTAGATTAGACTAATCTCTCTAATATCTCTGTAAACACAGAGACCCTTTATTCATGTTTATATTCTTGCTCAGCTGCTATCTCATTGTATCGAAATGTAGCCTTGTTTCTGTCTTTCCCCCTAGTGTCTGTACATTTTCCTCTTGGGTCATCTTTGACTGGCCTTCATGAACAGCCAATCTGTCTGATGTGTAGACTTCAATGCATTACCAATGTCACACTGGAATCTAAAGTCCATAATTTGCACTCTAATCTGTGGAGCCAGTGAGTTCTTATTAACATATTCCCAGAGAACAATATTGTCTGCTAGCCTGACACCTGTCTCTCCCTTATCAGTCCAACTGTTGTCACCCTAGAGCTACAGCTAGAAGGTCAATGAACACACAAATGTAGGGTCTGTTAATGACTCCAAGTGAGACCTGCCTTACCTTTTCTGTTACATGAATTAAGCACCTTAAAAATTATCTTTATCAGCTGTATATGTATATGTGCGTTTGTGGTAAATTGTATAGCGGTGACGCTCTTCCAACTGCGCACCAGGGGGCAAAGTCAGGAATCACAGTGGTAACACAGGTGAGCAGCGGTGGAGAATTAAGATCTGAGGAAGCCACACAGTTTTTCAACAGTGCATGTGTGTATATTCGTGATGGACTTTGTCATGTCCTATATACCGTTAGTATCGTGTTTATTGTTTTTTTCATGCAACCAGCGATGTTTTGTAAGTCATTTAAATCTGCTTAAAATAAAGTGTTAACCGCATGACATGGCATTTCTGATTTTTTGCACTATAACGCGTTGGAGAAGAATTCAAATTCCCTCAAGTGGCTTGATTGCGGTACGATCGCCACTACAGACCCAGTGTACACTACCTACATCTGACGCTGATATGCCAATTATGTGTTCATAACCTGGTCACCAACAATGAAAGTTACAGTTAATTTTCTTACATTTTCTAACATTGTATGGCATAACAGACAGGCAATACAAGAATTTCAGCACTCAGACACAGACTAAATAAGTACAAATTGTATGACAATCAATAACTCAAAAATAAATAAATAAAATGTTTAATTAAGTACTGCCATCTAGTAGGATTGCCTTTCATCATTTTTTTGTGAAGGGACTATGTCACTATTTCTCTTTTAAAGATTTTTAATAAAGATTTTTTTTGGTACATCTGCTTAATAGAAAATACAGACACTGAAGACAGCAATCAAGTGAAGGAAGATAAAGTATCTGGCACTCTCTCAATTTTCTCCCCTCCCGGAAAGATATTTAAGTACATATGGAGTCCTTTCAATATTGTCTTTACAACAGGTAAAAATATCAGGATGTTTAGCGCAAAATTTGCTCACTCAAATGTCTCACATTCAAACATGCAATCACACTTATTAGTTATTTTGAACAAAGAAACATGAATAGCACTTTGTCTGAGTGAAATTATTGCTTTTTCTCCCCTTACTTTCAGCATTTAGTACTGTTAATTGTAGTTATTTCATGCTTCATTTGTTTAGATGTTAATAATATAGCAGTTTTAAAAGTTTTTCATCTTGCCATAGGCATCTGCTCTGGAGTTTATCTAATCGTATCTGGGAGGGAGATGCCCAGAACATTCAGAGGATTATGGTGAAAAAAAGGTGATCAAACACCACAGAGAATTAAAATAAGATACAGCAACACTCAGTCATTGCTATATGTACTAATGGAACTTTCTTACATTTCTGAGGCCTTGGTCTCCAAATTTTATTTTATTTATTTGTTGTTTATTTGAATAGGGACAGATACAAAAAAACATAGATTATTACACAAAAAAACAACGCTTGTATCACAGTGTTTATAGCCGTGGCTAATTCGCAACACCTGTCCCTTGTGTTGCGAATTAGAAACAGTTAAGATCTCAAAACAGTTAAGATAATGAAGGAGTAAAAATTTACAGTGAATAAAATAAAATGTCCAGAAACCAGTTAGCACCAATAAAAGTTAGTGTAGTAAAGAAACACATTCACTCGAACTCACACAGATGCAAACCTCACATGCACACAGATATACATTTCACATGGCATGATCACAGTGCTGCTGCTGTTTGAGCCAAGCTTTTGTTTGTTTTTTGAAAGTGGACACTTTAGTTAAAGTCTTTATATTTGTAGGAAGGCAGTTCCACAGATTGGCTCCTTTCACAGAAAAAACATTTTGGGCAAAAGATGTTTCACGAAATGGAACTTTACAGTCTCCACATGTAGCAGCTCTTGTTGATCTGGAGGGTTCAAGCCTGTTCAAAAATTTACAAAGTGGCTCAGGTGCAAGTCCAGTCAAACATTTAAAAACAACTTTATATGTCTAAGATTATCAAAATTAACAAAGTTTAAGATTTTACGTTTACTTAAAATGTAACAGTGATGGAATCGAATGGGCTTTTTATCTCGGTTATAAAGCCTCTCAATAGGCTTTAAGGTAGTTTGGCTGGTCTGGGATCAAACAGTGGTGCAGTACGACAGGTGGGACAGGATCATAGTGTTCAGAAAGACATGAGCACATTCAAATGTTAGACCGCTCCTGATCATTCTGAAACAGTTCATACTGGCCTTCATTTTTCTTGAGATGTTTTTGATATGACTTTTAAAATTTAGCTGAGAATCTAAAATCACTCCTAAATATTTTTCTTGTTCTACCTGATCCATGAGTTCGCCATTCATTTTGATGTTAAGGTCATTTGTTGTCCGAGTGAAAGTATTAGCCTACCTGACTTAAGATTGAGTCTGTGGACAAATATACTGTATAATAATAATGAGGTTAAGGGTTAAAACATGACTGTTAAGACAAATATATTGTCAATACAAACCTACCTCGCCGAAATTAATGCCACATCACAAAATATTAACAAGAATTAAAAAATGATGGTCTGTTCAAAAGAAAAGTGCCTGCACAATAATGAAATACTTTTCACAAACACTTGTCAGTAAGGGCTGCCTGCAGCTATCAATTATTTTCATTATTGACTGATCATCTGCCACAATTCCTGAATCCTAATTTTAATATTAGAATTTGAATAATTACAATAGTTTTTTTTTTTGGATTGATTAATTGGGATCTCACTGGTCATTTCAGCTCTAGTGTAAATTTCTCAATTTATTCTTTATGATTATTGATTCCAATACAAATGCTATGTTTAAATACAACCTCGATCCAGCCAATTGTAGCTTGATGCAAACGAATTCTGCAACCAAAAAACTAAACACAAGATACACATACAAAGCAATCTCAGGGCCAGCTGTTCTCATCTGTAACATCACCAGGTGTGGCCCTCTCTAACTTCAAGAAGCTCTTGAAAACCATATGAAAACTCATCTCTTGCAAACATTTCCTCTAACCCCTTACCTCTAACATGCATTTCCTGCTCTTCTTCTATCTCCTTATAATTGGTTGCACTATTTTGTTAACTCTTACTTCTTTCCCTAGACAGGCTATTTACTCTATTGATGCTGTATACGCGAATAGCTCTTACAGTATTGATGCTTCTTGATCATTGCATGTTGTAAATATAATGGTTTGATATCAGGAACAGTGATTTTAGATGTTGGTATTGACAAAAAAAAATTTGCATGGAAAACTAAACATGAACAAAAAGGGAAACATTGTCACTGAAACACACAACAAAGTTTTATTGGCTTTGAAACGAATGATTATTGGATTATGTGTATCCGATTTCAGATGAACTTCAATCAGCTGCGCTTTTATTCTGAAGGCTGGACACCAACAACGGAAGTTTATCTAATTTCTTTCCTGTTAACAACCCGAAGATGAGTTTTTTTTTATGGTTTAAACGCAACGAAGCTACAAGGTAAGCAACACAAATGCTTTTTATAAAAAGACGAAGCGGAGCTCTACGTAGATATAGTCGCTACAGTTTGTCAACCTGAAACCGTGTTTAACGCTTGTTTGGAAACTTGTCCTCCTGAAGACTTAACATTACCGTTTGCGGTTGCTGGCAGGAACACGCGACACTTGTTTAGGTGAGTTCGTTTCTCTTTGGCTCGCAGACAGTTAGAAAGGCTGTCAGTCTTTCAGATGACTTTGTTTTATTTCTATTTGGCGAAGTCCGTGCATGTCACGAGTAAACCTCCTGTGACATTACCCAGCCCGGGGGGCGTGGTCCTCACTCCTCAACCCTCGGGAATTAAGTTCAGCAGCCAAATTCACAAGTTTAAAGATGAAAATCCGAGTGAATTATCATCGTCGGCGATGAAAATTATATTTGCATATTTGCCAACCTGCAGGCATGTCATAGCCAGTATTTTGAGACTGGTAGCTGTGGTAATTTCTTTCTTACAAAAAAGATTAACACAATGATAATTAGGTAAAATATCCCCAAATCCTTAGAGAACATCTCTATTTGCTTTGGTGCTCATGTGGGCTGCCTATTTGTGCTACCAATCCTCTTAGATAATTTAAGAACAATAAACACTGCAATAATAAGGACGGGAAGCTCCGGCTTCCTCTCGATGCAAGGTGTGAGATTAAACTATTAACACACACATTTATATTCGCTTTCAAAACGTGACATGCCCAAACTTCTGCGCACAGAATCAGTTAAGACATTTTCCTTAGCAAAAAATGAAGGAGCCATCAGGTCATATAGACTATGTTCAAAATAAATATGGATGGATGAGCGATGAAATCAGTCTTTTCTGGGTCATTGTGCTGCTGAATATTTTGGAATGACAAGATTTTCTAATTTCTTTTGCTCTCTAATGCTGCGCCTTCATGTATCAGGATCTTTGAGTGTACAGGAAATGTGATTATTACCAATATATTTCAGTGATACCTCATTAATGACTAATTCATTGATCATTAATGGAAAAATACCTCTTCGTTTTATGTTATTGCAAATAAGAATTACAGTATTGTATTTGTTATTGTTAAGAGCATATTATGTTTTGGTTTAATTCAAAGACTTATTAGGTCTATGTATATTGTCAATAATTTTTATTTATATAAAAATGTATAAGCTAAAGCTTCTCCCTTTTGTTATACTCTATTTTATGCACTGTTCTGCACTTCGAAATTATGGCTAATTGTTTGGATGAACTTGAGAAATGAGTGTTCGAACAAAGAGCAAAAGATACCGCAGTTGTGCACCTGTAGTGGAATTTGCTTACATGGGGTTCATATTCCTAATGTGTGGTTTTGCATATGACAGCCTCTTGCTGAACTTTGAGTGAATCTTTGTACTTCATACATTCTTGCACTCCAAGTCCCTTTTTACATCTACTGTGCAGGCTGCCTGCAGGTTGAGCTATTCTAACCTGAGGTAACCTTAGCGACCCTGCCAAGCTCCTCGATCTCCTTTAATGTTTTCGTGTGTGTACTGGTTTAAGACCTAGCCCAGCACCTCAAGCAGTGCTGAATGCTAGGCCTGAGCAATTTATAAAGACAAGCTTGGATTTAAACTTCATTTCCACCACAATGCTCTATTTTTTTTTGACAGTGAAAGTGATTTAAAGCTAGGACTTTCCACCTAGGCCTCACTATTCTCATGTATCTACTGCAGCGAATATGATTTGTATAAATGGTAAATGGTCTGTATTTGTATAGTGCCTTTCTAGACTTCTGACCACTCAAAGTGCTTTTACACTACGTCACATTCACCTATTCACACACATTCATACAATGAGACTAAATGCTCAGAATGCAAACTAACACAATGTTAGTTCAGTATCTTGCCCAAGGACACTTTGACGTGCAGCCTGGAGGAGCCAGAGATTGAACTGCCGCTCTTCAGATTAACGGGCAACCCGCTCCACCTCCTGAGGTAAAGCCGCCACTACATTATAGCCACCAATGAAAAAAATACATTAAAGAAAGAATATTTTTTGCATGATCACGTCATGCTGAGTTTGATCTCAGTAGAGCAAAATTAGTACCTGCAGCAGGCTCCTGCGTTTTTGTTGCAGCCTCCTACACACTACACATTATGACAAATGAATACTTTTAAACTGTGGCAATCAAACTCTGACAGTACTGTCAAAACACATAAAATAATTGTCAATGAGCCACTGGAAGAGTAGAATACAAGTGGTAATATTCTGCCCACAACGCAATACTGAAGGCATGGACTTAATGATCAGTCATTCTCCTTCCTTTTGTGTATAATGTAGGCTGTAGTAAAATACGAAGCACCCACTCAGACTTCTTTATTTGCCATTAAGTGCTTGACTGCACCATGTTTAACTTACATTGCTGAGCGACCAGTCCAACGTTTTTGCATGTCTAACTGTTAGACAGGTGATACCTTAATGCTGTCTGAAACCCCACTTTCAGATTTGTAAAACCTTTAATATATTTGTGAAAATACTGTAAATTTCCAATTTCACTGCCTTTTTCACATGTTGACCACATTGGATAGGGTCCAGATCAAAAACCACTATAGACCTGTAAAATGTGATTGTCACAGAGAGGCTGAAGTTTCAGGAGATTCAGGGTAATCTAAAGGAGGTTTGGCAAATTAAACTATAAACCGTAACATTGTATGAAAAGTACAAAATATTTTTCATATTTGTCCTAAAACTTATGTCAGAGGTGCTTTCACACATATTTACTGATAAGACTACAAAGGCAATTCATCTTCGGACACCTAAGCAGCTAAATTAAGTAATTAACCAATGCTGTGTTAGGTATGTAATGGGTTTGGAGGTCTTGTGTTTAAGTTATTTTTTTGACTAGATAATAGGGCTCTTTTATATCCGACATTTTGACTTTGATTAGAATGAAAATCACAGGTGCTACTAATAACACTACCAATGGCTTGGGTGTAATCCAGTATCCCAGGTGAGCCAGCAGGCACAATACCAGTGTTCACATCAACAAACTCATATTATTCTGAAAGATTTGTCACTTATATGACATGTCAGTCTGAACCTTAAACTAGGCCAGATTAAGGCTTTTTATTTCTGCTGTCGCAGGGCCGGCCCTGGCCAATTTGCTGCCCTAGGCAAGATTTCACCTGATGCCCCTGGATTTTTGTTCATAAACTTACACAGAAACAAACTGCACAGGTTTGTCTTGTTTTTCTTTATTTTGAAAATATTTTGGAAACACAAACACACAACGTATTATAGATACAATATAAATATGTATATATTATATTATGTTATTGCAGAAAAAACTATATTACAGAAACCTTGCTTTCCTTTGCTTTCCTTGCCTTTCTTACAGCATATGTAACATTCCAAAAATTATAAATAAGACCATTGCACAAAAAATAAATAACTATTCTATTCTTGAGCCATTGTAGATCTCAGGTAGTTTTTAAATCAGTTTGAGCTTAGAGAAGCTCCTTTCAGCAGCAGCGACTGTCACAGGTAGAGTGGCAGAGATTCTCAGAGCGACCCACATATTGGGGAAAATTTCCATCAGCTTCTTCTCGTGCAGGAAAGTCAGGAGCTCAATGTTTGTCATAATTTTTGATGGCAGATGTGGAAAGTTGTGCATTTCTAATACAAGTTTCAATTCAAATTAGCGAACGTTACAGGCATCGTGATCGTCGAACTAACTTAATGCAACACAGATAAACTGATCACACATCATTACCTACCTCTGTCTTTTTCGCGTTTTTCTTCCTCTTCTCTTCTTTTTTTCTTCCCTGGGCACCAGATGGTTTCGGTCTTTTTGACATAATGACAACTTGTCAGTGTCAGTGAATTCGGCCATCCGTCACTCACAATCACACACAGGTAACGGATGGGGTTTTTTTCAGCAGAGCGGGGGCGATGGAGATTGATGCGTCACTCAGTCAGACCGGGGGGATCGGGGATTCAGGAGTCCCCCGGGATTCACGATCGCTTTTTTTAATCCATAATATTTTAGTTGTATTAGTAATAAAAAAATTATTAAAAAAATAATTTGGGCGCACGGGCGCCCCAAGGGGTGGGCGGCGCCCTTAGCATTTGCCTATTCCGCCTATGCCCAGGGCCGGCCCTGTGCTGTCAGGTTAATAATGGCTAAATGTGTTGTCAGTACAGTCATTAAGATAACAGAGAAAGACACACTTATTTTGTTTTCATAGTTTTAAGGATTCTATTACACTGTGAGGAGATTTGCTGCTTTGTACCTGTCGTGCCAGACTCTGACCTTGGATACATTGTTTGGGATAAATAACATTTTTATCTGTGTTTATTCTTTGCAAGAAATGGTTTTCTCTGTGTTATCGCATGTAGGTAAAAGGGCGGGAAAGTTTTATTGGGTCCTTGGAAAGTTTTGGAATGTAATAGCTAGTGTGGGTATTCATTTTTGTAAAACACATGAAAATCTTTTCATGATTCTTGGACCTGTTATAGGTTTGTGAGGTTTTCGGTCTCCTTTTGCCAGTTAAATTGTGTAACTTTTTTTATTTTATATTTTAATTGCCATTATTTTTAAAACTCCAACCCTAGCCCGGACCTGGCCCACGGTGTTCAAGCCCTAGCCCAGCCCCAGCCTGACAACGTCTGCAATATTTTCAGCCTGAGCCCGGGACAGACACCAATATCACTTTAACCTCTCTCTCTGACACATGCTCTCTGATGCATACTCTCTCTGATGTGTGCGCTCTCTGATACACACAAACACACATGGTACTAAGAGGTAAACTAATTAAAGGCCTCAAACATAACTGTCAATGCCACCGACAATCACACTCTGCGCGTATATAGGCTCAATGAAAGTAGTTTGATCCAAGCCTGAAAAAAAAAAAACAAAAAAAAACAAAGGTCTGAGCCCTGGCTGTCAGTGTGTCAGGCCCTATAGGGACCCGACGGGCTTACAGAACTGTAATTGTTTTGAGGCAATTACATTGTAAATCATTTGAATCCTGACAGTGATTCAGTCTAATTCTATTTGATTACACTATCTAAGCTCCAGTAAACTGTGATTTAGAACCACATTGGATCTTCAATCTTATTTGAACTGTTATTCACTACTAGCATTCAGCAATAAGTTTTCAGGAGCGTCTGAATCTTCCATTATGAGTTTTTTAACCTGCAGTGTGAAACATTTGTCTGCCATACTGAGTTGCTGCTGTAGTTACAGATGTTTGCTCCCACCTTCAGCTCTGGCAAACCAATCATTGCTGGGTGGTAAAACACATCACACACAAAAATGCCGCCACAGACACCAGATTTAAAAATTCTGGTAGACTGCGAATACAGAGAGATTTACCTTGCGGTGATAGGCTTAATCAGAATTGTGTGAGCTTGTTTGGCAAAGGCTTGAATGTAACGGATGTTCATTTACATGCAAAAGTCCTTTTTTTTCTTTTTATTTTGCAAGGTGCTTTGTCTGACTGTTGTTACCTCATTTGTTTCCCCATCAGCGATGAGCATGGAAAGGAAATATGTAACTTTGTGTCTGTTGTGGGTTTTTCCTGTTAACCGTGACTGTGCTTAGTAGATTTTTCCTCCTCTCTTCTTTCTTGCCAATGAAGACCAGAAAGTGAAATGGATGGAATGAATGTGTATCCAACATTAAGCACCAGAGTGGACAACTCAATACAAGACCTTCCAGATGATTGATTTTCCAGTCCCATTTTATAACCTTCCTTCCTTTGTTTTTGTTTTTTTTACTTTTCAGCTTTGCATTGTCATCGGAGCATTGTGCTCCTTCTCCTGCTCCAGGGCCCCTAACGAGCCCTCCACTTAGAGGACTCCCAGGGAGCTCACTCCTGATTGGCCAGCAGAGTGTCTCCTTGTGGCTGGCTCAACTAAAAGCTTAAAACCCAGCTAGCACAGAGCGCACAAACAACGCTGTCAGTATTAGCAGCCAAGCCCCAACCTGGACAGCCAACTCCAACACACCTGCTGCCTACACCCCTCCCTGACTGCCCCAGCCATCAATGTCCTTAATCTAACCCATATGCCTCTGGGAACCAAAGTTCAACCCAGGGACACAATATGCAGTCCATTCCAGTGTTCGGTGATTATGACTGTGCAGAGCCAAACAAACTTACAGAGTCTAGTCGACCCAAGCACACTTCTGAATCAGCTGCTAACATCCTTCTACGCTATGGACTTGAAAAAGAGGACTTGGACCATCTCATGTTTTACCCTGAAGACCAGCTCACTCCTGATAACCTGCCGTTCATCTTGCGGCAAATCCGCATTCAGAAGGCCAAGAGTGCTACATCAGCAGTTCAGTCAGTACCCTATCCTGAACCCCAACCCACCAGAAGTGTGAGTGGAATGGACAGTCACAGTTTGAGTAGTTCTAGAGGGGCAGGGATGAGCCAGGAGGAAATGTCAACGACTGCTCTCCAGCCGAGTAAAGTGACTGAATATGGACCTACGGGCAAATATAATGGAGGGGTTGGGGATGAGATTGGAAGGACCGGTGACAGTAGAGCTAACAGTGGTGGGAGTGGAAGTATCTTTAGACACAGTCAAGAACCACTGCAAAATATAACAACAGAGGTGGAAAGTACTGCTTTGGGCTCTTCATGTGAGCAGGCAAGTTCTGTTACCAGTCTCAGTTCTTCGTACAGTTCAGTACTGAGCTCTGTGGCTCCCCCAAGAAATGATCCGGACAAACAATTGCAGACCCAACCAAACCAGACCCAAACAATCCTCAGCTTTTCCTCACTGCTAAAGAAAGACACAGACATCAGAGTTCTCAAGACTGAAGACTCCAAACCCGGTCCTTCAAACGAACCAGTGGCAGACCGCCAGTCAGTGTTGAAAACTGGCAGTGATCGCACCAGTGGAATTAAGGATCAGAGTAAAACTCAAGGTCAAGATTCAACAGTTGCTGAGGAGATGAAAAAGCAACAGACCCAGCAGACGCAGAGGCAGCCATCATTGCAGACGGGGCAGGAGATCAGGCCTCCAGTTTTTCCTGCTGCAAAATCAGTTCCCCCTGACCCTCTCATCCCCAGCATCACTGATGGCTCACAGGCCATGCAATGTCCGGTGTTTATCCCTACGCAAGGTCCTCCAGCTCTGCCTCAGCCAATCCCGGATCACATGACGCTGCTGACTTCCAACAGACAGCCTCCAGCAAAGGTGGCAGTCTCCAAGGCTCTGCCATCGCTGGCCATGATACATGACTATGTGGCGGTCTGGCCGAAAATCTTTCCACATACCTGTTCTCTGTGTAACAAAGACTTTCATCATATGAAGGTAAGTGAAAGATGCACTTTGTTCTCTCTGCCATTAGGGAAATGTGGGTTGTTTATTTCAAGATCTAAAATTGTTGTTCTTTTTGATTATAAAATAATTTAAAAAACAGATATTCACTTCATTTTATTTTGTGGAGAAGTTCATAAAGTTTAAGGGCAATACATTTCAGCCTATTTGAAAGGACTTAAATAAAATAGTAAAATAGTCTTTAAATTTAAATGGATCAGCAATTACTATGAAATGCTAGCAAGAAGTCTGCCACCACATATAAGCTATGCACAATTTTGCAAAAACAAGCTTGGATTGCAAACTTTGGGAGAGATTGTTTAACACTGTTAATTGATTTTGATGTACTCAAAATTATTAGTTAAATAAGGACGCCAGTCACAGTTGTTTATCTGTAATTAAGAAAAGATCACAGTGTGTCATTGGTGTTCAACAGCCAGCACCCACCTGCATTATTGCAGAATCCGCAGTTGCATAGGGCCCTGTGAATGCTTATCCATAAAGGGGCTATATCTAATTTTTACTGAAATTAATTTACGTTTTTATTGCTCATTTGTGAATAGGTTGTAACTTCAAATAAAAATGAACAAGTTGCCAGCTTTCTTCCGATGTGAAGAAATCGGGTTGGATTTTCCGCACAATCCATTAGTTAGGCTGTGACGTTCTTGCACGCTCCCAAGCCTCTTGCTTACAGATTTGGTACTATATACAAAACAACACCACAGCTAATGAAAGGGAGTCTGTTAACACAGACGATGATGTCAGTCTCCCAGCACAACACACAAACTCCTCCAGGAGCTGGAGCCCATCAGGCCAAACGATAATCAGATCGATGTCGGGCAAAAACATGGTCAATATCGAAAATGCATTTGAGTCATAGAGAGACCTCCGTTTTGTTTTGGACATGAAAACCGACCCAGATTTGTCTTTCATCCTGTTGGACAGGGAAACAGGCAAAGCACGTGAAATATATTGTGATTTTGTATATTTGTTGGTTGAAGTTAGATTACGTCGACCTATTGCTAACGTTATCCGTTGCAAAATACTATAATTATATCTCTTTCCACATTACTGCACGGACGCAATCCATATTATTATCCTGTGTACCACTGGTATTATGTCAAAGTGTTGATTTTAGCCTGCAAGGAATTATGTAACGGTACAACACAATTATGGAGCGATCTGTTTATACCAGTAGTGATGCAATGAAGGGGCAGCCAGCTAGATTATTATGGATCAGTTGTTGTTTGCTTCGTAACGTTCAATCAGAGGTATTGTTATTTTACTGGTACTCAGGTACACAGCTTCTTCACCAGTCTGAGTTGACATAATTTCATGAACGCACATAATATACAGTAATGCAACATAACGGTGCAGGACAACAACACAGTGGAAGACCCAATCAGTAAGTTATAGTTATGTTACTTAAAACAGTTTAACTGTTATTATAATAATAATAATAATATAAGCACCTTTCAGAACACTCAAGGTCACCTCACAAGACAAAATAAAACAACAGTATAGGAATAAATCAATAAAATTAACAGCAATTACAGTGCATAAAATCAGGGAACATTAACAATTGAAAACAAAAGATTGCTGTCACCATATGAACAGTGATCATGCTGGATATGCCAATTTCAAAAGATGTGTTTTCAGGCGGGATTCAAAGAGGAAAAGTGAGTCAATGTTACGGATATCTGGTGGAAGAGAGTTCCAGAGATGAGGGGCAGAGCAGCTGTAAGGCTCTAAACCCCATGGAGTTCAAACGAGCAGGAGGTGTAGTGAGGTGAATAAAAGATGACCTAAGAGTACGGGTGGGAGTGTTGATATGAAGAAGGTCAGTGAGATACAGATGAGCGAGGTTGTGAATGACCTTGAAGGCGAGGAGCTGAGTCTTGAAATCTATGTGGTGTTCAACTGGGAGCCAATGAAGCTGCTGAAGGACAGGAGTGATATGATTAATAGAAGGGGTTGTGGTGATGATACGGGCAGCAGAGTTCTGAACCACAAGAAAATTACAATAATCAATGCGGGATGTAACCAGTGTGTGAACGGGAATGGCTGTACTAGTAGATGAGCGAGACGGTCGGAGGAGATTAATGTTACGTAAATGGAAGTTACAATGAAGTGCATGGAAAAGTTCCACGTCAGGCTGATAAAAATGTTACTGTAACATTGCAGTGCTCGCTTATTAGTATGAGCATGTTTCTGGGACCCAGAATGGAGGGGCCCCTCCTCAAAGGATAATTCACGTCAAGCAAATCAGCATGCAGCCATACCAAAGTGTACCCTGCTTCTGCTGAATGACCGAATCTAAGCAGATTTGGGCTTGGCTACTACCTGGATGAAGACCTCCTGGGAAAACTAAGCTACTGGAAGAGGTATTGGTGGACCAGTAGGGGTCAGTCCTTCTCTGACCCTAGTAAGATCCCAGCAGTGCAGTGATGGGGACACTGCGCTGTAGGAGATGCAACGTTAAACAGAGGTCATGCCTCAGTGAGGTCATTAAAGATCCCATGACAGAGGTATCATGGCAAAATTCCCAACCTAGCTTTCTCCATCTGGACAGCCAATCATCCCCCAGAGTAATTGGCTCAATGTTTCCCTCCCTCTCCAGCTCAAGCTGATGGTGAGAGTTCCGGCGCAAAATGGCTGCCATGCATCACCCAGGTGCCACACATTGGTGGTGGTTGAGGAGTCCTCCCCACTCCATTTTTGAAGCGCTTTGAGTTTCTATGCTATAGCGAAGATGTAATGCATCATCGATGTCTCTGTTGGTAACCGACTGCATCACCTGAGAGGACACAGATAGGCGTGCATGTGTCTGCATAGAGTATTAGAATAATGCCATATACAGTATAACATTCAGATTATTGCAAAAATGATCCAATTGTCAGTCTGCTGCTGAGTGTTTGCTGGGGGGTTTTCTACCAGCATGTGTTGAGTCAGGACAGAACAGACCCAAACGCAACACTCAGGATTAAACAGGTTTTATTAAAGGGACAATGGGCTGAGGGAGTGGAGGTAAAGGGGAGGTGAACGCCAGGGAACACGGGAACGGAGGACCAAGGAGTAGAGGAGGCCCGGGAGAACTGACCGGAGGAGCAATGACGATCAAGCGGAGATGGCGTGGAGAACCGGGGTTGAAATACTGGTAGAGATGGAGTTGATTGCTGGCAGGTTCGGCAGGCAGAGGAGGCTGCTGATGAGGTGCAGGTGTGGATCGTCAGCTGGGCTCAGGAGCAGAGAGAGAGAGAGGGAGAGCACATACAGGGGAAAACGGAATGGTAGGAAAGAAAAAAAAAAAAAAGGAGAAATAAACAGGACAATCATTGTCAGCCGGGCTGCCACCACGACAAACATGCCTGTCATCAAGAGCTGTTAGCACCTTTATTTTTCATTGATAGTTTAGAAACCTTGACCTTGAGGATGTTGCTGAGATTTCTGATCTAAGGTCTGAGAGTGTAATTGTTAATTAACATATATTGAATGAAGGCATGTTTACTACCAGTGGCTAGTGCATCAGAGAATGATTGAAGGCTGTTTTCCTTTTGTCTCTGTTTTTTTGGCTTTTGTCCCACAGTGTATATTCAGTTTTGATTAAACAAGTCAGTGTATCTTTTTTCACATTATTGGAGCTTTTAGCAAAGCATTTTGTTGCACTTAAATTCATTTTATATGTAACAGTAGTATATCACTTTTTTTGTAATATTATTATGGAGCCAAGATCCCCTTTTGTGTAATTTTAGGTATTTTTGTTTCCCAAAAAGGAATTCCAGTTACTACAATACTAGGAACCCAAAGCCACCAGCAACAATCATACTCATGAACCACACAATCATCAGAGACAAACCTGATTTCACATTTTTTCTAATTTAAAAAAAGACAAGTCTCCTCCTCTCCTCAATTTCCACATCTTCCTGCCTCTACTCCACAGAGTATGTGTTTTTGTCCTGATACATACTTAACAGCATCCTCTGCTGAGATTACCTTCATCAAACCTCTGGAAACTGTACGACGCACATAAAACTTAAAACCCAGCACTATTAAGAAACAGAGAAGAACTCCTCTATTTGTTATAGTTCATGAAAAAGACTTGTTGCCATTGAAATTAAGTTTACTATAAAGTCAAACACATTTACTTCAGTTAATGTCTCAGCTCCTCAGTTGTTTTTAGATGACTGTGGCGGCTGAAGATTTAAAAACATTTTGCCTTTGTAGACCCAAGCTGTGACTTGTACAAGAGCAGAGAAGTTGAATTGGACACTTAGACTGGAAAGACTCCACAGACCAACAAGGGGACACAAACTTTGACTCAAGACTTAAGGCTGCTGTAATGTTGAATAAAATTTGTGCTGTTAGACACAAAATGGCAGTTGAGTTGTGATAATAATCATATCTGAATGCTGTGTGTCTGTTCTGACTAGGATTGGCTCTCCCACCAGAGCACCAGCCTTCACCTTGAGAACTGCAAACTCCTGCGAAAACAGTCAGTGTTTATATTTAAAATAAAGTTATTGTTAATTTGAGCACTTTTTCTGAATGCTTGTGATGAATATCCATCAGGGATGCACCAAAACACAGTTTTTCCCCACAGATACCCAGATTGGAATGGTGGGATAGCACTCGGGCCAAGGTGAATTTCTTTAACTGGGCAGGCACTGTGCAATTTCATTGGTCTTGCATGTTGTGTTAACTCACAATTGGTCTGAGGTGTTCAATTTGGTACTGTAGCAGACTAAAATGTGTCCGAATCCGAACAGTGTCTGCCTGGCTGTAGTTTTCAGACACATAGCATATACACCACTCATGAACCATTCATTTTTACACATTGTGCTTTCCCATCATTCACCAATGCGTTTCTCGTTCATTGTTCTCTTCAGGACTGCAGGTAAGGATGTCAAGCCCTCAGCATCAACTTCTGCAAAGACTTCCCAACATCGTCTACATAAAACAAGGCATGGAAGCAGCTCACGTTCCCGTTCGTCCAGCCCCCGTCGCCCCCATGGCTCAGAGGTTAGAAGGGAGAAATGCAGCAGCCAAGCACGATCGTCGCACAGCTCCAGATCCAATCGCAGGTCTGTCAGACAAATACTGATATGCACAATAACATGGATAATGGATGAACAGATTCCTTTCACCACCAGATTGTGAAATTACCAAATATGTTCCTTCGGACCATTAAAAGAATTATAAGCATCAACATTTATTTTAGCGTCTTTGTTTGATTGCCATTTTATGCATTATGTTTTTGAGTTGTCTGTCTATCTTTCCATCCGTATGTCCCATTTTTGTGAACTTGACATCTCAGGAAAACCTTAATGGAATTTCTGAAATTGGGGACAAATGTCCGCTTGGTTCAAAGTTTGGTTGTCAAGATCACTGTGACCTCAATTACTGAAGAACTGATGACCATATTTCACAGTTGGTTGGACACTGAATAGCCTGTGTATGGATGTAAACTGCAACTTGGCTGGTTGGTGAAGGCATACAAGCACAGGGCGGTAATTCTAGTTTAAATTCTCATTAGATTAATTGAGATATAAATGATTTAATCTGTACTTTCATCAGGTCCCGGTCTCGTTCTCACTCTCCATGCTATGACCGGCAAACCTCTTCCTGCTATCGGTCATGTTTAGGGAGCCCTGAGAGACAATTGTTGCCAAGGAGGAGAGACAAGAAATGGTCCACACCAAGGAAGAATGACGAGCAACGATCCTCTCCAAGGAAGAGCTGTGAGAGACATTCTCCACCAAGGAGGAGAGACGAGAGAAGATCACCACCAAGGAGGAGTGAGGAGAGACAGTCGGCATCAAGTGATGAGAAACAATTGCCGCCAAGGAGGAGTGACAAGAAATGTTCACCAAGGAGAAATGATGAGAGACAATCTTCTTCCAGGAAAAGCAAAGAGAGACAATTTACGCCAAGGAAGAGTGAGAAGAGATGGTCGCCACCAAGGAGGAGCAACAACAGATGGTTCCTGCCAAGGAGAAGTGACAATAGACGATGGCCACAAAGGAGGAGCCGTGAGAGGCGATCGTCCACAGAAGAATCATCCCCTAAACGAAAGAAGTCGAGCAGTGCAGAGAGACTGGCTAAGAAACTACTGGAAACATCAGGTTTGAGAAATTGCAAACATTTTAAGGCCTCTGAGAGTTCAGTAAAGACCATGTTTAAAGAAATCAGGAAATGTTCACATTTGAGAAAATGTAAGCAGAGAATTTTTGAATTTTCTCATTTGTCTCATTAATTTGCAATTAATTTTCTGACGTTTGACTAAAGGATAAATCAATATTTGCCAAAATTGTTTGGCAACATAAAGTTTAATAAATTCAAGTTTTAAGTTAAATAATTTGAACATACTGTACATGTAGATAAAGAAGCACAAATAAAAGGAAATACTTAATGTAAAGAGATGCAAAATCAAATTTTTTAAAAACATTTACCTTAATTAACCTTAGTAAAATTAATAATCAGTCATCTTTACCATGTGTGGCTGTAAAGGGATGTGCATCGTGTGTGGTCAAATCTGTCTGTGCTTCCGGGTATCATCTGAGGAGCCAAAGATTGGTTCCTATTTATGCTGAGATCTCTAATTGGCTTGTACAGATGGTAATGATGGTTATGATGTAACAATCAAAAAAGGTATTATCGATTAGGATAAAATGATAATTAAATCTACATTTCTACAATAGAGACTCTGTATGCTGCAAAAAAATTACACTTTGTTGGTCTTCATCCTCTAGCTGTCCAGTCTCTGTCAAACCAGTCTGACCTGGAGGCCGTAGTTAAAGCTCTGGCTCCTGCTTTACTGGCCGAGCTAGGCAAGATGAAGTCCTCCTCTTCCTCTTTCTCTACAGCAAAGGGGGAGTCATCTACAGATCCCTCTAAAGCAACGCCCAGCCTGCAGAAGAGCATACCAAGTTCTGCTACAAAGACAAAGGTTGGTCTACATGTATACCAGGAGAATTTAACACTTTGATCAAAGACTAAATTGAAAATACTTCTGCATAGGAAGCAGAAAATCATGTCTGAAAAGACAGATGACATTAAGGTTAGATTGGATAGTTTAACACAGATGCATTTTGTCACAAAGCCGCAACAGCTGGTAACCATGGCTTCGGTTCAGCTGTACATGTTTGATCCAGACATACAAACAGAACAACACGAACCAGCTTTGCAACCTAGACAGGAGCAAAAGGTTTCAGAGCTTTAAGTTATTTATTAGTAACACATTTATCTTTCATTTGTAATGTTTTAACTGTGTGTCACTTTAGCACAGTAACAACTTAATGTCCATTGACGTTTGGTACGGACGATGGGGGTGAAGGGAGGCAGTGGGCAGACGTCTTGTCACTGCATGTGTTGCAGCTCAGTGTGTTTTTTGTTATGGCAATTTATATCTTATAGCATTATTGTATGTTTCTTATACCGTTTGATGTCATTCATGGATCAAGATCATTATGTACTTTAGCACTTTGCACTGTCAGCACTGTCAGCTCCACTACTGCTCTTTTGGGTGCACTTTTCTGCTGGTCTATTTTCATACATGCTAATGACCCAGGGCCCCTATCTGGCCTAATAGGTGTCAGATAAAGTTCCTGTTTTCCAACTTTTTGTTTTTGTAACTGTCACTCAAACAATCATTTTTCTGCACAGCAGCAGATGCTAAAAACAACTTCACTCCACAGCTCTATAAAACACACACACACACACACTTTCCACCCCTTTGTACTCTCCTACGGACTGCTCTGTACTCTGTATGATTTGTACCTCTGCGGCCTTAGAATAAATATGACAAAGACAACTCTGTGTTCAGGACCAACTTTACTTCACATTTCCAGAACGGTTAATTTCCATTACATTTTCCACCAGTGTTTTTGTGGGCGTGCAACACTAGCCACTATGCGAGCATTATGGCGCGTTTTACAAAGTAAAAGCTGGACAACAATCAAGCTGTTTTCAGGCAGTTCAGAGCAGTGTTTTCGGTGGGAGATGGGAACTCCCTTTGGGTAGGCTTTTTTCACTTTGCAAACCTATTACATGCACAAAAAAATATATATAACTCAATAAAGGAAAAATAATTGCCAAAAAGCATAATATGACCTCTTTAACGTGTGCATAAATGCAACAGTTCCTCTCGGTCAGTCTAAAGAAAATAAACTCCAGATGCAAACAAATTAAAGAGAGTAAATAGCCTGGATGTGAAAGGAATAACAAGCACTGTTGTCAGAGAACGGGTATTTTTTCTTTCTTTTTCTGTCTTTCTCTCTTGTCCCTGGTAAATGTACATATTAACACCACATGTCTGTTATCAGATTAATCTGAAATAAGAAATCTCAATTTGTTTTACAGGAAACTGATTCTAAGGAGCAAAAGCAGCCTCCTCAGAAGTAAGATGTCTTTCACACAGATATCTTTTTTAACAGTGATAGAAGCTAGAGGGGTTTTTCTTGTTTTTGTCAATATAGTGCTATAAATATTTAGTTGGTGCTTAAAAGCCCAGTATGTAATATTTTTTGGAGGATCATTTGACAGAAATGCAATTTAATTTACATAACTATGTTTTCAATGGTGTATAAATACCTTACATAATGAACAGTTATGTTTTTATTAACTAAGTATGCGCCATTTCTACACACACCACATGCTAAAACATGGAATAAAACTCATCCCAGGAATTCAACCTGTAGGATAGTACTTCTTATAGTGAGAACATATAAAAACGTTCAAACCATGAACTTGACTTCACATTGCTCCATATTCCCTTGCTTAATCCTTGGAACTCTTATTTTGTTAACAGAAAACCTGCCACATCCGGTGATGCCACACCTCAAACCGCTACATCCACAACCACCTCTAGAAAGGTTGTTCTCAAAAAAGCTGCAAGAGGCAAACTTGCCTCTCAGAAGATTGCAGCTAAAGCGTCAGTTAAAGGCACGGCTTTCATTAAATCAGTACCAAGCATAACCAAGCAGATGGTTAAAACGGCAAAAACGGGAAAGTGTCCTGTGAAGGGAGCTGTGAAAAAGACTGTGGTAAAGCATATTAGTTCCAAGTCCACTGCTCAAGGAAAGATGACCAA
The DNA here is from genome assembly GCF_014851395.1 of Micropterus salmoides. Taxonomy (NCBI): domain Eukaryota; kingdom Metazoa; phylum Chordata; class Actinopteri; order Centrarchiformes; family Centrarchidae; genus Micropterus; species Micropterus salmoides. Next base: position 32,969,431 of record NW_024041150.1, read on the forward strand.
GACAGAGTCTTCGCAAATGCAACCGCAGGCTGCAGGACACCCAGCTGAAGCTGCTGTGGAGGCAAAGCTGCCAGGTAGAGGGTTGGAGATAAAGACAGTGCAAAAAAGTATGTTTGAGACACTTTTTTGTTTGTAGAATTTTTTTAGGATTGTTTAAGGATTATGCTGGCAATATCCTATATAAATATATAAAATGTTTTAATTAAAGCTAAATCACTTCCTAAAATATTTGTAGTAGTAAAAAATATTACTCAAACAGGAGGAAATGGTGTTTTTTAAACTGCACATCTCAGCAACTTAGGTTTTCATCAGCTTATGATGTAACAATCAAGAAAGCTGATATCACTATAACATTATAATTAACTCAACATTTTTTACAATACCAACTCTGTATGAGACTTTGCAAACACCAGGATGCTGCAATTTGTCTGACACTTTGTGTGTTGGTCTTCATCCCTCTAGCTTTCCAGTCTCTGTCAAAACAGTCTGCTCCTGATTTACGGGATGAGCTAGACAAGATGAGATTCTCCTCTTCCTCCTCTACAGCAAAGGAGGAGTCATCTGTAGATCCCTCTAAAGCAACACCCAGCCTGCAGAAGAGCGTACCAAGTTCTACCACAACGACAAAGGTTTGTGTGTGTGTGTGCCTGGAAAATGTAATATTTTAAAGAGTTTAAAGACTAGACTGGAAATTAAACTTTATTTCTACATACGAAGCAGAAAAACGTGTCTGAAACTAGAGGTGACCATTAAGGTTTCACTGGACAGTTTAAACACAGATGCATTTTGTCTTTCATCTGTTAATGAGGACCAACACTACATTTGTCTCATAAGTTGTTTTTTTTTTCGCTCTCTTTGTTCAGTCTGGTAAATCTTCACTTCCAACCACAGTGAGAATCGAAGGGATTAGTAGTTGTGTCCCACGCAATGATGTGATTGTTTCTTTGGAGCACTTTGGAAAAACTAAGTCAATTTTACTGTTTGAGTCACAACGGGAGGTATGTATAGAGAGAGTGAAGACTGATTGTTTTTGCTATCCAGGCCTATATTTGCTAATGTTAAACAAATATAGCTTTCCCTTGACCATGTTTTGCTTTTGTTTTGTTATTTGGTATGATGCTTTTATCCAAAGTATTTCTGTTAGATAACCAAGGGAATCAAACCCCTAAACCTTCAATCCTGGAAGTCTGTATCCAGGCCTAGAGATGTGTTTGTGTTGACCACTGTGTGTTATTGGTTAAAACAAACATAACTCACCCAAACTCACCAAAGTCTCTACAGTTCACTATTAAACAGTTTATATTAAATTGAATTAAAAAATATTCTCCTAGACCCTCTAAATATATAAAGCTGCAACTGACAGTTATCAATTAATCTGCTAATTTTATAATTATTGTAAATATTTGGTTAGAAATAAGTGAAAATGGCCATCACAATTTGTCAGAGAGTAAGGTGACGTCATCACGTGAAATTTTGTTCAGCTAATGATCTGTGCAAAAGCAGGCTACAGGACAGCCAACTGAAGCTGCTGAGGAAGCAGTGCTGCCAGGTGGAGGGGTGGAGACAAAAACAGTTCAAAAAGGTACTTTGTAGACCTTTTGCCATGAATGTATGGTGAAATATGTTAAAATGTTGTGTTTGTAGAAAATGTTTTTGGTTAGCAATATTCTATATTTTTGTTATTGTCAACAGCTCCCATGAATAGACCAAAACAACTATGTGTTAGTCTGTCCCTCCATGCTTTCTGACTTACCCAGTCTGTCTGTTGGTCAAAGCACCGAGTACAGTGGTTACTAATAAACATATGGTTCACATTGATTTCTACTAAAGACGTGGCTGTTTAGCAAATGTTACTCAAACGGGAGGAAATGGTTGCATCTTTACTGCACTTTCCAGTTATTTAGGTTTTCCCAAAGAAAACATATATACATGATATATGATGTAACAATCAGGAAAACTGTTATCTCTATTATTTGATATTTAACTCAACATTTCTTGCAGTATCAACTCTGTATGAAACTTTGCAAACACCAGAATGCTTTTGTGTGACACTTTGTGTGTTGGTCTTCATCCCTCTAGCTGTCCAGTCTCTGTCAGAACAGTCTCACATGGAGGCCGTGGTTAAAGCTCTGGCTCCTGATTTACGGGATGAGCTTGACAAGATGAAATTTTCCTCTTCCTCATCCTCCTCCTATACAGCAAAGGAGGAGTCATCTGTAGATCCCCATAAAGCAACGCCCAGCCTGCAGAAGAGCGTACCAAGTTCTACCACAACAAAGGTTTGTGTGTGTGTGCCTGAAAAATTTAACTCTTTGATCAATGATTAAACAAAAAAAATATGAAATATACCATCATGTCTGATAGTACCGATGACATTAGGATTTGATTGGACAGTTTAAACACGGATGCATTTCTGTCTTTTGTCCGTTAATGATAACCAACACTACATTTGGTTTAAGTTTGTGTTTCCGTCTCTCTTTGTTTAGTTTGGTAAATCTTCACCTCCAACCATGGTGAGACTCAAAGAGATTTGTAGTTCTCTCTCACACAGTGATGTGATTGTTGCTGTGGAGCACTTTGGAAAAACAAAGTCGGTTTTACTTTTTCGGTCCAAACTGGAGGTATGTATAGAGAAAGCGAATAGTAGTTTTCCTTGACCATGTTTTGCTTTTGTTTTGTTGTTCGGTGTGATGCTTTTATCCATAGTATTACTGTTAAATAAACAAGGGAATCAAACCCCTAAACCTTCAAGCCCATTTTTGTAATCGATTAGTCTGCTGATTTGATTATTTTTGGAATTTAACATAGAAAATATAAAATTTAACATATAAAATATAAAATTTGAGACTTTTATGTGTGACATCTTCAAATCAAATTTAGTTTAATGGTCCAAAATACAGAGGTAATCAATTAATTATCCTAGAAAAACAGCATATATTCACATTTGAGAAGCTTGAACACCTACATGCAGGAAAAGGTCCACGGGGGTTTTCTGAGACAAGGTGTAAGTGATAGCTTAGCCCGCCCCCCAGAACAACTGAATTTTTGCTGTTTTTGAAAAAAATGGTTTCAATATTGTTGCTGTTTAACTAATTGAGCAATTTATCATCTATCTTTAACATCTTTTTTTACTGAGCAGTTGTATTTCACAAACATCACAACAATACAATCTGTGCTTATTTCTCAGCCTGTAGCATTGGGGTCATCCCAAAGACTTGGCAAACAGTAAGAACAAACAACAAGAATCAGCAAAATAAGATAGTATTAAGTAATTATTGTTGTATAAAATAAATAAAAATAAATAGGACAAAAAATTGGTATGGTAAAATACTGAGTTGACCAAAGATCCACCGTCCATCTTTCCCTTTATCTCTCAATGTTATTTCTTCATCATTCCCCTCATATCCCCACTAGCCCTCCCTTATTCATCTCAGTCCCTTCTACCATCTTCCCCCCTGCAGCGACCTTCATTAATTTATATTGAATCATATAAAAGTGTGATGCATGCTAAAATTTGGAGTGCTACATTGGATTAATGGTTGCGAAGTATGATATGAAAGGTTTCCAGGTCTTATTGAATTGTAGGAGCTTATGTGCTGGAGCACATCTTATCCTTTCCAAATAAAGGGTGTTAGTCAGGTCCTCTAGCCACATCTTAGAAGTAGGGACAGTTGCATCTTTCCATACCTTGAGAATTAATTTCTTTGCCGATATGAGGCAGAGGGAAAGAAAACGTTGGTGTTCTGTGTTTAATCTTTTGAATGTCTCAGATTTGCCAAGAGTAATAAGCAAAGGCTCTGGCTCAGTGGGTATTCATAACCTCCGACATAATGCTACATATATCTATCCAAAAAGATTGGGTCTTGGGGCAGAGAAGAAAACTATGAAGGAGGGTTGCCAATGAAATGTGACATTCGCACACAGGTGACTCAAGGGTAAATGCTATGCAGTTTCTCTTAGGAATAATTGTGCATAATTTATGTAATAATAATGTGTATAATTTTAAATTGCATGAGACAATGTCTTGTCTATGAAGATTCTCAGTCATCCAGGTCATAGTTATCCAATGAAGGTTAAAATGAAGGGCAACTGACAATGTCTTGCATTATTTGAGCAGGTATGTATGTTCTTCAACCTCTGCTCCCATAGGTCATCTGGAATTTGTTCCACAAGCTCCTTTTTCCACTTGGATTTATAAGATTCAGAGGAGGGGGACCATAATTAAAGCAGAGAATTGTATATGCGGGAAATCAACTAATTTTCATTTGGTGATCGTCTCAGACAATAATCTATAGATGATTGCGTTTCAGACTCAAAACCTTTAAATGTTTCCATATGTAATCCCTGATTTGTAGGTAGCGGAAGAAGTTGCCATTATCCAGTCCATATTTCCTCTGTAGCTGTATAAAGGAAGCAAGCTATTAATGTTTTGTGTCCAAATGTATTGAATAGATGGTCCTGAGAGTCGTAGTAATGCAAAGGTGTGTGTGTGTGTGTGTGTGTGTGTGTGTGTGTGTGTGTGTGTGCGTGTACATGTAGGCAATCGTGTGTTTTGAGAAAGCAGAAGACGCTAACAAATTGAAGAGCGCAAAGAGCCTCAATGTTAAAGGAACAGTAATCACTGTTGTCAGAGAAAAGGTATTACTCTTTGTCTGTCTTTCTCTGTCCCTGGTTAATGTACATGTTAACATGTGTCTGTTGTCATGTGGTGTCAAATATCAGATTAATCTAAATTAGCACATCTTAATTTGTTTGTTTACAGGAGACTGATTCTAAGGAGCAAAGGCAGCCTGCTCAGAAGTAAGATATCTTTCACACAGACATCTCTTTTAACATCCTGTAGAAAAAGCTTATTTAACGGCGCTGCATTTAACTAGCCGTGAACATGAACGATTTTCTGGTTTGCAATTATTTCTGGTTTTCTTTGACCATTTACAGTGTTTTCAGTTCATGAAAGTTAAATGTAACATTTTGGACACCTAAAATGCATTGTTCAGCCTTTAGTTTAGGAGTCAACTGTTAATTTTTAATACCGATAAGTACATTTTGATTTAGGCTAAGCCTGTCTACAAGATAATGTGTCCATCCCCTGTATGTTAAATGTCTTTCATATAATTAATTTAAGAACAACTTATACTAAAACATATAATAAAAGTCATCCCAGAAATTCAACTTTAAGGACAGTATTATCTTAAAGTGAAGGACATATAAAAACATGACTTTGACTTTACATTGCTCCATTTTCTCCTGCTTGACCCATGTAACTCCACTTCCAGTGTCTCCACACCTCAAACCACTACATCCACAACCACCACTAAAAAGGTTGTTTCCTCTGAACCTAACAGGCCTCCACTTAAAGAGCCTTTACCCTCCGGAGCCAAAGAGGCAACTACAAGCAAACTTACCAAGACAGAGGCTTCACAAATGCAACAGCAGGCTGCAAGACACCCAGCTGAAGCTGCTGTGGAGGCAAAGATGCCAGGTAGAGGGTTAGAGACAAACACAGTGCAAAAAGGTGTGTTTGTTACATTTTAATGGATAGATAGTGAAGTATGTGGCGTTTGTAGAAAATGTTTAAAGGATAAGGCAATATTCTATATATATTTTTTATTAACTTATCATGTAACAGCTCCAATGAAAAGACCAAAACCAACAATATGTTTGTCTGTCCCTCTGTGCTTTCTGACTTTACCAGCCTGTCATTTGGTCCCAAGCCCCAAATACAGTGGTTACTAATAAACATGTGGTTTGTGGCTATATTTATTTATTTATTATTTGTAATTAAAGCTAAATCACAGTGACTGTGATTAATAGACATTTTGTGAGTATTTGTGGAAGGAGGACTATGTATGTGGGACTGACTCAAAATAAACTACAGTGTGTCTCTCAGCAACAGTGCAACAGTCCGACTTATTCATGTGTTTTTAGTAGTTTTGGACAACAATGGAGCTGTGTGGCCCAGAGGAAGAAGAGATATCAGGCATTGATTTCCACACAATATTTAATCGTATTCAATCATTAATTGTTGCATTTGGTCTTTTCATGGGATTGGTTAAAAAGTTAAAAACTCCAAAATGCCAACTTTCTAGCTGACACAGTATTTTTTTAAATAGGTTTATTTAGCTCATAAAGTAAAATTTTCTCATGCTGTGATGGAACACTCAAACGTTCATTTTATCTGATAAATGGAGGATATGTTCAAAGATGTGTTTTTCTTTGGACAAACCACGCTTATATAATTTTGTATAACTTGTAGGCCTATCATTACATCAACAACACATTCAATCCCACAGAACATTATTGTTAAGTAAAAAATTTCTATTAAATGTAGATCGTACTTGCATAGTTCACCTTGCCAAATATCTTTAGTTAAGAAGATATCTAAGAAATGTCTTTCAAATGTTCTTTGAAATACAGCAGGTGTAAAATTAGGGGGTTATGCCGAATTTTGCATGCCTGCTGAGAATTGCATGAAAATGCATTAAAGTTCTGCTTTTAAATGCTATACTATTCTTTGTGGGTTCATCAATAGTGATAAATGATCAGCATATACTTAATGAACGTTAAGAATCGTCAATATTATTATTTATTATTACACTTAGTAAAAGTACAACTTCTTGAGATTCACCAAAAATATGTGGCGTTAACTGCATTCAAACAATGTGAACAGCAAAGTATCTGAAAAGGACTTTTTGTAAGTGAATGCATAATTCGGCAAAACAGATAATGTAGGCTACCTGCAGAAATTTGCATCCACCTCGAGGTGTATGCAATTCACGGCAGGCACAACACCTGCGCTGCAAATCATCACTAGACCTCGTGGGATCAAGGCCTGATCATTGTTGTAAGCTCAACCGGAGGTCGATTGTGTCTGACTTGACGGCGCTGTTTTTATTCCTGTATCTATCAAGTCGGCGAAAGTCAGCCAGTTATCTCGAACGCACCTGTTGACTCCCAGTTATACAGCGTGCTAACTTCGACAGCTGTTTTCCAAAGTTAACATAGCTCTCCTTATTAGCTAGCCTCCTTACATGCTTGCTAATAACTGTTTTGAAGATGGGTCTCCGACATTGACAGCGTTGTGTTGGAATCCAAGTAAAGCCTATGTGTGGGAAACACTGAAGTGTTCAAAATACTTCTATTAATCTTAATTAAATTTGATATTTTGAAGATCCTGTGGCTGCAGGAAAAACACAAACGGATGCAGCTTCAGCAAAGGCTGCATCTCTAACATCTGAGCCCACAGCTGCAGCAGTAAGAGAGCAGCTACCGGCAGTATCCACGCTGTCTTCTGCAGTTACCCCTCTGACTCTTGGGGAGATGGTAGAAAAGCACCTGGATCCAAAGAGAATAAGTAAGAAATCTAAGAAAGAGGCTGAGTGTTTTTTTTTCACAAATATCTGCATGTGATCATAATTTTACAGTCTCTCTCTTTTTTTCTTTGTCTCTCTTTCACAGTGTATCTCAAGTTGAACAGCTATACTTCACCAGATGTATGTTTCCTCAAATCGCTTGAATGAAGTACAAAAATATTTACACATGTAGTTTTCCTTAAAAGGAGGTTGTTCTATAGCAAGAGAACATGGCGTAAGCATTTTTGGTTAGAAATACTGGAAAAGTAATAGAATTCAAATAAGTAAACCCTGTATTTGAAACTCCTTAAACAACAACCAAGTAAAACCCTTTAGCCGTTTTTAGGGCTTTTCGACAACAGACTTAAATAAGTAACAGCATTGCACAATGCAACATGAGAAGTAGATGAGTTGAGGGTATTACAAATGTTTTTGTGATTGCGGGCATAACACATTCATAAACTATAAGTGGGCTTGTTGCAACAGCACATTTTACTGCAGGAGTTTGTCTCAGACTTTGTTTCATCAGACACAGTAACCAGTGCATCATGTGGCAGACGTCGGCGACATAAAATTTTAATACAGTTATTAAAATTAATATTTCCGGGAATATTAATTTATACCTCGAAATTAGGAGCACCACCTAAAGATTTGCTTGTCCGCCCGAGGCTTTAGGTCCTTGAGTATAGCCTGAGAATTATACAGAGTTCTGGTAATTCATTAGTCGTTATTGGTTCAGGTATTCTGAAATCGTAAGGTCAATCAGTCAGTCTCAGATCTGAGCGTAAGTTCTATGTATAGGGACTCAAGGTGAATTTATTAACTAACAAAAGAGGGTACAATAGTGGGTAAATGTGGTGATATTACAGGGATAACAGTTAATATGACAACCAGGAGGTACTAAAACAGGTTAGCCTGTGTAAGGTTCAGTTTATATTGTAGAGGGAGAGAATTCTACGAGTATGAGGGAACGAATGACCAAAATTGGGTTGCAGATTTAGTTTGTCTAATCTAAGGGTTATTAACTGTGGATGGAGCCCATAGAACACCAACGAGTCACAGAGGGTGGTTTGTTTTGCCCTACCGTTGCCGCAGGTCCCGTGGCGAGGCTCGACTGCGGGTTGGCTCGGGAAGTCGGTTCTGGCCCGACCCCAGTGGCGTTTCCGAGTTGGGTTGAAACCGGTGGATTGGGTCCGGAGTCCTCTTGTGGGAAGCGCTTGCAGCAACTGGCTGTCAGCCAAGGCTTTTGCTCTGATCTCAGTTTGTTTGGTGTCGCTATAAGGCCCACTCAGGGTTCTGTTGTCAGAGCCGTGGTTTCATTTATTCAAGGCCATAAATGAAGGCTTCTGAGTTTCTGGTCCAAAGTTGCTCACAACGGTCGGATGAGGTTGCAACAACAAAATCAAATAAACTCACACATTCGCCGTAGGTTCGCGAGGCCTCGGGAATATAGGCTATTTAATGTTGCTGAGGTTTAACAGGCAGCTTCAAACAAAATAAAGAAAATCAAATCTCCCGCTAAGAAATTTGGAATTCAGGGTCGTAGCTTTCTCAGCTCGTCTGAAGGAGATTTAAGTACGAAACAAAAAAATCGGAATTTCAAAAGTAAAGGAAGTTAAGAGAACGTACACGTTTAGTTTCAAGAAAGTTTAAAAGAGAAAAGTTTTTTGAAGAGGCAAGAAGAGAACAAAAGACAGCAGGGCCTTTTTATTGATCCCGCTAGGTAGTGTGACGTCATTTTGGGGATGGTCTCCCAAACGTCGCTAAGATGTTAACTTTTTGGGATAAAGAAATATACGTTGCGCGTATTTCCCTTTAATCTCTCTCTCCACAATATCGACATTTGGAAAAATAATGGACAATAAACAGAATAAACACAGTTATACTGGAACCTTGCTTGGTTCGAGTAACAGGGGTTTTTATGGTCTCTCTTCTCTGCATTCCTGGCTTATCGCACCGGTTATCAGAGAATGAAATGGTGGTTTATGGCTCAGCCGTTCTGTGGAGACAAAAGAGTCAGGTTGAGGCTGGAGGTGACCTGCGGGAGGAAGAAGGGGTCAGATCGCCCCCTTTCCTGTCCTGTGGACTGTCTTTAGTGACACCTTTACGGCTAGAAAGGTTCACTAAGGCTCTTTGAATACACAATCCTTAAGCGATTCATTGTCTGATTGAGTCTCTTTCGGTCCTTACAAAACACCAGGCGATGTCTCTGGGTTTTACATGTGAAAAGGTCAACTCTCGGGGAGGGAAACTTCCCTCCCTCTTTTGACACCACCTGACCTTCTTTGAAGTGCGTCTGCTTGAGTTCACAACAATCACTTAGTTCCCCCGTGATGCAGCATCTCAGTGGCTTAAAGCGTTGGCTCAGCCTCTAAAACTACTACTCGCTACAGTAGCTAGGAAGCTCGATGTCACTTAATGTAATGTAAAGTGTAGTTTTTAATTGGTTAATTAATCTATACATTTTATGTAGCTTATCTGGATCTAGGTCACATAGATTTAATAAATTATATTATTACACATATTAGACATAATTGTTATATTCTGCTGGGAAGTACTTAGATGCATAATTCCATGTTGTCACTGCTGTTTTCCCATCAAACTTGTTGTGACCAGTATTTTCCTGATTAACTGTTGTTTATGATTATGTTGATATTATTATATACATGGAACAAAGAGGTCACAAGAGGTGTAAACCCTTTACAAACTAACTAACACCATTACTGCCTCATTATTTTCCCTCTTTCTTTATCTGCAGTATTTCAAATATGGTAAGAAGCTGTTGCTCATAACTGGACTGCCGGAGTATCACGATGGCCGCTACACAGAGGATGAACTTGCAGAACTTCTCAAGCCATTTGGGTTTCAACATAAAGATGACACCATCTATGTCGTTCCTCAGACATGCATGGTAAATACCATGTTATAAGTCTGTATTGGTTTGTTATATTAATTCCATTTTTCTGCTATTTGTTTTTAGTCTTTGATCAGAGGGACTGATTCTGACACTAACTGTTTTGTGTTGCACAACTGTATTAATTGATTCTAAATTAAAGATGAGTTATGCAACATTTACATTCTTTTTAGATGGATCATTTATCATGAGAGTTTTGTTATATGCATATATGTATCTCACAAAATTGAGAAAACCCCTCACATTTTTGTTAATATTTAATTAGATCTTTTCACTTAGGGGTTACTCACCTTTGTTGCTGTGTGATGTGTTATTTTGAAGGAACAGCAAATTTACACTGTTAAGCTGATGGTACACGGGGCAACTTTTTGAGCAATGTTGCTTGTAGCAAGTTCGACTATGTTTTGAACGGATAGCGGCGGTGCAGGGCAAGTTATCTTACCATTGACGGCAACGTTGCCCTGCACGATTGCTCTAAAAGTTGCTCTGTGTATCATCGGCTTTATACAAGCTGTACACTCGCTACTTTACATTGTAGCAAAGTGTAATTTCTTCAGTGTTGTCACATGAAAAGATATAATCAAATATTTACAAACATTTGAGGGGTGCACTCACTTTTGTGAGATACTGTAAATTAAAGTATTAATACATTTTAGTTTCTGGTTTTCCTCTCAGGCCTTCGTCATGATGCCGACAGTGAAGAATGTGCTTCACACAATGAGGGCAGTCAGAGAGAATGGCATTTATTTCAAAGGCTCTACACTCCATGCCCATGTTATATGCAGTTTCATTGCAAACACTCCAGTAAGCACGTACACAAAACTGTTTTTATTGACAGATTTTTATAGAAGTTCATTATATTCAAGACCTTAGTTCATCGAGAACATCAAATATTTACAGAAAAGCATGCATCTCTCTCATAAAGGCCGGAATCTCTGTGCCTGTGTAATTGGATCATGTTAACAACCGTTCATCCAATCGGCCTCCAGATCCTGAATCTGATCTTGACTTGACTTGTCTCTATTATCAGATTTTCACCAGATTTTACTAAATTGAATGTATATCAATGAATTCTTATTTTATTTCCCGGACTCCATAACACTCCATTTATACTGATGTGTATACAAATTCACACTGAGTCTGCAGTGTATTTGTGTGTGGGGTGTATTGTGGAAAAGTATCTTTGCATTTTAACACTACCTACTTTGATGTTTCTGTTTTAGTTTGGGTTTTATGAATCGCTGATGAAGCTGATGAAGTCTGTAAGTAATGCACGTACACTTAATACCCTCTTATTTGTAAACTGCTTTAAGCTTTAAATACAACTTGCGCAGTGAAAATATCCCCTCCTGTCTTAGTTCAAAGTTGAGGGGGCATCTTAATTCCTCCGTTTCTCACCAAACTATATATTGAACGTGATAACATCTGGAAACTATCCACAGTGATGTAAAATAGTGAAGAAGTACATTAAATTCCAATTAACATAGTGTGCTAACTGTGCTAAATTAATTTATTGCAAATTGCAGTGTGGTTGTGTGTGTTCATCTCCGTCCTGTTGTTAATGTTTTGGTTTGGATGTTCACTTCCTGTTCATGATGCAGCGTGTGGTTGATGATGGAGTGAGAACAGTTCTCATCAAGAACATTTCACAGAGTGAGATCAGGGACCTGAGAGAAGCTTTGAAAAAAGTCAGTTCTATCAGAAACTACCTGCCTCTCCTCAACAAGGTAAAAACACACACATACAAGTACATGATGTTACAGTGGCTCTGAAAAGACTTCACGTTACTTACCTTACCTCGTGTGTGTGTGTGTGTGTGTGTGTTTGTGCTTCTGCGTTCCAGCTGTTTATAGAATTTGAGTCTGTTTGCGATGCTGATCGGTTTGGAGTTTGGCACAGTCTCCTGAAACAAGCACCTCGACACGAAGTTCACAGGCTGAAAATACCAAACACCTGCTATCGATCACCACGTAAGTTTATTTTAGTAAATAAAAACAATTTATACATATGATATAGAATGTTTAATTTTTCAGAAATAATAGCAAATTTCATATTAAAAAAAGTTTGAGACAAGAGAGACACCTGATAACTTGAAGTACTGCATATACACACGTATTTACAGTAACATGATTACTGCAGCACATGTAAATGTTTTGTCCGATTACCAGAGTTACCTAGTCTCTCCAGTAAGTAACCTGGTTACTTACTGGAGAGACAGATATTTTGTACAAGACCATCATCACTGTGTTAAATTAATTAATTTCTAGAGAGCGACAGTTGTGGAGAGCAGAAGGTAGTGGAATATTTGCTAGATGTGTGTTTTCTTTAACTTGCTAAATGTTTTTTTCGTTTGGCATCTGGTAATAATACTGGATCATGGAAAATATTACAAATGAATGATTAGTATAGAATAAAATGACCAAAATGACACTAAAATATTTTGTCACTCTTCAAATATATTCAACATAACAGAAAACTCATCTTTTGTCTCTGCAGCACCAAGATTTCCTGAAAACGCTCTGCCGGATATCAAGGATGTTGTTTTCGGGGCAACTATCCCTCTAATAAAAAACATTCCTCAGGACAGCATTTCACCATTTTGGGTCACGATGAGAACTAGCCCCTTCCTGTTCCCCACCTTGTCTCCCTGGTTCATCATCCCAGGTAAGAGAGGCAGTTTATTGATCCTTCGTTGTCATCGTGACAAGTTTGAAACTGCTAGATTGACCATGTTAACTTGTTCAGTAAGGTGACTGTGTTTGCCTAATTTTTCTCTCCAAGATTACCTGACAGTCAGAAGAAAAGACGACATTGAGGTACGCCTGTTTCTTTCCACTACACCCAATTTAGTTGCTTTTATATATTATTATGTTCAAATGCCTCGCGAACATGTACGCAGGATAAGCGGTTGACGGTGGATGGATGGAATATTCAGATGCATTTGGTCCACCTCAACCTGCTGGTGTAGCAATGTGGCTCTGCTTTACGACACACTATGGTCCAAGCGTTTCACTGCACATGAGAGTGAAAAATAGAGGTTGTGAAAATGAAAAATTATGTCATTCTGTTCTTTACAAGAAAAATACAAGTAACTGAGTGTTGTGGATGATTTCCCCTCTTATGTATGCCTTAGATGCGTCCCTGACAAAAGATATTCTACCTGCGGGTAATTTCAGAAAAGAGATTTAAAATCCTCCAATAGTGTCCCTAAGTATCATTTTGCAGCAGCACAGTAATGAGCCTCTCATAGCCTCTTTTTACCTTTTCTGTATTCAAGTCAACATGCAGCTCCACTGTTCCATGGCCACTGACGATGATGGCACCTATCTCACAGTTCCACTACTGAATCTAATAGTGTTAGATATCAGGAAAAAAATCAACCTTAAATGTGACTTGTGCAAATGTGAAAAATGCAGACCAGTCAGGGAGCCCATGCTGATCCCTGTCCACTGCCGAAAGCGCCTACAGTGGACACGTGAGCATCAGAGCTGGACTATAAAGTAATAGAAGAAGGTGGCCTGGTCTGATGAATCAACACGTGGATGGCCGAATCCATCTCTTAATTGGGGAACACCAGGATGCATAGCAAGAAGGCAAGCAGGCAGAGGCAGTGTGATTGTTTGGGCAATGTTCTGCTGGAAAACCTTTGTTCCTGCCATTAATGTGGATGTTTCTTTGACACGTACCACCACCTACCCTCAAGGTCCTCCTACGGTGTCTTTGTACAATTCCTGCCTTTTTGCCCAATTATTTTATTAATTTTTAATAAATTAACCTTCTACTGGGGTGTAGTTCCACTCCAAAATCTTCTTCCTTGGTAATTTTCCATTGTCTCATCTGTAACTTTCCATCAGTGTTATTGTATACCATCTGGTGGGCACATTTAGGTACTAATTGTCACTTTCTTCCAACTAACTGTTATCTATGTTACTTTTTGTATGTCAATATGGGCTGTACTGTCAAACTTTATCATAATATTGTCTTATATTTTTGGGTAGTTTAGTCTTTAATATTAACCATTAAAACTTCAGAAAGTCAAGTTATATTTTGTAAAGATAAGCAAGCATAAATTAACACTACTAACACATATCGACATATACATATAGAATCACTGTTAAACTATCACTTATTGCATAAAGTCCATCATTCTTTGTTATACAGTACTTTTCACATAGTTTCGATGTCTGCTCAGTAGAATCACAGGGAGTTTCCCACTTGGCACAAAATGCTCACTATCTCCCCTTCTTATCGTTGATATTTACTTTCTAGGTTATATTCCTTTTTATCCAGTGACAGATAATGACTTATGGCCCTGTTAAGTCTGTCTGTTTGCTATGCATGCTCACAGACCGTCACCTCCCACCCTTCTCGTACCTGGATCCTTATCTTTTTAAGGCTTCTGATCTTGGACTTTTAAGATGTTAGAGTGCAAACTCATCATAATAGTTGTCTTTGGTTAAAACAATCATTTTACAGAGTGAATCATAAACTTTAAATCTTGCTTATATATGATTGGAGCAAAGACCGATCATTCAGAGAGTAATTTTTAAACCCCAAACATATTAAAACTTGTGTGTGTGTGTGTGTGTGTGTGTGTGTGTGTGTGTGTGTGTGTGTGTGTGTATAATGTTTCTTAACGTGTATATATAGAAAGGGTGGCCAGTAGATGGGACAAAAGTTGCTTAGAATATACCATATAGTCACTTCATCCATAGCTTAAAACATTAAGATAGTAAATATTACACAACATAGGCATGGGGGCAAGAGAACAATGGGCTGGTTCAGTTTTGCATTTGTTGCCAGTTTGTTGTCCACTATGTCTCCAATCTCTTGTTGCATTTCTCCATGCTTTTCTCCAACCAAGCGTTTACATCTTCCATGTCCGATATCCGTTGCACTGCCTCTCCAAGCCTTACTTGTATGTTCTCAGCCAAGTTTTTTGGGCTCTTTTGTTGTCTCCTTAAAGGGATACTAATTGATTCTTATTCAAAACAGTTTTTGTTAAATTCAGCAAATATTTCCTCGCGGTTCACTAGCTCTGTGTTATCTGTGTTCTCTGAAAAAAATCTTTTTTTTTCTACACAGATCTGGCTCTGTAAATGAAACACAAAGTTGAGCTGTGCAATCCCTACAACATTGTTCCGGCCAATCTGAAATAGGTGGCTGTAGCACACTATGCACAGGAGCAGTGGGAGAGAGAAAGTTGTAAACACCAGTACATTCAAACATGCTGGATTCATTACTAGACTCCAAGCACTGTCCAGATGGAGAGATGGCCGAGAAACAGCCAAAGGTCTGAAGAGTACAAATTGTGAAACAACTTATATGACCAGGCAATGGCAAGACCCGTGTTTACATCGAGGCGTTTAAATGCTGTAGAAACTTTGATTTGAAAGAAATGAAAACTGATGTAGAGGTTGCTATGTTTCTGCTTGCCATGTGAGACAATTAGCTTTGCTGTTTCACAACAATGATAGGTTAGATCTATTCACTTGGTTGTCATGATTGTGATGGGCGATCCCAACTGGTTAGCTTCGTTAGCTTTGCTGCAGCTGTAGCTGAACTAAGGGTAGTTGCATTACTTTTGGCCACAAAGACCTAAAAAATGGTTTTGCTAGGACAATGGGATTGCTTGGGTGGATTCATAATTTTCGGCCAACAGTCTTCTGCCATATTTTAGCAGACATACTTAATGGGCATACATTACCTTGGAAATGCATGCCCATTAATTTGGGGAGTGGAGCTTGTGATGGAGCACTGAAGTGAGGGGTGTATTTGTTTGGCAGTTGAGAAGTACGATTTATTCTCTTTCCAAAAGCTAAAATAAATCCAGAAAAATGTCGGCTGTGGATTGTTCCTAATGTAATGTTAGTTAGCTAATGCTAACTAGCTAACTTCTGAATGAAACGTAAAAAAGTCCTACTGTTCTGCTTTTTAATGATTGTAATAATGACTAGAGGCTTACCCAGCTTTACAGTGCTGATCGTTCATATTGTTGTCTTTGGTCTCAGTCGTTGAGGGATGTGGCGGTTCACTTGTGCTGTGTGATCGGTAGGCTTTAGCTTCTATCTTTAATTTTTTTCACGTCTGTTTGAGTCAGCTTGAGTGGAGACGCCAGTGTGCTGCCATCTTTCTAGGCAGTCCCATGTGACTTCATTAGCATCCAAGTTTGTCATAAATGTGCATATGAACTAGAGCAGAATTGATCAAACCGACAGTGACTTTAAGTAGTTCTCTGTCGTTCGCACTGTTTAAAAAAAAATCATATCGGTTCAAGAAAACGTAAACAGACAGGCGGACAGGCACTCCGCTAGTACAGCAGATGCTCAGTGGATGTAACCATGGCAACAGCTTTTGTGGCTATACAGCTGTGGCCTACTAACTTAAGTTAAAATTATACACAATGTTACCAGATATATCAAGTTTTGCAGGGATGCTCTGCCATGTGAATTCCCTCCTGTTAATGTCCTGATAACTATTTAATAAACAGTAATAGATTCTGGAAACTCACAAACAGCGGGAGGATCAGTCTCTCCTCCATTGATTTGAGCTGCGCGTCTTATACAAAAAGTTCAAGACAAGACTTGTTGCTCCGCCTGTCAGAATGCCCGCGCCTCCCTTCCTACACGCTCGCCTTTCATTGAAAATGAATTATGAGGTGCTTAAAATGCTTCCCATGTGAAAAGGCCTTAAGGCTGTGCCGATTTTAACAATGACATTTGAAATGTAAATAAACATTAGAATGTCTATTCATTCTGTTTAAAGGCCAGATTTATAAATAAACATTTATAAATCAACTACCCTTATAAACACAATGTGAGGAAGTAACTGTTCTGACGTAATGTCAAAGATGTCTGTGTATTGTGGTGTAGAGATGTCTACTGCTCCTTACTTGTTTGGAGCATGTGCTGAGGAATTACATTTGTTTGATTACATATTGTTAGTATTAAACTATTTGTAGAATTAGATCCCAGTGGTGACTGCACGGGATTGTTTTTGTTTGAGGATTTAAAAAATATGTTTAGGGTGATGGAGTCATGAAATATGATGACAAACATTTGAAGCTTCATTTAGGGTGTTAAAAAAAGACATTTGGTACAGCCCTACCTTTGACAAAGACTCAACACATGAATTATACTTTGGGCTTTAAACTTGGTGTTTTCTAGAAGGCCAGTGGTTCCAAGTTCCCCACAATCATGTTGACCGGTTTGCCAGAGGGAAACTACCAGCATGAGGATGTGGCCAAGCTGGTCTGGCGGTATTTCCCTAAACAGAACCTTCGCTCCCTGTACTACAACGTGACGGTCTTAACGCTGCAGAGGAGGGTAAGGAGTAGAAACTGCACACTGTTACAGCCACAAACATTAGTGTGATTACAATGTTATTAGTTAAATGGAGCTGTTTTGTTTGAATTCAATAACTTGTCCTTTCCTATATTTCCCCTCTTCACCTCTAGGCATTTGTGTTTTTTGCTGATTGGACTACGTGCTGTGATTTTGTCCGAGATCACCTCAAAAATCCGGTTTCTGTCAAATTCTGCACGCTCAGTGTACACTTCGTTTTGCAACACATGAATCCCGAGTCCAGTGAGGTATGGACTCTATATGTACAGTGAGTGCTGTAACTTTATGTCAGGATCAGGATGGGATCATAGACTGTATAAAACATGGACATAACTGCCATCACCAATAGGTTTCTAAGGACCTGTTGTGAATCTTAGTGTGGTGGCTTCACCTTCATCTTGGCAGACTCCGCTAACTTTTGGCTAATCCAAAAATGGGCAAAGAGGTGGAGTTTAGATGGAGCTAGCAGACAGCGAGTGATTCAGCACCTGTCACTCAAAGTGGCCACACTCTTAATTATGCATAACCTTAATATAATTTAAACACTAAGTACAATTCAACCCCTGTATAATTGCTATGAACGGGGAAATTTGTATAGAGAACAAAACTATTTTTGTACTAGGCTGTAAATTGTAAAGAGTATTTTAACAAGGGGGTCTATTTGGATTAACTTGATTTGGGAGCCAGCCTCAATTGGCCATTCCAGGAACTATAGTTTTTTGGTACGTCCGCGATGGCTTAATATTTTAGCACCATAGTTTGCAGCTTGGATGGGATAGAAAAAACTACTTTCAATACTAGACAGGAATCAAGAGGTTCCTCTTTATTAACAGTTTATACTGCAAATACTGTAATTCCTTTCTTCTGCAGAGATATCATAATAAATAATAACATCTATACTGGTGTTGTTGTTAGAGGAGTACTCTGCAGACAAGCACAGAAATGCAAACATGTACACACAATTTTGGCTATTTAGAGAGAAAATGTTGGTTTGAAAAACAAAATGTTAAAAATGCAGATATAATTTTTTTTGGCAATCCGTGACTTGTAATAATTTTTTCAGGAGGGGATGTACAGAAGTCTGATGAAGTGGAGCAATGCTGTAAGTCAATAATCTTTTGTCAAGTGAAAGCGGCTACCTTTGGATCTCTGGTCCTTAACGCAAACTATTTCTTGCTCTTCAGGGAGTTCCAGAGCTAAAGTCTCTGGAGGAGCGGTTGCTCTGTGTGGAGTTTTCTCATACTTCTGTGGCCCTCATCAGGAAAGTCATCGAAGTGGTGGCTTCCATCACAAGCTTTGTCAGCTTCCTGCCGCTTGCTAACAGGGTACAAGAACACAAACACTTGCATTTTTCACGTTTAAGTGTTGAGAGAACCACCATGTCACTGTATCTTAAAGCATAAAGCCCTTTGTGTGTGGTTGCAGGATGTCAGGAGAAGCTAAATATGCTGTTAGCTGCAGCGGTGACAGTGCTCATATTGAGATGTTACTCCGTGCGTTATTTATTTTTAGAAACGTGTGAGCATTGTGACCTCAAACCAGAGCTTTTGGCCCATTACTCACTTTTTGGACTCTAGAAACCTGGAGTTTTCAAGTTGTCTACTACTAATTTATATTCAAAAGCATGAACTGAGCTTTATTTAATTGCAGGAAATTGTGTGTAGTGTATAATCAATTTATAACCTAGATGTGTTTTATTTTTATCAAAGCAACTATATTATTTCTATTACCTATATGTGTTTAATTTTAAAAAACACTGAATTTATGATCAGAAGGCAACACACAAACATTTGTAGGAACCAAGGTCGTTTTGTTGAGCAGAGCCTGGGGAGTTCAGCTAGTAGCACTGTTATCACAGGGGAGAGACGGGTACAGGCCTTTTGCCAGGAATCATATCTATGTGGCTGGATCCTCCTATTCTGTAGGAGTCTAGGATAAAGTTCAGTTCAGTCAGACAGGCAACGGCACATGGCTCACGCCTCTTAAGTCTTACCCATCAGAAAATTTAAAGCCATTAAAGGCTGACCAAGGAAAATAAATTGAGCTAGTTAAAATTCTTATGGCTTGTTGCTGTTCTCTCTGTGTTGCTTTTATCTAGTCACTTTCTTCATCTCTCCCTCCCCTCTTGTCTTTTCACTCTCTTTGTCCATGACTGTTCTACCTCAGATTTGCATTGAGATGGCTGACTCCAGCGGTGTAACACAAGTGGTGAAGTTCGCACCGGCCTTTTTTGAAAAGCAAACAGCTTGGTATGCATGTGTTCTTAAAATAGTTAGGGGTATGAATGGGGTTAAATTAGTTCTGTAATAACTAACCTCTGTTTCCCCACACAGTCTTTATTAAAACAGGTATTCTTTGTGTGTGTTATTCATTTTGTAAATCCCCATCTCCTTCATTTTATTTTTTTTTATAGGATGAAAGTTAAAAGTTTTGAGCCGTGAGTATACCACTTTGTAATTTATTCTTGTCCAGTCAAAGCTAGGGTGAGAGACCTTTACAGAAATGACCGTTCATTACATTAGAGCCGTTCCCCTACAAGTTTACATACTGCTGATTAAGCCTGTCACCGCCAGGTAAATCTATCTGTTTTCACAGAATGCCAGAGTTTTTTTTAAATCTGGAGCCTGTGGTGACATTCAGATGCCATGTTTCCACAACGGAAGTGTTTTATGCCATGGTAATATTTGTGATGACAGAGCCAAGTGTCATTGGAGAGATTTACGCATACATCCCAGGGTTAAAGATGAATTATCAAAGATTTTGTAAGGTTTTGTTGTAACCATTAAAGTTGATCGACAGAAAATGAATCGCCAGCTATTTTTTTAATGAAGTAATTGTGTAAGAGATTTCAAGCATAAATGACATAGATGGTTGGTTTTGTCTATTTTAAATTATTGTAAACTGAATTTCTTTGGGATTTGAACTTTTGGTTGGACAGAAAAACTCATTTGACGGCATCAGCAGGGATCCTGGTGAAATGTGATGGGTATCATCTGAAATTTTAAAGATGATTTATTGAGAGAATGGTCTCAAATGAATTGATAACAAAATAATCGTTAGCCCTAAAGATTTTACAGGAAGAGATGATTATTATAAAAACACTCACTGAGACATTTTTGGCATAAACCAAGTGTTATATTCATTTTGTGAGACAATCCTGCTGTCATTTGCTTCTGACAACCTTTTTCTGTTTTTAATTTTAGTTTGAAAAGCCTAAAAGAGCGTCTACGAGATTCTACCGAGTTCACAATAAACTTTCAAACAAACACCATCAGTGTCAAAGCCAAGCCCCCAGCTGTGAAATGTCACACTCATTCTCGTCCCTCCAAACTTTTTGATACTGGGTCACAAGCTGCTCTTCCAACCAGTGGCCCTGGTGGATCCAACATTTCTGAGCCCGTCACAGCAGGACCAAGTGCTAACAAAAAGAGGGTGGTTATAATTGTGCATGTCAATGTCACTACTCCTCAACCCTTCCCAGTAAATGTCTTCCCAGTAATTTCACATGTCACTAATCCAGGAAAACCTTTTTTAATATATGTTTTCTTTAGAGCCCCGGAAACAGCAACACAAGCTCTCGAACTGCAGCGGCTCAAGACGCACCACAAAGAATGGTACATCACTTTCATCTAGACAGGAAATCAGACCCTCAACCCTGGAATGATTTTTTCCAAAATTAGCCTATGACAATTCTCCCTGGTTCTTTTCACTAGTCCTTGTTCTTTTAACAGATGTATGAAATAAAATCAATAGGTACATAATGTATCTAATCTCCTATTTTATCCTGATGGTAACTGATTAATTGTTTCTTTCTCTCTTCTCCATCCAGGATGAGGATGATTTTACAGATGACAGTGTTTCTGCCTATCTTCCTATCGCCTATCTTTTTGATGAGCAAAATTTCTGCGGTTGTAGGACACCTACCCGCTTGTCCTCCACTGCACATGAAAGGGAAAAGATAACATCAGCAGCAACTGTCAAGTCCTCAAGGGAGGCTCATCCAAACCCACTTAGACAAGAAACACAAGACACAGAGAGCGCAGTGGCAAAGTCTGATCACAAAGTTTCAGCAGAGGGCATTGCTGCAAAAACTGTTGCTTCACAGACAAAAATAGAAACATCATCAGAGATGCGTCCACCTCCGCATGGACATGAGGTAGAGTTGAGCCAAACCCAGAGTCTGGATGCTGATTTTAATGTGAACACTCTCAAAGACCAGAAGACAAGGAAACAGGAAGGGAAAGAAGATGTTGACAAACATTCAGAGGTGGAGGAGGACGACAGAGAAAATTTCCAAATCCTTGATTCACTCGATGATCAAACAGATGAACAGATGGATGATGGGGACCAACATGGCAGCTCTGAAACCCAGCTAACTGGACCTGAGGGAAGCCAGACTTTGCATGAGGAAAAAGGCATATTCCACTTAGAGGAGGACAGTGAAATGGAAACGACCAGTTCTTTACAAGTGCTAGACAGTGTTACTGAAGACCAAGCAGCTGCAGGTCAAGAGGACAGTCGCCTGGTCCAAGATGACGGTTCCACAGTAAAACAACTGTCTGAGAAAGATGCAAATCCAGTAGTCGACAAATCTGATGATGCCGTTAAAGATGCAGTTGGTAAAGAGACAGATAACAAAGAACAATTCCAAGTGTTAGTTACAGGTAGCAAACAAGGTCCAAAGGGAGATGGGAAGAAGAAAGAACAAAAAGAGGAAGAGGTCAAAGTTAAAACACTTTCAGCAGAATCCTCTAAAACCTCCAAAGATGTAGAAAATCCTGATGGCCGAATCCCAAATGAAGACCAGCTTCTTCAAGAATGCAACAGCAAAGACAATTTAAAAGGCCCTGCCACTGATGTTACTGAAGAAGAAACCTTTGAGATGTTGGATTCAATTAATGATCAAACTGCTACATTAGATGACAACCAAAAACTTGAAACCCCCAGTGAGCAGATATCCAAAGAATACATTAGACCCGAAGGGGAAGAGGAAGACACAGATCTGGTAACCGATACTGTGAAAGATCAGCCAATGAAGTCAGAGGTAGACGACAAGGAGAAAAGCACCAAGAAAGAGGAGGCGACCCCTAGAAAAGATGAGAGACAATCAAAGAGGAGTGACCCTGCAACCTCTGCATCCAAAAGTGAAGAAAAAGAGAAATCTCAGGACAAGATGGTTAAAAAATATGAGACACAAACTAAGATGGGCACCAGTGCAGCGGTTTCTAAAAAAGACAAAGAGGTCACTGAGGAGGTGGTTTATGAGGTAGTAGATTCTGTTGAAAATGAAGTGTATAGAGATGCTTCCGCCACAGAAAGGTCTGGCAGAAGAAGGAGTGCAAGAGGAAAGAAAGTAAATGAGAACGCTGATGATGAGCTGACCATCATGAGAAGATCTACCAGAGTAAAAAGGGAAAGAACAACTAATAAAGATGCTTCGATTGAGAAAACACAAAAAGAGGACACGCCAACAAGAAGGAGGCACGCTCCTGCCAGAGAGTCACAGGAACGAAGCAGGGAAAAAAAACCAAAGAGAGAGGCAAAAGTTCCTCTAAAAGAGAGCACACCAACAAAGAAGGACATTGCTGCAAGAAAAGTAAGTGAAGACGATGCTAACTGTGAAATATCCTCTATGGAGGATGGGGTTGTTAAGCATGATCAGCCCGCCACGGGAGGAGGAGT
Source organism: Micropterus salmoides (assembly GCF_014851395.1). Taxonomy (NCBI): domain Eukaryota; kingdom Metazoa; phylum Chordata; class Actinopteri; order Centrarchiformes; family Centrarchidae; genus Micropterus; species Micropterus salmoides. Next base: position 32,992,722 of record NW_024041150.1, read on the forward strand.
AAAAGGAAAGAGGGGAAGACCAAAGAAGCCGGTTCAAACAACTAAAAAAGACAAAGTAACATTAAAGGCTGACGAAGACGCATCCGAAAAAGTGGCTGATGAAGCAGAAGCAACCGATCTGACTCTTAATTCTGTTGAGAAGAGAAAGGTTGATGATCAGCTCCCCACAGGACAGTCTGCTAAACGCAAACATGTTAATGACTCAGGTGTGTGTTCTTCTGTCTGTAAATACTGCTGTATATGTGCACATGTACACTCACCTAAAGGATTATTAGGAACACCTGTTCAATTTCTCATTAATGCAATTATCTAAGCAACCAATCACATGGCAGTTGCTTCAATGCATTTAGGGGTGTGGTCCTGGTCAAGACAATCTCCTGAACTCCAAACTGAATGTCAGAATGGGAAAGAAAGGTGATTTAAGCAATTTTGAGCGTGGCATGGTTGTTGGTGCCAGACGGGCCGGTCTGAGTATTTCACAATCTGCTCAGTTACTGGGATTTTCACGCACAACCATTTCTAGGGTTTACAAAGAATGGTGTGAAAAGGGAAAAACATCCAGTATGCGGCAGTCCTGTGGGCGAAAATGCCTTGTTGATGCCAGAGGGAAGAGGAGAATGGGCCGACTGATTCAAGCTGATAGAAGAGCAACTTTGACTGAAATAACTACTCGTTACAACCCGAGGTATGCAGCAAAGCATTTGTGAAACCACAACACGCACAACCTTGAGGCGGATGGGCTACAACAGCAGAAGACCCCACCGGGTACCACTCATCTCCACTACAAATAGGAAAAAGAGGCTACAATTTGCAAGAGCTCACCAAAATTGGACAGTTGAAGACTGGAAAAATGTTGCCTGGTCTGATGAGTCTCAATTTCTGTTGAGACATTCAGATGGTAGAGTCAGAATTTGGCGTAAACAGAATGAGAACATGGATCCATCGTGCCTTGTTACCACTGTGCAGGCTGGTGGTGGTGGTGTAATGGTGTGGAGGATGTTTTCTTGGCACACTTTAGGCCCCTTAGTGCCAATTGGGCATCGTTTAAATGCCACGGCCTACCTGAGCATTGTTTCTGACCATGTCCATCCCTTTATGGCCACCATGTACCCATCCTCTGATGGCTACTTCCAGCAGGATAATGCACCATGTCACAAAGCTCGAATCATTTCAAATTGGTTTCTTGAACATGACAATGAGTTCACTGTACTAAAATGGCCTCCACAGTCACCAGATCTCAACCCAATAGAGCATCTTTGGGATGTGGTGGAACGGGAGCTTCGTGCCCTGGATGTGCATCCCACAAATCTCCATCAACTGCAAGATGCTATCCTATCAATATGGGCCATCATTTCTAAAGAATGCTTTCAGCACCTTGTTGAATCAATGCCACGTAGAATTAAGGCAGTTCTGATGGCGAAAGGGGGTCAAACACAGTATTAGTATGGTGTTCCTAATAATCCTTTAGGTGAGTGTATATTTACACTGTAGCCACAAGAGAACTATTGATTAACTCCATTTAACAAATTGTGTGATTTCGAATCAGTACACTCTTTACAGCAGAAATTATTTCTTGTAAAAGCAGGAAAAACACATGTATAAATAATACATGATACATAAAGCTTCATTCCATTAGTATGTAGGATATATTTTTAGTTATTGATTAAAGAGCCCTGGGACTGGCCTGCCTAAATTAAATGCAGCCATCATTAGATCTGCTCTGACATGGATCTGTTTAGGTGTGTCTTACAAAAGGGGGTGAATAAAATCCAGATGGGTTTCCTTATACACTGTACATGCATTTTAGATCACAGATCTGATTGCATCCCTATTGGTTTTCTAGGGCTACAAGCAAATCAGCATACGAAGAATAATATGAAGACTTTAGCTGTTTAGTTTCAACAAAAACAGTTAAGCTGCTCCCTCATCCATACAGACTATCCAGTTTTCGCAGTGGTTAACATGTTACACCTTCTGTATGGTGAAATATCCCATAAGGATCTGATCCTTCCAAGATGCATTAAAATACCAATTAATAGACAAGGGCGTCTAGTTGAAACTGGTTGACACCATTTTATACACGCTAAAATACGAGTCTATCCTGCCAACCCAGGATTCAACCGCGATCTAAAAACGTTTTTCCTTCCATATCTAAATATTTATTTGTTTGTATAAAAGGTTCTGTGTTAATGTTTGTCTGAAACTTTATTTTTTGTCCTGTTTTAGAGGAAAGCATTAATTTTGTGACCGTAGACGAGGTGGAGGAGGAGGAGGAAGAGAAAGTGGTAACACCCAGGACAAGAGGCCGGACAAAGAAGAGAAGCAGACAGACTCCTGGTAACACTATATCTTTTATACAATCATGTCATTAATTTCAAAAATGAAAAATGTGTAGTTTTGACATAAAGAGTCATCTTGGGTTCAATGTTTTCCAATGATGGAGCTCTAAAATGTGAAACTTAGTTAATTACGAGTCCATTTCCACTAACAGACATTTTATTCTTCAGTTTTGGCATACCGTCCACACGGAGCTTGTATTGTAGACCAACAAGAGTGGAGGAACTTGTAAACTGTTTCCAAATAGAATGCTGGAACGAGTAAATTTGCCTCGAGAAATGAGTTGACATAATGAATCAATTTTCAAAATCAAAAGCAATTCATTTTATCTGCTCTACTTACATTGCAGTGGGGATGAGATTTTTTTTAAAGTCAACTTAAGCCCTGTAATTTTGATTTAAAGATTGTTCTTTCCTTCTTTAGCTGTGAGCAAGCAGAGGGCGGAGCTTGTCGAACCTGAAACAAAGCGATCTTGTTCTCGGTCTCATTGTGTCTCTGCTGACTACAAACTGCCGGCATTTAAACCCAACAATCCTCTTGGTGAGAGACACACACACAGCACTCATACAACAGAAAAAGCAAATGTTTTGTCACACTTTTCCCACCTGTTTCACTTTCACCGCCTCCCTCTTCAGGTCAGGACTTTGTGGTCCCCACATCAGGTTATTTCTGTAATCTCTGCTTTGATTTCTACGAGAGCACGGCCAAGGACCTCCACTGCAGCAGCCAGAGACACTACGACAACCTGCAGGTACACACAAAGACATAAACAAAATGAAACACACTAAAATACACACACTTGGACTCACGCTGTTCACCCACTTCTTCTTTCAGAAACATTACCAGAAGCTTCAACAGAAACCATCAAGACGTTCAACACAAAGTGCTCAAGGCTCTGTTTCTGAATGATCCCAACTTCAACTACGGAATTATTTTTGTATTGTTTGTTAAAAATGTAAAAATCGGGACAAGAGAAACAGCTTCACGAATCACTGCAGAGGAAGCAGATTAGATGTGGTCATAGTGACTCCTTGTTTCATGTAAATGATGTAAATTATACAACAATAATATAAAGATATTTGAGCATCAGTTTCCCCATTAGGATTTGAACTCCCTCTAAAGGTGCCTTGTTCTGCCTGTTACGTTGTATCAATTGTTTTTTGGGAAAAACAGAAACTGAGTTTCATCATGAAGTCTGTAATGGTCACATTTTTTTAACAAATAACTCTTACTTTAAAGGGTGCTACATGACCTATTGTACCTATCAATAGATCATTACAATAGTATTTTTAAGATGATTAGTGTAGTCACCACATACAAACAAGAGGAGAATGTAAACCTGTAAGTTTGTTTACTTTTTTTATTTACAGTTTTTGCATAAAAATCCTGAATGGAACCGATGGAAATAAAAAATCCAAATATCGCGGAAATGTTTTTACTCCTTGCTTAACAAAATGCAATAATAAATTGATAGTGCCGTTTAGCCTCGAGGCTTTACGCAGTCATGACAGGTGAAGGTTTATTACTGGTGGCTTTAATGCACTTACTTGTGTGGTTGAGTGGCTGATTAGTTCACACAGATTCCGCATACAGAAATACATACATGTAGTGTTGAGTCGTTCAAAGAACGTTTCGTTCATAAGACCTAATCGTGTGTATGACTCGGGAAGAACGGGTTGTCTCAGTGAGTGATTCGTTCATTTTCACGCATGCGTGAAGGATCTTGGACTCTGGACTCTCACAGAGGTCTTGGACTCTGGACTCTCACAGAGGACTCGTCACACGACAGCTGCAAGGGCTCCATCAGCACAGGACACAGAATTGATTAGTTCACAACTCACAACTGTGGGTCTCTAGGTCTGAGTCGTTCATTTGTCACGTGACAGCTACTGTGGAGCAGGAATGAATGACTTGTTCACCGCTCACATGGGTCCTCCTCAGTCTTTCTGTTCACTTGGCAGGCTGAGTGACTGCCAGCGGCGAAGAATGAGAGGCTGGTCGGCTGTCAGGTAACAGTCACTGGACTGACATTATATCTAAAATCTATTTTGTGACATTTAATAAAGCATAACATTATTACATTTTAATAAGAGTGTGTTTATTTATATAGTGCTCAAGCTTATTACTTCAATATATTTATTGCAAATCTGATCATGGACAGGGATGTTAGGCTACTGGTTGTACACTACTCTGGAAAGATTGTGAAAATGGAAGGATTTAGCTGGAGTAGTGGTGATTACATATTGACAACATATTTCTGTGGTTTTTACATGGTTTGAATTTGGTTGTGGGCCCAGGGGGGTTTATATAATGATGATACACAGTAATAAAGAGGTGAATTTGTGCATTATACTTTGTCAAATAAAGTAAGCCAGGCAGCCTTCCGAGTTTGAGAACGGCGCTGTTTTTTAATCGCCCACTAGAGGGCTGCAGTGCCACAATAACCCACCTAGTTCGAATGAATGAAATGAACAAAATGACTCAAAAAAGATTAGTTCATTTTAATGAACGAGTCTACGAGATTCGAACTTGCCATCAAAAGCAGACTGGCGACCTGTCCAGGGTGTACACCGCCTTTCGTCCGATGTCAGCTGGGATTGGCTCCAGCCCCCCGCGACCCTGTACACAGGATAAGCGGTTGACGATGGATGGATGGTCTCTCTCTCTCTCCAGCGCTCTGTTTTGGCTTTGTATGTTATGTCCTGAGAATCAGCTGATCGCTAATTGGCAATAAAAATGCAGCTTCCTGGTAGAAAAAATATGTAGTTGGATTGTAATTTCATGTAGTTCTTCTCCAGCCTCTGTTATGGCTTTGTTAAGTTAGGCTACAGCTAAACTTCACATTTTATTGGTGGAAAACATGTATTTCTTTTTACTGCTAGTGGTGATACATAACTAGACCTTGTGTCTGTCTATCAAGTGAAACATACTTAAGTAAAATATACTTTCCCGAATTAGCGTAAAAACAAACTTACTGGATATTGCTTCCCACTGTGGACACAAATATGTAATTTGTACTTTCACATTCTAAATGCCCATTAAAAACGTTGAACCGTTTTACCACAAGCTGAAGTTGGAAGTTATGGCTGTCAGTACTACTTTTTGTTGTATTTCAAAAAATTAAAAAAGACATTTTGGTAATATTTGCATGCTTATCTAATTAAGCAAAGTGAGAGGAGCTTTGATCCTCCCCTGACTATGCCTTCATAAACTTGTGTATGTAGTTTATAGTGGACTGTGGTGCAGAAACAATGAGGCTTACATTACCCAGGTATCTGTAAGTGGTCATACTTGACACATTAGATGTGATAGTGTTTGAGAATTTCTTCATTTACTTTGGTATGTTAGTCCAGATGAGCCAACCCTCCCAAGATGTAAAATAATGTCTTACAGGAGTATGAGACATCATGTAGCACTTCATTTCTTGATGTGGCTGTTTATTAATGAAAAAGTAACAATAATATTTAAAAAAAACATGGTTTTACATAATTTATATAATTGCCTAATATATCTAAAGAAACCTACTCGAGGTCTCAGGACCTCTTCCCCCGGGCCCGCCGAGACTGAATGACGGTCCTCAGATCCGTCTTCCCGGGGGCGAGAGCGCCGTCTTGCGTCCCAGGTTGGTTGAGGGGGATCCCACAAAGCGACGCTCTGCTTCTGGCTGTGGCGGTACGTGCTGGATGAAGGCTGCGTCCGCCTGTCCTGGAGTCTGACCGGCGGGGGAGATATCGCTCAAACGCCTCTCCCTGAGTTTTGGCGTGCTGGAACCTGTTGACGACAGCATCCACTGCTTCGCCAAACAGGCCAGAAGGCGAGAGGGGCGCATCCAGGAGAAAAGCCCTCTCCTTCCCCTGGATGCCCGATAGGTTGAGCCACAGATGGCGCTCCATAGCCACCAAAGCTGCCATGGATCGGCCGATGAAATGGGCCGTTTCCTTGGTCACACGGAGAGCCAAGTCCGTCGCTCTACGGAGCTCCGTCAGGTCCATGGTATAACAGCCAAACAAGCAAGTTAAAGAGAGCATCAGGGAAACTTGAGAGGAAATGGCGTCTTACACATCAAGAAGATTCTCGTTTGTTGTGGCAGGATAGCCAGAGCAACTTATTACTTTACAAATGAATAAAGGAAAATGAGAACAATCTCAGGTTCCTCTCATATACTGTAGCCAGACTGACGGGAAACCACAGCTGAACCAAGTGTCCCTCTTGACTTCAGTAGTGATGCATTTTTATGAACTATTTTAACAACAAAATTTTAATTATTAGAGATAAAATTCAGCATCTTCTGTCTTCAATGGATGCCAACCTGACCTTAGTTACCTCAGAGAGAGAGAGATTATTGTTATTATTTATTCTCCTGCAAATTAGCGTGAGAATAAGATGATCCAGCTGTGGCTTTGTGTGTGTCCTCTCTGCTCCACCTGAAGTGGCTGTGAGCTGCACTTTATCAGAGGCCAGAGGATCAGAGAGAGAGTATCAGAGGACAGAGAGAGCGGGAGGACAGTGGAGGTGAAGTGGTAAGCATGGAGTAGCTCAACCTGTAGGGGAGGGAGGGTCATTTATGCTGGGGACATGCAGCCACCACTTTTTGAAAGCATTTAAAAATGTTCTGAAAAATAGCTTGCACCAACAAAAAAAAATGCTATGAGAAAGGTTTATTTGCACAATAAGCCTGCAATGCAGTGTAAATATAGAAACTAAAAAAAAAAACTAACTTAAGGTAAAAAAAAAATATATATATATATTTTTATATTCTTCTTCTTCTTGTCACCTGCCACCTAAATTTTGTCCTTCCCTTTATAAAGCTTGGAGAGTGACCAGCCCGATTGCCACTCTGTCTCTCTGTACATCAAACATAGCTTATATAGGGTATGTTTACATATCTGTTAGGTACCATACAAGGGTTTGAGTCTGCAAAGTAAAAGGTCAAACCCATAGAAGGGTACAGTACTGTTTTGAGGTAACAAAACAAGGGGTTAGAGGTCAAATTCTGTAGAAGGGTTCAGTCCCTACATAACCACCAATCACTTATCTTCCCGTAGAACACCTCCCCAAGACACCGTAGACACCTCCCCAAAGGTCACCGACCCTCTGTCTTGCTGCTACAGTGCTATTTTGAACTGTTATGAGTCAAATGAATAAGTATTGGATACTACAGTGCCATATGCACATTAAAAAAGACCATAGGCTACTTTAAGGCATGACTGCACGTATAGACTCAGCTGGGATTAAATTAAATGAGAAAAGTACCTACAGGAAACATATCTGACAGTAAAACAGAATGCGGCCTAGTTGGAGTGGAGTCTCCTCAGGTGTCTTCTCACCTGGTCAGCAGTGAGGGTCACAGATTGGGGAGGGGAGGAGTCGTCAGGCTGGAGAGAGCTGTTAACCTGAGAGCCAGAGGAGGTGGGAGTAGGGGTCTCCCAGGAGGGTGGGGGACAGTGAGAAGGTCGAAGGGGAAGTAGTGGGTTAGAGGGCAGACAGCAGCTGAGTTAGTGGGGGGATGGGCCTGAGCCATTGAGTCAAATCTGTTAAAGAACATCTGTTAAAGTTTGTTGGCCCTATCCAAGCTGTCTTCAACTCCTCTGCTGCCAGTCGTCTGAAGCCAGTGATGTTCCTCAAGCCGCTCTAGACCTCCCTCATGTTGTACTGCTGGAGTTTACGCTCTAGCTTCCTCCTGTACATCTCCTTAGGCCCTATCCACACTACTCTGTTTTAGTTTACAAACGGAGAATTAAAACGAATACGATCTTTGTCTACACCAGCTTGCACAGTACAGAATATTTTAATAAAAATATGATGTCAAAAACCCGGTCAGTAGCATTGTGTTTCTGCTTTGTAAGACCCAATCAGAGAGCCGAGCGTGAGCGGCTGCGTTTCCAAACTTCTCCGTTTTAGGTCTTTGTTTTTGTCGTTTTCATCTGGACGGGAGGTGCAAACGTAGCAAAAGGTTTTAATTCGAAAACGCAGTAGTGTGGATGGGGCTGTCTCCTTGATCTTGACCTTCAGGTTCCCCCTGAATGGCCCTCACCTCTTTCCTTTTACCATCTCTGAAAGCCCTCCTCTTTGCATTCAGGATGTCCTTGATGTCCTTAGTTACCCACGGTTTGTTAATTGGGTAACAATGGACAGTTTTTGCTGGGACAGTGCAGTCCACACAGAAGTGTGATACACTCAGTAAGCCCATCTATGTCCTCTCCATGTGGATCACTTCTTTAAAATTATTTGGTGTAGTAAGAAGTTATGTCAGACAGCAATATTAGGCTAATTTGGCTCAAATGTTGAGTGTCTATGGAATCAAATTATATAATCATCATCCCATAGGCATCCAGGAACTGAGCAAAACTTAACAAGTAGGCTAGTGTGGGGTAAGCTCAATGTGTATTTGCTGACACATAAAATAACATTTTATAGGGCTTTTTGTATCTTGAAGTTGGTCATGCTTAGGGTAACATAATGTAAAGTAAAATAAATAGCTACAGTTGACAAATTAATTTGAATTTAATCAAATGTAAGTTTTTGGAGAAAGGCATTTTTCCCAGCTAGTGGTGTAAAAAAATTGTGACATTTTGTGTTTTTTGTTAGAATTACCATGGGGGAGCGTCTTACCCCATGTTACTCTAAAGATGGGGCGGGGCGGTGCCAAGTTTTGTCTGAGGGGAGCCCGTAGTCTCAGACTTTGAAAACCCAAAACGGTTTGCCACGAATACACACTAACACAATAGGTGGCGGTATGTGGTATAAAGTTGGTTTGCTACAATAAACGCACAAAAAAGGAAGAATCCTCCCAGCAAACAGCCCGAGGACGAGTTTCAGCGCATCTGCTGAAAGACAAGTAACAGAAGGTATGTACCTTAAACACAGCTGTTATTTTTTTTTTTTGTTTAGAGGCGGAAGATGATCTGGCTTTGACATGGTTTAACTTTTTCTGTTTAAATGACTCTAACTGTGGAAATGCATAAGCCTACATCGGGACGTGTTAACAGTAGGATCAAGTGTTGCGGCTGAAAACTTTTTCTATGAATAGGTATCGACCGACGGCCTGTAAATTATAGGACGCTATAATATCCTTTTTGGGGTACATCAATGGTGATAAATGATTCGAAGTAGCCTATATATTTTATGAACGTGTAGAGTCGTCACTAATGTATTACACTTAGTAGAAGTATCACAGCCTCCCTTATGATTCAACAAAAATAGGCTATGTGGTGATAACCGCGTTTGATCAATGAGCACGGCAAAGTGTCTGAAAAGGAAGAGGTGGATGCATAATTCGGCAGAGGAGATGTTTTAGGCTACCCGCCGAGATTTGCATCTATCTCTTTTGTCATTATGAATCATGCTGCGTTTCAGCCAACTCGGAACTGGGAAATTTCTGACCTCCGACTTGGAAAAGTCCTGTGTAACGCCATTTGAAGTCGGATTTCCTACTTGTGAACTCGGAGAAAAAAATATGTACCCCGACTTCACGAGAAGCAGCTGAATTACTACACAAAACAATGTCAGCGCCCATAAAGCACACACTGTAAATAGTAAACCATAAAATAAAAGGCAACAAAATGCATTTTGTGCATGTATTTAAATTAAAACAATACACAATAAATAATCATATAGTAAAACCTGCATGTACATTGATGTAGAAATATTAGTAGGTAGCTTGCTACAGTAAAGAATCTCATAAAGTCATCTTCTCTGCATAAAAATTATTGTTTAAAATACCAAAACATTAGGAAGTGTAGTCTACAACATTGCCTTGAGGATTAGCTACCAACTGATGTAGATATCGGGGTACGCAGTTAATTGGTAACGTATGCCTAAAGGTTATTTATGTCAGTTATTTGCATTTAAATTGCCATCCTTTTAATTAACTCCTAAAACACCGGGGAAGGTGCAAGATGTCGGAAGTTTCAACTGGAAAATATCTCAGTTCCGACTGGTCTCGAACGCAACATTAGCGTTTCCACCCGCGAGATGCATACAGTTCTCGGCAGGCAGGTTACGGTATGTGAGGGGGTTGGACAGGATTCATAATATTGTTTACTTGCTATTGCTTAATATCATATAACATGGGTGTGTGTGTGTGTAAGGCCTAAATAATCAGGAGTTATGATAAATACAGGCTTATGCAGAAGCAGGCATTGCACCCTGTGAGTTAACTGCCATTGATACGCTCTCCAATACACACACACACTCACAGAATGTTCTCTGACATACACATATACCCGTCTCTCTTCCTGCATACCCTCCATATATGGATATCCCAGACACAGCAGGGCGGGTCTCCCAAAAATATACTCAGGCTTAGCGGAAGAACAGCTGACTTTGTGTTACGCAGAGGCAGAGCAGAGTCCCCAGATATATCTGTATTATATGGTCAATAAATAACTGGTTGAACTCGACACTTTGTCTCCTTCTGATCCTTCTCATTAAAACACTCGGGGAAGTCGGCGCACTTCAAGGTATTCTTACAAATTTATATTTCTTGTTCAGAAGAAGGAGTGTATTATGCCAAGTTGAAATATCCGACTTTCAACCTCAAAGCGTTCCAGGTGCGTGGTGGTGCGTGACGCCGAAAGTGAACGAAAACCATGGCTGAAAGTGTAGCCTACACACAGCTGCACCCTCAGCAGTGCCTTTGGTGTTAATTAAAAGGATGGCAGTTTAAATGCATGCAAACAACTGACATAAATAGCCCATAGGTTACTAGTTAACTGTGTACCCCTGTGTGAAATCCGACTTCAAGTGGCGTTCCAGGATAGTTTAGTTGGAATTAGTTTGCAATTTGCAGATTTAGTTTGCAATTTAAACATCTAAAAACTGAAGGGTCTCCGTTATCTGTGTGGGACTGTGCTGCATTTTATCAGCGCTGCTGAAGATAACGTGCATGGATTTGAGATTTCCGCCTGATCACAGTTGTCAGTTGGTTTCAGTTCACAGGCAATATGCAGTCCTAAACTGTTTCAGGCAAACGATAAAGTAGGCTACAGCAGAGTAGCTTATAGGACAGGCAGAATATTATGCATTCTCAGTACATAACGACGTTATCGTAGTATTGCGACATCGACATTTCAGAGAACACAGATAAGTGGGAGAGATTCTGTGTGCAGAAAGTTTTTAAACGTGAGCAGAAATCGTACTGAAACACAGGACCTGTTAAAGTCCATGAGTTCATAACTGAATTAAAATGAATTAATTTATCATTGAGTAGAAAAGGTGACACATGCATAGGCCTATATAAATAGATTACAGAGATTTGATGGGGGAGGGGGTAAATCCACTGAAGCTAACCAGCATCAATAGAGGACAAGATGGAGAAGTGAAATAGGCTATGTGAGCGTTTCAGGAGATGTAAAACCTTTAACTGTGCCAGATGTATTCAGGTCCTGTTGCACACTGCTTAACTCTTCTGCAGAGTAGGCTACAAATTGAATTGAGTGAGATCGGTGGAAAAAACTATTTAAACTGCATCCTATCGCTGTCCTTGAAAATAAACTGCCTGCTCCTTGCTCACAGTAGCATTTTCATATTCACAGCATAGGTTTTTTTAGGAGGGGAGGCTCCAGGTAAAAAGATACAGTAAAGGCGTCTTCTGTCTTTTAATGAGAGTTTATCACCACATTTTCATGTACAGAGAAATTACCTTGTTTTTTTTTTGCGTCGCTCTCCGATTGTATTGTAAATGTAATACTTTTTTAAATTAACAATGAACACACACATTACGATTCTGCAATAAATAAGCACATTCTATCCTTTGGTAAAACGCAGTTTAGAACATCAAATATAAAATAGCAAGAAAATTATTTCCCACAGGTGCAACACTGAAGTGCAGAGAAGGCAAAGAAAATGAGTAGTGTTAGAAAAGTCAAAGTACTAAGAGAGGGTCATTGAGTGCAATGGGTTAATTAAAATCTTCTTGGCCGATGTCTGTCTTTTAAAAAGTCTGACTTATGGCTGTTGGGGTGAAGTAATTTCCCCTGCAGTGGTATATTGTGGCTCAACATAGACTATATAAAAAGTGGCTCAACAGCGTGGCATGCTGTATTATTGACATTTTAGTTTTGTTTTGCAAATGTGGTGTCTGAACAATAATGCTGCGATGACGTGTTGAGAAGAAACCCGCTTGACACTGTTCTTGATCATAAAAGTTTATCAAATCAAAGAGTTCAGCATCAATTACAAGCTCTGCAGCAGCTTGGAGAGTGACCCAGCCCAATGGCCACTCTGTCTCTCTGTACATCAAGCATAGCTTATATAGGATATGTTTAGGTATCTGTTAGGTACCATACAAGGGTTTGAGTCTGCAAAGTAAAAAGTCAAACCCATAGAAGGGTACAGTACTATCTTGAGGTAACAAAACAAGGTGTTAGAGGTCAAATTCTATAGAAGGGTTCAGTCCCTACATAACCACCAATCACTGCTCTCCCCGTAGACACCTACCCAAAGGTCACTGACCCTCTGTCTTGCTGCTACAGTGCTATTTTGAACTGTTATGAGTCAAATGCATAAGTATTGGATACTACACAAATTACTTAATTTATGATAATAGGTGCAGTAATGTAAGTGTATCTGGGGATCTCACCTCGCTGCCCAGCGAGCCTCTACCTGCAGCAACATCGCCAAGCAAATTCATATCATGTCTCACACATGGCTATTGTTACTTTCAGGGCATGTCTATCAATTAAATTAACATAGTGCTGCAACATGCATATACACACACATACACACCAGTGCACAGAATGGGCTTCTGTCGTAACTCGCTGTAGTATCGCTAAAGGTCCACAAAAAGCAACATGAAAAAAAATCAGATAAACGCATCCAGCTCATTATTTAGTTTGCTTCAAATGACGCTTCTCACACAGTTTCTTTTGGCTGTCCCTCAGTATTACATCCAACATTGCCAAGCCTGCCGGCTAACCAACAGAGTAAACAGTAAAACAACATAAAAATAGCTACATTTACAGCTTCACATGCACAAATATTTTTGTAACTTTTCTTTAATGAAAACGTCTTCACTTTTTTCATTATTAGGATCCCAATTAGCATAAGGATTGGCTATACTTCCTGGGGTTCATTCAATTCAGTGACACCAAGGGCATGTGCTTATGACATATAGGCTCTTCCATACTGAGTTGCTGCTGTCACTACAGTGGCCTTAAGCTCTGGCAAACCAGTCATTGCTGGGTAGCATGAAACACATCACTACCGCTTCGCCAGCGCTGACACAGACACCAGATTTAAAAACTCAGGTATACTGTGATTACAATAACATTTACCTGGTGGTAATAGGCTTAATCAGCACTGTGCGAACCCGTGTGTAACAGATTTTCATTTATATTTAAAAGTCCTGCTTTATATGGAAATGTTGTCTGACTGCTGGTGCCAAACCTCAAAGTGTTTCTAACAGAAATGACCACGGAAAGACAGGACACGTTCAATTCCAGGGATTAACAGTTTATTGAAAGATGTCGGTTATGGATACGGAGGCGGGGGGCGTCGGAGCAGAGCAGAGGGCAGACCAGGCAGCGGAGGTCACCGGGTGACTTTCCGGGCAGGAAGTGAGCTGAGCGTGGTAGTATCTCCAGGCAGGCAGTGAACCTGAGCGCAGGGACAAGGTAACAAGGTAAGTTAGAATCTCACAGAGAACACAAACAAGAGATAGTTAGGCCGCAGCGCAAATACCACTATGGTAAGGTGACCATCTTGCGTGAGGAGTGAGGTGAAGAACCGGTCTGATATACTGCAGAGTCTTGGTTAGACACAGACAGGGAGACTAACAGGAGACACTGGGAGGGAGGAGAACATAGACACAAGGGGTAAGGAGGAGAACTGCAGAATCACAACATCATTGCTTTTGTCTCCTCTGTTCTTTTTTGCTAGAGAAGACCAAGAAGTGAAATAGACGGAATGAATGTGGATCCAACATTCAAGAGTGGACACCTCAAGACTTTCCAGATGATGGATTTGATCCATCTAGGAATGTGAAGTCCAGTCTCATTCTAATCCCCTTCGTTTTTTAACTTTTTGGCTTTGCACTGTTATCGGAGCGTTGTGTTCCTTCTTCATCTCCAGGGCCCCTAACGAGCCTTCTACATGGAGGTCACCCAGGGAGCTCTCTCCTGATTAGCCAGCAGGCTGTGTCATTGTGGCTGTCTCAACTGAAAGCCAATGCTAGCACTGACACAAATTAAACAACACTTTCCACCGTTGGCAGCCGAGCCGCAACCTCTGCTGCCATCTCCAACACACCTGCTTCCTACATATTGATGGCAGCCCCTTCCCTACCATCAATCTCCTTAAACCTCAGATTATTGCATCACCATGTCACATCCCCTGTATAACCCCTATTTCTCCGAGAACCAAAGTTCCACCCAGGGGCAGTTTGAACTCTCCAGTATAAGGACAGAGAGGGACCCTCGGAGGGCATCTCGCCTTGAACCTGGAACTTGCTCCCAGCAAGTATGTCTGCTCCGATCACAAATGTCTCAGTCAGTGAGCTACAGGCCTGAACAGAGTAAGACCACAATGGATGATGAAATAGACGAGTCTATAGACAAAAGGCCTACTGCTAATGACCCTACGTTTTATTCATCATCTGTCCCATCTAACTATGCAAGTGGTGATGATGGTAGATTTCATGCGCCCAGCAAAAGAGAACATAATATGCAAGGGTATCAAGGGTTCTGTGACTTTGACTATCGAGTGGTAGACAAACCAGCAGCCTCTACAGAATCCAGTCAACCCAAGCACACTAAATCAGCTGCTAACATCCTTGCACACTTTGGACTTGAAAAAGAGGACTTAGATCATCTCATCTTTTACCCTGAAGACCAGCTCAATCCTGCTAACCTGACATCCATCTTGCGCCAAATTAGCATTCAGAAGGCCAAGAGTGCTACAACAGCAGTTGAGCAGATGAAAAAGCAACAGACCCAGCAGACGCAGAAGCAGCCATCATTGCAGACGGGGCAGGAGATCAGGCCTCCAGTTTTTCCTGCTGCGAAATCAGTTCCCCCTGACCATCTCATCCCCATCATCACTGATGTTTCACAGGCCATGCAACGTCCGGTGTCTATCCCTGGTGATCCTCGCCCCATTGCTCTTCCTCCAGGCCTGCCTCAGCCAATTACAGATCACATGACGCTGCCGACTTCCAACAGGCAGCCTCAAGCAAAGGTGGCCGTCTCCAAGGCTCTGCCAACTTCTGCCATGATACATGACTATGACGTGGGATTGCCGAAAATCTTTCCACACACCTGTTCTCTGTGTAATAAAGAATGTACTCATATGAAGGTGAGTGACAGTGAAATTTTGCATTGTTTATTTCAAATAACTATTTCAAATCTAAGATTGTTCAGGGTTCCCACGTGTACTGGAAAACCTGGAAAACAGTTGACTGATTTCCCAGTCATGGAAAATGAGAGAAAATGTAAAATGTCTTGGAAAATCTTGTGTTGTCCTGGAAAATTATTTTAAATTATGTTGCGGTTACTTATTTATTTATTTATTTATTTATTTCAAGCAAAATAGTGTGACAACAGAAAAAATACACAATAATAATAACTTATACACTTATGCTTGAAATGGAGTGGGAAGAAGTAAAACTTATTAAACCCCACCCCAGTCTATCAAAGAATTTATACATACAAAAAATAGCTGCTTCCTTCATAAATAATCTCAAAGAAAAAATATTAATAATAATAAAAAAAATTATAATAATAATAATAAGACCTCATTTAGAAACAGTGGATGCACAAGTCAAAACCACATATTCATACCATACATACTAATAATATACAAATATTTCCACAGGTAAATCAAATACCAACAATGGTAGACGAAATACCACAAGGGTACATACAGTGGGTACGGAAAGTATTCAGACCCCTTTAAAATTTTCACTCTTTGTTTCATTGCAGCCATTTTCCAAAAATCAAAAAAGTTCATTTTATTTCTCAGTAATGTACACTCAGCACCCCATCTTGACAGAAAAAAACAGAAATGTAGAAATTTTTGCAAATTTATTAAAAAAGAAAAACTGAAATATCACATGGTCATAAGTATTCAGACCCTTTGCCGTGACACTCATATTTAACTCAGGTGCTGTCTATTTCTTCTGATCATCCTTGAGATGGTTCTACACCTTCATTTGAGTCCAGCTGTGTTTGATTATACTGATTGGACTTGATTAGGAAAGCCACACACCTGTCTATATAAGACCTTACAGCTCACAGTGCATGTCAGAGCAAATGAGAATCATGAGGTCAAAGGAACTGCCTGAAGAGCTCAGAGACAGAATTGTGGCAAGGCACAGATCTGGCCAAGGTTACAAAAAATTTCTGTTGCACTTAAGGTTCCTAAGAGCACAGTGGCCTCCATAATCCTCAAATGGAAGACGTTTGGGACGACCAGAACCCTTCCTAGAGCTGGCCGTCCGGCCAAACTGAGCTATCGGGGGAGAAGAGCCTTGGTGAGAGAGGTAAAGAAGAACCCAAAGGTCACTGTGGCTGAGCTCCAGAGATGCAGTCGGGAGATGGGAGAAAGTTGTAGTAAGTCAACCATCACTGCAGCAATCCACCAGTCAGGGCTTTATGGCAGAGTGGCCCGACGGAAGCCTCTCCTCAGTGCAAGACACATGAAAGCCCGCATGGAGTTTGCTAAAAAACACCTGAAGGACTCCAAGATGGTGATAAATAAGATCCTCTGGTCTGATGAGACCAAGATAGAACTTTTTGGCCTTAATTCTAAGCGGTATGTGTGGAGAACACCAGGCACTGTTCATCACCTGTCCAATACAGTCTCAACAGTGAAGCATGGTGGTGGCAGCATCATGCTGTGGGGTTGTTTTTCAGCTGCAGGGACAGGACGACTGGTTGCAATCGAGGGAAAGATGAATGCGGCCAAGTACAGGGATATCCTGGACGAAAACCTTTTCCAGAGTGCTCTGGACCTCAGACTGGGCCGAAGGTTTACCTTCCAACAAGACAATGACCCTAAGCGCACCGCTAAAATAACGAAGGAGTGGCTTCACAACAACTCCGTGGCTGTTCTTGAATGGCCCAGCCAGAGCCCTGACTTAAACCCAATTGAGCATCTCTGGAGAGACCTGAAAATGGCTGTCCACCAACGTTTACCATCCAACCTGACAGAACTGGAGAGGATCTGCAAGGAGGAATGGCAGAGGATACCCAAATCCAGATGTGAAAAACTTGTTGCATCTTTCCCAAAACGACTCATGGCTGTATTAGATCAAAAGGGTGCTTCTACTAAATACTGAGCAAAGGGTCTGAATACTTATGACCATGTGATATTTCAGTTTTTCTTTTTTAATAAATTTGCAAAAATTTCTACATTTCTGTTTTTTTCTGTCAAGATGGGGTGCTGAGTGTACATTACTGAGAAATAAAATGAACTTTTTTGATTTTTGGAAAATGGCTGCAATGAAACAAAGAGTGAAAATTTTAAAGGGGTCTGAATACTTTCCGTACCCACTGTAACAATGATTATCAAATACCAAAAATGGTAGATGGAATACCACAAGGGTAAATAAATGACAACTAATCCAACGATCTACACAACATGAATACAATCAAACCTCATTGTCATTGTAACGGAACCAGACCTTTCGTTTGTAAAGACGTTTGAAATTGTGAATGCCTTGACACTGCTTTAATTCAAGCCCCAGATTATTCCTCAATACTCAGTTATGTTGCGGCAGTTTGGATTTTTCAAAACAATAATAATTAATTTTTTGTCACATTATTAGAGATATCAGCAATGCTTTCATTAACTTAATTCATTTTACATCTGACAGTAGGTATCTTTTTTTTTTTTTTGTAATATTATTATGGAGCCAAGAGTCCCTTTTTGTGTATTTTTGTTTCCTAAAAAGGAATTCCAATTACTACTAAAAATACTATTGCCTCTACTCCTCAGCGAATGTGTTTTTGTCCTGATCCATACTTTATTGCATATATAGCATCCTCTGCTGAGATGACCTTCACTAAACCTCAGGCAACTGGATGATGCCACTGTGGTGTATAACATATGTGCATTTGACCAGTTGATATATTGTTAAAAATAATATTGCAAGAAGCATGTGTTGGAGAAATTGTTATCTCTTTTTGTTTTTCGAGACTCAATTAAGTCTCGTAGGGGGGAATATGTGGTGTATAACATATGTGCATTTGACCATTACAGTTTAAAATAACACTCTAGCAGCTGGACAGAGGCTCAGTGAACTCTTAAGGGGGGAGTAGTGATTGATGGGTGTGTAAAGAATGAACCCTCCTATGGAATTTGACCTCTGACCCAGTGTTAGGGGGAGTAGTGATTAGTGTTTATGAAGGGACTGAACCCTTCTATGGTGTCTAACAGATGTTTACACTTATCCTACAGCACTGTGCCCTTATATGGATTGGAGCTTTAGATTGCAGACTCAAACCCTTATATGGTATTTAGCAGATACCTAAACATGTCCTATATAAGCTGTGTTTGATGTACAGAGAGACAGAGTGGCCATCGGGCTGGGTCACTCTCCAAGCTGCTGCAGAGCTTGTAATTGATGCTGAACTCCTTGATGTAATAAACTTTTATGATCAAGAACAGTGTCAAGCGGATTTCTTCTCAACACATCATCGCAGCATTATTGTTCGGACACCACACCACATAAAACTTTCCACTGATAGCGGTTGTGATGATAATCATATCTAAATGATGTGCGTCTGTTGTTCTGACTAGGATTGGCTCACCCACCAGAGCTCCCTCCTTCACCTTGAGAGCTGCAAACTTCTGCGAAAACAGTCAGTCTTTTTCATTTAAAATAAATTTATTATTAATTATAATTATTCTTTTATACTTGTTGCCACTTTTTCTGAATACTTTTATGCGATGCCCACCAGGTATGCACCAACACACTGTAGAGGAAAGAGAGAGACCGGATTGCTCATTGCTAAGTGTTCATACACACATTAAGAAGGTGTCTTTGAGATACCTCCTGTGATTGTCTTATAGTCTGCAGAACCTGTATAGTTCCTTGATATCCTTTGACCTTAAAAAGCATCAAGCATTTATGTGTATGTAAGTATTTTTTTTCCCACAGATACCCAGATTGGGATGGTGGGATAGCGCCCGGGCCCAGGTGAATATCTTACATTGCTACATGTCGTGTTAACTCACAGTACACATTTTAATCTGCCTTTCTGTTCAGCCAGAACCTGCTACTTTTATGCTCACACTGCAGAGATCAATTGACTGGCCACAATGTGAAGGCCACACTGAGCAGAAGTACAGAGCCCTTAGTCGGTTATGTCCAGGGACAATACCAATATTAAAACAAGATGGCTTTTATTGAACGCTGTTAATTTGTTCAATTCTCTTATGAAAGAAAAAAATAAGAAGAAGCCACAGATGTCTGGAAGTTGCAGAAGATATGGTCGGTCTGTCCTGCAGCCAAAGTTCAGTTTTATATCATTGCAGTCCAAAAAAACACAGTTTAAGCCACAACATGTAAAATATACTCCAGTAATATCAATACAAGCTCACTTTAGTTGGGTCTTTTGACAGCAAAATCTGTACAGTGTCTTCCTTGCTGTAGTTGTAGCGAATACAGCATTAATGAACCAAAATTCTAATTTGTAAAAAAAAAAAAAAAAAAACTTTCCTGTCATTTACCTATGCTTTTCTCGTCCTTTGCTCTCTTCAGGTATGCAGGTAAAGATGCCAAACCCTCAGCATCAACACCTGCAAAGAGTTCCCAGTGTCGTCTCAAGAAAACCAGGCATGGAAGCAGCTCCTGTTCCAGCTGTTCAAGCTCGCCCAGCCCCCATCGCCAACATGGCTCAGAGGTTCAAAGGGAAAAACGCAGCAGCCGATCACGATCGCTGCACAGCTCCAGATACAATCGCAGGTTTGTCAGACATACATTTTTAAATGAACAATAACCCGGGGAAAAACACATTTAAGAATTGATGACCATGTTTTACAGTAGCTGTGACACTGAACAGGTGATACTTTTCACTCTCATTAGGAGCACACGCGGACATTGTCGGGAGTGCATACAGGCATATGGGGGCTTACGCACTACTGAGTGACAGTATGGGTTGCTGTGATGAAAGTCAAGCAAGTCAAATGAGCCTGTGATATAAATGTTTTTACTTTGATTTTCGGTATGATTTTGAATCCAGCCCTCAATTGGTTGGTGATTTTGGTTTCCACTGACAGTTGAGTAATTTTATTCTCACAGAATTATACAATGTACATAAAAGATTTTTAACTCTTTTATTAATCGAGATCTGATGTGTGATTTAAGTGATTAAGGGAACTTAATCATTTTTGAGCAGTGTATTATTTGGAATATATTTTTTTGCAAAATGAATGATTTATTTTAAAATTGGCCTGTTGAATATTGATTGATCAGTTCAACAATGTATATTCACTGGAATCATACATAGGTATCATCAATATAGTGAAAACTTCCATTTAACCCCAAAAATTTGCTTGATGTTTTGAACTGCAACTTGACTGGTTGGCGCATCAGGTTTCGCACTCATTCTCACTCCCCATGGTATGTGTGCCCATCCCTTCCCGCTATAGGTCACATTCAAGTAGCCCTGAGCGACAACTGTCGTCGAGGAGTAGGGACGAGAAATGGTCCTCACCTAGAAGGAAGAGCCGTGAGAGACAATCTCCATCAAGGAGGAGCCGTGAGAGACAATCTCCACCAAGGACAAGCTGTGAGAGACCATTGCTAGCAAGGAGGAGCCGTGAGGGACGTTTGCCACCAAGGAGGAGCCGTGAGAGACAATCTCCACCAAGGAGGAGCCGTGAGAGAACATTGTCACCAAGGAGGAGCCGTGAGAGACAATCTCCACCAAGGAGGAGCCGTGAGAGAACATTGTCACCAAGGAGGAGCCGTGAGAGACAATCTCCACCATGGAGGAGCTGTGAGAGAACATTGTCACCAAGGAGGAGCCGTGAGAGACAATCTCCACCAAAGACAAGCTGTGAGAGACCATTGCCAGCAAGGAGGAGCCGTGAGAGAACATTGTCACCAAGGAGGAGCCGTGAGAGACAATCTCCACCAAGGAGGAGCCGTGAGAGAACATTGTCACCAAGGAGGAGCCGTGAGAGACAATCTCCACCAAGGACAAGCTGTGAGAGACCATTGCCAGCAAGGAGGAGCCATAAGAGACGATCTCCACCAAGGAGGAGCCGTGAGAGACAATCTCCACCATGGAGGAGCCGTGAGAGAACATTGTCACCAAGGAGGAGCCGTGAGAGACAATCTCCACCAAGGACAAGCTGTGAGAGACCATTGCCAGCAAGGAGGAGCCATAAGAGACGATCTCCACCAAGGAGGAGCCGTGAGAGACAATCTCCACCATGGAGGAGCCGTGAGAGAACATTGTCACCAAGGAGGAGCCGTGAGAGACAATCTCCACCAAGGACAAGCTGTGAGAGACCATTGCCAGCAAGGAGGAGCCATAAGAGACAATCTCCACCAAGGAGGAGCCGTGAGAAACAATTGCCTGCAAAGAGGAGCCGTGAGAGACATTTGCCACTAAAGAGGAGCCGTGAGAGCTCATCGTCCACAGCAGAGTCATCCCTTCAACGAAAGAAGTCAAGCTGTGCAGAGAGACTGGCCAAGAAACTACTGCAAACATCAGGTTTGAGAAATTGCAAAAACTTGAATACATCTAGGAATACGGTACAAATCATGTTTAAATGTTTACCTTGTTACTGAACATACTGCACCTATTAGAGAGATATATACACAGGTGCATACCACACATTTCTTTTGCTTATGGTGTAACAATCAAGAAAGCTGAGATCACTTTACAATGATAATTAACTCTCCATTTCTTCATCTTACAGTAGAGACTCTTGTAGTGATACTATACTTTGTAAATGAAATTCTGAAAAATAATATTTGGAAATATTATATCATAAGGACTGGTTTGGGACACCACCTGAATCGCCGTCCGCCCAAGGCCTTCAGGACTCCTTGGGTATAGCTAATAATTACACAATTATCACCAGTGATTAGTTAGTTTTTAATTGTTCAATTATTATCAGTTAGTTTAATCAATCAGTCAGTCTCAAATCTAAGGGTGAATCCTCTGTCCAGTGACCTGGACACTAAACAGTACACGCGGCCTCTCGAGCTAGTCTTTTGCCAACAGGGATTCCCTTCGTCTGGTTGAAGGTTGTGAGAAACGCTTGCAGTAAACGGGACAGTAGCCCTGGTTTGGTTCTCTGAGTTAGGTAGGCTACTAGTGTCGTTCTCAACTCAGTTGACTTGCCTCCAAACTCTGTCGTTGGGAGTAGGCTAGTGAAAGTTAATTCGAACTGAAATAAAGGCTTTAAAAGAAACTTGGTTGTTTTCTGAATTAAAAGTTGCATTAATTAAATGGTCTGATAACTTTAAACAAACAAAACAAAAGGTAAATTCACTGAAGGTTCTCGGGACTTTGTGAATATGGATGTTAGGCTATGGCTATAAGACAAAGACAACTTGCTATGGGAGACGTCTGGAGAGAGGAGCGAAGAGCAAGAGTCTCACACCCCTCAAAATGTGCGTCTTAATTTTAACTAGAGGTGATGTCTTAAAAGCCAAATTTTCGCGCGTCTTAATCACATTATCTTTCCACCATATCAACTCTTTTCTTAAATACAATAAACAGTTATACAGTCCTTAATTTAAAGCATTTGATATAAGGAAAGGAAAAGCTATTGTTAAACGATTAGAATTGTTACAGTTAAAATATTTCATAGTGATCATAGCAGAATAGCTGAACTAAATACTTCCGGGCAAGGGCATCACTTTGTGTTGAAAAGTGGTGGGGACATAGGGGTCAGATTAAGCCTAGTTCACACGATTTTTAGCCCTATTTGCCGCTCGGTGACCATCAGGGGTAAATCAGTGATCGATCTGTGGTCGCAAGTCGTTATGTGTGAACTACACAACGACGCATCAAAACGGCTCCCCAACACATTTCTGACACATCGCCAACATCTGCCAGATATCTGGAGGAGTCGGCCGACTCGACATCCACATCCAGCCAATGAGAGCAGGCAGCTACTTTTTCACTGCAAAACACTTTTTACTCACCTCTAGCTCTCTCTGTAGCTCAGACAATCCCTGCTAATCCATTCTTTCACCCTTTCTTTATCTTTATAATAACAAACAACAGCTGTTTGGTGTGTAGGTCGCGTCATTTCCCGTTTCACATTTCACGTGTGTTTTCTTGACAAAACGTGGTTTGGAGACCTGCGTCGGGTGACAGAGTCGCTGTCAGCTCGTGTAGTGTGTGACCCCCTGTCACCAATCAGTCACGTAGTGCGAACGCCACAACGACTTCAAGACTCCCGTCAAAAGACGACAAGTTGTGTAGTGTGAACAACACGGCAATCAGCCGATGCGGAGTTGTGTAGTCTGCATGAGCCTTTAGGGGTGTGAAGAAACACTTAGCTCACAAGACATCACGATATAAGGTTCACGAGAACGAGACGAAAAGATCTTTAAACAGTGTTTTAAAGATCTCTTCAATGCTGAGATATATGAGCGGGGGTCTAGGGTGACCTCCCTCAGGAAATCTTTATTTCTAAACACTTAATTTCATGAATGGATGGAAATGTTTTTATTTATGTAAAAGGAAACACAAAATTCAGGGGGCACGTGACATTTCAAAATATAATAGAATATAATGCAGTGCAGCTCTCAGGCATTCTGTGTTTCTTTCAGATCTGGTTTTCCTGTAGATCAACTTTTCTCTTGTTATATGATCCCTGCTGAGGCAACACATATGTAGGCATGATTTAGTCTTCCCTCCTTTTTGTCATGTTCAAAGGGAGAGAACAGGAAAATTGGTCAAAAAGAAACTGTCAAGAAGTTGTTAAACTTACTGATTGGGGCATGCATGTTTTATAATCAGTGGCTTGTTTTAAGTTACTTTTTTTGGACAATGCACATTTGTTTCTTCTAATTTCTTAATGTGCAAATAAACCTTGCTTCTGGGATAGTATTGATTGTTAGACGTTAATAAAAAAATATATAGAAGAAGGTATGAAACATGGCAATAGACACAGACATTAATTTATGAATACAAGGAGAAGGTTTAAGAACAATGGCATGTTGTATCTCTTTTCTCCTCTGGGGTTTCATGAATGGAGACTGAAGATAACTTTGATTACTTAAACTCTAAATTCAATCCCTGGCTCGGGAGCTGGGAAAATTACTTAAGTAACACAGGATAATACTTTAGTTACATATTCTTTATCCGATTTCACATTTTTCCTTTTGGTGCATTTTTTTAGTTTAAGCCTGTAAAAAGAGACTACTGGGTCTGGGTGTCCTTCCTTTGCCAATTCTTAGGGCTGAGGTCCCCTTGTAAAATAACTGATCTCACCTTCTCTTAATGTGAAATATGTGTGCTCACTAGTTGTTAACTACACTCTGAATAAAACTTTGCAACCACCAAAATGCTGCAATTGTCTGATACTGTGTGTTCGTCTTCGTCCCTCTAGCGGTCCAGTCTCTGTCAAAGCAATCTGACTTGGAGGCCGTAGTTAATGCTCTGGTTCCTGCCTTATGCGATGAGCTAGCCAAGAGAAAGTCATCTTCATCATCATCCTGTTCACCTACAGCAGAGCCCTCTAAAGCAAAGCCCAGCCTGGAGAAGAGCGTACCAAGTTCTACCACAAAGACTGAGGTTGGTGTGTGTACCAGGAAAATTTTAACACATGAACAAAGACCAACCTAAAGTTATACCTTTTACTATTTTCAGAAAAGACAGATGACATTAAAGGTTGAGTGTGTAATATTTCTGAGGATCATTGGACAGAAATGCAATATAAGATCCATAACTATGTTTTCAGTGGTGTGTAAAGACCTTACATAATAAACCATTATGTTTTTATTACCTTAGAATGAGACATTTATATCTACATAACCGCAGGCACCGCCTTCCATGGACGTTGCCACATTGCATCGTCATGCTTCTACAGTAGCTAAAAACACTACAGAGCGCATTTCGTCACTACAATCTTCTTTTCAATCAATCAGTCAATATTCAACATTTTCCATGTTGTCTGTCAGTGGCCAAGTGACAATAACATATGGTTTAACTGAATAATTAAGGAAATATCTTTATTTATATAATATATTTCTTAATAAATATACCTAAAGAAACCTCATTTCTTGACTGGCCACTCTGCTGTCTCAGAAGAGACACCTTTTGTGCTGTTGTCAGCCACAGTAGCTGTCCTATGCTCTTTAGGGGGCAGTGGTAGACTGGACAGTTGGTTGCAATTCACAACCCTCACCACTAGATGTCACTAAATCTTACACACTGAACCTTTAAGGTTTGATTGGACATGTTTTCCATTTTCCCATGATCATCTGTTTCGATGTCTGCGAAGATTCTCAGTCATTTAGGACATGTTATGCTGTTTGGAAGGCACAAAGTGGTCACACTATATGTTGATTTGATTTGTCACTTTCTCTGCTACTTCCTGCTTTCTTACAGTGCTTTGCTGCTTGCTCTTGGCTCTGCTTGCATTCTTTTGCTTAAACTCCCTTTTTTTCTGCTAGAAATCAGCAGCTCTTGGATACTTTTAAAACACTGGAACTGTCAGATAAAGTTGATCTCAGTGCTACATGAGTGTGAACTATCAATAGCACTAGCCTGTACTGCAGTGACTGGAGTTATAGCTAATGCTAATTAGCAACAAGATGCCCCCCTTCTCCACGGACGACTTCTACAAACTTCTACAGAAAATTGCAGTGCTGGAAACCAAGATCCACAGGTTAGAAGTGAATGTGGAAGTGAATGGACTATGTGGGAATGACACCACTTTACTGTGGACCCAAAACAGTGGACAAGAGCATGCTAACACACGGTTAATTAGCAACAACAAGACTCCCAAGAAGCAGGAGGCCTGTGTACTGGGTAATAAATCTGAAAGTGGGAGTCCTCCATGGAACGCTCTTGGTGCAAAGCCTAAGAGTAAATACAGTGCCTTGCGAAAGTATTCGGCCCCCTTGAACTTTTCGACCTTTTGCCACATTTCAGGCTTCAAACATAAAGATATAAAACTGTAATTTTTTGTGAAGAATCAACAACAAGTGGGACACAATTGTGAAGTGGAACGAAATTTATTGGATATTTCAAACCTTTTTAACAAATAAAAAACTGAAAAATTGGGCGTGCAAAATTATTCAGCCCCTTTACTTTCAGTGCAGCAAACTCTCTCCAGAACTTCAGTGAGGATCTCTGAATGATCCGATGTTGACCTAAATGACTAATGATGATAAATAGAATCCACCTGTGTAAAATCAAGTCTCCGTATAAATGCACCTGCTCTGTGATAGTCTCAGACGTCCGTTTAAAGCGCAGAGAGCATCATGAAGAACAAGGAACAAACCAGGCAGGTCCGAGATACTGTTGTGGAGAAGTTTAAAGCCGGATTTGGATACAAAAAGATTTCCCAGGCTTTAAACATCCCAAGGAGCACTGTGCAAGCGATAATATTGAAATGGAAGGAGTATCAGACCACTGCAAATCTACGAAGACCCGGCCGTCCCTCTAAACTTTCAGCTCATACAAGGAGCAGACTGATCAGAGATGCAGCCAAGAGGCCCATGATCACTCTGGATGAACTGCAGAGAT
Organism: Micropterus salmoides; assembly: GCF_014851395.1. NCBI lineage: Eukaryota > Metazoa > Chordata > Actinopteri > Centrarchiformes > Centrarchidae > Micropterus > Micropterus salmoides. The sequence continues at coordinate 33,019,730 of NW_024041150.1, forward strand.
CTACAGCTGAGGTGGGAGACTCTGTCCATAGGACAACAATCAGTCGTATACTGCACAAATCTGGCCTTTATGGAAGAGTGGCAAAAAGAAAGCCATTTCTTAAAGATATCCATAAAAAGTCTTGTTTAAAGTTTGCCACAAGCCACCTGGGAGACACACCAAACATGTGGAAGAAGGTGCTCTGGTCAGATGAAACCAAAATCGAACTTTTTGGCAACAATGCAAAACGTTATGTTTGGCGTAAAAGCAACACAGCTCATCACCCTGAACACACCATCCCCACTGTCAAACATGGTGGTGGCAGCATCATGGTTTGGGCCTGATTTTCTTCAGCAGGGACAGGGAAGATGGTTAAAATTGATGGGAAGATGGATGGAGCCAAATACAGGACCATTCTGGAAGAAAATCTGATGGAGTCTGCAAAAGACCTGAGACTGGGACGGAGATTTGTCTTCCAACAAGACAATGATCCAAATATAAAGCAAAATCTACACTGGAATGGTTCACAAATAAACATATCCAGGTGTTAGAATGGCCAAGTCAAAGTCCAGACCTGAATCCAATCAAGAATCTGTGGAAAGAACTGAAAACTGCTATTCACAAACGCTCTCCATCCAACCTCACTGAGCTCGAGCTGTTTTGCAAGGAGGAATGGGCAAAAATTTCAGTCTCTCGATGTGCAAAACTGATAGAGACGTACCCCAAGCGACTTACAGCTGTAATCGCAGCAAAAGGTGGTGCTACAAAGTATTAACTTAAGTGGGCTGAATAATTTTGCACGCCCAATTTTTCAGTTTTTTAATGGGAAATGGGAGGATGAGTAACAGGCAGAACCCAGCGCTCTGAGATTTGTGATGCGACTGGCTGGCCTGCATTATCATCCAGGCACAGCGCCTCTTCAACCCCTGTTCTTAGTAGGACACAGCCGTGGACAACTGCGAAAGGGAGAGTTAGCAACAAACCTCCCCAACAACTAAGTGTGCAACAGCAGAACAGATTTTCACCACTATTGCAGGACCCTGGATCTCCGTGTGATGACCTGGATAACATCCCGTCCTCACACAGAAGGGTAAGGACTGAGAGTACATCAGAAAGTAAAAGGCTGCAAGGAAAGATAACGACTGGGCCTCAAACTCTGATTGTGGGTGACTGCTGTAAATGATGTAAGAAGCATGTGCAGTAAGAACACCAAAACACTCTTTCAACACGCTTTCCGAAGGGTACGGTGTCTGACTTGGCAGAAAGAATCCTGCATATCGTGGCTGAACATCCTTCTGTGAAAAACATCATACTGCACATCAGGACCAATGATGTTGTGAAGCAACAGTCTGAAATGTTGAAAGAGGATTTTAATAATCTGTTGAACACAGTCAGCTCTTTGAATGCTGAGGTGTTTATCAGTGGCCCTATACTGCCAATCCGAAGAGGAGCTGAGAGATTCAGCAGATTGATGGCATTGAACACATGGCTCTCAATGGCATGTACTGTCCATTCAGTGTATTTCATCGAAAACCTTTACTTTCTGTGGGACCGCAGACATGTTTTTAAGGCAGATGGACTTTGCCTTAACAAGTCAGGAGTAAAATTGTTCAGCTCCAACCTGTTTTACTTTCTGCGTCACTCATCTGTTCCCTCTGCCAAGGACAAGAGACAAGAGGAATCAAAACAAGAAGAAGACATAACACAACACGCCAGAAACCTTGAAGGAGAGCCACCTCAGCCCCTCTGATCACCCCCCCAATCCCCATCCAGGTCACCCTTATCTCCAGACACCCTTTCTCCCCTCTCCCCCCTGTCGGACTTCACTAATCACATGGAAGACCTGGTTAGAGCTGGGACCAAATTTACTCCCCGCAACTTCCCTCGCTCCACTCCCATTTTCTCTACCATAAACCCCTCTCACCGTCCACCTCCACCACTGGTTCTAAGTCCTCCAGTTTTGACACATGTGTCACAAATACAGCGCCCAACCCGTCCTCCCACTCCACAATGGCGAAAAAGCCCAATAAGCTCTGTCTGATATGTGCTGGGTCCAGGCTACATGGAAAATAGCACTCATGACTCTTCCCAGGACAAGCCAGTGCCCAGTGTGCTGGTAGTCTTCTGCATCCCTGTCTTGACAGGTAACAGAAAAAGCATGGTGAATGTGTTAAGAAAAAGGAAGCATTCACTATATCCTGCAAATTTAGTATTAATTCCTCGTCAGCCGCAGCCTGTCGAAAAAAGTGGGCCAGATAATGTTTTTAACACACTAAAATTAGCTTTGTTAAGCGTTAGGTCTCACAATCTTAATTTCATGTTTTTAACTGAAACTTGGTTGGACCAAGATAACAGTGCAGCTGTCCTTATCGAGTCTACCCCTCCCAACTTCAGTTTTATGAGTGAAGCTAGAGTGCATAAGAGAGGAGGTGGAGTTGCCATTTTGTTTAATGACTCCCTCCAATGCAAAAAAGAAGTCTTATGGGAATTTTGCTTCTTTTGAATATGTTGCTCTTCAGCTGAATTCCTCTTCTCGAGCTATTTTATAAATATCTACAGGCCCCCTAAATACTGTGCAAACTTTTTTTGATGACTTTGGTGAACTGCTGTCTATAATCTGTTTTGACTGTGTGGTTATTGTTGGTGATTTTAACATCCATGTTGACAACACCCAGGGACAGAGGGACTAAAGAACTGTGTTGTGTTCTTGATAATTATGGACTGACCCAACATGTGACAGAGCTCACACACAATAAGGGGCACACTTTGGACTTGGTCATCTCCAAGGGTCTGGACATTTCCAAGGTTGTGGTGACTGATGTTGCTCTCTCTGATCATTCCTGTGTTTTCTTTGAGAGCGCTATCTGTGTGCACACAAATGTACAAACAGAGGTAATCACAAAATGGCATATCACTGAAAACACTAGTGAAAAATTTATTGAGGCTTTCTCCTCGACACCTGCCCTCTCACAGGTCTCATTGAATGAGCTTGTAGATAATTTCAGTTCTAAAATTACAAATGTGATTGATGCCATTGCACCAGCCAAGGTGAAGGTGGTCTCTGGTAAGAGAAGATCTCCATGGAGAAATGCCACTCTGGTTAGAACAAAAAAAAGAGAGTGTCGAAAAGCTGAACGCAGGTGGCGGAAGACAAATCTCCAGGTTCATTATGACATCTATAAAGAGAGACTTTGCATTTATAATTTAGAACTGAGAAATGCAAGGCGGTCCTTCTTCTCTGACATCAAAAACACTAATAATGCACATGCCCTGTTTGCTACTGTCGACAAGCTAACCAACCCTCCTGTGTCTGTAGCCTCTGACCTTCTATCCACCAGGGCCTGCAATGAATTTGCATCCTTATTCACAGACAGAATTCAATTCAATTCAATTTTATTTATATAGCGCCAAATCACAACAACAGTTATCTCACAGCGCTTTTCATAAAAGAGCAGGTCTAGACCACACTCTATGATGTTATTTACAGAAGCCCAACAGTTCCCACCAAGAGCAAGCACTAGGCGACAGAGGCAAGGAAAAACTTCCTTTTAAGAGGCAGAAACCTCAAGCAGAACCATGGCTCAGGGTGGGCGGCCATCTGCCTCGACCGGTTGGGGGTGAAGGAGAGAGAGGGAGAGACACAGCGAGAGAGAGAGAGGGCGAGAGAGAGAGAGAGGGCAAGAGAGGAACAGAGAGAAAAAGAGAGGAATGGAAGGAGAGAGAGGGGAGGGAGACACCCTACACAATATACACACACAGAGGTACAGACAGTAAAGGTGATGTTGCTATAGACTAAATGAAAAATGGTATAGATATGTATAGTAGTGATTATAAAATTATTATTATAATTAACAATAGGACTAGTAACAATAGTTGTTATAGCAGAGGGTGTCGAGCAGGAACACGGGGGCAGCAGGTGACCCGCAGCCACAGATCCAGACTCCACAGCTCCAGAACCAGAAACACCGGCAGGAAGTGATAGGAGGAGAGAGGAGAGGGACGAAAAAGCACAAGACTACCGGAAAGGGGAGGAGTTGTGTTAGTAACATGCAATAATGGGATGAGGTTGCATACAGAGGGAGAGAAAGTAGAGGAGAGAGGAGCTCAGTGCATCATAGGAAATCCCGCGGCAGTCTAGGCCTATAGCTGCATACCTAAGGGATGGTTCAGGACTCACTTGAGCCAGCCCTAACTATAAGCTTGTGGAGATGGTGTCTGCCTCCTGAACCCAAACTGGAACCTGGTTCCACAGGAGAGGAGCTTGATAGCTGAACGCTCTGGCTCCTAGTCTACTTTTGGAGACTCTAGGAACCACAAGTAACCCTGCATTCTGGGAGCGCAGTGCTCTGGTGGGATAGTAAGGTACTATGAGTTCTTTAAGATAAGATGTTGCCTGACCATTAAGAGGTTTGTAGGTAAGAAGAATGATTTTAAATTCTATTCTGGATTTTACTGGAAGCCAATGCAGAGAAGCTAAGATAGGAGAAATGTGATCTCTTTTCCTGGTTCCTGTCAGAACACGTGCTGCAGCATTCTTAATCAGCTGAAGAGTCTTAATGGACTTTCCTGAGCAGCCTGATAATAAGGAATTGCAGTAATCCAGCCTAGAAGTAACAAATGCATGGACTAGTTTTTCTGCATCATTTTTAGACAGAATGTTCCTGATTTTCACAATATTACGTAGGTGAAAAAAGGCGGTCCTTGAAATTTGCTTAATGTGAGACTCAAACGACATGTCCTGATCAAAGATAACTCCAAGATTCCTCACAGTGGTGCTGGAGGCCAGGGCGATGCTATATCTTTAGATAATGCGTCACGGAGGTGCTTAGGCCCTAGAACAATAACTTCTGAGTTTAACATTAGAAAATTACAGGTCATCCAGGTTTTAACATCCTGAAGGCACATTTGAAGTTTAGCTAACTGATGAGTTTCATCTGGCTTGATCGATAGATATAACTGAGTATCATCTGCATAACAATGAAGGTTTATGGAATATTTCCTGATAATATTGCCTAAAGGAAGTGTGTGTGTATATATATATATATATATATATATATATATATATATATATATATATATATAAAGTGAAGAGGATTGGTCCGAGGACAGATCCTTGTGGAACTCCATGACTAACTTTGGCATGCATGGAGGACTCATCGTTAACATGTACAAACTGAAATTGATCTGATAAATAGGACTTAAACCAGCTTAGAGCGGTTCCTTTAATGCCAATGAAATGTTCCAGTCTCTGTAATAGGATCTGATGGTCAATGGTATCAAATGCAGCACTAAGATCTAATAAAACCAGTACAGAGACAAGTCCTTTGTCTGATGCAATAAGGAGGTCAGTAGTAATTTTCACCAGTGCTGTGCTGTGCTATGATGAGCTCTAAATCCTGACTGAAAATCAAATCCTCAAATAAACTATTGCTCTGTAGAAAGTCACAGCTGTTTAGCAACTGCTTTCTCCAGGACCTTAGAGAGAAATGGAAGGTTAGATGTAGGTCTATAGTTGTTACGTTCAGTGGTGGTTATGGCAGAGTTGAGCAAGTTGGAGGACCCAAACGCAGGACACGTAGGCTAGCAGGTAAAGTTCAGATGGTTTATTCCAAGCAACAAAAAGTGAGCACACCTTCAAACTGAGTGGCTGATGACAAAGTCCAGAAACATAAAAGCTGTCCAAACAGAAACAGAAATCAGAAAAACAGAAAACGGTGCAGGGAAACACGACAAGTAGGCAGACAACGAGGGATCATAACGCACATAGAAAGTAATGAACCGACAAAGACAAGACAGAAACACCAAGTATATACACACACACACACACACACACACACACACACACACACACACACACACGCACACGGAGTAACGAGCAGGGCGGGAGCAACACAGACCGAGATCAGGGTTAATGAGGGACAGGCAGGCAGGCAGAGAGAGAGGCAGAGAAAGGAGAGAGAGCGACACACAGGCAGAGAGAGAGAAAGGGAAACAAGGACAGACATGCAGAATGATCACTGGGGTAACAGACAAGACAAGGTTACTGAATACTAGACAAGCAGACATGGGGCAGAGAGAATAACCAATAAGACAGAAACACACATGTACAATGAACAAGAACTCAAAGGAGAACACAGAGCTAAAGTACAAAGGAGACTAGACCCAAAATAACGTAGACAAGGAACCTGAAGTAAATACTAAAACAAGAACCAAGGTGCAGGAAGAAGAACTAAGATGAGAGACAAGACTACCCTAAAACATGGAGATAAGACTAAGGACTAAGACAGACCATAATGAGAAAATACAGAAGAACAGTGTTAAGGAAAACACTAAACATGAACTAAAGCACAGGACCAAGTAATAAAATGAGCGATAAGACAGTTACAAAGAAAACGTCTCGGGTTACGTATGTAACCCTGGTTCCCCGAGAAGGGGAACGAGAGACTGCGTCGGTTACGACACTATGGGAACGCCTCTAGGCGAAGCAGGTCTGAACGTGAATGAAATCACTCCAATCCTATTGGCTTGTTGCTCGAACGGTAAGGTGTGACGGAATAACCGGAGGAGTATAAAGCACACCTGTACACACTCATCATTAGCTTAAACTATGAAGCAGGCGCTTCAGGCGGGGAGAGAGGTGCGGCGGGCCGAGGCAGTGTCTCGTTCCCCTTCTCGGGGAACCAGGGTTACATACGTAACCCGAGACGTTCCCCTTCGAGGGAACTCGAACTGCGTCGGTTACGACACTATGGGAACGAGATACCCACTAAACCGTGCCAAAAACCCCGCCTGCCCCTGTGTGCAATAAAGTGGCACGACTAAGAGGAGAGCGCACGAGTGCCAGGTGCCGAAGGAAGGTCAAGACTGTAAAACCAAATGAATGTGTGCGGAGTGGCCCAGCCAGCCGCTAAACAACATCCTGCAAGAGGCCCCGGAAAGGAGGGCTCGAGAGGCCGCCTTGCCTCTGGTAGAATGAGCCCTCACAGCCACAGGTGAAGGCAAACCGCGCACCTGATAGGCCAGGGAAATAGTCTGAACAATCCAGTTGCTAATAGTATGTTTGGATGCAGGGAGCCCGGCCCTGGGAGACCCAAAACACACTAGCAGCTGGTCAGCCTTCCTCCAACGGGAGGACCTCAGAGTGTAAATACTCAGTGCTCTGACAGGGCAGAGCAGATGAAGTCTCCCGTCCTCCGCCGTCACATGAGGTGGAGGATGAAATGCCTGCAGCACTGTGGACCCTGCCGCACAAGAAGGCACTTTAGGGATGTATCCTGAACGAGGGTGCAGGATAGCCCTAATATTCCCCGGGGCGAACTCCAGGCTTTGCGGGGAAACCGAAAGCGCTTGGAGCTCCCCCACCCTCCTCAGAGAGGTGATAGCAAGGAGAAAGGCCATCTTGAGGGTCAAGTGCTTAGCCTCAGCTGACTCCAGGGGTTTGAAGGGGGCCTCAGCCAATGCCCCAAGAACCACTGCCAGATCCCAAGTGGGAACCTTGGACCGAGTCGCAGGTCTCATCCTCCGGGCACCACGGAGGAAACGTACAACCAACGAAAGTTTCCCCAAGAACCCCTCCCTCAGAGGGGTGTGGAAAGATGAAACAGCTGCCACGTACACCTTGAGGGTGGAAGGGGAAAGACCAGCAGAGAACCGGTCCTGGAGGAACTCAAGTACCTGAACCACCGGGCAGGTAACAGGGTCCACCGACCGCTCCCTACACCAAGTGGAGAAAACACTCCACTTCAGGCCGTACATCCTCCGTGTTGACGGGGCCCTGGAGCTCAGGAGGGTCTCGACTGCTCCGGCTGTTAGACCCGCCTCTAGGTACTGTGCCCCCTCAGGGGCCAGACCCACAGTCGCCGTATGGCGGGGCAAGGGTGAAGAACCCGGCCCTGCGCCTGGGACAGCAGGTCTCTCCTCAGAGGGACCCGCCCCGGCGGGCCGTCCAGGAGCGACATGATGTCCGAGAACCACACCCGGGTCGGCCAGAACGGGGCTACGAGCAGTAGGCCGACATAGTCCTGGCGGACCCCCTCCAGAACCCCGGGAGCAGAGCGACTGGGAGAAAAGCGTACAGACGTAGCCTCGGCCACGAATGTACCATGGCGTCCAGACCCAACGGGGCTGGAGGAACGAGAGAAACCATAGCGGGCAGTGCGTAGTCTCTTGAGACGCAAACAGATCCACGTCTATGGGGCCGAACTCTTCGCACAAGAGCTCCACCACTTCGGGGTGAAGTCTCCATTCCCCGGGCCTCAGCCCCTGCCTCAACAGCAGGTCTGCTCCCTGATTCTGCGTCCCCGGGAGATACATCGCCCTGAGCGATAGTAACCTCTGCTGGGACCACAGGAGGATCTGACGCACCAGTCTGTCCAGAGGGCGCGAGCGCAGACCGCCCTGGTGATTCAGATAGGCCACCACCGCTGTGTTGTTCTCCTCGGAACGAACCAGGACGTGGTGGCCTTGGAGATCGGGCAGGAAACTTCTTAGAGCCTGGAACACCGCCAACATCTCGAGACAGTTGATATGCCACTCGGATCGATGCACCTGCCAGGATCCCCTTGCAACGCGGCCGTCCATGACCGCGCCCCAGCCCGTGAGGGAGGCGTCTGTCGAAATAACCAGCCGGCGACAAGACCCTCCCAGCACGGGCCCCTGGGACAGGAACCAAGTTTCCTTCCAAACTGATAGGGAACGAAGACACTTGCGCGTAACCCAAACCAGACGGAGAGGATTCCCCTCGGGGAAAAACCCTTGTTCCTTAGCCACCACTGCAGGGGTCTCATGTGCAGCAGTCCAGATGGTATTACGCTGGACGCAGCCGCCAGGAGACCCAACACTCGTTGAAAGTGTTCCATAGTGATGGCGTGGCCTAACTTCACCCCTTTCACGGCAGCCAATATGGTGTCAACACGTGCCGGAGACAATTGTGCCCGCATCGTTGTCGAATCCCATGCAACCCCTAGGAACGTAGCCCGTAGGGTGGGCGCCAGCACGCTCTTCTTTGCGTTGAGCCTCAGCCCTAAACGCCGCAGACGAGCCAGAACGACATCTCGATGCCGAACCGCCAACTCTCGAGACTGGGCTAGGATGAGCCAGTCGTCGATGAAGTTGAAATCCGGATGCCCCGGAGCCTCAGCGGGGCCAGTGCTGCATCCATACACTTGGTGAATGTGCGAGGGGAAAGTGCCAGGCCGAATGGAAGAACCCGATACTGGTAAGCCACACCCCCGAAAGCAAACCTCAGGAACTTCCTGTGAGAAGGACGGATGGAGACCTGGAAATAGGCGTCCTTTAGATCTATCGTGACGGACCAATCCTCAGATTGGATGTGCGTCACGGTGGCGGGGATGATGAGCATCTTTAACCTGAATCTCCTCAGAGACCGGTTAGAACCCGCAGATCCAAAATAGGGCACGCAGCCCTCCGTCCTTCTTGGGGACTATGAAGTACCGGCTGTAGAACCGGCGTCTCTGTCTGGGGGGGGAGACACGTTCCACGGCCCCTTTCCTCAGCAGAGTACAAACTTCCTGTCCCAACACCGGACCTTGCTCCGGGCGGACCACAGTCCAAACCACCCCCTCTCTTCTATTGAATTTGGAGGGCGGGTTTTGAACTGTAGTCGATACCCATCTATGGCAGTGCGCAGGACCCGCGGAGAAATGTTCGTCAGGCTCCGCCAAGTGTCTGCAAAGTCTGCCAACGGAACCAGCCCCTCGGGGCTGGTGGTCGGTGTCTCGTGTGATCTTCTGGTGGACCCCTGAAGCCCCAGAACGGCAGGGGGGGAGCCGCTGAAGATCCACGGTGAGTGAGTCGGGATGCCGTCCGCCTGCAGACCCTCGGGGCAGGCAGTACGGCGCGGACTCGATGGTGGCAGGTGCGTCCTGAACGTGTAAACGGCGGGATAACATCACCTGTTGCCACGGCGGAGAGGACCTCGGTCGGCCTCCGGGGGGGGCGGGAGGGGAGAAAGACTCCCCTACCCCGGTCTTCCCTGAGCTCCGTCGGGACTGGATGACGGTCCTCAGATCGCGTCTCTCAGACGGCTGAGGGAGCCGGCTTCTCCAGGGAGGACGCAAGTCGAGGGGAGAGATAGCTCGCAAGCTCATCCTCCACCCGAGGCATCCTCCCATAACCACGGTCCCTAACCCCTATCACATCACATTACTGTAGTTCAGTGATCGGGGTGTGGAAAGCCATGTAGAGAAGGGTCTGCCCCATGATTACTCAGTTCATCATGTAAATCAGGAAAGAATGGCAGAGACCGGCGTGGAGGTGGTGTGTGGTGCTTAAGAAACCTTTCATCAAGCTACCACTAGCCTGTGGTGTCTGCTCCTCCCGTGGCCAGTTGATGTTGAGCTTAGCCACGGCTCTAGTCACCACCTCCAGCAGCACGTCATAGTCGGGCGCGGCCAGATGACGCCGCCCCGACACCCGGAAGTCATCGTCCACTGCGCTGAGCACGTCCGCCTCCTCGGAGTCGGATTGCTGCAGCGTCTCCGGATCCAAACCGCGAGCGGGAGAAGCCGAGAACGGGCTCCCGAACGAGGAATGGAAGCGTCGGAGCCAGCGGATGAAGGTCGGGAAAAAGCCTCAGCCGTCCCGAAATCCTCCGACAGATCACGCTGTGAACCCATGAGTGAAGCCGCCGGGCCGCCTCAGCGGCCGCAGGGCCCGCGCCACGCGGAAAACACATCCGGCCATCCTCGGAAAGAGAGCCATGCTGTAACTCAGTACCCGCACGGAAAGGGCTTCGCAACGGGCGCAGGCAGCCCCCTCGAGAGCTGCCCGTGCGTGCTCCATCCCCAAACATGAGACACACATCTCATGAGAATCTCCATCCGTGATGTACTGAGGGCAAGAAAAAACACACCTTCTGTACATCTGGTTGCCGGACATGCTGGTAGACTTCTTCTTCAGGTAAGACACACTGCTTGTAGGATTGGAGCTTTCTTCAAACAACATACAGAGCGCCTGCTGAATAGAAAAAAGCTAATGATGAGTGTGTACAGGTGTGCTTTATACTCCTCCGGTTATTCCGTCACACTTTACCGTTCGATCAACAAGCCAATAGGATTGGAGTGATTTCATTCACGTTCAGACCTGCTTCGCCTAGAGGCGTTCCCATAGTGTCGTAACCGACGCAGTTCGAGTTCCCTCGAAGGGGAACCTTAAAGCGAGTGAGCCAAAATAAACTAGACTACAAAACTCCAAACCCTGACAATATCAAATAAACACAGGTAAAATAACAGCACAAAACCAAATCCTAACAGTACCCACCTCTCAAAGGACGTCCCCAGACGTACTTAAACAAAACCCATCCCCCAAAACAAAGTCCAAAAAACCCCAGCCAGGGTGGGCGGAGGGAGGACAGGAGGAGGGCCAGAGTCCATGAAAACAAAACAAACACACAGTCCAGGAAAGCAGGGGCAAAAACAGCGGGTGGCCTGGGAGAGTGAGGATATCAGGCGGGCGGCCTGAAGGCAGAGCAAAGGGGGACCAGAAGGGGTCAGGTGGGTGGCCCGAAGGAAGGGCAAAGGGAGAGCAGGGACCAAATAGTTCAGGAGGTCGTCCCGGAGGACGAACCAACAGTCAACAGGCAAGGAGGCAACAGAGTTCGGAAGGTCGTCTGAGCTGGCTAGGGGGACAAGACAGTTCAGGAGGTCATCCCGGTGGGCGACTCATGAGGCCGGCCAAATGAAGGGGGCAAAACTGTTCGGGAGGTCGTCCCGGAGGGCGACCCAGACGGCCATGCAGAGCAGAGGGAAAACAGAATTCAGGAGGTCGCTCTAACAGGCCGGGGAGATCAGGGAAGCAACAACGTTCAGGTGGCCGTCCCGGAGTACGGCCCTGGAGGCCGGACAGTTCAGGTGGACGGCAGGAAGGCCAACAAAGAGGCTGGAAACCCACTGGAGGACAAGCGGGGGACCGGCAAGGTGGCGAATCCTCCCCGAAGGCCAGCGGCGAAGGCGAGACCTCTCTGGAGGCCTCAGCAGGGGTTGCAGATGACGGAAGGGACCCACCAGAGGCTTCTCCAAAGGTCGGGCCTCCAAAGGCGTAGGGAGCCTGGGGTCTCCCGTGGCAGAGCAGGGCCGAGGACCACGGCCGAGACAGCTGGGCCGAGGACCACGGCCGAGACAGCTGGAGTCGGTCTGACCACCGACTGGACAGCTGGGCTGCTGACCATATTGTTATTGTTATTGTTATTGTTTTTGGAGCCAGGGAGGAACGACTGAAAGTCAGTGCTCGAGATCAAGCCAGAAATCTTGGTGTAGTCATGGACTCAGACCTGAATTTGAGGAGCCACATTAAGACAATTACAAAGTCAGCATACTATCGCCTGAAGAATACGTATATCACGGATTAAAGGACTTATGTCTCAGCAAGACCTGGAAAAACTTCGACTCGTAGTCGACTCGACTACTGTAACAGTGTCCTTACAGGGCTCCCTAAAAAATCCATCAGGCAGCTGCTCGAGTCCTCACTAAGACCAAAAAGGTGGATCACATCACTCCAGTTCTGAGGTCTTTACATTGGCTTCCTGTATGTCAAAGAATTGATTTCAAAATCCTGCTGTTAGTTTATGAAGCTCTAAATGGTTTAGGGCCAAAATACATTTCTGATCTTCTGCTTCGTTATGAACCATCCAGACCTCTCAGGTCGTCTGGGGCAGGTTTGCTTTCTGTCCCCAGAGTCAAATCTAAACAAGGAGAAGCAGCGTTCAGTTATTATGATCCGTATATCTGGAACAAACTCCCAGATAACTGCAGGTCTGCTGAAACTGTCAGTTCTTTTAAATTAAGACTGAAGACTTTCCTTTTTACCATTGCTTTTAATTAAATATTTAACTAGTAGATTGATAACTTGCACTGCACTGTAACATTTACTGTATTGTTTTCTTTTTCTTTGTTTTTAGCTTTTTACCATTGCTTTTAATTATATATTTTACACTGCACTGTAACTTTGTGTGTGTGTATTTTTTCAATTTCCCTGTTGCTTTTATGTTTTATGTAAAGCACTTTGAATTACCTTGTTGTTGAAATGTGCTATACAAATAAACTTGCCTTGCCTTTGTATTTTATTAATTGATAAATATAATCTATTAACATTTCTATTTTTGAAAGCATTCTGACTTTACAGCATTTTTCAACACCGGCTTAAAACTTTTGCACAGTACTGTATATTTTACTGCAACTAGCGGTCCTCTAGTTCAGTGGTTCTCAAAGTGGGGTCCGGGGATCCCCAGGGGTCCTTGAGGGAGTTCCAGGGGGTCCCCAGCAAAAAGGGGAATACTTTATTTTTGTTATAGTTCCATCCACAGTGACATAATGTCTGACTATTTTGGTCATGGGCTTCATACACTATCTGTAATAAAACATCTAAAAAGCAAAAATCCTATCAGATGGGGGACTCTGGGACATTATCTTATCCATGGTCTAATTTGTGTTAGTTCAGTAGTCCCTGATGTGAAAAAGTTTGTTTTAAGTGTTACTATAACTATAATGTCATTGAATCTTAAAGCATTAAATATCTTTCAAAAAAGGGCTAAGAAGGTATTAAATTGCCTTACATATGTTATGTATCTATAAACTAAAAGTGGGATTGTGCTGCAGAAGGCTGTTCAATACTTTCACAATAATGTTTGCAGCGAAGAAGAACATCTGGTCGTCCTGTGTCACAACCAGGTTCAGGGACAGAGACACCACTGAGTTGTCAATTGTCACAGAGATGTCGTAGGATAGACCCTCCCTAGAAGAGCAGCTTGGTCTTGCAGTGGTTAAGCTTCAGGTGGTCAGCTTTGAGACATACACTGAGAGTCACCTGGGTTTCAGACTGAGACAGAAAAAGTCGAGTGTCATCTGCTGTGGTAGGGAAAGCCATGTGAGTGAATTACAGTAAAGTGACTTGGTGTAAAGACAAAAGAGGAGGGGACCCAGAACAGAACACTGAGGGACCCCAGTAGTGCGGCTGCAAGGGAACAGGCAGCATTTAATACCTGAGACTCTCAGTCCTTGGAGAGTGGAGGAGAAAGAGGCTAATCTAGCAGGGTGAAGTTCCTCTGTGACGGCGAGGAGGTCAATCTAATGCAATCTAATGTTCGCGAATTTAATCCACGCTTTCCTCGCGGGGGTTTTATCGCTGAACAACTGCTGAGTGTTCACACACAACGCGATAACGCGAATAAACATAACTTGCCATTACAACAGCTGTATGAACCCAAAGTAAATATGTTGCTGTGATTTAAGTGCAATAAATGCATTAAACTGATGGCGAAATAACTACGAATATGATGCAGATTTGTTAAACATATGAATTCATGTTTTGTCAGGTCTGTCAACAACTTCTAAAATGATTATTTTCTGAATGGAGTTCGGATTGATCAGGGCTATGCTATACTAACTTGGTCACAGTAAAGTGTGATAGCTGAAATAAAGTTACATACACATGTTTTCTGAACTCACCAGGTAGTTCAACCTCCTCACTTTCTTTTCTTACAGCAATGTCCAGTTTTGTCCGGTTTTAATATAAATGTGAAGTAGTAGTCCAACGATGTGCCAAACGACGCTAATGACACTGGAACAGGATGTGCGCGGAATCTAGCTGAGAAGCTTGAGTGAAGATAAATCAACGTTGTAATCTCAAAAACTAATTTAATAAAAGCAGTTTAGTCCGAGCTCCTGCCACGAGCAAACGGCGTAGTTGTCAGAGCCAGTCCAACCACGGGTGTTTATTTGTCCAAAAGCTGTAGCGCTGCTCCCTGCTCCTCTCCCCCAAGTTTAGCAGCTCTCCGCCGGCCAGCAGATTTTTATCGCCTGCACTGCCTGGCCCTCTCCACACAACGCTATGAAGTCATCTGTGACATACAGACATTCTCAACGCTGATAGCTTCATGCGACTTTCTCGCTTGAGTTGAAGATATTCAACTTACGCAAATTCCTTTGCGTTGCATTCGCTTCGCCTTCACATCGCTGGCGCCGCCTGACAGGAAATCGCAGCTCTACGCCTCTTTGCATTGACTTTATATGTAAACTCACCGCCCCGAATGTACGCTCCGCTTTTGGTCTGAAAGCACCATCAATTGAGTGGCCTGCCTTGGATACAGACAGGTTGAAGTTAAGTGAAAACAGCAAGCCAAGGTGTTTTAAAAGGAAGTGAAAGAAGACAGTCTGTGCATTAGTAAGTCTGTAAGTCTTTACATCAGAAGGGTTTCTTTAAAAGAGTGTCCACTCTGTATTTAGCATCAATGAAAGACATTGGCCTGCAACTAATGATTATTTTTGGTTAATTGTGTAATTGTCTTGTCTAAACAATATCAGGACATATGAAAAGTACTTGCATCTATCCCTCACTACTGTCTTTTCACTCATTGTCCATGACTGTTGTTTTACCTCAGATCTGCATTGAGATGGCTGACTCCAGCAGTGTAACGCAGACGGTGGAAAAATACAACACTTTCTCCCCAGATTCTGCTCAAAGGCGCACAGTTTGGTATGCATGTGCTTTTAAAACGTGAGGGGTATAAAATGGAATAGAATTAGTTTTATAATGACTCTGTCATTATGAAAGCAGGTAGCCTGTTTAAGTATTGATGTATTTTTTATTTCTTAAGTCCCCATCCTCACACCTAAACTGACCAACTTCTTCTTTTTTCTCTCTCCAGGAGTAAAGTTCATAGTTTTGAGACGTGAGTATACCACTCTGTAATTGATTCTTCTCCGTTCAAGAGAGACATAAAATGTTTAAGCATGACAATAATTATTGTGATGAGTGCAATTTTTATACGATGCCTGGGGATAACTTGTGGCTCTAGGTCACGTTTCAATGATAGATTTATGTATACATCTTCGAGTCCAGAGGTGACTCATGAAAACACTATGATTTTTAGAGCTCCATTTTCAGTCAATTAAACGATAAGCAGAAAATGTATCTAAAACTATGTTTTTAATCAGATAATAAATGCCAAAGACATTCTCAGGTTGCAGCTTCTCCAATGTGAGGACACATTTTGAATTATTCAGTCCCTCCAGGATTTTGTGGGCCTTTTAAGTGATTGTTGCAGTCTAAAATGCCTTATTTCGTGACAACTTCTCTAAAAAATTGCAATGAAATTGTGGGATTACATGAAAACTTCATGGTAGATTTTATTTAACTTTATAATTATAGTTGATTCATTAAACAGTCCCTGTAGGATTTTGTGGATCTAACCCTAACCCTGCACATATAAACCAGCTTACCTTGATTTTTTCAGCACTTGTTATTGACAGGGATGCAACATCCTGTGTGACATTGATTTTTCTTGTCTGACTTCCTCCATGCGTTTCTGCCAGTCTTTGTGTCGATCATGATTTCCTTAATGTTCAACCACAATACTGCATGTTTTGCAAAACAGTTTACCTCCGCTTCGGTAAAAAAGATGGATACTGTTTTTCATGGTCGTCCTTCTCTTGTCAGCAAATGTGAGACATTGGTATCACAAATGTCTAATGCGACTTGTAAACAAGGAAATAACAAGCTGATGTATGAAAATGTAAGTCTTCTAACTTACTATCAAAGGTAGAGGAAGAGGAAAGTGTCATAATACAGGAACTTAAGGACTCAAAGGCAGACTCGGAACAGTTTGAGGCGGTAACAAAGGGTTTTATTGAAAAGTGCAACGGAAGATTGGGTGGTAGGTTCCAACAGGGCAGAATGGAGAACACAGAGGAGAGGAGTTTGTCCAGGCAAGATGTGAGCAGAGCGGGGTGTGGCGTTCAGCAGAGTTCCCAGAGGTAGTGTGATCGTGGGCACAGAGAAAAACAGGTTAATCCAGGGAGACACAGAAATTACAAGGAATCTTACTGGAGTAGATCGTTGGCCTTGATGCATGTACCACATGTGGTTAACTGACGATCTGGCAAAGAATGTGAGGAGGACTGGGGTTGAAATACTGCAGGAGCTTGATTAGTGGAATGAGGACCAGGTGCGCCGCTGGAGCCAGAGAGTGTAGCCACGCCCAGACAAACACAGACAGGGAGGACAGACAGAAAACACAGGGAAGGGGGGAACAAAAGAACACAAGGTAGTGGGGAGATTCTGCAGTACCACAACAGAAAGTGAGGGGTTTTGAAATACAAACACTGAACACTTTTTTTTATTAACCATAATATAACTGAACATTTAACTGGGACACTGGATGAGAACTAACAAAGTATAGCTATATTCAGCCAGTTTGTGAGAAAAACCCTGCTGTCATTTGTTACTGACAGTCCTTTTCTGCTTTAATTTTAGTGTGAGGAACCTAAAACATCATCTACAAGATTCTAGTGAGATCAGTATAAACTTTGAACCGGATACCTTCATAGTCGAAGCCAAGTCCCCAGCTGTGAAATGCCAAAATCAGCCTCATCCCTCTTTTGAACTTTTGGTAACTGGGTCACAAGCTGCTCTTCAAACCAGTGGACCTGATGGATCAACCATTTCTGAGCCCATCACGGCAGGATCAAGTGCTAACCCCACAAATAATGGAGCAAAGGAAGACAAAGGAGCAAAGGAGGAACCAGGAACAGAGATTGGCATGGACTCGACTTTTTGTCCCAAGCAAATGGAAAATAAAGATGCAAAGGGGGAAGAAGGATCACTAACAACTTCAGTCTCCTCTGCTGATGCTAGCTTCTCCTCTGCAGTCAGCAGTGGAAACACAGTCCCTGCTGTTGCAAGTCCTGCCCGTCCCTCAACTTTGCATATGCCAGAAGAAGCTGCTCTTCAAATCAGTGGTCTGGATGCATCCCCCATTTCTGAGTCCATCATAGCAGGACCAAGTGCTACGGCTGCAGGTGACGCAGCAATGCATGAGGACAGTAAGAGACCAGGAATTGAGATTGTCATAGACGCCACTGTTTGTCCCGAGGAAAATGAACATATAAAGAGGCAAGAGGGGTCACTAAAAACTTCAGTCTCCTCTCCTGATGTGAGCTCTACCTCTGCAGTCAGCAGTGGAAACACAGTCCCTGCCTTTGCCAGTCCTGCCCACCTCTCAACAATGCACATGCCAGAAGAAGCTGCTGTTCAAATCAGTGGCCCCGATGGATTCGCCATTTCTGAGCCCATTGCAGCAGGGCCAAGTGGTACAGCCACAGGTGATGCAGCAATGAAGAAGGACGGTGAGAAACTAGGAACTCAGATCGCCATGGACACCACTGTTTGTCCTGTGGCAAATGACGATGTAAAGGGGCAAGAGGGGTCACTAACAACTTCAGTCTTCAATGCAGATGCAGCCTCTACCTCTGCAGTCAGCAGTGGAAACACAGTCCCTGCTGCTTCCAGTCCTGCCCACCCCTTAACATTGCTCATGCCAGAACAAGCTGTTCTTCAAACCAGTGGCCCTGATGGATCCATAATTTCTGAGCCAATCACAGCAGGACTAAGTGCTACGGCCGCAGGTGACGCAGCAGTGGAAGGGGACGGTGAGAAACCAGGAACTGAGATTGTCATGGACTCCAGTGTTTGTCCCGAGGCCAATGAAGATGTAAAGGGAAAAAAAGGGTCACTTACAACTTCAGTCTCCTCTACTGATGCAACCTCTTCCTTTGCAGTGAGCAGTGGAAACGCAGTCCCTGTTATTTACAGCCCTGCTCATCCCTACACATCGCTCATTCCAGAACAAGCTGCTCTTCAAATCAGTGGCCCTGATGTTTCCACAATTTCTGAGCCCATCGCAGCAGGACCAAGTGGTATGGCCACAGGTGATGCAGCAATGGAGAAGGACAATAAGAAACTAGGAACTGAGATCACCATGGACTCCACTGTTTGTCCTGTGGCAAATGAAGATGTAAAGGGTAAAGACGGGTTACTTAGCGCTTCCGTCTTCTCTGCTGATGCAACCTCTTCTTCTGCAGTCACCAGTGGAAACACAGTCCCTGCTGCTTCCAGCCCTGCACTCTCAGCTGCATCACTCATGCTAGAACATGCTGCTCTTCAAACCAGTGGCCCTGATGTATCCACAATTTCTGAGCCCATCGCAGCAGGACCAAGTGGTGCGGCCACAGGTGACGCAGCAATGGAGGAAGACGTTGAAAAACCAGGAAATGAAATCCACATGGACTCCGCTGTTTGTCCCAGACAACTGGCAAATGAACATATGAAGGGGCAAGAGGGGTCACTAACAACTTCAGTCTTCTTTGCTGATGTGACCTCTACCTCAGCAGTCAGCAGTGGAAACACAGTCCCTGCTTTTGCAAGTCCTGCCCGCCCCTCAACTTTGCATATGCCAGAAGAAGCTGCTCTTCAAATCAGTGGTCTGGATGCATCCCCCATTTCTGAGTCCATTATAGCAGGACCAAGTGCTACGGCTGCAGGTGACGCAGCAATGCATGAGGACAGTAAGAGACCAGGAATTGAGATTGTCATAGACGCCACTGTTTGTCCCGAGGAAAATGAACATGTAAAGAGGCAAGAGGGGTCACTAAAAACTTCAGTCTGCAGTGGAAACACAGTCCCTGCCTTTGCCAGTCCTGCCCACCTCTCAACAATACACATGCCAGAAGAAGCTGCTGTTCAAATCAGTGGCCCCGATGGATTCGCCATTTCTGAGCCCATTGCAGCAGGACCAAGTGGTACGGCCACAGGTGACGCAGCAATGGAGAAGGACGGTGAGAAACTAGGAACTGAGATCACCATGGATGCCACTGTTTGTCCCGAGGAAAATGATGATGCAAAGGGGGAAGAGGGGTTATTAACAACTTCAGTCTCCTCTGCTGATGTGACCTCTACCTCTGCAGTCACCAGTGGAAACACAGTCTGTGCTACTTCCAGCCCTACCAACCACTCCACATTGCTCATGCCAGAACCAGCTGTTCTTCAAACCAGTGGCCCTGATGGATCCATAATTTCTGAGCCAATCACAGCAGGACCAAGTGCTACGGCCGCAGGTGACGCAGCAGAAGGGGACAGTGAGAAACCAGGAACTGAGATTGTCATGTACTCCAGTGTTTGTCCCGAGGCCAATGAAGATGTAAAGGGAAAAAAAGGGTCACTTACAACTTCAGTCTCCTCTACTGATGCAACCTCTTCCTTTGCAGTGAGCAGTGGAAACACAGTCCCTGTTATTTACAGCCCTACTCACCCCTACACATCGCTGATTCCAGAACAAGCTGCTCTTCAAATCAGTGGCCCTGATGTATCCACAATTTCTGAGCCCATCGCAGCAGGACCAAGTGGTATGTCCACAGGTGACGCAGCAATGGAGAAGGACGGTGAGAAACTAGGAATTGTGATCACCATGGACGCCACTGTTTGTCCCGAGGAAAATGACCATGCAAAGGGAGAAGAGGGGTTATTAACAACTTCAATCTCCTTTGCTGATGTGACCTCTACCTCAGCAGTCAGCAGTGGAAACACAGTCCCTGCTGTTGCCAGGCCTGGCCACCCCTCAACAATGCGCATGCCAGAAGAAGCTGCTCTTCAAAACAGTGGCCCTGATGGCTCCACCATTTCTGAGCCCATCACAGCAGGACCAAGTGCTATGGTCGCAGGTAACGCAACAATGGATAGGGACAGTGAGAAACCAGGAACTGAGATCGTCATGGATGCCACTGTTTGTCCCGAGGCCAATGAAGATGTAAAGGGGGAAGAGGGATCACTTACAGCTTCAGTGTCCTCTACTGATGCAAATTCTTCCTTTGCAGTGAGCAGTGGAAACACAGTCCCTGCTACTTCCAGCCCTGCTCACCACTACACATCGCTCATTCCAGAACAAGCTGCTCTTCGAATCAGTGGCCCTGATGTTTCCACAATTTCTGAGCCCATCGCAGCAGGACCAAGTGGTATGGCCACAGGTGATGCAGCAATGGAGAAGGACAATAAGAAACTAGGAACTGAGATCACCATGGACTCCACTGTTTGTCCTGTGGCAAATGAAGATGTAAAGGGTAAAGACGGGTTACTTAGCGCTTCCGTCTTCTCTGCTGATGCAACCTCTTCTTCTGCAGTCACCAGTGGAAACACAGTCCCTGCTGCTTCCAGCCCTGCACTCTCAGCTGCATCACTCATGCTAGAACATGCTGCTCTTCAAACCAGTGGCCCTGATGTATCCACAATTTCTGAGCCCATCGCAGCAGGACCAAGTGGTGCGGCCACAGGTGACGCAGCAATGGAGGAAGACGTTGAAAAACCAGGAAATGAAATCCACATGGACTCCGCTGTTTGTCCCAGACAACTGGCAAATGAACATATGAAGGGGCAAGAGGGGTCACTAACAACTTCAGTCTTCTTTGCTGATGTGACCTCTACCTCAGCAGTCAGCAGTGGAAACACAGTCCCTGCTTTTGCAAGTCCTGCCCGCCCCTCAACTTTGCATATGCCAGAAGAAGCTGCTCTTCAAATCAGTGGTCTGGATGCATCCCCCATTTCTGAGTCCATTATAGCAGGACCAAGTGCTACGGCTGCAGGTGACGCAGCAATGCATGAGGACAGTAAGAGACCAGGAATTGAGATTGTCATAGACGCCACTGTTTGTCCCGAGGAAAATGAACATGTAAAGGGGCAAGAGGGGTCACTAAAAACTTCAGTCTGCAGTGGAAACACAGTCCCTGCCTTTGCCAGTCCTGCCCACCTCTCAACAATACACATGCTAGAACATGCTGCTCTTCAAACCAGTGGCCCTGATGTATCCACAATTTCTGAGCCCATCGCAGCAGGACCAAGTGGTGCGGCCACAGGTGACGCAGCAATGGAGGAAGACGTTGAAAAACCAGGAAATGAAATCCACATGGACTCCGCTGTTTGTCCCAGACAACTGGCAAATGAACATATGAAGGGGCAAGAGGGGTCACTAACAACTTCAGTCTTCTTTGCTGATGTGACCTCTACCTCAGCAGTCAGCAGTGGAAACACAGTCCCTGCTTTTGCAAGTCCTGCCCGCCCCTCAACTTTGCATATGCCAGAAGAAGCTGCTCTTCAAATCAGTGGTCTGGATGCATCCCCCATTTCTGAGTCCATTATAGCAGGACCAAGTGCTACGGCTGCAGGTGACGCAGCAATGCATGAGGACAGTAAGAGACCAGGAATTGAGATTGTCATAGACGCCACTGTTTGTCCCGAGGAAAATGAACATGTAAAGAGGCAAGAGGGGTCACTAAAAACTTCAGTCTGCAGTGGAAACACAGTCCCTGCCTTTGCCAGTCCTGCCCACCTCTCAACAATACACATGCCAGAAGAAGCTGCTGTTCAAATCAGTGGCCCCGATGGATTCGCCATTTCTGAGCCCATTGCAGCAGGACCAAGGGGTACGGCCACAGGTGACGCAGCAATGGAGAAGGACGGTGAGAAACTAGGAACTGAGATCACCATGGATGCCACTGTTTGTCCCGAGGAAAATGATGATGCAAAGGGGGAAGAGGGGTTATTAACAACTTCAGTCTCCTCTGCTGATGTGACCTCTACCTCTGCAGTCACCAGTGGAAACACAGTCTGTGCTACTTCCAGCCCTACCAACCACTCCACATTGCTCATGCCAGAACCAGCTGTTCTTCAAACCAGTGGCCCTGATGGATCCATAATTTCTGAGCCAATCACAGCAGGACCAAGTGCTACGGCCGCAGGTGACGCAGCAGAAGGGGACGGTGAGAAACCAGGAACTGAGATTGTCATGTACTCCAGTGTTTGTCCCGAGGCCAATGAAGATGTAAAGGGAAAAAAAGGGTCACTTACAACTTCAGTCTCCTCTACTGATGCAACCTCTTCCTTTGCAGTGAGCAGTGGAAACACAGTCCCTGTTATTTACAGCCCTGCTCACCCCTACACATCGCTGATTCCAGAACAAGCTGCTCTTCAAATCAGTGGCCCTGATGTATCCACAATTTCTGAGCCCATCGCAGCAGGACCAAGTGGTATGGCCACAGGTGATGCAGCAATGGAGAAGGACGGTGAGAAACTAGGAATTGTGATCACCATGGACGCCACTGTTTGTCCCGAGGAAAATGACCATGCAAAGGGGGAAGAGGGGTTATTAACAACTTCAGTCTCCTTTGCTGATGTGACCTCTACCTCAGCAGTCAGCAGTGGAAACACAGTCCCTGCTGTTGCCAGGCCTGGCCACCCCTCAACAATGCGCATGCCAGAAGAAGCTGCTCTTCAAAACAGTGGCCCTGATGGCTCCACCATTTCTGAGCCCATCACAGCAGGACCAAGTGCTATGGTCGCAGGTAACGCAGCAATGGATAGGGACAGTGAGAAACCAGGAACTGAGATCGTCATGGATGCTACTGTTTGGCCCGAGGCCAATGAAGATGTAAAGGGGGAAGAGGGATCACTTACAGCTTCAGTGTCCTCTACTGATGCAAATTCTTCCTTTGCAGTGAGCAGTGGAAACACAGTCCCTGCTACTTCCAGCCCTACCAACCACTCCACATTGCTCATGCCAGAAGAAGCTGCTCTTCAAACCAGTGGCCCAGATAGATCCACAATTTCTGAGCCCATCGCAGCAGGACCAAGGGCTATAGCCACAGGGGACCCAGCAATGGAGAAGGACGGTGAGAATCTAGGAATTGTGATCACCATGGACGCCACTTTTTGTCCCGAGGAAAATGACCATGCAAAGGGGGAAGAGGGGTTATTAACAACTTCAGTCTCCTCTGCTAATGTGACCTCTACCTCTGCAGTCAGTGATGGAAAAACAGTCCCTGCTGCTTCCAGCCCTGCAGTCTCAGCTGCATCATTCATGCTAGAACATGCTACTCTTCAAGTCAGTGGTCTGAATGCATCCACAATTTCTGAGCCCATCGCAGCAGGACCAAGTGGTACGGCCACAGGTGACGCAGAAATGGAGGAAGACTGTGAAAAACCGGGAAATGAAATCCACATGGACTCCGCTGTTTGTCCCAGACAACTGGCAAATGAAGATATGAAGGGGCAAGAGGGGTCACTAACAACTTCAGTCTCCTTTGCTGATGTGACCTCTACCTCAGCAGTCAGCAGTGGAAACACAGTCCCTGCTGTTGCCAGGCCTGGCCACCCCTCAACAATGCACATGCCAGAAGAAGCTGCTCTTCAAAACATTGGCCCTGATGGCTCCACCATTTCTGAGCCCATCACAGCAGGACCAAGTGCTATGGTCGCAGGTAACGCAGCAATGGATAGGGACAGTGAGAAACCAGGAACTGAGATCGTCATGGATGCCACTGTTTGTGTCGAGGCCAATGAAGATGTAAAGGGGGAAGAGGGATCACTTACAGCTTCAGTGTCCTCTACTGATGCAAATTCTTCCTTTGCAGTGAGCAGTGGAAACACAGTCCCTGCTACTTCCAGCCCTACCAACCACTCCACATTGCTCATGCCAGAAGAAGCTGCTCTTCAAACCAGTGACCCAGATAGATCCACAATTTCTGAGCCCATTGCAGCAGGACCAAGGGCTATAGCCACAGGGGACCCAGCAATGGAGAAGGACGGTGAGAAACTAGGAACTGAGATCACCATGGACGCTACTGTTTGTCCTGAGGAAAATGAACATGTAAAGGGGGAAGAGGGGTTATTTACAACTTCAGGCCTCTTTGCTGAGGCCGACTCTTCCTTTGCAGACAGTGGTGGAAACACAGTCCCTGCTACTTCCAGTCCTGCACTCTCAGTTGCATCACTCATGCTAGAACATGCTGCTCTTCAAACCAGTGATTTATCTGCAATTCCTGAGCTCCATGCAGCAGGGCCAAGTGGTACGGCTGCAAGTGAGGCAGCAATGGAGGAGGACAGTGAGAAACCAGGAACTGGGATCTTCATGGACTCCACTGTTAGTTCTGATGCTAATAAAGATGTAAAGGGGAAAGAGGGGTCACCAACAACTTTAGTCTCCTCTCCTGATGTGACCTCTACCTGTGCAGTCAGCAGCAAAAACGCACTCCCTTCTGCTTCCTGCCCTTTCCCCTCTGTCGCATTGCACACACCAGAAGAAGCTATTCTTCAAAACAGTGGCCCTGATGGATCCACCATTTCTGAGCCCATTGCAGCCGGACCAAGTGCTACGGCCGCAAGTCATGCAGCAATGGAGGAGGATGGTGACAAACTAGGAACTGAGATTGCCATTGATGCCACTATTTGTCCCAAAGCAAATGTAAATGTAAAGGGGCAAGAGGGGTCAACTTCAGTCTCCTCTGCTGATGTGACCTCTATATCTGCAGTCAGTGGTGGAAACACAGTCACTCTCACTCACCCACTCTCAGCCAATGTACTTGTGCATGAAGAAACCTTTGAAGACCTTCCTCAGATTAACATGGTCATTTTTCAGGCAATCAAAGCGGCAGTTCACCAGCACAGACTCAACCGTGGGAGCATGTCCCAGAGAGAGAAGGGGGAGGTGAGGCTTGGCTTTAAATATTACTTTTGGCAATAGTGTATTTTGTCAGTGCCAAAATGTAGAGACAAGCTGGCAATCAATTTCAAATGATATTAGTTTTACTTACTTAAGTCCATATGTGGGAAACACTGTATATGCATATATACATATATTGAGCATAGCATTAGTTCAGGCAGGCAACAAAGTCAAGCTCAGCACACAATTCCAGCACATCAGCTGATAGCAGCACATGTCAATTCAACCTACATCAGCTAACAGCTCAGCGGATTGCCCTCTTACCATGTATGTTATCTTGATAAATAAATTCTTCTTTTGTCTCCATCCAGGGTCCGGATTTTACAAATGACATAGTTTCTTCAGACACCTATCTTTTTGATGAGCAAAATTTCAACATGGAGGACTTTGTCACTGTTGATGAAGTTGGTGATGATGACAAAAGCCCCGAGCACTATACTTTCTCCTCATCCGAGCAGTTCTGTAGAGCGAGAGAAAAGCAAAGCTCAGGTTTGTTGTCCACTGGCAAACAGACCTCAACAAGGTCTTCAAAAGACTCTATGAGCTCAGGCTCTTCCTCGTCCTCCTCATCCAAGTCAACTAAAGGTTCAAACTCTTCTAAATCAATCTTTGTGTTATCAAAAAATTCCAAGGACTCATCTGAGTCCACCAAATCCCCTAACAAACCCTTGTCTTCTGACACTGTCAGTAAGGGCCCTTCTTCTCCACTGCTTACAAAAAAACCATCCTCCACTGGCCTTAAAAGGCAACAGAGCAGGACTAAATCTACAGTTAGAGAAAAAACAAAAGACACAGAGAGCACAATGGCAAAGTCTGACCTCAGAGTGTCAGCAGAGGGCTTTTTTGCAAAATCTGGTCAGTCATACAGAGAATGCGACAAAGACAATTTAAAAGGCCCTGCAAGTGAGGATACTGGACAAGAAGCCTTTGAGATATTGGATTCCATTGATGATCTGACTGCAACGGAAGATGACAAACTTGAAGCTCCCAGTGAGCAGATATTCAAAGAAGACATTAGGCCTATAGAGGAAGACACATATTGGGTAATTGATTCAGTGGGAGATCAGCCGATGACTAGAAAGACTGAGTCAAAGATTGACAACAAGGACAAAAGCACCGAGAAAGAGGAGGCAGCTGCTAGAAAAATTAATAGACCATCAAAGAGGAGTGGCCCTGAAACCTCTGCATTCAAAAGTGAAGAGAATCCATACAAACATGACAGGACGGCAAGAAAGTACGAGACACAAACCAAGATGGACACCATTGCAGGGGTTTCTAAAAAAGACAAAGAGGTCACTGAGGAGGTGGTTTATGAGGTAGTAGATTCTGTTGAAGACGAACCGATTGAAGATGCTACCGCCACAGAAAGGTCTCATAGAAGAAGAAGTGCAAGAGGAAAAAAAGAGGATAAAATTATATTCAATTTCACAGAAGCGTTTGAAAAGCCAGAGGAGGATACGTACAAGATTCTAGACTCTGTGGAGGACGAGACTACCGATGACAAAACGGCCATTACGACAAGATCTACCAGAGGAAAAAAGGAAAGAACAACTAAGAAAGATGCTTCGAATGAGAAAATAAAAAAAGGGGACACGCCAACGAGAAGGAGGCACACTCCTGCCAGAGAGTCACAGGAACGAAACAGGGAAAAAACACCAAAGAGAGAGTCGAAAGTTCCTCCAGTAGAGAGCACACCAACAAAGAAGAAGGACATTGTTGCAAGAGAGTTAAGTGAGGACGCTACCTGCGAAATATCCTGTATGGAGGAAGAGGTTGTTAAGCATGATTGGCCCGCCACAGCAGGAAAAGGAAAGAGGGGAAGACCAAAGAAACAGGTTAAAACAACAAAAAAAGACAAAGTAACATTGAAGGATGACGAAGACGCATCCGAAAAAGTGGCTGAGGAAGAAGAGGCAGTGTATCAGATTGTTGATTCTGTGGAGGACGAGACCGTTGATGATCAGCCTCCAACAGGACAGTCTGAGAGTGCGAGAGAGGAGAACACTTCTAAAAACAGTGACAAGCAAAATATAAAAAATTCATCTCTTGCAGGATCCCCCAAAAATGAGGAGGAGGAAGAGGAAGAGCCTATGTACCAGATCATAGATTCCCTGGAAGACGAAGTTCAAGAAGAGCTGACAGCAACAGGTGGATCTGATAGAGGGAAGGAAAATAGTGCGATAAAAGATGAGACTCCTACAAAAGAAGAGGCATCAGCTGAAAAAGAAGGTACACCAACATGTGGTACCACAGTTGTGGAAGCCTCTGAAAAATGTCTGTACGAGATAGTTGATGATTTAGAGGAGCTAAATGATGTTCCATCTGCTGCAGAAGGGTCTGCTACAAGAAATGAGGAAAGCACTCTCAAAACAGACATTAAGAAAGAGGACAAATCAACAACCAAGTCCCAAAGTGATACTGCGACACGGCAAGAGGAACAAAAACCACCTGAGAAAAACGATACAACGGCAGAAACAAGCACTCTAGGGAACCTAGATGAAGTGAGCGAGGAGGAGGAGGATTACCCTGACGACACGGCCGAGGAGGAAGAACTGAGGAAGAGGCAAGCCTCCACAAAAGAGAGGCAGTTTGCCAAAGAGCGAGAAGCCAGGAGGAGGGAGGAGAGGAGAACCAGAGAGAGAGAGGAGAGGGAGCGAAGGAGTCGGAGTAACAGCAGCAGCAGAGGAGGATGCGGCAGTCAGGGAGGGACGAGGAGGACCAAGCAGAGGGGGAGGGAAACAAAGGAAAAGGTAGATGCCCAAAAGCTAGTGACTCTGGATGAGGTGGGAGCAGATGAGACTGGAGAGCAAAGAGTGCCAGAGAGCCGAGAGTGGGACAGGGAGATCACTGAGGGAGAGCAGCAAGCACTCATCACTCTGGATGAGTTTGTAGAAGAAGAGGAGGAGGAGGAGGGGAAGGTCGAGCAAAGCATGCTGGAGACCCGCCCACTCAGCCAGGAGGACGAATCAGTGGACTCCTTTTTTCTTCCACTGGAAATTACGGTGAAGCACTGTCAAACCGAAATGTAGAAAACACAGATACAGATAAACTGATACTAAACGTGTGTCGCATCTTTTTTTAGACTTTGGCAACTTTAGATGAAGCAGGCGGTGATGAGGAAGAGAAGCCGGACGAACAGCAAGCTGAGAAAACATCAAGATCTGTTAAACGCAAACACGATGATGACACAGGTGTGTGCTCTTCTGTCTATACATAGTGCTGCACATTTTGCCTGGTATAAGTGCATTATACCAACAAGAAAACTAATAATAATCTCCATTTTAACTGTGTGATTTCAAACCAGTAGACAGCAGACAGTATGGCTCTTGGTGCACAGTGTTTTGACGTGCGCATAATGATGTGACACATCGCGCAGCATGTGTGTAAATTTGAAATCGGAAATGTGACACTGATTGGTCCCAGTCACCGGTCATGGTCGATCAAGCTGAAAACGAGCCGATCCCGGTCACCAGCCGATCAATGGGTGCACCTCTAGCCGTTATAATTTATATTAGTTACACTCTTCTCCTGCTTTTAGTCAAAATGTCTGCTGTGAAAATTTAGAAGAAGAAGGGTTTTTATTTATTCACATATACATACATATATTCATATGCACTTGCAATATAACAAAGAACAAAGAAGTGATCATATATGTGAACTGGTCCCCAAAGAAGCTATCTAAAGCTTATGCTCGGGGCCAGTACAATCAAAAAAAAGAAAGAAAAAACAAAAACAAGAAAAATGTGTGGCCTACATATAAGACAATTCATACATAACTTTCACACAACACATTAAGGGATCCCATTTAACAAGCACAATTTTGTTTTACAGTTTACCTTGAGATTGTAGGAGTAACACTGACATACATTCAGAATATGAGGTAGTACATACATCAAGAAGATGAATACAAGTGTGGTGTATAACATATGTGCATTTGACCATTACAGTTTAACATAATGCTCTGCAGCTGGAGAGAGGGACAGTGAACCCTTATGGGGAAGTAATGATTGATGGGTGTGCAAAGAGTGAACCCTCCTATGGAATTTGACCTCTGACCCAGTGTTAGGGGGAGTAGAGTTTAGTGTGAATGAAGGGACTGTACCCTTCTGTGGTGTCTAACAGATGGTTACACTTATTCTACAGCACTGTGCCCTTATATGGTATTTAGCAGAGACATAAACATGTCCTATATAAGCTGTGTTCGATGTACAGAGAGACAGAGTGGTTATTGGGCTGGGTCACTCTCCAAGCTGCTGCAGAGCTTGTAATTGATGCTGAACTCCTTGATGTAATAAACTTTTATGATCAAGAACAGTGTCAAGCGGATTTCTTCTCAACACATCATCGCAGCATTATCGTTCGGACACCACACAAGCTTAATAGTTGTTTCTTCAGATTTTGTTTAAAGGAAACAAAAGAGCTTGAGTTTTTCAGATTGTCATCCAGCTCATTCCAAATCCGCGGTCACCGGCACACTACACTCACACTAGTGCTTTTTAATCTCCGGTTTTTCCCAATAATAATGTGCTTATTTCTAGTGAGGTGAGTGTGCTGGGGACAGCGGATGGGAACAAGCTCACACAAACTGCTATTCAGTCCAGAGACCACCTGATACATAGTACATGCATTGTGAAATATATTATATTCATTTAGTCTTAAAATACCGTACCCAAGAAAAATAGAACGAGTTGGAGCATTGAAATCAGACCATGATATGGCACGAATGACTTTTTTTTGTAGAAATTCTAATTTTTTTAAGTAAGTATGATAAGTATTGCACCAAATAATATTGCAATAGTTTAAATGGGGTTCAAAGAGTGTTTTATAAAGAGTAAGTAGTATTGCTTGAGGAAGCAGATGTCTAAGCTTAAAGAACAGACCAACATATTTTGATAGCTTTTTGACAAGATATTCAATATGGTGTTTAAAATTTAGGTGATCATCTATAAAGACACCCAAAAATTTAGTTGTCTTCACTCTATATTTCCTCTCCCTTTATTTTAATTTGAAAATTTAGATAATCGAAATCAAGTTGTTTTTTGTTTGGACAGAATATTATATAGTTTGTTTTGCTGGTATTTATAGATAGTTTATTTACTTTGAACCAGTTATCCACATTCTGAAGTTCTTTGTTAAGTAGTTTCTGAAGTTCATATTCATTTTTGTGTGATAGAAACAGGTTATCTGCAAAGATTACTTTATGAAGGGTCTTTGAGGAATTTCCCAGATCATTAATGTAAATAATAAAGAGGAGAGGACCTAATATGGATCCTTGTGGAACATCACATTGAATGTGTTTGTTTTCTGATCTCTGTTTGTGAATAGTTACATATTGTTGCCTCTGGTGTAAATAACTCTTGAACCAATTCAGTGGTTGACCTCTGATTCCATAATGGTGCAATTTATACAGTAATATGGTAAAGTCGATGGTATCAAAAATGATCTGTTGGCTGCACCAGTGATGATTTAGGTGTGTCCTGTGAATGTAAGGAATTATTTTTTTTGTACATTTTTATTCATTTAGCTGATGCTTTTATCCAAAACGACTTACAATTGCTATGTATGTCAGAGGTCACACACCCCTGGTGCAACTAGGCATTAAGTGTCTTGCTGAGGGATACATTGGTGGATGTGTTATAGTGGGGATTTGAACCTGAGGCTCTCACACCAAAGGCATGTGTCTTATCCACTACTCCATCACCACCACACCGCCCTCCAAACCAGGAGCTTCTCCTCATTCAAATTCAGCGTTCAACCTTGGTCCTACAATTACATTTTGCTTTTCGTCTCTAAAATATTGCTGCAGGAAATTGTAAACAAGTGTTGTGTTAATGTTTGTCTGAAACTTGTCCTGTTTTAGGGGAAAGTATGAACTTTGTCACAGTAGAAGAGGTCGTTGAGCTGGATGAGGAGGAGGAAAAGAAAGCGGTAACACCCAGGACAAGAGGCCGAACCAAGAAGAGAAGCAGACAGACCCCTGGTAACACACACACATCTATATCTTTTATACATTTATACCATTACTTGAAATCTGATCTCAAAGAGGAAACATAATTTTACATAACATAAACAGGCATCTTTGGTTTCACTGTTTTCCAATGACGGAGCTCTAAAACATGAAACGTAGTTAATTAAGAGTATTATGTTGCAGTTTTCCTTTCATCTGTTCGCTCAGCCAATTCATTGTCTTTTACCACAGTGAGAAAATCTACCAGAGGGAAAAAAGTGTGCAAGAGAGAAGGAAAGCAGACATCTGAAGCTGATGTACTGCCTCCCACGTCACTCAACGCCTCATCGTCATTGGACAAAGATCTGTCCACGTTGTCGAGTGACGGTCAGCCAGAGATCCAGAAGACTGAGGCAGAGGTGGAAGCAGCAGGCCGAGCCGACGTCGACGCTGCCTCAGCTGGGCAGGAGCCGCAGCCGGAGAACCCTAAGAACCTGGAAGGATGTGTGGAGGCGGGAGAAGAGGAGAAGGAAGGACGGAGCAGGGTGGACATTAAAGGTACAGAGAGCTGAGGACAGAGGCCAGAGACACTTTATTATTCACTTTTAGCATACCAGCCACACAGAGATGGTATTGTGGACCAACGAAAGTGGACCTTTCTCAAAATTAACACTGAAGTGGAGGAATTTTAATTCACATTGAGCAAATAACGAATATATTTCATTATATATTTATTTAGTATATAAAATGTCTATGAATCCAACTTGAAGTTTTGTCAGAAAAATCAATTTTATTTATTTATGTAGCGCCACATCATAACAAAAGTTATCTCAGGGTTATATAGAGCAGGTTTACGCTGTGTTCTTTGTCATAGTATTTAGAGACCAAACTATCTTCTACCATAGAAATTTTGAGAAGCTTGACATGATGTGTTCATTATCAAAATTGTTGCAGATTACGTAATTAGTTATTTCTCCTTTACTTGCATTGCAGTGCAGATGGAAAAAGCACTTAAACGACTTACAATTACAGATTGTTCTTTACTTCTTTAGCTGTGAGTAAGCAGAGGAGGGAGCTCATTGAACCTGAAGCAAAGCGATCTCGTTCTCAGTCTCCTTGTGTCTCTGCTGACTTCAAACTGCCGGCATTTAAACCCAACAACCCCCTCGGTGAGAGACACGAACACACACAGCGCTCACACAACACACTCCCATTTTATTTTCAAACAAAATGAGAAGCAAATGTTTTGTCACACTTTTGTTTCACTTTCAACTGCCTTCCTCTTCAGGTCAGAACTTCGTGGTCCCCAAATCAGTTTTTTTCTGTAATCTCTGCTCTGTTTTCTACCTGAACGAGAGCACCACCAAGGACCTCCACTGCAGCAGCCAGAGACACTACGACAACCTGCAGGTACATACAAAGACATACACAAAATGAAACCCACTAAAACACACACACTTGGACTCACATTGTTCCACTTCTTCTTTCAGAAACATTACCAGAAGCTTCAACAGTCAAGAAGTTCAACACAAAGTTCTCAAGGCTCTGCTTCTGAATGATCCCAACTTCAATACTGATTTATTTCTGTATTGTTTGTAAAAAAAAAAAAGTGAAAACAAGAAAAGAGAAAGCTTTGTTAATCACTGTAGAGATGATCCATGTTTGTTCAACTCCTAATATTCACATAACAGTAGTGCATGGAAACATGCATTAATTATCACTGTATTTTGCATATAGTGACAACAACAAACCTATTATGTAATCTGTAAAAAAGCAGGTTCCTCGTAGTGCTCTTTATGGTGTTGTGCACTGCTTGTGCACACACTGAACAGCCCCCATCCTCATGCATGCTCTCAATCAGTCATCCTCAATATCAGTGCGGCTTTAGAAGTTTTGCAAACACGATGTCTGAGAAACAACCACCAGCAATGAAAGAACTGCCCCTCCCTCCTTTGCCAACAGCAAGCAAGCAAGAGGGGCCCAGGTCCTGGCTAGGCTCCCGCTATTGACACTATGTGAGATGAGATTTCGCAGGGCAACCGGCTCCTTCTGCTGCCGTACAAAATTGTGGGTTTGGTGGCCAGGGTTTTGCGGCGTGATACGAGCAGCAGAGAGAGACATGTTTTGCATTTTATGTTCAGTTGTTACCGACTGCAGCTTTAACTGTGAAAAGAATCATAGAGATTATATTATGGGTTTGTTTTTGTGTTTCATTCATTCTATCTATCAATTCTAGTAAATCATGACTAATGTATTTTTTTTATGTAGAAGTGTTTTTAAGAGAAAATAATTTTTAAGTCAGTTATTATTTAAACATGTACCTGACACAGTATCCTGTACTGAACTCAACAATTCCTGTGGAGGGAAAGGTCACTGTTTGGTTTGACTTGGTGTCACAATTTTACTGTTTGCTTTGTTCTGTTTCTATAAAACATGAATTAAAATCTCGTATGGCTTCTGATGGTGGGTCTTTAACAGTGGGCTAATAAAATAAATGATTGAATGAATGACTAAGTTAGTTTTAAATTTTTTGTAGTACTCAAGTACTCAAAATGGAGTTTTGAAGAAAGGATTAGGGGCATGCTTCAATTGCTGGCACCACTGCGCGAGACTCCTGCATACCAGTATTGGCTATAAAGCCATGGAATAACAATTGTGGTAGAAGTATTCAGATCCTTACTTTGATAAAAGTATTAATGCCACATTAAAAATACTCTACTACAAGTCCTGAATTCTGAAATGTAAAAGTATGTAAGTATTAACAACAAAAGTTACCTAAAGAAAAAAATACTATAATATCACTGGACAATTCCTGCTGCATGTGAATTTTGCATTTTACTGCTGTAGATGTATATAGTTGTGTTATAACTACTTTATATACTGTTGGGTCGGCCCTGGCATTTTTGGCCAAGGCGGCCCACCAAAATTGGTCGGACACCCCTCACCAATACACCATCCTTGCTTTTAAGGGCTTAGATTAAGGGTTTGACAAAACTAGTAGCCCATGAGACTTGATACTGCACAATAGTCAGACCATGACAACAAAACAACAATATATTTAAATTGGCTTAGTATTTGGGGGAAAAAATGTATTGACGAAATAGTCAATAGGGGGGTCTGGGTA
Source organism: Micropterus salmoides (assembly GCF_014851395.1). Classification (NCBI taxonomy): domain Eukaryota; kingdom Metazoa; phylum Chordata; class Actinopteri; order Centrarchiformes; family Centrarchidae; genus Micropterus; species Micropterus salmoides. The sequence goes on from NW_024041150.1 coordinate 33,054,116, forward strand.
TCCTTCCCCTGAAAAATTTGGGCTTTAAACACTTCATTTCCTGCATTCTAGTGAATATTTCTGCACCAATTCATTGAGGAAATGTCTTTATTTATATAAAAGGAAACACAAAATTCAGGTGACAATTCAAAAGTCTTTAAATGTGCAAGTGGCCCCTTTTCACCTCTATGATAAATGAATTCATTTTAATTCAGTTATAAATCCCTGCACCTTAATAGCTCCTATGTTTCAGCAGCTTTTCTGCTCATGTTCAAAACTTTCAGCGCATTAAAAATCTCTCCCACATATCTGAGTTCTCTGACATTTGCAGAATAACAATTTGAGATATAAAATTACGAGATATAATGACAATGTAGTCATTACATTTTAACAAAATCTGCCTGCCCCTCTGCTGTGCATTACCCTGCGTTATTGCTCTGCTGATATGGTAGCAGGCTGCTACCCCCTTTAGACCGTCTGACAGACAGAGTGCCTGTCTGGGACTGTACTGGATGAAGACCAGCTCACTGGTCTTCATCAGAGGTAGAAAACTGAAATTGAAAACACTTTTGATCAGACAGAAATATCACCACACATGCGGCCACTGTTTGTGTAGCAAATACACTCTCTCCCTCTCTCTCTCTGCTTTTGAGCCCAGCTGACGATCCACACCTGCACCTCGTCAGCAACCTCCTCTGCAGTCAACTCCATCCTGGCCAGTATTTCAACCCCGGTTGAAGTATAATATAACTAGAACAAAACCAACTACACAAACCAGGGAATAGCTGCTAGTTAATGTAGCTAGCCACGACACAAATGTATTCAGTTCTCCTAATGTTACACTTGTCTGATAATCCCTGTCTCACATGGCCCTGACTCTCCCTGTTCTGTGGTCACTTTATCTCACAGCAACAAATATTTCTGAACACAGAACTGTCTTCAATGCAAACTCTGACATGCTATTAACCTAACAAAGTCATTTTACTCTGTGAATTTTAGAACAAACAATACAGTAGGCTATGTCTACTAGCTATCCAGGCAACTTACAAGCTAGTCCTGCTCAGTTATTTTTGCCCCTCCTTCTGTGACCTCTGTCCTCTTCCTCTTAAAATACTGCAGGATGCTCATCTCTGTGTGAACATTTTGACCAGTTACTTTTAAATTGTTTATGGAGTTTGTCCCTGTTCAGTCCACTCTCCAGACAAAGTATTTGTTGGGGCCCTGTGTCTTTAGAGAACTTTATTCCTAGCAAGTATAACTTTATGAGCCAATACATTTTCAAAACTAGCAACCCCTCTCTAACTCTTCTAAAGTAATCACCTCAGCTGAGCCCTTGAGTATGATAAATAATAAGCCATATCATCATCATGCTTACCATAAATTTGTGCTGTGCTGGTTCTAACTCTGTTTTGCTATAGACCTCATCTCTGCTATCTGTCTCATGTTCTCCATGTCAGCGCCAGTACAGGGACTGCTGGCCAGTGGCGGGTAGAGTACTCAAAATCTTTACTCAAGAAAAAGTACAATTATTCCCATAAAAAGAAGAAAAGAACACAAATGACAAACCCATTTCATCTGTTGCATTTCCAGACATTAAACAGACATTAGTGATTATCCTTAATTATTTTGAATCTTTTTACCTAGATGTGCCTTGACTTTACTTATAGCCTAAGTGCTGAACTGTAGTCATGAATACAGAAACAAGCTCACTGTGGTTAGATCCTTGAGTGGGAGTATTGACTGCAGACGCTGAGACTATGCACGCCTTGTTCAACTGTTATCTACTGTAAATTATGACTGCAGGAGAGGCTGCAGGTGTTCAAAATCTGCTGACACTGTGAGAAGTGCATGCTTTGGTCTACTGTTATCTGTTATTACAAGAGGGACTGTTGAGGTGTCAGTCTGCTGATATTAAGACTACATGTTTAATTACTGATTACTAAGATTGATTGATTGTCAGCTTCCAACCTTTAATTATTACAGCCTGTGTGAACTTTGAGTGAACTTCCTGAAGGAATTCGCGACAGATACTGGGTGAGCAAATTCACGTCAGATAGTGGGTGAACCAAAACACGACAGATTAATGCTTTACGATTTCGGGACAAATTGATGAGCAGAAACACGACAAATACAGCCAGCAATATCTCAAGATTACTGTAAGAAACCAAGCATTAATGAAAGATACAGCATTACGTATGTTATTCTTGTATTAACTTAAATACACTTGTGTCAAATTATGCATGTATAACTTTTTAAAAAATATGGTGAGATTGATTTGAAATATAATGGAGAACTTCTTATCCAATAATGAAAAATATAGAAAGACAACACCACAGTAATAAATAAACAGCTGGAAAGAGGTGTTAAATTGGTGAAACAATACGTATAGGCGGCCACCAGATGGCAGCAGAGGATAAGAAGTTCACCATAAGGAGAGGAGTGGTCAAGAGAGAACAGAGGAGAATATAAAGCAGTGTCTGCAGACCACAGGTTGACATCATCCTCCGACCTGCAGGGATGTCATCTGTCCTGTATTGGAATAAACTCTTTCGCACCAATCTCTGACCATCTCTGTGAAACCTTTGTATTCTAAGTCTATTTTTGTCAATAATCAAAATGTTGGTAAGAGTTCAAACTTTCTTATCTGGCCCAAGTCTTGAATTTTTTACACGACATTAATACCTAATGCAAAAATTAAGCTCTACAACACATTTAAATGTATTTATCCATTTTTAATTAAGCACAGTCAGACACCATGTGAGACACTCAGGCTTTAATTGATGTTTTATAGAAACTGAACAAAAACTGTACAACAGAAGTAAGTCAACATATTGGACAAGTGACCTTAAATGAAACCAAGTCAATCAACACAGAGACATGAGGAAACTGTCAGGTACCTTTTATGAATTTACCACAAAACTACAGGTTTAAATTACTGGATCAAAGGTGGGATAAGCGATTCTTGAGAAACTCAATTCCATGAGAAATACCATAATATCGAGCAAACAACGACACAGCAAGTAAACATTATAACGTTAGCTCAGAGAGGACAAGACTGTCCCAGAGCCAGCACACCAGCTCCAGACAGTGAAACTAACAACTCGACATGTATTGGATTAGAATCACTTACCCCACCTTTAATGTGTGATTACATGTAAAAAACATACCTCTGCCTGTCCTGCATGTGTAGAAACTATGAGCATTTCTGATACATCTTCAAAGAAGAAACACAAAGACATCCTATAATGTAGATTCATAATAACCTTCACAAGTAAATTATTTCACATAAAAATTCTCTCCAAGACTAGAAACAATAACAAAATGTCTTTATATTGTCATCGAGAGACTAAATGTTTGCTAGTGTTGGTCTAGCAGTTAAGAAAACACACTCACATAGTTTAGTTCTGAGACATCGGATCTGACAGTTCTGTAAATTTGCACTTGCATGGCTAATTAAAGCTAAAGTGGTTGTTGACACTTCTGATCTTTTTACATCATGTGCAACATTAAATTCTTAGCTTCATTTATACAATTTTAAAACAGTTAATGAGCTCCCACTGTAACAGTTTAATCTTAAAAAAGGAGCTAGATGTTGCTTATTACAGTCCTGCAGCAGCACAAGATACTGAATTGGTTTCATTTTTGTGTTTGATTTACTGTTTGCTGTTGAGACGCAATAAAGATTTCAACAAATATAACAAAAAATGCTTCTGAGGTAAATACCTACCCTAGCTCCAAAGTTTTACGCTAATATGTAACTCTTACCGACTTCATGATGAAACTCCGTTCATCTTTGTTTTTACAGAATACAACCGATGCTGTAACTGTGCAACTGTGGGCAGAGCAAGGCACCAAAACTGCGAAGTTGGAGGGAGTTGCCAATGGGCAAATCATGCTAAAATGTTTATTATTAGGTATCATGGCAGATTTATAAGTAATTTTAATTAATTAATTTTTATTTACATGGAACAAGGTTACAGACCTCAATTAGCCACTATGAACATTGTGTGGTGATAATGGCGAATAGCTGTCTCTGCAGTGATTCGTGAAGCCGTTTCTCTTGTCCACCTTCAGCGTATTCACATTTTTAACAAAACAATACAAAAATAAATCCGTAGTTGAAGTCAGGATCATTCAGAAACAGAGCCTTGAGAAATTTGTGTTGAACGTCTTGATGGTTTCTGTTGAAGCTTCTGGTAATGTTTCTGAAAGAAGAAGTGGGTGAACGATGTAAGTCCAAGTGTGTGTGTTTTAGTGGGTTTCATTTTGTGTATGTCTTTGTGTGTACCTGCAGGTTGTCGTAGTGTCTCTGGCTGCTGCAGTGGAGGTCCTTTGCGGTGCTCTCGTTCAGGTAGAAAACAGAGCAGAGATTACAGAAAAAACCTGATTTGGGGACCACGAAGTTCTGACCTGAAGAGGGAGATGGTGAAAGTGAAGTTAAACAGGAGGAAAACGTGTGACAAAACTTTTACGCCGCTGGTTGTGTGAGCGCTGTGTGTGTTCGTGTCTCTCACCGAGGGGGTTGTTGGGTTTAAATGCCGGCAGTTTGAAGTCGGCAGAGACACAAGGGGACTGAGAACGAGATCGTTTTGCTTCAGTTCCAATGAGCTCCCTCCTCTGCTTACTCACAGCTAAAGAAGGAAAAAACAATCTGTAAGTCATTTCAGTGTTTTTTTTCATCTGCACTGCAAAGAAGAAACAATTACTTGTGTAATCTGCAACAATTTTGAATTCATATTTCAAGAAAAGTTAACCAATTCCAGCTTCTAAAATTTTTAAATGGCAGGAAAAAGTCTGGTCTTTGTAAATACTATTATAAAGAGTACAGCCTAAACATGCTTTAACCCTGAGATAACTTCTGTTATGATTTGGCGCTACATAAATAAATAAAATAAAATTTTTGTGACAAAATAAGCAATTTTTAGATTTCAAGTTGAATTCATAGCCATTTTATATACTAAATACATCTATAATGAAAACATTCTTTTTGCTTAAAGTCCATCCTTTCAGCTCTCTGTACCTTTAATGTCCACCCTGCTCCGTCCTTCCTTCTCCTCTTCTCCTGCCTCCACACATCCTTCCAGGTTCTTAGGGTTCTCCGGCTGAGGCTCCTGCCCAGCAGAGGCGGCAGGGGCAGCGTCAACGTCGGCTCGGCCCGCTGCTTCCACCTCTGCCTCAGTCTTCTGAATCTCTGGCTGACCGTCACTCGACAACGTGGACAGATCTTTGTCCAATGAGGCGTCGAGTGACGTGGGAGGCAGTACATCAGCTTCAGCTGGTTCCTTTTCTTCTTCTTCTCTCTCGTCTTTTGTGCCCACTTTTTTCCCTCTGGTAGATTTTCTCACTGTGGTAAAAGACAATGAATTGGCTGAGCGATTTTCTCTTAATTAAGGTTCATGCTTTAGACGTCCATCATTTGAAATCAGTAAAATCAAAAATGATTGTCAAAATTATATTATAGATTTTGGGTAATGACATGATTGTATAAAACAATGTTTCCCAAACTTAGGGTCGGGACCCAAAATGGGTCACAGGCCCATTTTTATTGCCAATTGTCAGAGTGAAATTCTTAATGTTACAATATTTAAATATGTGAATGATCGTCTGTTCAGCTATGGTTTAGCTCAGATGCTGTGTCAGGGTTCTCTTTAAGTCTCTCTAGTTTATAGATGCTTTAATGTGTAACATGAGGAGAAGTGCTCAGTAATGAGGAGTTGGTTTTAAAATGAATAAATTGGACAGGTTTCTCAGCGTTTCCTCTATACGCAATCACGACCGCCAATACTAAAATTTCCCTCGATCATTAAACTATGCGCTACAAATGTTTTCACTCAAATATTCTGGCAGTAAATGTACGGTGTCTGTTACAGTGTGTCAGCTTCTCAAGACCAAGAAAAGTCTGTTGTTTCCCACCTGCTGTAAAAGTGAAGCCAGTTAGCGCTAAGTTAGCTAACATCTCCCCTCCCCTTCAGACTGCGCAGCTGAGCAGGAAAGCTTCTACAGCAGCTACATAGCTGCTATGAAACTTAACATTAGCTCAATTTATAGAAAGTAACTGGAAGATGTATTTTATTACTGCCTACTTGTCCAATGTTGAGAACATCAGGTACAAACTTGACGTAGCCTGAAGCTCTGTCCTGTACAGACTGATGAAATTATTTTTCAGTCTGAAAAAGTGGTTTTGGAAAAGAAAGGATGGAGGTGACTGGAGGAGCTGAGGTTAGTAAAGATAATTAGTGATGCAAACTTTTACGCTAATGAGGAGACGTTTCTTTTTTGGATTTTAATGTGCAAATAAAAAGCACCTCAGAAGGGAGGGGGTTTTTCATGTTGCCTATTTTTTTTATATTAAAAGGTCTACAGATAAATGTCAGAAGCTGTAAAATGAAGACGCAAAAGGCAAACATGAACAGTCGTATCTATAATGATGAGGTCATATTAACAGGGTTTTCCTGCCGTTAAGGCTTAGGGGTGATGCCCAGAACATGCTGTGCCATCAATGTAAAATCACTGTGGAGCAACAGAACCAACCAAATTACTTTATCCAGATCTAAAGGTTGTAGTTCCTCAGTAGACTGATCTTTGGGTGTTGTTTATTTATTATCTGCTCTAGCTTTTCCAACTATTTGTTCAGAAAATAATGTTTTTTGTGAAATTGTGAAAATAATGGCCCAATACGATGTGAAATTACATATTTTTCATTGGAAAACAAAAATTTTCTGTTTGTCCTCCCCCCGCTGCTGAAAAAAATCCTAGAGGAAACACTGTATCTCCAAACGAAAAATTAGCTGAATCTGTGGAAAGTCCCATTTTTTTGTTTTGCAAAGAAGAATCTTTAAAGATGTGTTGATTCCATTTGGCACAACATACTATAGCCCCTTTTCCACTGCACGGTACCAGCTCCACTCGACTTTTTTTGGTTTTCCAAAAAACACAGCTGGAAGGTTTTCATACCGCTTATCTGATTTTACATTCTGAGTAATGTTGAAACATTTTAACTTAAATCAAGAGACAGCTGTGTTTGGGTCGCTGGTGTGTGTGTGTCACATTGAAAATTACGTTGCAGCAGTTGTGTGTGGCATCGCCTGACGACCAGGGGTACCATCTCTGGGCACTATCTGCAATGGAAAACTGAGCACGGCCAAACTGAGTTAAGCCGAGTCGAGCTGGTACTGGTAATGGAAAAACAGCATATCCGACTGTAGCATACCTGAAAAACCAATTCATAAATACATTTTATATACATGGCTTGTTTTGCCCTTTATGTGTAGTTTGTAAGTGCAGATGTACTTTTGTAAATTTGGGTCCCAGGGAGATTTTTCTTGTGGTTCTTGAGCTAAAAACGTTTGGAAGCCAGTAGTATAAAAGATATGGATGTGTGTGTTACCAGGGGTCTGTCTGCTTCTCTTCTTGGTTCGGCCTCTTGTCCTGGGTGTTACCACTTTCTTTTCCTCCTCCTCATCCAGCTCAACCTCTCCCACCTCGTCTACGGTCACAAAATTCATGCTTTCCTCTAAAACAGGACAAAAAAAAAAATAATAATAATAATAATTCAGACAAACGTTAACAAAACACTTGTTTACAAGCAATTTCCTGCAGAAATATTTTAGTGATGGAAAGCAAAGTGAAAATCACAGTTTTCTTGTGGGTATAATGCACATATACCAGTTTAAGTGTACCGTACTATACAAAGGGAAGAGCACACACCTGTGTCATCATCGTGTTTGCGTTTAACAGATCTTGAGGTTTTCTCAGCTTGCTCTTCGTCCGGCTTCTTTTCCTCATCACCGCCTGCTTCATCTAAAGTCACCAAAGTCTAAAAACAGATGCAACACACATTTAGCATCAGTGTTTCTGTATCGGTTTTCTACATTTTTGTTTTACTGTGCTTCACCCTAATTTTCCTATGGAAGAAAATAAAACTCACATGTGTTGAAATCTTATCGTAACCTTTACCTCTGGGTTTAAGGAGTCCACTGATTCGTCCTCCTGGCTGAGTGGGCGGGTCTCCAGCATCCTTTGCTCGACCTTCCCCTCCTCCTCCTCTTCTACAAACTCATCCAGAGTGACGAGTGCTTGCATGTCTCCCTCCGTGACCGCCCTGTCCCACTCTTGGCTCTCCAGCGCCCTTTCCTCTCCAGCCTCATCTGCTCCCACCTCATCCAGAGTCACTAGCTCCTGGGCATCTACATCCACTCTCTCCTCATTTCCCCTCCCCCTCTGCTTCGTCCTCCTCGTACCTCCCCCACTGCCGCCTCCTCCTCTGCTGCTGCTGTTACTCCGACTCCTTCGCTCCCTCTCCTCTCTCTCTCTGGTTCTCCTCTCCTCCCTCCTCCTGGCTTCTCGCTCTTTGGCAAACTGCCTCTCTTTTGTGGAGGCTTGCCTCTTCCTCAGTTCTTCCTCCTCGGCCGTGTCGTCAGGGTAATCCTCCTCCTCCTCGCTCACTTCATCTAGGTTCCCTAGAGTGCTTGTTTCTGCCGTTGTGTCGTTTTTCTCAGGTGGTTTTTGTTCCTCTTGCCGTGTCGCAGTATCACTTTGGGACTTGGTTGTTGATTTGTCCTCTTTCTTAATGTCTGTTTTGAGAGTGCTTTCCTCATTTCTTGTAGCAGACCCTTCTGCAGCAGATGGAACATCATTTAGCTCCTCTAAATCATCAACTATCTCGTACAGACATTTTTCAGAGGCTTTCACAACTGTGGTACCACATGTTGGTGTACCTTCTTTTTCAGCTGATGCCTCTTCTTTTGTAGGAGTCTCATCTTTTATCGCACTATTTTCCTTCCCTCTATCAGATCCACCTGTTGCTGTCAGCTCTTCTTGAACTTCGTCTTCCAGGGAATCTATGATCTGGTACATAGGCTCTTCCTCTTCCTCCTCCTCATTTTTGGGGGATCCTGCAAGAGATGAATTTTTTATATTTTGCTTGTCACTGTTTTTAGAAGTGTTCTCCTCTCTCGCACTCTCAGACTGTCCTGTTGGAGGCTGATCATCAACGGTCTCGTCCTCCACAGAATCAACAATCTGATACACTGCCTCTTCTTCCTCAGCCACTTTTTCGGATGCGTCTTGGTCACCCTTCAATGTTACTTTGTCTTTTTTTGTTGTTTTAACCGGTTTCTTTGGTCTTCCCCTCTTTCCTTTTCCTGCTGTGGCGGGCCGATCATGCTTAACAACCTCTTCCTCCATACAGGATATTTCGCAGGTAGCGTCCTCACTTAACTCTCTTGCAACAATGTCCTTCTTCTTTGTTGGTGTGCTCTCTTCTGGAGGAACTTTCGACTCTCTCTTTGGTGTTTTTTCCCTGTTTCGTTCCTGTGACTCTCTGGCAGGAGTGTGCCTCCTTCTCGTTGGCGTGTCCCCTTTTTGTGTTCTCTCATTCGAAGCATCTTTCTTAGTTGTTCTTTCCCTTTTTCCTCTGGTAGATCTTGTCGTGATTGTGGTTTCGTCATCGGCAGTATCGTCCTCCACAGAGTCTAGAATCTTGTACGTATCCTGCTCGGGCTTTTCAGACACTTCTGTGAGATTCAATGTAATTTTATCCTCTTTTTTTCCTCTAGTACTTCTTCTTCTACCTGACCTTTCTGTAGCAGTAGCATCTTCAACCGGTTCGTCTTCAACAGAATCTACTACCTCATAAACCACCTCCTCAGTGACCTCTTTGTCTTTTTTAGAAACCCCAGCACTGGTGCCCATCTTATTTCGTGTCTCATATTTTTTAACTACCTTGTCCTTAGATTTCTCTTTTTCTTCACTTTTGGATGCAGAGGTTGCAGGGCCACTCCTCTTTGATGGTCTCTCATCTTTTCTAGAAGTTGCTTCCTCTTTCTTGGTGCTTTTTGCCTTGTTATCAATCTCTGACTCGACCTCTCTAGTTATCGGCTGATCTTCCATCGAATCAATTACCTGATATGCGTCTTCCTCTATGGGCCCAGTGTCTTCTTTAGGTATCTGCTCACTGGGATCTTCAAGTTTGTTGTCTTCTGTAGCAGTTTGATCATTAATTGAATCCAACATCTCAAAGGTTTCTTCTTCAGTAACATCAGTGGCAGGGCCTTTTAAATTGTCTTTGCTGTCGCATTCTTGAAGAGGCTGGTCTTCATTTGGGATTCGGCCATCAGGATTTTCCACATCTTTGGAGGTTTTAGAGGATTCTGCTGAAAGTGTTTTAACTTTGACCTCTTCCTCTTTTTGTTCTTTCTTCTTCCCATCTCCCTTTGGACCTTGTTTGCTACCTGTAACTAACACTTGGAATTGGTCTTTGTTATCTGTCTCTTTACCAACTGCATCTTTAACGGCATCATCAGATTTGTCGACTACTGGATTTGCATCCTCCTCAGACAGTTGTTTTACTGTGGAACCGTCATCTTGGACCAGGCGACTGTCCTCTTGACCTGCAGCTGCTTGGTCTTCAGTAACACTGTCTAGCACTTGTAAAGAACTGGTCATTTCCATTTCACTGTCCTCCTCTAAGTGGAATATGCCTTTTTCCTCATGCAAAGTCTGGCTTCCCTCAGGTCCAGTTAGCTGGGTTTCAGAGCTGCCATGTTGGTCCCCATCATCCATCTGTTCATCTGTTTGATCATCGAGTGAATCAAGGATTTGGAAATTTTCTCTATCGTCCTCCTCCACCTCTGAATGTTTGTCAACATCTTCTTTCCCTTCCTGTTTCCTTGTCTTCTGGTCTTTGAGAGTGTTCACATTACAATCAGTACCCAGACTCTGGGCTTGGCTCAACTCTACCTCATGTCCCTGTGGAGGTGGACGCATCTCTGATGATGATTCTATTTTTGTCTGTGACTCACCAGTTTTTGCAGCAATGCCCTCTGCTGACACTTTGTGGTCAGACTTTGCCACTGCGCTCTCTGTGTCTTGTGTTTCTTCTCTAAGAGGCTCTAGATGAGTTTCCATTGATCCATCGACAGTTACTGCTGCTGTTATTTTTTCCCTTTCACGTGCAGCAGAAGATGAGCGGGTACTACGACCAGAGGATGCGGTATTTGATGCTTTAGCTGGAGATTTTGTCCTGCTCTGTTGTGTTTTCTGGCCAGGGGAGGAAGGGGTTTCAGTAGACAGCGAAGAAGAGGAGGCCTTACTGACACTGGCAGAGCACGAGGGTTTGGTAGGGGATTTGGTGGACTCAGATGAGTCCTTGGACTTGGACATAGAGCTTGATTTAGAAGAGCTTGAGCCTTTAGTCGACTTGGATGAGGAAGAGGCTGAGCTCTTAGAGTCTTTTGAAGATCTTGTTGAGGTCCGTTTGCCAGCGGACGACACACCAGAGCTTTGCTTTTCTCTCGCTTTGGAGGATTGCTTGGATGAGGAGGGTGTATTAGGCTCGGGGGTTTTGTCTTCTACATCATCACCAACTTCATCAACAGTGACAAAGTCATCCATGTTGAAATTTTGTTCATCAAAAAGATAGGCATCTGAAGAAACTTTGTCATCTGTAAAATCATCCTGACCCTGTTTGGAGACATAAGATGGACTCAATCATTGGAAAAAATGAGTAGCACATTTGTGTGAATAAAAACAGCCATTTACCATTCTTTGTGGGGCGTCTTCAGCTGTTATGTTGCTTGTGTTGCTTTTGCTGGGGCTCTAAAGAAAATGTGAAATATGACATAAATAAGGAGAGATTCATTAGGCAGGGTTGAGGAGTAACGACACGGACATGACCAATTATAATCACCATCATTTCAAAAATTCATGACACATTTCCTGACTGTGCAACCTTTCCATATGCTACAACAACCAGCTGCATTTAAAACATTTTGGTTACACTTTTCCAAACTAATTATATTTTCCTCAAAACATTTCAGATACCTTAACTTTTGCAGTGTTTTTCAACCACTGGAACCATGAATGGAATATGGGGAATGAGGGATTTTCAGACATTTTGACAACTGCAATCCATCATGGCTTCACTCCATAAAAACCAACAAATTCAATACCAATACCTTACCTTGTTTTTTAACGAACACATAAATGATGCTGTGCCTTGATATCATGTTAGTAAACTGTAATGACCATAAGTCATTGGACCAATGATGAGGCACATTCAGTACCATTCATAAAAATGTTGTCTCTGCATTGCACCCCCCCCCCCACACACACACACACAGCAATAATCAACTGTTTTATCGGTTTCTCACACTCAGATACTAATTAAATCATATGGCTGGTGTTGTTCCGTACTATGTTAATGTTTATTATTTTGTTGAAAATATGAAAAAATACAGTTCAGAAAATAATGTTTGCTATCGCCAAATGTTGAGTGAGATTTAAAGCCAGGCCTCACCTCCTCCTTCTCACTCTGGGATCTGCTCTCTCGGGTGAGTCTGTGCTGGCGAACTGCTGCCGTGAGGACCTTTAAAATGTCCGCGTTAATCTCAGGAAGTTCTGCAACATTTCCTTCAGTCACGAGTGCTGTGGCTGAGGGTGCAGTGCTGGAAGCAGCACGGTCTGTGTTTCCACTGCTGATTATAGAGATAGCAGTAACCGGTTTCCCACCGTCGTCCTCCATTGCTGCGTCACTTGCGGCCGTAGCACTTGGTCCTGCTGTGAGGGCCTCAGAAACCGTGGATCCATCCGGACCACTGGTTTGAAGAGTAGCTTGTTCTGGCATGAGCAATGCTACAGAGTGGCCAGGGCTCTGAGCGGCAGGGGCTGCATTTCCACTACTGACTTTAGAGGTAGAGGTCACATCAGTAGTGGAGACTGAAGTCGTTAGTGACCCCTCTTCCTTCTTTACATCTACATTTGCTTCTGAACATACAGTGGAGTCCATGGCGATATCAGTTTCTGGTTTCTCACTGTCCTCCTCCATTGCTGCATCACTTGCGACCATAGCACTCGGTCCTGCTGTGATGGGCTCAGAAATAGTGGATCCATTAGGGCCACTCTGAATTTGGCATTTCACACCTGGGGGCTTGGCTTCAACACCGATGGTGTCCTGTTCAAAGTTAATTGTGATCTCCCCAGAATCCTGTAGACGCTGTTTTAGGGTCTTCAAACTAAAATTAAAAACAGAAAAGGATTGTTCTTTAACAAAGTTATTTTTTAATTAAGTACAAAATAGAAGTTCTCTTCAGTGTCCCTGAGTTAATTGTTTAGTTACCTCTTGGTTTATGACAAAACATCAGTTTTTTAATATCAAAACCCTTCAGGGCAACAACTAACAATTATTTTCATTATAAATTAATTCCGCCATGTTCAACCATCAGTTTTTCCAATAAAAAATATAGTTGCCAAGAAATTTTCTTTAGATCGACCAAGGTAGTCGATTAATAGCTTTAAATATCAATCAATATTTTTCATGACTCATCTTGAACTCGTTGGACATGCCCTAAATGCGCACACCATCTCTCTAAATGGGGATACGCTTCACCCCATTTCACCCATCCACAACCAATCTGCTATTAATCACTGTTAATTTTTATTACCAGGCCTTCGCTGGATATACATAAATGTGACCTGCTCATCACTACAACCCACCAATGCAGGCACATCTTAATATTTGAATTATGCACCCTTTAAATAGCTGGTAAATTCTGCGCTTTTGACTTTAGACCAGGTTTTTGTTTATCAATGGCGCAAATGCTTTCTGCTGCCTCAACATAGCAATGCCCCAATAATGTTCCTCGACACATCTCATTTTAGCATCACCACTCCAACAGGCACCAAGATGGGCGCAAGAACATCCGCAACTTACACCACATGAGCACTGGGCATGAAAATGACAACTGCGTCAGTCGGAAAATAGCATTGACACTTGATCTGTGCTTTGTGCCGGCTTCAGACAGGGCTAGTTGGCTCTCTCTTAACAGGACAATAATCAATTACAAAGTGGTATACTCACGTCTCAAAACGTTTAACTTTACTCCTGGAGAGAGAAAAAAGAAGGAGTTTGTCAGTTTAAGTGTGAGAATGGGAGATTAAAAAAAAAAAATCATCAAAATTTACAGAAGCTACCTGTTTTCATCAAGACAGATGTGAGAAATTGTGAAACTAATTCAACCCCATTTCATACCCCTCACTTTTTTAAGGACACATGCATGCATACCAAGCTGTGCGCCTATTAAAAGAGTCCGGTGAGAAAGTGTTGTATTTCTCCACCACCTGTGTTACACCGCTGGAGTCAGCCATCTCAATGCAGATCTGAGGTAGAACGACAGTCGTGGACAAAAAGAGAGAAAAGACAGAGGGGAGGGAGAGATGCAAGGAAATTATTATAATGGACATTTTCCTATATGTTCTGATATTGTTCAAACAAAACAATTAACCAAAAATAATCATTTGTTGCAGGCCAATGTCTTTCATTGATGCTAAGTACTACAATACAGAGTGGACCCTTTTTTAAAGAAACCCTTCTTATGTAAAGACTTACACACCTGTCTCACACTGTATTCAAGGCAGGCCACTCGACTGAGTCTTTCTGTAAGAGGAATTTTACCCTGCCTCGCTGTCCACCACCCTCCAAGAACTAGAACTCTCAGGCATCATACCCAGCCAAAATCGAATCCGTGTCTGAACCTTTTAGCCGCACTATTGGAGTCCCTCAGGGCTCTGTTCCGGGTCCCCACCCTTTTCTCTTCACACCAAGTCAGTTGGCTCTGTTATTCACTCACATGGCGTTTGCTGCCACAGTTATACAGATAATACTCAACTTATTATTTCTTTTCCTCATTCTGAAACTCAGGTGGTAACACAAATCTCTACTGATGTCAGGCTAACATCTCTCAGTGGATGTCTGGAAGTTGATCACCTGAAACTCAACCTTGACTAGACCGAGCTTCTCTTCCTTCCAGGGAAAGTGTCTCCAGTCCACAGCATCTTACCACTGAGAACTCCATGAACGACCAGATGTGTTTCTGTGCCAACATCGCCGGGACAACTTGCCCATGCAGATTAACTCTTCACAACATCAGGCCAAAATAAGGACCGTTTGCTGTACATGCTCCACAGTGATGAAACAAGCTCCCCCCATCAATATCCGAAGCTATACACATCTTCTATCACAGACTGAAACCTCATCTGTTTAGACTACCCATTATGAGTCGATGAGCTTACTAGCTACTGTAACAGCAGTGACTGAAACTCAGAGGATTGAACAGCCTTCTGCAGCATAATCCCACTTTCAGTGTATAGATATATAAAATAAGACAATTTATACTTTCTAAGGCCTTTTCTGAAAAAAATTCAATGCTTTAAGACCTGCAGATACAGTGACATGGCAGTTCGCTCAACACTTAAATATGAGAAGTGCAGGTTTGTGTGTTTTGTACCCTGTTAGCGAGCGGCAGGAAGCTGACAATGGGTGCGATGGAAGCCACCACTTCCATCACTATCTTGATGATGGCTGCAGACGTCTCAGAAATCTCCACACTGAGCAACCGCTCCTCCAGAGACTTTGGCTCTGGAACTCCCTGAGGAGAAGGAAATGGTTGGTGTTAAGGACCAGAGATCCAAAGATAGCTGCTTCCACTTGACAAAAGATTTAAATACGTGATTAATGACTTACAGCGTTGCTCCAGTTCATCAGACTTCTGTACATCATGACCTGTAAAAAAAGAAGAAAGAAGTCACGCTTGGCATATATGTCACCTATACAAATTTTATCTTCATTTTTTATATTTTGTATTTCACTAAGATTTTTTCTGTAAATTGTGCCTACATTTTTGCATTTCTTCCTTATAAAGATTCTACAGAAGGAATTACAGTATTTCCAGTATAAACAGCAACTTCTTAATTCCTGTCTACTGCTGAAAGTAAATTTTCTATCCCATCCTGACATAAAGTTACAGCACCAAGTGCGACCTTTAGTGTTCATACCTCGCTGGATTCGGGATTTATCTGTTGCAAGACGAAGTGTACACTGAGCTTGGAGCCTTTGACAGAAACTGGAGTTGTGAGGTGATCTCGGACAAAACCGCAGCACGTAGTCCAATCAGCGAAGAACACAAAAGCCTGGGGGTGAACAGGGGAAAGATAGGAAAGGAAAACAATTAAATTCAAACAACACAGCTCCATTTAACTAATAAAATTTTAGTCACACTAGTGTTTTGTGGCTGTAAAATTGTGTTGTTTCTACTCCTTACCCTCCTCTGCAGCGATAAGACGGTCACATTGTAGTACAGGGAGCGAAGGTTCTGTTTGGGGAAATACCTCCATACCAGCTTGGCCACATCCTCGTGCTGGTAGTTTCCCTCTGGCAAACCGGTCAACATGATTGTGGGGAACTTGGAACCACTGGCCTTCTAGAAAACACAATGTCCAAAATTTAATTCATGTATCGACGCTGATTCAACTTTATGATACATTCTGATGTCAGAGTAGATTAGAATTTGAGCAAAAACACCAAAGATTATATTTCAGAATGTAATGTAGGAAAAAATATGAATAAGAAGTGTAGTTATGGAAAGAAACAGGCTTACCTCAATGTCGTCCTGTCCTCTGACTGTCAGGTAATCTTGGAGTTACAGATGAACAGATGCAAACAGTCACCTTTACTGAATAAGTTAACATGGAACATTTGGCAGTTTCAAATGAAGAATCAATAAACTCTCTCTTACCTGGGATGATGAACCAAGGAAACATGGTAGGGAACAGGAAGGGCCTAGTTCTCATCGTGACCCAAAATGGTGAAATGCTGTCTTGTGGAATGTTTTTTATTGGCGGGACAGTTGCCTTGGCAACAACATCCTTGCTGTCCGGCAGAGCTTTCTCAGGAAGTTTTGCTGCTGCACAAACAAAAGACAAGTCACGTGTCATGTTTGAATATATTTGAGGAGTGGAACAGTTGCACACAGCAGCTGTGTGTTTTATTCTATACTAATTATAGTTTTGTTTTTTTATGGTCTTTATTATAAAATGTCATCAGATGCAGTAACTAGCTGCCCAGGCTGTTTCTCCAAGAAGTTTCTGAATCTGGTGAAGACTGTCCAAAACAAAGACAACATTAGGCATGACATTCAGTAATGGGACAGGGTAAAATAAGATACACTATACTGCCAAAAGTCAGAGACCTGACCATCCCACCTATATGAGCTTGCTGGACATCCCATTATAAAAGCATGCACATTAATAGTGAGCCGAATTGCCCTTTGCGGCTAGAACAGCCGCCACTCTTCTGAAATTGTGTCTGTGGGAATGTGTGTCCATTAAGTCAAAGGAGCATTTGTGAAGTCAGGCACTGATGTTGGACGACAATGCCTGCTTGCATTCAATGTTGAAATTCCTACCAAAGGTGTTCAATGGGGTTGAGGTCAGGGCTCTGTGCAGGCCAATCAAGTTTATCCACACCAAACTCGTCTAATCATGTCGTTCTGTACCTCGTATTGTGAACAGTGGTGTAGTCATGCTGGTACAGCAAGGGGCCTTCCCCAAACTGATGCTACAAATCTTGAAGCACCCAATTAACTATAATGTCTTTGGATCCTGTAGCATTAATACATTTCACTGGAATTAAGGGGCCTAACCCTGAAAAATAGCCCCAGACTATGTTCCCTTCTCTACCAAACTTTACAGTAGGTTCTATGCATTCTGGTAAGCAGTGTTCTTCTGGCATCCGCCAAACCCAGATTTGTCCATCACACTGCCAGATAGTGAAGTGTGATTGATCAATCCAAAGAACACGCATGCAGCTGCTCAGCCATGGAAAGCTTTTTCATGATTCTCCTGGCTGAGAATTCTTAATGTTTGTCTATGGAGATATATGGTTGTGTGCTTTTTCTTTTACGCGCCTGATGGCAATGGGTGTGATGGACAAACCTGAACTCAATAATTAGTAGGGTGTTCACTGATTTTTGGTCTTTAGTGTACGTTACACTTCAGTTATTCATTTCTACCCTTCCTCTTCAAACTTATTTTAGAAGCATGACTTGCTTATCTCAGCTGTACTGAAGACACTGGGTCTGTCCTGTCTGCTATTCTATACATGCACAGTCTGTGTTTTTCCAAAGACAGAGACTTACGTGGTGATTTACAGCCCGTGTTTGGTATTTTCAGCCTGTGGACTTCGTGGCTAGGTGCTTCTTTCAGGAGACTGTGCCAAACTCCAAAATGATCAGCATCGCAAACAGTCTCAAACTCTATGAATAGCTGAAACACACACACACACACACACACACACGAGACAGGTAAGTAACAAGAAGTCTTTTTTAAAGCCACATAAAGACCTTATATTTGTATGTGTGTGTTTATACCTTGTTGAGGAGAGGCAGGTAGTTCTTGACAGAACTGACTTTTTTCAAAGCTTCCCTCAAGTCCCTGGTCTCACTCTGTGATATGTTCTTGATGAAGACTGTTCTCTGTCCTTCATCTTGCACAGGCTGCATCAAGAACAGAAACTCATGATCCAAACCAAAACATTAATAAAAGACAACCGCGCTCCAAGTTGCGACAAATGAATTTTCTTATGAATTATTATGAATTATCTTCAAAGTAAAAGACAATTTCTTGACGGGAGATGTCTGTACTTCCTCGCCGTTTTACATCATTGGGGATAGTTTCCAGATTTTATCAAGTTACATAAATATTTTGGTGAGACAAACTCAGGAATTAAAATGCCCCCACAAATTTGAACTAAGACTAGAGGGGATGGTTTTTTTTTTTTTACTTAACAATATATCTCAAAGCAAAAAGTTGTATTTAGAACTTCTTTTAAAGTCCAAGTGTAAAAAAAGGGACAGATTTCTTTTACCAACAAAACTTGAAACTGTTTACAAATGAGGAGGAATTGTGTGCGAGTGTGTATGTGTGGTTTGACTTAGGCTACCTTCAGGGACACATTTTAGACTGAAGACCACACTTGACAGTTAGGAAAAAGCTGATTTTTGGTTCAATCATTAAGGTTAGGGTTAAGGAAAGGTTAGGTAGTGTTTATGGTTAAATCTACATAAGTAAACTTGTGTTGTGTGTGTGTGCTACTTACAGACTTCATCAGCCTCATCAGTGATTTATAAAATCCGAGCTAAAACAGAAACATCGGAGTAGGCAGTGTTAAAATGCGAAGATACTTTTCCACAATACATCACAATCTAGCTACAATCTGGGTGAAAAGTTTTAACCAATCTGCTCCTCTAAATAAATATCAATGCTTTTATTGTAAAAAATTTTAAGGTTGAGGTTGAATACATTCAACATCTATAAAAATCTGTCACCCAAAAACAGTGTCATGTATGTACTTACGTGCGTCATCGCAATGCCACCTGCTACTGGCTGTACAGAGAGTTTACACTTTTGAAAAATAATGTGATTTTTTGTGACAGAGGTAATTGTGTTCTGCACATTCTCCACTGTTGGCATCTGGACGAAGGCCTGAGGGGAAAACCAGAACCAAAAATGTATTACTACTTTTAAGTACTTTTTATATAACATTTTACATCTTTCAATGTGGTTAAAATCAGTCTCTTACAGGCATCAACAGTGTATTCTATCTATCTCATCTTGAATTTAGAAAAAAACAACAACAAAACAGAGACCATTTTTCTCAGAATTAGTCCCTCAGATCAAAGACTAAAAAGCAACAGCATAAACATGGGATTAATAAACCGAACCAGCGCAGACTTATAACATGGTGCCTACCATGCGCGTCTGAGGAATAACATAGATGGTGTCATCTTTATATTGAAACCCAAATGGAATGAACAGTTCTGCAATGTCATCCTCTGTGTAGCAGCCATCGTGATACCTCGGCAGTCCATATATGTACAACAGCTTCTTATCTGGAATATACTGGAAAAATGAAGGCAAAGAAAGAAAGAGAGGGGAGAATAAGGTAGTAATGGTTTAAGTTAGTTTGCAATTACAGAGTAAGACACTCTTTGCTCCGTACATATTATCAACACAAGTATGCTATAACAACTGTTGATCTGGACAATACTGGTTACAACAAGGTTTCTGCAGAGTGGGTTGGATTGGCTAAATTTTTAAGACTTTGTAAGACCTTTTTATGGGCTGACCCCAAATAGTCGAAGAGGTAGACTCGACAATCCTGATTCAACTATGTAAATCCTTAGTCAGGGAAAGCCCTGCCTTTATTACCACCCCAGAGAATTAAATTTAATATCTGTTTCATACAGGTCCAAGTATGATAGTGGGATGGCAAACCAGCAGGGTTGATATGGCCTTTGTTCAGAACTTTCCAGCAGTATAATAATCATTTTTAAGATTATAATTTAAGAAGTTCAGTGGACCTGGATAAGCAGAATAAAATGGACAGATGAACAACCCAAACACGACAACAAAAGGGGTCTCTCCAGCACAATTGGCTGTCGCTACAATCCCACTCTAGCTGTGCAACCGAATAAAATGCATTTTAAGACATTTCAAAATCTGCAGAAAACCTTTCATTTGGTACAAATAGGGCAAAAATGGAAAATGAGATGCTAACTTACATTTGGCGAGAAGTACATCTTCATCCTGACGCACACTGTGAATGAGAAAGTAAAGAAAATTTAGTTTTTAAAGACAGATAGATAATAATACTAATAATAATCTTTATTTGTAGAGCACTTTTCAAAAACAAGTTACAAAGTGCTTTAACAAGTGTAAAGACAATAATACCCAAAAAACAATACAAAAACAATACAAGATAAAGAAAAGACTAAAATACATGTTTAAGATAAATATAAAATTAGTAAAAATAGAATAAAATAAAAGGGATAAATACTGATCACGCACAGATTTGTGACAGACCCAGAATCTTTCTTGGATTTCTTACGTATTTTATTTCGACCCAGGTGCTTTTCTACCATCTCCCCAATAGTCAGAGGGGTAACTGCAGTGGAAGACTGTGCCGGTTGCTCCTCGCTCACTGCTGCAGCAGTGGGCTCAGTTGTGACAGATGGGGCAATCTCAATCAAGTTGGCTGAAACATTGCAGACAGCTTCGGATGCCTTCTTGGCTGGTGCATCGGTTTGTGTCTTAGATGCAGTCACAGGATCTTCAAATTTAATCAAGATGAATATCAGCAATTTCAAAGCTCAGCAGCATCTCTGTATCCTCTTTTATATGTATTCTATTATTTTTAATAAATGCCATGAAAAGACTAAAACCACCAATGAATTGATCCTACCAACAAGTATTGCATGTGTAACCCAAGCCTGATAGTATCCTATTCCTCAATAATATAAAATATTACCAACCTTATCCTTAAGAAACTACTGGAAACATCAGGTTTGAGAAATTGCAAACATTTTAAGGCCTCTGAGAGTTCAGTAAAGACCATATTTGTGTGTGCATGCCACATACAACAAACTGTTAGAACTGTTCTTGTAGTTTGATTTCTAATCAAGTTATACTTGCTTTCTTGCTTTTGAGGGTTAGATGACAAGAACCATACCACTCTTAACATTTTGGAAATTGACATATATGCTTGACCATCCAAAAAAGCTCTCCAACATACCTTTCTGCACTGTCTTTATCTCCACCCCTCCACCTGGCAGCTTTGCCTCTACAGCAGCTTCAATTGTGCGTTCTGCAGCCTGCTGTTGCATTTGCGAAGCCTCTGTCTTGGTCTCCGGGCCTTGAGCAGTGGACTCTGGTTCTGATGGGGTGCTTTGCTGGACGAGCGGTAAACCTTCGACAGGGGTTTCTGTTGACTGAGTCACATCTGTACTGCTTGATGGTTGACTCTCACTGGATTTGTCTGCTGAATCTTCTGGTACGGCCTCTGTAGTTGGCTGTTTTTCCCTTTCGCCCTCAGCAGTACATCCAATTTCCATAGGCTCTATTTTAACTGCTGTTAACCCAAGCTGCATCGGTTCATCACCTTTCACCTCAACATCGGCTATGTCAAGTTTTTTCTTAGGTTCAAGAACTGTTGCATTTGCTGTCTCAACAACCTCTGCTGTGTCTTTGGGCTCCACCACCTCTTCTTTAAAAGTTTTGAGTTTTTCAGGTAGAGGTTTTTGTTTGGCGTGACCAGCATCAGGCTGATTTTCTGAAGCTTCTGTCTTTGTCTCCGGTCCTTGAGCGGCGGACTTTGAACTTTTTTGCTTTACCACAGTCTTTTTCACAGCTCCCTTCACGGGCAACTTTCCTGTTTTTGTCGTTTTGGCTAGCTGCTTGGTAGAGATGTTTTTCGCTTTGGAAACCAAGACTTTAGATTTAGTGACAGTCGTGCCTTTAACTGACCCTTTAGCTGCAATTTTCTGAGTGGTAAGTTTGCCTGTTGCAGCTTTTTTGACAACAACCTTTTTAGTGGTGGTTGTGGATGTAGTGGTTTGAGGTGTGGCGTCACTGGACGTGGCAGGTTTTCTGTGAAGAAAATTACATGGATCAAGCAGGAGAAAATGGAGCAATGAAAAGTCAAGGTAATGGTTTGAATGTGTTTGTGTCATTTACTATAAGATAGTACTGTCCTTTAGGTTTAATTCCTGGGATGACTTCTATTCTATGGACACAGTATCTTATACATAATAGCTGTACAGTTTACCCAAATAAAATCTCACTGTATGTAACAATTTTTGGAACATATTAAAGTGACCACTGCATGTACAGTAAATATGCTGAATATTTCAAAGATTCTAATCTGAAAATAAATTTGAAAAGAAAATAGAAAGTTAGCTGAGGACGCAAATTTAAGCACCAACTCAATATTTATAGCATTATATTGACAAAAACAAGATAAACCCCTCCAGCTTCCATCACTGTTAAAAAGCAGGTCTGTGTGAAAGATATCTTACTTTTGAGGAGGATTCTTTTGCTCCTTAGAATCAGTCACCTGTAAACAAACAAATTGAGATTTGTTAATTCAGATTAATCTGATAACTGACATGTGGTGTTACATGTACATTTACCAGGGACAGAGAAAGAAAAACAGAAAAAGTGCAATACCTTTTCTCTGATAACGGTGACTGTTATTCCTTTCACATCGAGGCTCTTTGCGCTCTTCAGTTTGGTAGCGTCTTCCTCTTTCTCAAAACACACGATTGCCTACATGTGCGCACACACACACACCTTTGCATTACTACAACTGTTAGGATCTATTCAACAAATTCACACACGAAACATTGACAGCTCACCAATACATGTCTAAATGGCCAAATCTTTAATTTATGAGGTGTTTCTGAGAGGATATGTTGCATTTTTGCACATGTTAAGTTCTATTTCTAAAGCCAAACATTTATAATAAACCATGAAAACAATCACACAGGATCAGTTATTTGCATCCTTCCAGTTCTGTTTTAGTAGATGTGCAAGCAAATTGTATCCTATTTTTTATATATCTGATGATGAAACCATCAGTCAATTAATTAGACAGGAACAATTTAGTTAAAAAAATCAGTTGTTCCAGCTTTTCACATGTGAATACTTGCTTGTTTTCTTCAGTCTGCTACAATCATGAATTGAATGTCTCTGGGTTTTGGACCATTAGTTTAACAGGTGAACTGGTTAACTGGTGAAACTTGGCGAGGTTGGGTTAATTACATTTATTTTTAACCCATAATACATAGTGCCTTAAGTGTCCCCAGTAGCTGGGGGAAAGTATTTACACACCATGTTCTCTGTCAACATCATCTCTTGGCCTGGATAAAGACTTCTGGACCTGATGGTTTAGGTATTTGACTCCTTTGTTAATCTAACACATCTTTATATTGTATTTTATGAAAAGGCAAAACATACAGGCCTAGATAGCAACACATATTCACTCTTCACTTCCTCTATACATACCTGCAGTCTGGACCGAAACAGTACAACTGACTTGGTTTTTCCAAAGTGCTCCACAGCAACAATCACATCATTGTGAGAGAGAGAACTACGAATCCCTTCGAGTCTCACCATGGTTGGAGGTGAAGGTTTACCAGACTGAATAAAGAGAGAGAGAAAAACACAAACTTAAGACAAAATGTATTGTTGGTCATCATTTACGGACTCCTAAAAACGGCTTCAAGGAAAAAAATGCATCTGTGGTTTAACTGGCCAATCAAACCTTAATGTCATCGACCTTTTGAGATCCATGAAGAATATTTGCTTTGCATGTTGCAATAAAGTATAACTTTCTATTTATCTCTTTGATCAAAATGTTAATGGAAATGGTCTCAATGTAACAAATGAGACAGACGTAAGAGGGGAAAAAGAAACGGTTTACCAGGTAATAGAGTGTTGACAAATTTCCCTGGCACGAGCACACACACACACACACACCAACCTTTGTCTTAGTGGCAGAACTTGCCTCGCTCTTCTGGGGGCTGGGATTTGCTTTGGAGGGCTTTGAAGTCAACTCCTTTGTCTTTGCTGTAGAGAGGGAGGATGAGGAGGAGCCAGTAGAAGGCGATCTCTTTCTTCCTGCAGTGTGTGTA
Source organism: Micropterus salmoides (assembly GCF_014851395.1). Classification (NCBI taxonomy): domain Eukaryota; kingdom Metazoa; phylum Chordata; class Actinopteri; order Centrarchiformes; family Centrarchidae; genus Micropterus; species Micropterus salmoides. The sequence continues at coordinate 33,078,400 of NW_024041150.1, forward strand.
GACGAGGAGGGTTTTCCTCCTTTGGAAGAGGAGGATGAAGAGGACTTCATCTTGGCTAGCTCAGCCAGTAAAGCAGGAGCCAGAGTTTTAACCACGGCCTCCAGGTCAGACTGTTTTGACAGAGACTGGACAGCTAGAGGGACGAAGACAATGAGTGTCAGAGTGTTGTTTTGGTCGCCATTGTAAGATGAAGAAATTTAGAGTTAATTATTATCTTATGGTGATATCAGTTGGCTGAAATGTCAACATTTCCATCTGAACCACAGGAAGGTGCAGTAAAAATTATACACAATACATATTTATAGGCAAAAAAATATCAAAAAATTAATTTGGTAAAGATGACTAGATTTTACTAAGGAAAAGACTTCTGATGTTATTGATCTCATCGTTTAATATTTAGTTTTATTCTACATGTATTTCATGTGCAGATAATTAGACTGTTTAACTTTTTGATGAAATGTCGATAGGAAAATAATTGACAATAAGTCTGACTATCAATTTATCGGGGTTTTTTGTTGTTTTCTGTATGAGAAAAGGCCAACATTTTCTGGGTGCAGCTTCTCAAATGTTAATATTAGCTTGTTTCCGTCATCTGCCACAGTGGTAAACTGAATATGTTTGGGTGCTTAACTGCATTCAGCATCTCACTACTTTAGAAGTGCTGGTAGGCAGATTTGAGAGTGGTATGGTTCTTGTCATCTAACCCACAAAAGCAAGAAACAAGTATTACTTGATTAAGAATCAAACTACAAGAAAGAACAGTTGCATGCACACACAAATATGGTCTTTACTGAACTCTCAGAGGCCTTAAAATGTTTGCAATTTCTCAAACCTGATGTTTCCAGTAGTTTCTTAGCCAGTCTCTCTGCACTGCTCGACTTCTTTCGTTTAGGGGATGAGTCTTCTGTGGACGATCGCCTCTCACGTCTCCTCCTTGGCGGCGATCGTCTCTCGTCACTCCTCCTTGGTGACGATCGTCTCTCACGGCTCCTCCTATGCGGCGATCGTCTCTCGTCACTCCTCCTTGAAGGCGACCGTCTCTCACGGCTCCTCCTTGGCGTCGAACGTCTCTCATCACTCCTTGAAGGTGACCGTCTCTCACGGCTTCTCCTTGGAGATGACCGTCTGTCATCATTCCTCCTTGGTGAGGACCGTCTCTCGTCTCTCCTCCTCGGTGAAGACCGTCTCTCAGGGCTCCTTGAATGTGACCGATAACGGGAGGAGGTCGGGCGGTCATACCATGGGGAGTGAGAACGAGACCGGGACCTGATAATTAAAATAAATAAATCAAACAATTCACACAAGTCTAGATTTCTAGAGGAGAGTGACAAATCTGAAAATGTTTTTATGTTGTTCTGCAGAAAAATGTTTGGGGGGAAGAAGGGGGTCAATTGAACACAGCAATAGTAATCTTGCAACCAAAATTAACTTTTAGTACTAGAGGTCACAGTCAGCGGGAATGGTAGGAAGTTGGTCAAAAAAAGTTTATTTTAATTTGCAGTTGAAAAAAGGTAATACACAACTACAATGTTTTCGCTACACTCAGCATAGGGGCGGCTGTGGCTCAGGAGATAGAGCGGGTTGCCCGTTAATTGGAAGGTCGGTTCAATCCCCAGCTCCTCCAGGCTGCATGTCAAGTGTCCTTGGGCAAGATACTGAATCCCGAATTGCAGTTGTTCTGCCAGTGTATGAATGGTGAATGTAGTGTAAAAGCGAGTGCATTTACATCTACATATTGTCAGATGAAATTGGAATAACATTGTATTGTGACTTAAGTATCATGATAATACCTATTAATCCTCAATGAACATTTTTGGAATATTAAAATCTCGTAGTGAGAGAAATCTATTCCCTTTCCCCATGTTAGTGTTCATTTCAGAATTTATGTGCGACAGACCTGCGATTGTATCTGGAGCTGTGTGGTGAACGTGATCGGCTGCTGCGTTTCTCCCTTCTACCCTCCGAGCCATGGCGGCGACGCGGGCTGGGCGAACGGGAACATGAGCTGCTTCCCTGCCTCGTTTTCTGGAGATGACGTCGGGAAGTCTGTGCAGAAACTGATGCTGAGGGCGTGGGATCTTTACCCTCAGTCCTGAAGAGAGCAATGGACAAGAAAAGTATAGGTGATTGATGGGTAAAAAATTTAACAGCAGCGTGCTAGTTCATAACTGGTGTGGTTACTATGTATCTAATCGCTAGAGCCGGGCAGACATAGCACAGGCTCAGCTGGATAGTAGTAGAATTTAGAATCACGCCAAATTTCCCCCGATTAATCACTTAATGATCAGCTTTCAGACTATTGGAATTCTGATATGCCACAAATTTTGGTCAGTTGTGAGCGATATTCCTCATGGCTGCGGTCAAAAGATCTGTTAGACTCTAATGAGCGGTTTAAATATTATAGCAATAATAATAATTAGAGATGCATCGATCGATCGGCCAGTGACTGGAATCAGACGGTTTTCAGCTTTAAGAATAGCCAATGCCAGTGCTAATGGGGATCCTAATTAAATAAAGAATTTTCCATTAAATGAAGGTTTCAAAAATGTTTGTATATGCTATCAATTATAGTTCTTCCACAGAACGGAAACCATATTGTCTGCATCTTCCAGACATCTTAGGGATCCATATTCTTTATTTTTCCAATCACAAAGTGCAAGAATCTGTATCAACACCAAATTTGGTATCCAGACTTGCTGTGACACAGATACATTAACGCAGTTCAAATGGGCAGGATTGCCACGGGCGTCGCTTAGCAGAGAACAGGCCATACCTCATTGACCATTTGTCCAGAAGTCACGATAATTTTTTTTTTTTAAATAGTAATCTTCATTATTTAGGGAGAAGCTTCTCAAAGCATTTTTAACTTGATCCATAGGGGACGCCACCAAAAAACGCTCAGTTGACACAAAGTACTTTGAGTAGGGAGCCTGCTTGAATATTGTAATTGATACTGGACATCACAAACTAGGGGCTCCTTGCTTACGTTCAGTAAGAGCTCCACGTAGTGGTCCGTCAATTGATTCATACAGAGCGAGCATAAAAGTTAACACAATGGCAATCTCATTGATCTTGTATGCTGTGTTAACGGTTTTGCTAAGTTTTGAAAATTTACCTGGGCCCGGGTGCTATCTCACCATCCCACTCCGGGTATCTGTGGGAAAATAACAATTTAAACAGACTTATTAAAAACAGTAAAAGGGGTCACATTTTGACAACAAAAGCCAAAAAGGTTTCAACATAGGAGATAAACAGTTTGTATTGAAGTCAAGTCAGTTCTTAAGTCAAAAGGATAAAAGAATTGTGCAGATTCAGCAGACTAAAGAATAACCAAAGGGAGTACCTTGAAGAACCCATTCTTAAAGAATGTATGAACCCTGACACTAGGGATGTCTTGATCCAATTTAAAAGATATGTATCGGGGCCAATCAAGGCATTTATTAACTCATCGGTATCTGCAATATTGGGCCCGATGTCACCGTTAGGTGTTTAATTGCAAACCTTAAATCCATTCAATTTAATTTTTGAATAACATGTACAGACAACAAAAGTAAAACACTCAGCACTATACAGTTTCTTTAGATAAGCCTAACTTTGGTAAAGGCTGCACAGAAGGAGCACATACTGGAGGAAACTTTCAAAAGTACAGACAGATATCCTCGAGACCGAGACGAGTACAAAAACATTAAATGGGTTTGATATTCTATACGGTTATTCCTTAAATAAAATAAAAACCTTAAGAAATAGCTTGGATGCAGGACATTCTTTTCTTAATGCAATTGAATTGCTCCAATTGTTGAGAATTTACATGGATTTATTTTCATAACTTTAATGTATTTGAAGTGTGCACTGCACACCAATATTATCTGAGAAAATAGTACAGTATAGGCAGATGCTCAATATTAAATTACTCAGATCAGGGGCAAAAAAACTTGACAGGGACATCCCTGCCTGACACAAGTTCCACTAGCACTTCAAGGTACACACTTCAGCCACTGTAGGGCACCAAGGTGCTATAGGGGCCCTTAGCAATGACTTATGCGAGCTGTGTCACTATGCTACAGGTGACATCAGAACAAACAATCCTGATCTTTAAATAGAAATGTTCAAAGAAAAACGACTGACTGTGTTCGGAGCAATTTGCAGTTCTCAAGATGAAGGCTGGTGTTCTGGTGGGAGATCCAATCCTAGTCAGAACAACAGATACACAGCATTTAGGAAGGCTTCATTAACAGCAACAATGCCATTAATTTCAATCTCAATTGCCATTCAACTTAAGTGTCTGAGTACCCCTGAAAAGCGCTTAATCAATAAAAAGTATTATAATTGTCTACAAAGACATCTTTTTTTCCCCACCTCTCCACAGCAGCCCTAAAACTAAGATTTAAAAGGTCCCAAATCTCCTTTTTTTGTCTCGGTGGTGGTCTTTTGAGTTTCTCAAGTCCAAATGTCTAAATTTGAGTTTCTCTGCTCTTGCATGTACAAGTCACAGTTTGTGTGGATATTAAAAGAGCAAATTTACAAAAGCAAAATCAACCCAAAAAAATTTAAAAAAAATTTAAAATAAAACAGTAACAACCTTGAGCCTCAATGAGGAGCTTAAACATTAATCAACAGTAAATAAATTATTAAATGATGTCTCAGGTTTAAGCTAAAGTGTGGTGAAAAAATAAACATGAAAACAAGTTTCATATGGACAAAGTTAGTAAGGACATACATCCTTTGGAACTTTGACAATTCTTTCATTTACAATTACAGCTGACTTTATAGTCAACTTGAGGGCAATAAGTCTTTATCATGAAATATAATCCATAAAAAGCCAAAAAACAAGTTCTTCTTCTCGGATTCTTGATAGTTCGATGTCTGCTTCTTCAGATTTGTGTTGTACCATAAGGTTTCCTCAGGTTTGGTCATGGTCAGCAGAGGTCTCTATCAAATGTGGATCAAGATAAGAACAGAAGCTGGAACATCTGGAGCAGAGGCAGGAAGATGTGGAAAATGGAGAGAGGACCTGTCTCTTACTTGAGTAGCAAAAATGTTGAAGGCGGTGTCCCAAAAGGAGGGGGAATTCTTTTTTAAATCACTGCTGAATGTGAGGTTCACTAAATCTGCTGGCTTTGGGTTCATAGTATTTTTAGTAGTTATTGGATAAATAAAGAAAGGGGAGGTTGGCTCCATAATAGCCAATATTACAAAAGTGATACCTACTGTTACATGAAATTAAATAAAGTAACAAAATCCATTACCAATAGTTTCATCCTATACATTCACTGACAACATTTGCAAAAACATTCAAACTGAGTGTACACTGTGGGACAAAAGCCAAATAACAAACAAAAAGGGTAATAGCCATCTTCCATCATCCTCTCATGCACTAGTTCTTCAGATTTGCAGATTCTTCCTTGCCACGTCTTCTAAGTCCTTGATTCCGTTTTCAACAACCACCGTACACTATGACTATTTTGGTACAAAATATTTAGTTTGGTGTACATCAAAATCAGTTAACAGTGTTAAACAACATCCAAAGCTTGCAATCCAAGCTTGTTTTTGCAAAGTAGTACACAGCTGGCACCATTAAATTCAAAAGGATATTTTACATAATTAATTTTCAATAAGCTTGAAGTATTTCCCTTAAAACTTAAAAAAAATTAAAATAAAATTGAAACCCTTTAGTGCTTCCCCACATAAGGCAGAGAGAAGAACAAAGTGCAGCCTTCCACTCACCTTCATATGAGTACATTCTTTGTTACACAGAGAACAGGTATGTGGAAAGATTCTCGGCGAGGCTGCTGCATAGTCATGCATCATGGCCGGCTTTGGCAGGGCCTTGGAGACTCCCACCTTTGCTGGGAGCTGCCTGTTGGAAGGTGGCAGCGTCATATTAATTAAGTTCATCAGGCCTGGTATTCCTTGAGGCAGAGCTGGAGGAATACCCATCGGGCGAGGGATTAACCCCTGTGAGACATCAACAATGCTGGGGAGGAGAGGAGCTGCGGAAACAGTTTTTGCAGCAGAAAAAACTGGAGGCCACGTAGCTTGCCCCGTCTGCGATATCAACTGCTTCTGCTGCTGCATGTGCTGCTTTGATTGTTGCTGACTTGGCTGCCTCGGCGTCTGCTGCGCTGGCTGCCTCGGCGTCTGCTGCGCTGGCTGCCTCGGCGTCTGCTGCGCTGGCTGCTGCTGCTTCATTGGCTGCTGCTTCATCTGCGCTGGCTGCTGCCGCTTCATCTGCTCAGCAACTGTTGACTCTTGACGGCGGGCTTTTCTCTGATTCTTTGTGTCATTACTGTCAATGACCACGAGACCAGGTCGGCTGGGATGCACACCACGGAGCACAGTGCAGGGTGGTTGACTTTTGAAGGTTGACTGGCGATCTGCCTGTGGTTCTTTTAAGGGACCGGGTTTGGAGGCTTCAGGCTTGAGAACTCTGATGTCGGTGTCCTTCTTAGGCAGAGAGAAGAGGCTGGGGATTGTTTGGGATGTCTGCAATCGTTTGTTCGGATCATTGCTTGGGGGAGCCACAGAGCTCAGTACAGAACTGTACGAAGAGCCAAGACTGGTAACAGAACTCGCCTGATCACGTGAAGAACCCAAGGCACTGCTTTTCACCTCTGTTGTATTTTTTTGTAGTGGTTCTCGAATGTGGCTGCTACTATTGAAAGCGTCCATCAGAAACGTACTTCCCCTCCCACCACTGTTGGATCTACTGCCACTGGTCATTCCAATCTCATCCCCAACCCCTCCAGTATATTTGCCAGTATGTCCATAGTCAATCACTTTGCTTGGCTGGAGAACAGCAATAGACCTTTCCTCCTGGCGCATCCCTGCCCCTCTAGAACTACTCAAACTGTGACTGTCCATTCCACTCACACTTCTGGTGGGTTGGGGTTCGGGATAGGGTACTGACTGAACTGCTGTTGTAGCACTCTTGGCCTTCTGAATGCGGATTTGGCGCAAGATGAACGGCAGGTTATCAGGAGTAATCTGGTCTTCGGGGAAAGAGATGAGATGTTCCAAGTCCTCTTTTTCAAGTCCGAAGTGCACGAGGATATTCGCAGCTGATTCGGAAGTGTACTTGGGTCGACTAGACTCTGTAGAGGCGACAGGTTTGTCTGACCCTGCATAGTCATAATCACCTAAACCTGGAATGGACTGCATATCGTGTTCTCTGTTATTGGAGGTATTAAACCTACTGTCCCCACCGCTTGCAAAATTAGACGAAGCAGATGGAGGATAAAATTTAGAGTCATCCGCAGTAGGCCTTTTGTAGTTTGACGACCAGTCCAAGGAGCTACTGCTGCTTTCAATGTCCGAGTGTCTATGTCCTAGAGAGGCAGAGGTTGAGGACATTGGGTAGGAGGCCATCCCTGTGCCTGAGGAGCGCAGCTCATCCCTTTGAGTGTTCGTAAAGAGAGTGCCCTGGTCCACTGCCTGATGCATCGGTTTGTTGAGAAGCCTCACCTCTTCTCTGGCTCTGCTAATATGGATGTCTATAGACTCATCTAAGTCCTTGGTCATTATGGCCCTACTCTGTTCAGGCCTGTAGTTTATTGACTGAGACATAAGTGCAGGGAGCATTCCCCCAGAGTTGGCAGGAGTCACAGAAGAACCTCCAGAAGAGCTGAAACTGGACGCAGGTGCGAGGCGAGAAGGTGCCCTCCGAGGGTCCCTCTCTGATGGTAAACTCGATTGTCCATACTGCCTCTGGGTGGAACTTTGATTCCCAGAGGCATAGGGGTTATACAGGTGATGGGACATATTGTTTGCGATCTTCAGAAGGTTAAGGAGATTGATGGCTGCAGCAGTCGGGGAGGGGGGTTTTGTAGCAATGTATGAAGGTGTGTTCGAGTTTACTGTAAAGGTTGCTGCTCGGCTGCCAACAGCAAGAGCGGTGTTTATCTGAGTCAGTGCTAGCTGGGCTTTCAGTTGGGCCAGCTGCAAGGAAACAGCCTGCTGGCCAATCAGGAGCGAGCTCCCTGGGAGCCCTCCAAGTAGGGGGCTCGTTAGGGGCCCTGGAGCAGGAGAAGGAGCACAACGCTCCGATAACAATGCAAAGCTGAAAAGTAAAAAAAAGGGGGTTATTGAATCGGACTGGACTTCAGCTTGGATGGGTACAAGGATGGGTAGGTGTTGTCGAGTTGTCCACTCTGGCACTTCCTGTTGAATACACATTCATTCCGTCTATTTCACTTCCTGGTCTTCACTAGCAAGAAAGAACAGAGGAGGCAAAACAACAAAGCACAGACGGAAAGAAAAGGTCATTGCTGTTAACAGAAAATATCCCGAACAGAAACAAACTCATTAATTTCCTATTCATGCGCATCTCTGGTGGAAACAGACAGTATACAAAGTGGACATCACCCATTGGTTTGTAGACTACCCTGATCATGGATTTCAGGAAAAAGGAGATAAAGACACACTCCTATCTACATTAGTGGAGCTGAGGTGGAGCAGGTGTACAGTTTCAAATTCCCGGGAATCAGCATCACAGAGAACCTGACATGGTGATCTCACATCTCCACGCTTGAGAAGAAAGCTCAGAAACGGCTGTACTTCTGAAGGAAGCTTAAGAAGGCCAAATTCCCGTGCCAAGATCTTGTCAGCTTTTACAGAAGAGCAATAGAAAGCATCCTGACTGAAAACATCCCTAACTGGCATGGGATATGCATGGTCCAGGACCAGAGGGCTCTGCAGCGGTGGATTAAAACTGCTCAGAAGATCCTTGGTACCCATCTCCCGAGCATCAGTGATATCGGTGAGGTGAGGTGCCTACGCAGAGCCCAAAGGATACTAAAGGACAGTACGCACCCAGCCACAGCCTGTTCATCCTGCTGACTTCTGGGAAGAGATTTTTACTGCCACACCAGACTACAGAGAAGCTTTTTCCCCTAAGCTATCAGACTTATAAACCCAAATTCATCCTTATCACTGCTCCATTGATTTTAGTTTATTTCTGTTTACCATTTTTATAATTGCTTTTATAATCAATGTATATTGTCTGCTACGCAGCAGAATGGAGTTACAAACTCAATTTCATTATATAACCTTTTGACAAAATAAGTATACCTACCTACCCACCCTTTTGAAACCTCAAGTTTGGCATATTGGCTGTCGCCATATTTGGACAAGAGGGTGGTGCTGGGGAGGAAACGCACTGCTGTGCCTGACAGATCATCATAATTAACTAAATGAACACCATGCTGTGTCAAAGGACACTAGTGATTGAGACCGTAAACTCATTAGGAAAGTGTTTAATGAGGTAATAAATCACGTGAGAAGTATGGTCATTTTGTCATGGACCACAATGCAATCTGACTTCTTTTTTCAACCAGTGGAGTTGCTTCCATGTTGGCTTCACTTTTCAGACCAAGAGGTTTCCGCTTAGGTGGAAACAGTTGAGGGATGGCACCAACAGACAGACAGACTTTAACAGAATTTAACATCTTACAAGTGTAATTTCCATTTCAGAACATCAAAATAGCTCATAGTGGAAGATTCTGATGAGCCTGAAAAAACTGTGTGGAATGCTTTTGATGCCAGTCTACATAAGATTGAACTTCCAGTGTAACTCACAATTGATTGGGTTAGAGGTTAGGCAGTTTAACAGAACGGAAATAAACAGAATGAGGGCACGGTCACACATGTATGGATGCATGAAGCAACCTTCACCTGAGGTGCAATTCGTAGTTTGTCGTGCTAATTGTGGGCAAAGCACGAAGTGAGACACGCAGAAATCAATTTGCTGGTTTGTAGTCCATTTGAGTGGTTGTGGTTGTTGGGACATGAGCGGTTTAGATCACACAGCGGTTGTTGGTCTCCTCTATCAAAACGACGGCTAACGAAACCCAAGGGGGGTCAATCACACACACATTTCTTTGCTATTAGTTGAGGCTGCGCCTTAGCCAGGAAAAGTTCACCCAAGTTGAACTCCACACAAATGAAAGATGCAAATTAGGTTTGCAACCTAAAGTGGATGTTTTATTTCCCCCTTCGCTCGCAGGGATGGTAGTGAACGGGATGTGAACATTTGTACGTTATAATTCCACGCATGTGTGACTGTGCCCTTAATCACCATCCAGATTCAAATGATTTACAATGTGATGGCCTAAATATTACCCAACAGCATTTTTGAAAAAAAAAAAAAAAAAAAAAATAGTTTTGTAATATCATTCATCTGGAATAGCATAGAATTCACTCACAGAAAGGGCCTTTCCAGGGACTACTTTTCCTGCCCCTCCACCTATATCTGATTACTGACGGATGGGCACTGAAACCTGGTATGAGTCGGGACCCGGGGCTAAATTATTAGTATTGATAACCTCCAACGTTAATTGTTCTTTTTTTAAGGTTTTGGTATAATTTATTAACAAGCTCTCCTCTATTTGTCAGGGCTGAGCTCTTCCACACACACACAAGGAGAAAAACAGACAGCAGAGCAGAGAGGTCGCGGTGGAGACAGTCAGGTTAAGATAACTCCAAGAGTTGACGACAATTACTGTAAGTGCGTGCAATAAAGAATTGATGAAACATAGGAGAGCGGTTTGTCCATTTGGGCTACTGTAGGCGCAACCTGGCAACTTCCAGGGGACCCTATGTATGTACATATGGTCACAGGCAAAGTAGCGGCTATAACTAGCCAATTATCTGAAACATTCAAACTCAACCATTGTAGCAGTTCTACTACATCTTTTCCTCTGCCCTCCAAGGTCAGTGGTTCTTCACTCTCCTTGTTTACTCCTCTCACAGAGAGCGAAGTATTAGAACTCTTGACCCGTAGCCGTCCAACTACATGGCCAATGGACCCGATTCCTACGAATCTCCTCCAAGCCATTTCTCCTACCGTGGTCCCAACTCATGTGATAAATACTTCTCTGGTTTCAGGAACCTTCCCGACCACTTTCAAATGGGCTCGGGTTACACCCTTGCTCAAAAAGTCCTCACTTGACCCAACTCAAGTTGAGAATTATCGACCTGTGTCTCTTCTACCATTTTTATCCAAAACTATTGAAAGGGCAGTATTCAAACAGGTCCCAGAATTCCTCTCACGGAATGACCTCCTAGATCCATACCAGTCTGGTTTTAAGAGTGCCCACTCTACTGAAACAGCTCTTTTGTCTGTAACAGAAGCCCTAAGGGCAGCTAAAGCTGCAGCCCAATCCTCGGTTCTTATCCTGCTTGACCCATCAGCTGCCTTTGACACAGTCAACCACAGGATCCTGCTATCCGCACTCTCAGCAATGGGCATCTCGAGTAAAGCACTCCTGTGGCTCAAATCCTACCTCTCGGGGCATTCATACAATGTTTTGTGGCAAGGACAATTATCCTCCTCCCACTGCCTCTCCACAGGGGTGCCCCAAGGCTCAGTGCTAGGGCCCCTTCTCTTCTCAATTTACACCACCTTACTGGGGCCGATCATTTGCTCACACAGCTTCTCTTACCACTGCTATGCAGACGATACGCAACTCTACCTATCATTCCCACCAGGCGATCCCATCGTCTCGGCACGGATCATGGAATGTCTCTCGGACATATCTGCATGGATGAAGGCTTGCCACCTTACACTAAACCCTCTCTAAGACTGAACTCTTGGTCATTCCAGCCAAGCAATCTATCCACCATAACATCAAACTACATACTGACTCCTCAACCATCACTCCAACCAAGGTGGTGAGAAACTTGAGTGTCATGATTGATGACCAGCTGTCCTTTTCAGGGCATGTTGCTGCTGTCTCTCGGTCATGTCGCTTTGCTCTATACAACATAAGGAAAATCAGGCCGTACCTCACTCAGTACGCCACCCAGCTTCTGGTACAGGCCATGGTTATCTCTCGCCTCGACTATTGCAATGGCCTCCAAACAGGTCTTCCAGCTTGTGCGGTGAAACCCTTACAAATGGTTCAGAACGCAGCAGCGCATCTGGTTTTTGATCAGCCCAAAAGAACTTATGTCACTCCATTATTCAGTGACCTCCACTGGCTCTCCGTGGCCTCCAGAATCAAATTCAAGTCACTAATGCTTGCATACAGAGAGACTACTGGGTCTTCACCCATCTACCTAAACTCCATAATACAAACTTACGTTCCTTCTCGGCCGCTACGCTCCTCCAACAAACGCCACCTGGCTCTGCCATCTCTTTACACAAAGCAATCCCAGTCCCGGCTGTTCTCATCTGTGACACCACGATGGTTGAACGAGCTGCCACACGCCATCAGAGCAGTGAAAACTCATCTCTTCCGAGAACACTTCCTCTTATAACACCTCTAACATGCACTTCCTGTGCTCTTCTTCTTCTATCCCCTACAATTATCTTGTATTGATTGCACTTTTTTTGTTAACTCTTACTTCCTTCCCTAGGTATTTACCCCATTGATGTGATATGTACTATGAGCTCTTACTAGTATTTATTGCGGATCTTATTAGTATGTATTGTCAGTTGTAGATCTGTATTTGATGCTCTGTTGATGCTTGTATGTTGTTCCTCAAATGGAAATGGCTCATTCCAAGGTAATAAAAACATAATTGTTCCTTATGGTCTTTATACACCAATGAAAATGGTTATATGAAAATGCATTTCTGTCAATAGATTGTCTTAAGTATTACATACTGCTGAACCTTTACAAATACTGTGAATTGCCCCCAGAGCATTGAACTTGGGTTTATTAAACCTAAAGGATGGACTGTCACTTACTCGAGGTTTCCATGTTTGTTGGTTTTCAGTCATGTCTGCATTATTGAATATAAAAAAAAAATCAGTTCCTCAACGGTAAGAAGGACTTGCATCTTGACGTAAACACTACATGCCTTTTCAGGTCATATATTTAGACATATTATAGTTGGAAAAGCACAGGCTCTGCTCAAGTTAGGTGCTGTGGTTTAACGTCCCCGGTATTGTGCGTGCTTGGCTCACAGTGACAGTTAAAAAGAAAGAAGCATCGGTGTGGTTTGTGCGACGACAAGACAAAAGGTCTGCTTTAAGTACGAAACTGGAAATCATGGTAACTACAATATGACATGAACGCAAGATACGCCTCCAAACGGGCACACTTTGAACGTTAATGACTGCTTGACCTAATAGTTTGTTAAATATTTGTCTAGATGGTGGCGTTAGGTAGCCGTTTCATCCGAGCCACAGGCCTGAATCCTACGGTCACTGACGTACCGGTTGGCTAAATACGTTTTACAATAACACACAAACGCAAAACATTCGACATGTTGCCTGTGTTTACAAAACAACCAAAATGTTTTGCTGTGTTTACTTTCCAACGTTAAACACGAACTGTTTGCGAGCCAACGAATGGCTACACAAGCCTGGCGTGCTTCTGCTAGCAACAGCTAACGTTGACTTCAGGAGGGCCCGGTTGAAAACACACGCACACCACGAGTTTTTTGGTTAACAAGCCGTTAACCGTGTTTCACTCCGGGGTTTTACAAAAATCATTTTGTTTCATACCTTCCGTGTATATCGTGCAGCTTCGATGTGCTCAAACGTATCCTCGGGTTGTTAGCAGGAAGGCTTTCTCAGACGCCTACACGAAACGGTAAAGACTTCCGGTTTTGGTGCCCACATTTCAGAGTAAAAGCTCGAATGTTTGAAGACAATCAGAATCCAGTCCAGCCAATCTTCTGTGTTTACATTTAACTAGAAATGGCTTAAATAAGATAGTATTTGAAAACATCCTTTTTATTTGCATTAATTGCATTGAATTGTTTGTTCTCAATTAATCATTTTGTCGCTATAATAGTAAAATCAGTAGCAACAATTAATTTAGTTTCTCAGAAATTGTGGTAGGCATGTTTTCATTAAACAGTTGAGAATTATTAGGGATTAATCGATAATGGGAATTTTCAACTTGTTCATGATTTAGTAGTTTGGTTCACAGGCGCAGGCACTTTTATTTGAAGAAACGAATCAGACTTCTTGTTAATATTGTGTGATGCTGCAATAATTTGTCCTAAATAAAAGCTTTGATTGAATTTAGGTAAGACAGGTAGGTTTGTATTTCACTATAATTTGTCTTAAAAGTCATGTCTTAACCCTTAACCGCAGCATTGCTATCTTCTTGTCTACAGACTACAAGTCACATTTTAACAAGTTTGCCTAATATTTGGAAACCAAGGCCACACAATTAAATTAATCTTAATATCAGTACACTCTAAGAAACAGTGATGGCTATGTAGTTTATTTAAAAACCAGAGGGATAGGTGTGTTATCATTATTCTGCCACAAAACGGCGCTATTCTCACAGGAATAGTTTAGTTTATTTAGGCACCAATATTATTTAAAATTCCCTATAGAATATTTTTTTCTTGGTTTCTGTCACCTTTTCCCACAAACCTCTCTGAATATTTACTACACATGCTGATATAAAAGAATATGTTGTAATAACTCCCTTCCAGATAAGATAAGATAAGGTAAGATAACAGACAAGATAAAGTGCTTTTCATGTTTGCTTCAAATGTGATTGAGAAATTTGAGTGAGCAAATTTTGAGGTAAAAGACCTGAGAAATGAGGAAAGGTTTATTGTTCTTTTGAAAACACGCCTTCTCTACTTTACAATTTGAACCTGAGGTTATGTCAAATGTCAGAGTTATGTAAACCCTAAAAAGAAGGTGATAAACCCTCCTCCTGCAAATAAAATAAAAAGGATAAGTCGATGATGCCAGGCAATCACTTTCCAACACATATCCGGATTCCCCAATTGGATTTGGGGTCACACAACCAGCATACCACATATCCTACGCTCAGAGATACGCCAGCCTATGAGCTTACAGTCTTTAATAATAAACAGCTATTGACTTTACAGACTGTTGAATCAACAGGTTATCAAAAGGTGATGATGAATATTTTCATTAAAGGATCATTCTCTGTTTGGTATTGCAGCAAATTATGAATGTATCCCCTTTTATCCCCTCCCTCGGACCACAGGGCTTAACGCCTGACCACGACACAACAGCTGACTGGCAGCTCTCCGGCCATGTGTGTGTGTCTGTGTGTGTATGAAGGAGTGTGTGTTAATGTGTGTCTGGGAGGGGAGGTTGAGCCAATAGATGTTCAGTTTTATTTTCGGCTGTCATCGCTACCCTGACAGAGGCCTGGTCTCATAGCGGTGACCTCACCACGGAGAGCGCACACACACACTAGGACGTATAGGCATGTGTGGAGACATCAGGGCAGATTTAGAAAAAGGACTTGGTCACAAATTTGATCTTTATTTCTTCATACACATTCACACTTACATGCACATATCTAAAGTTCTCCCGTATAATATCAAGTTCTATGACCATTTAATTATTATTTGCTTCCTTCCCTTTACTCAAACCTTCAGACTACAGTGTGACATCGTTTGTGTGTCTGCATGTTCAGCAACTTGATGCAGCTCTGCTGGTGTCTATGAGCTCAAGTCAAGTCCTCAAGTCCCCATGTTCAACTCATCTCACCTCATGCCAAGATGAAGTCCCTATATGTAGTATTATCTAAAACAGAGGTTTTCAAAGTGTGAGGTGGGCCTTGATCCCTGGTGTTTTTTAGGAGAGTCTCAGTGAAAAGGAAGTGAAAACATATTAGGCTACATTACTTATCAAAAGGAGATCACATAGAATAGCCTATATGTTTGTGATTTGGTTAAAGAGTGAGTTCAGAGATACAATAGATTTCAGGAACAGTTTTTCCCACTTCAGATTCTGAAACTAATAAACGCTTTAGGAAACACCTTTTTTAAATGTATTTGGTATAGTCTGAAGTTATGTCAAACAGCAATATTGGGCTATCTTGACTCAATTGTTTAGTATCTATGGGATCAAATGACATAATATTATGATCTCCTAGGCCTCCAGGCTTGGTCTGAGAGGAGGCCCACGGGCTAATACCTTGAAAACCCCTGATCTAAAATATTAAACTGCAAGTGACAACTAAATACTACAATGTAAAACTGTATAATTCAATTCATCCATCCATCGTCAACCGGGAGCCAATCCCAGCTGGCATTGGGCAAAAGGGGGTACACCCTGGACAGGTTACCACATAGACAAACAACCACTCACGCCTAAGGACAATTTTTAGGGTCACCAATTAGCCTAGCCCGCCTGTCTTTGGACAGTGGGAAGAAGCCGGAGCACCCAGAAAGAACATCCAAACTCCACACAGAAAGACCAGGGAAACCAGGGTTTGAACCCACAACCTTCTTGCTGTGAGGCAACAGTGCTAACCACTGCACTACTGTGCCACTATCGTGTAATTCAATTCAATTTTATTTATATAGCGCCAAATCACAACAACAGTTCTCACAGCGCTTTTCATAAAAGAGCAGGTCCAGACCATACTCTGTGATGTTATTTACAGAAGCCCAACAGTTCCCACCAAGAGCAAGCACAGGGATGGTTCAGGACTCACCTGAGCCAGCCCTAACTATAAGCTTTATCAAAGAGGAAAGTCTTAAGCCTACTCTTAAATGTGGAGATGGTGTCTTCCTCCTGAGCTCTTTAAGATAAGATGGTGCCTGACCATTAAGAGCTTTGTAGGTAAGAAGAATGATTTTAAATTCTATTCTGGATTTTACTGGAAGCCAATGCAGAGAGGCTAAGACAGGAGAAATGTGATCTCTTTTCCTGGTTCCTGTCAGAACACGTGCTGCAGCATTCTGGATCAGCTGAAGAGTCTTAATGGACTTTTTCGAGCGGCTTGATAATAAAGAATTGCAGTAATCCATCCTAGAAGTAACAAATGCATGGACTAGTTTTTCTGCATCATTTTTAGACAGGATATTCCTGATTTTCGCAATATTACGTAGGTGAAAAAAGGCGGTCCTTGAAATTTGCTTCATGTGAGACTTAAACGACATGTCCTGATCAAAGATAACTCCAAGATTCCTCACAGTGGTGCTGGAGGCCAGGGCGATGCCATCAAGGGAAACTATATCTTTAGACAATGCGTCACGGAGGTGCTTAGGCCCCAGAGCAATAACTTCAGTTTTATCTGAGTTTAACATTAGAAAATTACAGGTCATCCAGATTTTAACATCCTGAAGGCACATTTGAAGTTTAGCTAACTGATTAGTTTCATCTGGCTTGATCGATAGATATAACTGAGTATCATCTGCATAACAATTAAAGTTTATAGAATATTTTCTGATTATATATGCTTCCTTTAGGCAATATTAAGTGAAGAGGATTGGTTCGAGGACAGATCCTTGAGGAACTCCATGATTAACTTTGGCGTGCATGGAGGACTCATCGTTAACATGTACAAACTGAAATCAATCTGATAAATAGGACTTAAACCAGCTTAGAGAGGTTTCTTTAATGCCAATGAAAAGTTCCAGTCTCTGCAATAGGATCTGATGGTCAATGGTATCAAATGCAGCACTAAGATCTAATAAAACCAGTACAGAGACAAGTCCTTTGTCTGATGCAATAAGAAGGTCGTAATTTTCACCAGTGCTGTCTCTGTGCTATGATGAGCTCTAAATCCTGACTGAAAATCCTCAAATAAACTATTGCTCTGTAGAAAGTCAGCTGTTAAGCAACTGCTTTCTCCAGGACCCTAGAGAGAAATGGAAGGTTAGATATAGGTCTATAGTTGGCTAAAACATCCAGATCAAGTTTGGGCTTTTTAAGAAGAGGTTTAATTACAGCTACTTTAAAGTACTGTGGTACATAGCCTGTTGATAGAGATAGATTGATCATATCTAGTATAGAAGTGCTGACTAAGGGTAAAACATCTTTAAGCAACCTAGTCGGGATGGGGTCTAAGAGGCAGGTTGATGGTTTAGATGAAGAAATTATTGAAGTTAGTTGGGAAAGATTGAGGGAAGCAAAGCAGATTAAACATATATCTGGTTTTACAGCTGTTTCTAAGGTTCCTGAGTTTAGAGATAAGTTGGTGCCAGTTGAGGGCAGGTCTTGGTGAATTTTGTTTCTAATAGTTAGAATTTTATCATTAAGGAAGCTCATGAAGTCATAACTACTGAGAGCTATGGGAATACTTGGCTCAATAGAGCTGTAACTCTCTGTCAGCCTGGCTACAGTGCTGAAAAGAAACCTGGGGTTGTTCCTATTTTCCTCTATTAATGACGAGTAGTACGCTGCTCTGGTATTACGGAGGGCCTTCCTATAAGTTTTAAGACTATCTTGCCAAATTAAACGAGAATTTTTCAGTTTGGTGGAACGCCAATTCCTCTCAAGTTTCCGCGATATTTGCTTTAATTTGCAAGTTTCAGTATTATACCATGGAGCTAACCGTCTTTGTTGTATTATTTTATTTTTTAGAGGGGCTACAGAGTCGAGTGTCATTCGCAGCGAGCCTGCAGTACACTATAACAAAAAAAAAAAGATTAATATCAATATTCATATAAGATAAATACTGCTTATAGAATTTGATTAATTTAATATATCTGACTTGATCTTGACCCTGTTATTATAATCTCTATTATTGTCGGGAAGTACAGAGAATTTCAACAAATACAACAAAAATTGTTTCTGAAATAAACTGCCTACCCCAGCTTTAATCATTTGAAACAAGTATTTTAAAGTCTAATCCATTTAAAAACAAATTAGAAAATGCTAAGCTATTAAAACCCTAACAATCAATCTTAAAAAAATAGTTCCTGGGTTTAAATATTTTTATCAGTGTAAACCACATTTAGCTTCATTAGAATGCTGAAAACATTTTTGTTTCTTATCTCACAATGTTACCAGTGCTACTCAGATTGTTTAGCTGTGATCTTAATGATGAATGCTCCATGTCAAACACAAATACATACGAAAGCATTCGTGTGTCTCCACATGAATGTGCAGCATCTAACTCCCCCTCCCAATAACTCACGGTCAGATCCCCTCTAATGATCTCAACAATTCCGCCTGGAGGTAACCTGACCCCAGATTAGTGACGATGAACAGTGACTGCTGCCATGATTGACGAGGAATGTGTAATATCAATTTACCATCTGTCTTCAACCTCTGGATCTTTCCAGAACAAACATGGCTCCTATTTCCTCAACTTGGCAAAACTGAAAATCTGAGCAGGGAAGTTTACCAAAGAATGTTTTACCGTCCCAACATAATGACTGACAAGATGTGGCTGAGCAAGGCACTCGTCCTTCAGCCTATCAAATACACCACAGTGGTTGTGCTCACATTCATTTCATAGTCTCGGTTAGTGTTAATATTGCTATAGCTGCCGTTTTCTCAGAAGAACTCCACGTTTTATGTTATTCAAAGTTTTGGAAATGAGTGCTGTGTACAAATTTACCTCCAAAAGCTTATTTTATTGGTTTTCAGCAAGTTGCCTTGTTTGTAAAATATGCAAAAGTCCCTGATAAACATCAGGGCGAGTTCAGCGCCAACAAAATGTATTCAACCCTGGTCAAAACACCGATGACTCATCGTCCTAATAGGCCAATCAGGTTAAAGATGCCCACATGCTTTTTTTAGGCCACCATGTTGGTTTCCATCTGCCTAGTGTTTGTTTGTTTTGTTTTTGGTGTTGTTGTTAATTTCAAATATTTATTTTAAAATGCATTGCTGATTGCTGCCTATTTTAGGTGCTCGCTTGTGATTGGCCTTTTCAAGGGCGGATCAGTTTATGCTAGTGTTGTTTTTAAAGTGACACCGTGTAACTTCTGACTAACACCATGGCCACTCGTGGTAATTACAGAATAATGGCAAATGCTAAAGCCTCAGCAGTGACTCAGCAATCTCTGTTATAAAGCAACATCTGTCTATAGTTGGCTAACGTTAGCTAACATTAGCTATCAAATACACCGCAGTGGCTAACATTAGCCATGAGCTAATGGTCACGAGACCAAAAAAGGCTGCAGCAGCAAAACCTCTGAATGTAAAATTCAGCAAAGTTGTGTTTTATTGGTTATAATTTATACTTTTCATTTACAAGGGAAAGAACATGTTGAATCCTCTTTAGTCTTGCTTTAAGATATTGGCTAGTCATGCTTAAATGGCCTCTTGGACTTAGTTTGACTTACAAATGTGGCTCAATCTAGCTTTTTTTCTCTAATTAGTTTTTCCTGTGCTTGGGTGACTAAACTTATTTCCCCCTTGGAGATTATCAAAGTTATTTGTCTATCTACGCTGTGCAGAGTCATTGTATGTGTGCTGTGCTTATTATCACCCCTTTTAGCCACCCACCCTCACCCAACATGCCCGCCCGGCGTCCTTTGACAGGCAGCTTCCAGTTTATGAGTGTTACCTCAGCGTCTCCTGGGAGTCACTGCGCCCTCTGCAACACACCCAGCGACAGAAAGATGGGTTAAAACCATCCTGCGCCGGGGGACAGGGAGTGCATATGGTAACCCACACCAGGCAAACCCGGCTGCTACACACGTCAGGGTCATAAATCTCTCTGCAGCATTGGCGGGTTGATTTTTTTGACGGATTTTGATTTGAAGGTGGAGACAAGAAGAGCCGAGGGAAGAGGAGGACAGGGTGACTCTGGTTGAAATTACACCTTCTTTAAGAAAAGTTTAACTTCTGTTTTATGATTTGGGTTCTATATTTTTCTTTTTAAACATAATATTCATAATTCTTTGATTTGATAGGTAGGCTTTTTTACTTCTCCCTGCAGACCAATAGAATAAATATAAGAATAAATGTTATCTTGATGTCATTTGATTCAAAAAAGTTCAATACCATATTTCCTTAAAATATGATGAGGATATAAGTGTGTGAGACTCTTTAATTCAACATCTTATAGGACAGAATTCCTCATGTTTCAATTCATTTCTGCAGTCTTTAACAATTCTACAACCTGTATTTGCTTCCCTGTGTGTATTTGTAAGTGTTTTTGCATGTGGGATACTGTGAGAGCTGCTGCCATTCTCTGAGGAGCAGTTAACAGAGGATCTAACTAGCACTGATGAAAATAAATCACCACTGGCTCAAACAGAGAGTTGCAGTCACTCAGCACCATGAGATGTGTGTGTGTGTGTGTGTGTGTGGTAAAGGGCTAGGGGATGCATTATGTCATTGAGATGTCCCCACGGGTATAGAGGAATAAACTTGTGTGTGTGTACACACGTGCAAGTCTTCACACAGAGAAATAGTTTATTTGTCCTTGGACTGTGTGTATGTGCAGAGATGTAATGAGATATTTTTAGTGGTGGCATCGACATATCATAATTTTATGTTTCAGTCCCCTTCAGAATGTGCATGTGATGTGTTGGTAATAAATACTGAACGTGTTTTAAGTATGGGCGAGTCCAGGTTAAATTTAAAGTCAAAGACAGGTCAAAGACAAGTCTCATTACTTGTGAAAGCATGTCAAAACTCACAATTCTGCCTGCCAGGATTTCTGTGTCTCAGTGTCTGTTTTTTTTTTCTTTTTAAGTCTCAAGCAGAAGCAGCAGTTTCAGGTCCTCATTTTTATGACTCAGTTGTGGCTCGCATCCCGGCCGGGTCTCCAGTCCCAGCTGTTAGAAAGTTCAAACTTGGCCAAGTTATAACCCGAGTGTTTACTACCTGGAGATTTATGCATCACTAAATAAAAACAAGTCACACCGCACAAGCTACTGCTTACACAGAGATAAGTTGTTGCTAAACATATACACCTATCACTGTGTAAATGTTAAGTAGCTAACTGAACCAAATGACAAAGCTAACGTTGCTATATGTTTAGATCTGTTTAGAGTGAAGAGTAAAAGAGGTATGGGCAACATATCAATTGAGTACAATGCTGTTTAATAATCACGTAAACTGGGAAGATTTTATGAATAATATCTCATAAATTACATGAGGCTACTCCTCCCTATGTAGATTTTGTCGCTTTTATAACAACGTCACTTGACGTCCTCGTTTGCTTGTGTCATAATTACTACAGCTGCTAGAGGGCTTTGTCACTTGAACATAAATGTTTTGGGGAATTAGCTGAAACGACCGTTGAGTCTCGTCAGAAGCTCTAAACACATATCACTGGTGGAGAAGTAGATTATACTGCAGGAACGGTTTACAATGTTTCTATGATTGTTACTTAATATTTGTAAATAAAAAATTAGAAGTAAAAGTATTCAGTGCTATACATTATATCATTAGATTATTATTACTTATGCATAAAAACAGGATTTTACCGCTAGTTGTTGAGGTGGAGCTCATTTTTAACTATTTTGTATCTGACTGCAACTAATAAATATTTTCATTATGGATTTATCTGCTTATTATTTCCTACATTAATCCATTGAGTGTTTGGTTTGTAAAAATTCAGAAGATAGTGAGAAATGGCGTCACAATTGCCCAGACCCAAAAGTGACACCTTAATAATGCTTGTTTTGTCCAACTATTTAATCAACTAATTGTTTTAGCTGTACTTGTATAAAACGTTGGGCAGTTTAATTTAAAGCAACATACTTTATTTTAGCCCTTTGCATGTTTTGTGTGCAATAATCTTATTTTATAAAGTTGCTCAACCTGATAAATGAAGTAGAAGCAGAAAGTGGCCTAAAAATAAAATACTCATGGAAAGTACAAGTACCTCACATTTGTACAGTACTTGAGTAAATGTACTTAGTTCCACCACTGTCTGTGGTTCACAACAGTCCTCAACAAGCCTCCAGGAGGTGAATATTTAATACTCAAAAGGCAGATTTGTGGTTGAGTGTTTTTTTTTAAAAGCCACTACTACACTAAAAGCCATTACTAGAAACAATGAACGTCACACAAGTAGGAATATGACTAGTTACAAAAGTCTGAGAAGAAGAATTCTTTCATGTAAAATCTTAGTCTTATATTTTTCTCTCTGACCTCACAGGGAGCTCGAATGAGAAGGACAGCTGAAAATGATCGCAATACTGCATCATGTAGCAGAGTGTGAATATGTGTGTGTGTGTGTGTGTGTGTGTGTGTCTAGTTCGAGTTACATCATCACAACTCGGCTTTATTTACAGCTGAGGCGAGTTTTCATCACTGCTGAGGTATGTGTCATTCCTTTTCAGACACACTCAAAATATATTTGACACCGTATCAACTGATACGGTGAGCTGGCTTTAAGACTTTTACTATTTTAGGAGATTAAAAATATAAATAAACCGAGTCAAAGAAAGCAATAGAGAGATAAGAAAGATCAGGGATTTATTTTCTATTTTTGTCTTTTTTATGATTTCAACCTGTGCAAATAAACTCAAATCTAAGCTGAATCCTTCTGGACAACAAAAAACAAAAGAGTAGTTTTTTCTGTTCCCTTGTCTTTTCCATAGCCTCTCTACCCTCTCCCTTTTTTCTGGCACGTACTCAATTTAAAATTCTTGTCAAAGGCTTTGTACTGTGAAGTCCTGTCCACAGTCATCACACTTACTAACCTGATTCTGAGGCTAGACTGGCTGGTTGACCCAGAAACTCTTTTCACAACTGGATGAGCTAATGGAGTCCCACACAAAGTGACCTGATCGTCCAGAGATCGCTCTGCTCAAACACACAGTGTATAATTCAACACAACCCTGTACTGAAGTGACTTTATTTCCAAAACACCATACATGATGCTTGCTGTTGATGTTTTACTTTAATGAAACATATCCTGCTTTCACGATCCACTCTGGCGCTGCTAGAAATACCTGGTCATGAGATTCCAGCATCTGTATCTAAACAAAATCAAAGGTTTTCCTTTTAAGCACTTTACAGCACAATGTTTTTAATCAGCTGTGAGTGTCACCAAATGAGACCCATCACACTCATGAGCACCCAAATAAACAAACAATGTTGTATCATTTAGATTTTCCTTTATTTGAGAGGGTACAAATATGGACTAATGTTACTCCAAAGACACTGCATGCTAATACAACTTTTCTCTTATATTTCCAGATATGTATATTGCAGTTTTGAGAGGGCACTGTGCAATTAAACTAAGGCTCCAGCTTGGGTTCGGGAGGCAGACACCATCTCCACATTTAAGAGTAGGCTTAAGACTTCTCTCTTTGATAAAGCTTATAGGGCTGCTGGCTCAGGTGAGTTCTGAACCATCCCTAAGTTATGCTGCTATATGCATAGATTGCTGAAGGACTTCCCATGATGCACTGAGCTCCTCTCTCCTCCTCTCCATCTGTATGCATTCTTAGCCCATTAATTCATGTTTTTAACTCGACTTCATCCCTTTCATGTAGTTTTGTGCTTTCTCGTCCATCTCTTCTCTCCATCTCTCACTTTCTGTTGTGAATTGGCACTATATGAATGACACTGACTTGAACTGAATTGTATGAGTTAGTAACGTTACTGTAAATAAAATAAAGATGTGAGTTGAGGTATTCAGATGGTTTTGATAAGAACGGTCAACGAAAAGTAACCTGCCTTGTAAGCGTCCATCTCCTCTTTCCTTCTATTGCTTTCTGCAGGTGTTTCTTGCTCTGGATCTGCAGTTGCGGGTTTCCTGATGCCATCATGTTTCTGTTCAATATTTGTTTGTACAATTATTATTATTAGTCCTATTTTTATATCATTAATTTTGCCATCATTGTTAGGACTATTGTTGTTTTTGTCTGTACCACTGCCACTTTTACTGTTTTTGTATTTCTGTGTGCATATTATGTTGAGCTGCTTCTCACTCTCAAAGTCTAGAAACAGCTAGCACTCAAACTAAATCCATCTGTCAGCGCCTCTAAGGCTCGCTAATTAGCAAGTACAAGAATCCATGTAGAATCAACATTTCTTGTCTGGGACCAGTAACTGTAAAAATAAAAACGCTATAAAAAGAGAAATTGACATTTTTACTCTGAGGTTTTTGTACTGATTACCCATTGCAATCGACAGAACACATCATTAAATGTTTTAAGAAAATTATATTTATATGCAAGTCCGCCCATTACAAGAGCCCACACAGTTTGCTTTTAGAAAAAGGGTTGGAGTTGTTGATGAACCTTTCTCTGGATCCCCTGTGATGCTAAACTTGACAGTAACAGTGGAACCAGTAAAAACAGCGATACTGGAGGAAGCTTGCGTGGAACGTTGTGTTAAAGTGTTAACGGTCAACAGGTGGGAGAGAACACAGTGAGAGGAGAACAGGACACTGACAAACAAAAGTGTAAAGTTAAGGAGAAGTGTTTCTACATTAAATAGAAATTACGAAATGATAAACAACGGTGAAGTAAACACACACAGTGTGACAATCACACCAGTCACATTCCAAAAACTGAAACCCTCTCAAACATTTATGAGGTGTCATATGTGTAGGCTAAATGAAATGTCTTCATGGAGACAGCATTACTGAGGCTGCAGTGAGGTCAGTGTGTTTTTGAATTAAGGGAGTTTTTAGTTTCCACAGTTTCCTCAATGTGTTGTTTTCCCACTTTGGTTTAAGTTCAGGATGCAGCTGAGCTCAACTTAATTTCAACTTTTATGATTCAAACCGAGGGAATCTCAATCCATTTTTGCCCAATAATCTCTCCTAATACTGGCATCCCCGACCAGTAATTAAGACCTAGCTAATTTCGTAGTCGTTCTAGAATAACAATGGATCAAATTACTATTTGTAGCGTGTAAAATGGTCACTTGAGTGAGTACTAAAGGTGTATCTGTTTTTTAATTAACAATAAATATAGGAACGTGTTCTGTAAATAGTTATTTTACTATTGTGTTCAAAACTTTGCTCTGAAGCTCAATTCTGAGGCTGTTCTGTTAATAGTTTTCTAATAAACATAGCAACCTCTGATCAACCCATATCAATATCAGGCTTCAAGATGGAGTAATTCTTATCCAGCACGTCTTTTGTGAAATTCAGCAAATATCTCCTCATAGTCCACTAGCGGCTCGTTCTGTGTGTGCACTGATAGAGAGAGATCCAGTGTTTGTAAGCAGCCCTGGCTCTGTAAATAGGAAATAAACAAAGAGGGCTGCACCCTGCCACACATCACTATTCCAGCGGTGGTTATTTCAGCTTACTTTCTAGTTTGTCAGAATATGCTATTGTTGTGATGTTAGCTATTGTAGCAGGAGAGTTGTGAGTATCGATGTTTGGAGCTGGCGTGCTGGCTCTGGGACCGTCTTCTTCACTCTGCATGTTAACTTTGCAGCAGGAACTGCAGTGATGATAGACATAACCCAGGCAAATAAGGAAAACATCTTCACCAATTTGACAAAGTGTTAAATAAAAATAGTGCATAAACAGAAAACACAAACAAATATAAAAACGCTGTTTATCACTTGTGTGTCCTCTGGAAACATTCTATTGTTGTCTGTGCTACTTGCAGTATTTCTGGTATTTCTGGGTATGTTTTCTATATTTCTTATAAATACTGTGTTGTGAAATTGGTGAAGACGTTTTCTTAATTTGCTTGCGTTCTGCATCCGTTTTCTGTGCAGCGCGTAGCTGTCATGCGTTGTGCATTAGGCCACTATACACCACCTAAACCAAGCCATTTTTGTGCATTAACCAAACCTAACCTTAACCATAGTGGTATCAGATCAGATGACACTCATTGTGTTGTTTTGGAGGGTAGTTTCAATTGTATTTTGCTGTTCAATTTGGAGGACTTGTTTACTGACTAGCTGTTTGCTAGCTGTGACACAAACTTCAAACCTTCAACCTTTGCCACCAATGTGTGTGTAAATGCCCATGCAACCATGCATTTATACTTGTGCGTCCCTCATTCTGCAATTACACCCCCAAACGCTAGTATATGCTATAGCGTCCACTGTGTTGACTTTTGCCGGCCGAGCAGGCTAACTTTGGCCCTCTGCTAAACCGAAATTGTTGAGCTTCTGTAAATAACACCACAGAGTACGGTCTAGACCTGCTCTTTTATGAAAAGCGTTGTGAGTTAACTGTTGTTGTGATTTGGCGCTATATAAATAAAATTGAATTGAAATTGAATTGACATTTCTAACGGGAATGGGGGTAAAAATGTAAATGTGCGGCTGGTGTAGCCTTTTCAAATGTTATCAACCAAGTGGATCACATTCTGATTTCGCCCGGGTTGTGACAGTCAAATATATTTATCCACCATGTTACAGCCGCTGTTTTGGCCGATCGTAAAAGTTACTTCAAAACATGGGCACTTCCTGTTGGCTCGAAGGCATTGCGAGGCTACCCAGCCGACCAATCACAGTGCTTACAGTCCGCGTCGCCTTGATGTGTAGTTACATTTTTGAGGAGGTGCACGTCAGGCTGCGGCGTAGGCTAGGGGGCTACGCAGACGCAGAAGTATAGAAGTAACTTCTGCACTTAAGAGAGAGGTGATGATAAGAGATCCAAATGAAAAGCTCAAATATAGCCGACAGGCCGTTACTTTAATATAAATCTTAACAAAGCAATAATGAGGAACAGAAACACCCCAAAACTCTGTTTGTTTGTGTGTGTGTGGCTGTAAATCAGGCTTTATATATAAAATGTGATACAAGCATCAGATGACAGAGCTCTGATAAAACCTGAAAATAGAGACATGGAGGACATGAAGGTAAATCAGATTTACTCTCGCACACACACATAAACACTCCTAAATTCGGCCGTCTAAATCCACAGCAACATGGAGCTCAGAGCAAAGCCTTGCTTCAGACCAAAGCTATTTCACACCTTGCATAAAAAACATCCCCCTCTCACGCCCACACAGACACATTTACTCTTTTTTCTATCCACCTTTACTTTCTCACACGTTTATTGCTTAATTGTGGCCCCAGTCCTTTCTCTTATTATCGCTTTTTCCCTCTCTTCCGCTTTAGATCACATAATGCTCACACAAACTCACTCAGTGGAGAGTCTTCTTGTGTTTACTTCCCTTTATACTAACATCCCATCAAAACCCAGCCAAGACCCATAATGGCCTCAAGGCATGGCGTGGTTACACACACACACACACACACACAAAGTAATAAATGCCTCCCGAGTGTCCCGGCTGTCCGAGGAAAACTATTAAAAGCTTTTTGGAATTAACGCTTCCATCATTAAAGACTTTGTACTACCAAACAACTGCTTTTAATATTTTGTGAGACTATGAAACAGAAGAATAGTTAAACAAACATGAGCCCTTGTCCTTAAAAGTAATGGGGCAGTAGTGTCATACAAATGCCAGTACTAGTAGTTGCCATAGTTGGCAGGCTGAAACTCTACAGCATGTATAACCTCACATTTAAAGACTGTTTTTCTAAAAAAATTTAAGACCTTTGTAAATGAAATTTAATACTTTTAAGGCCTTATTTTTACACTATTAAATTAAAGACTTTTCTAATACTTTTA
The DNA here is from genome assembly GCF_014851395.1 of Micropterus salmoides. Classification (NCBI taxonomy): domain Eukaryota; kingdom Metazoa; phylum Chordata; class Actinopteri; order Centrarchiformes; family Centrarchidae; genus Micropterus; species Micropterus salmoides. Next base: position 33,106,557 of record NW_024041150.1, read on the forward strand.
AGACCCTGCGGGTAACCTGTAAATGGTTTTAGGTCAGTGGCTTTAATGTGGTTTTTCAACTTTAGTGGCCAGTAAATGTGCCTGTATGCGGAAATGAATTTAGTTTTCTTGTTTATTAAAAAGATAAATAAATGCTTGCATGCAGGAATGACTGCAAGAGTAAGTAAGTGAATGAATGGATGAATGAATAAATTATCTAAAGCAAATCAAGTAAACTAAACTGAAATGAATGGCAACAAGTGAGGCCTCTGGTGAAAATGCAGAGCAAAGGTGAAGTGAAAAAGTTGTCACAAGACTTTAAAGTTGATTTTGTTGGTGATGATGATTTATGATTTGTGTCTGAACATCTTAAAGAGGTGGTAATATGCTCATTTTCAGGTTCATAATCTTATTTATGGGTTTTACCAGAACAGGTTTACATGGTTTACATGACTACTAGCCAATCAGAAGCAGAGAAGGGCAGGCCAATGACAAGCCGGTAAACATGGTTTAGTTTCAGCTGTACATTTTGCCGACCAGCTTGGCAACATCGACTGGAGCAAGAGCTTCAGAGTGGTGAGTTATTAATCTGTAACAAATGTATCTTTAATTCATAAAGTTTTAACTGACCTCTGGCTCTACATCACAGTAACAACTTTATGTCCATTGACTGCCTGGAGGGTAGCTAGTGTTTGGAAGGGAGAGAAGAGTTGTGCTGCAGATCAGTGTTTTTCCAGGGATGAAAGGGAAGTGGCTGGACTACAAACGAGCTGTTTTCAGGCAGTTCAGAGCAGTGTTTTCTGTGGGAGCTGGGAACTCCCTTTGGGGTGGACTTAGGTTTGCAAAGTGAAAAAGCCCAATTACATGCACAAAAAAGGTACCTACCTCAATAAAGGAGAGGGAAAAAGCCATAAAGCATAATATCACCTCTTTAAGTCCCGTCCAGGCTCTCAGGCAGCTACCAAAATTAGGGGAGCAAAGTAACATCTCCATCCAAATATGCTTTTTGGATAGAAAACAATAATGGATTGTATGCTAAGCATGCAGAATAGGGTTTAGATGACTCAAGAAGCTAACCAAATGGTCTTACCGAAACCATCTTTAACTAAAAGCAGGTCACTGGTAAAGGTTGTTGAGCACTATTTTGACATCCAATAATAAATGTCCTACAGTTACGACTAGAGTTTGGTTTCTTCGGCCCAAATTAGAATGGAAATGTTTGACAATTCTTTGAATAATTTTGGTCCGTCTCTGTTCACTGTACCCAATTACAAATTCCAGGTTTTGTAATCCAAGCTAAGCATGACTGAACTGTCTATGCTTTTAACCTTTACTGTTACTGCTGCTCTGATTTAATTATGTCCCGCTTAGCTTTTCAATGCTATCAGTAGGCTACAGGATACAGTACCTACATCAATTTTGTTCTAACTGACTTTCCTGTACTTGGTTTGGATCACATAAACCTAAAACAATTTGTTGTTTCTTTGTGCAAAACTGGCACCGCTCTCTCTGGATGAATGAATTAAAGCTAAATCACTTGAACAAATCTATGGAAACCTGTGTTTGGTCTGTGCCTGGACAGTATGCGTGATATGCATAGCTGAAGAAAACATTCAAAGCCTTGGATTTAGACAGATGAGACCCCCACACATAGGCTCCATAACACTAATACACACAGTTGTCTTCTGGTTTTAGTTATAGGGTCTGCAGGTTTCGCCAGGGTTAATACCAGAAGACTATTTCACACTTGCTAATTGCTCCATATGCACACATGGCCATACAAGAATGTAGTCACTTAAGACTCAGTGTGGATAGAAGACAACACAACCAACATATTCAATTTTCCATGGCTGACACTTATTCAGCCTGTTTTAAGTTTGACTTAATTCTACTGTACAAGAAAATGAAGTGTTTCAACAACTGATGCAACAACAGAAGAGAGGGGGAAAAAATATAAATTTTGCTTATGCTCCTTTCCTGAAACAGGTCACAGGTGAAACAAGTGAAATCCAATTATTTTGCCAAATTAAGTAAGTAAAATGTTCTCTCGCATTCATTACATTGCTTTTGTGGTAATTATTTAGCTGGAACTTGAGCTAAACGTTGCAAGCTAGCCAGTTGAGTCATAAAACGTATTTCCTTTTAGTTTTAATAGAAATAAGTTCTCCTATTTAGCTTACGTAGGTAGCTAGCAAGCAAATGTTAGTTAGCCAGTATAACCTGTCTCGCTTAAGAAGACTGTGTCTGCTAATACTTCATTTTATTTTATTTAGGATATATACAGCCAATTCACTACAACAGTAATGCTTTTCATATAGACCAGGTCTAGATACTCTTTGTGCTATTATTTACAGAGACCCAACAATTCCCACCATGAGCAAGCACGAGGCAACAGAGGCAAGGAAAAACTTCCTTCTAAGAGGCAGAAACCTCGAGCAGAACCATGGCTCAGGGTGGGCGGCCATCTGCCCCGACCGGTTGGGGTTAGTGTACTGTACGACAAACTTGCTTTCGTGTTTTCGTTTTAGCAGGCAGAGGTTAACAAATGTCTGGCTAATGTTTCAAACATAGCAAGCAAAGTTACCAACCCCCCCCTCTTTTAGTTTCTTAAAGAAATTAAATTCTCCCACCATGAGTCAGCTACGTAATTGTCATGATAAAGTGAGAAAAAATAGGTGGGCAGGGACCGGAGAAAGACTGTTACGTTAGCTAAATAGGTTACCTTACTTTTAATTCATTCATCTCTTCAGAAATTATTGTGAACATGTTTACTATGCAATTATTCTGTAAGGTCACCACAAATGACTGGCTTGCTTATCTTAAATGTTCACACACCTCCCGCTGTACCGGAGTGTGAAGACATGAATAAACATTTAGTTGCATGCATTGTTATGTTACTCTCTTGCACACAGAAAAAAAATACAGATTTCTGTCCTCACCGGTGTGTAGGGTTGATGATGTTGATGCTGCTGTTTGAGATGTGGTTTGTTTTACCTGCAACCAAGTTACAGGTGCTGCTGTTGATCTTAGAAGTCTTTGCGTGACCCGTGTCCGCTGAGCCCTGTTGCCAAGAACCCTGGGACTTCTTTTCCTCCAGCATGGCCAAAAATACACATACAAATATATGCACGCAGATATACAGTGCACACTCTCTTTAATCACATACACACATAGGCCTACACATGTCTACTTCTGAGTCATACACTTCCAAATCCAAAGATAAATCCCAAAATTAGGAAGTAAAACGTCTCTTGCTATTTTGCTTAAATGATATCCATGTTTAGAAAGAAAGCTGTATCATTTTCCTCTCAATAAATCCTCAGGTTTAAGTCATTCTAGAAGAATTCCTCAGGGTAAAAAAAAATCCTCCCGTAGTTTTGGAAAATTAAGGCAATGGATTCGCTTTCACCTGTTGCTTGCAATACATCCATACCAATCTGGATAATAAGTTACAAACAAATAAACAAACTTAAGTCGGTAAATCTTCCGAGCTCCCCAAAACATAAAGTCCTCCGGAGTATTCCAGAATTTCAGGCTTCCCAGAACTCAGAATTTCTGGAACTCGTTTTGGATTTCTGGGGGCTTAAAGCCATTAGTGGCTCAGCGGGATTTGAGCCACGAGAGACTGAGAGGCGAATCAGGAGATACTGCATGGCACTACACCCGTCCCTCTGAGCCAGCAGCTGGAGAGGGAGAGAGACAGGGAGAGAGAGAGACGGAGAGAGAAGCAAGCGAGGGAATCTTGAGGGCAAGAGAGGGTGGGGAACTGTCTATATGTTCTACCAATAAAAGGAGGGTCACAAGATATCAGGCTACTCGATTCCGATTTCTTTGATTGACTGTTTGCAATATTTTATACAGTGGTGTGAAAAAGTGTTTGCCCCCTTCCGGATTTTTTTTTTTTTTTTGCATGTTTGTCATACTGAAATGTTTCTGATAATCAAACAAACTGAAATATTAGACAAAGAAACAGAAGTAAACACAAAATGCACTTTTTAAATGAAGGTATTTATTATTAAGGGGAAAAAATCCAAACCTACATGGCCGTGTGTAAAAAAGTGATTGCCCCCTAAACCTAATAACTGGTTGGGCCACCCTTAAGCCTTGTACAGACTACACGACTTTCATCGTCGGCCGATGGCCGTGCTGTTCACACTACACAACTTGCCGTCTTGTGACTGACTCTGCGCGGCTCTGTCACCCGCTGCTGGTCTCCAAACCACGTTTTGTCAATAAAACACATGTGAAATGTGAAACGGGAAATGACACGAACCTACACGTGAAACAGCTGTTGTTCGTTATTATAAAGATAGCAATTATAAAGACAATAATATGGGTGAAAAAATGGATTAGCACATGCAGGTAGCAGGGATTGTCTGAGCTACAGAGAGAGCTGGGGGTGAGTAAAAAGTGTGTGACAAACTAGTTGCCTGCTCTGCCAGCTGCCTGCTCTCTTTGGTTGGATGTGGAGTCGGCCGACACTTCCAGATATTTGGCGTGTTAGATATCTGGCAGACGTCGGCGATGTGTCAGAAATGTGTTGGGGAGCCGTTTCGATGCGACGTTGTGTAATTCATACAACGACTGGCGACGGCAGATCGACCGCTGATTTATCCCTAATCGCAGCCAAATCAGGCTAAAAATCGTGTAGTGTGAACTAGGCTTTAGCAGTAACATCTGCAATCAAGCGTTTGCGTCAATGACTCTTTCACAGCCCTGTGGAGTAATTTTGACCCACTCATCTTTGCAGAATTTCTGTAATTCAACCACACTGGAGGGTTTTCAAGCTTTTACTGCTTTTTTAAGGTCATGCCACAACATCTCAATCAAATTCAGGTCAGGAATTTAATTAGGCCACTCCAAAGTCTTCATTTTGTTTTTCTTGAGCCATTCAGAGGTGGACTTGTTGGTGTGTTTTGGATCATTGTCCTGCTGCAGAACCCAAGTTCACAGATGGCAGGACATTCTCCTTCAGGATTTTTTGGTAGACAGCAGAATTCATGGTTCCATTTCCCACAGCAAGTCTTCCAGGTCCTGAAGCAGCCCCAGACCATCACACTACTAGCACCATATTTTACTGTTGTTATGAGGTTACTTTTTTTGTTACTTTTACGCCAGATGTAACGGGACACACGCTTTCCAAAAAGTTCAACTTTTGTCTCATCAGTATTTTCCCAAAAGTCTCGAGATCATCAGGTGTGTGTGGAGCAGACAAACCCAGACTCCCTTGTTATTGTTCTCGGTGACTTTAACAGGGGAAATCTCAGCCATGAACTCCCCAAATACAGACAGTTTATAAAGTGCCCAACCAGAGAGGGGAACACTTTGTATCACTGCTATACCACAGTTAGCAGTGCCTTTCACGCCGTTACACGCACTCCACTGGCACACTCTGATCATGTGATGGTCCATCCGATTCCTTCTTACAGGCAAAATTTAAAGTTGTGTAAATCTGTAGTGAGGACATCAAAGAAGTGGACAAGTGAGGCTGATGAGGATCTTCAGGCGTGTTTGGACTGCACTGAATGGGATGGTTTCAGGACTGCTCCCAACAATCTGGATGAGTTTACAGAGGCTGTGACATCCTACATCAGCTTCTGTGAAGACAGCTGTATACCAACACGCACCAGGGTGGTAAAACAATGACAAACCCTGGTTTACAGCCAAACTCAGACAGCTAAGGTTGGAAAAGGAGGAGGCTTTTAGGAGTGGAGACCGAGCCGGGGGCAGGGCGTTAAAGTACAGGTTTAGCAAGGAGGTGCGAGAAGCTAAACGACTGTACTCAGAGAGGCTACAGAACCAGTTCTCTGCAAAACGACGCCACTTCTGTCTGGAGGGGATTCAGACAGATCACAAACTACAAACCCAAAGTCCTCCACTTCATCAATGACTCTCGCCTGGCAAATGAGCTGAACCCGATCTACTGCCGCTTTGAGGTTTGGATTTTTTCCCCTTTATAATAAAAACGCTAATAAAGACGTTCCTTGCGTATCTATTCCAAGTTCTGTTTCAAAACGATAAACTGTGCTTTGTGTGGGTAATCAATGGTGATGAATGATTGTGACATGAGCGCCCCAAAATAGCCAAAATGACATGATCCTTGTTAAATAACAGCTCAGTCTTTATGTCAAAATCATAAAATGTTCCCCTAGTAAACACATAATTATTTTTACAAAAAAAACATACATTGTATGATATTTATTAAATAAACACAAAAAACATCCCATAATATAATCTCTTGACTCATACTGACTATAACAGTTATGTAAATTATTTTTCACATAAAAGATTCTCTCCAAAAAGTAAAAGCAATGAGAAAATGTGTTCATATTGTCATCGAGATACAAAATGCTTGCTAGTGTTTGTCTGACTGCGACATGGGCTTAGTTCACTTCAAGCTGAGACAGCTAATCTGACAGTTAAGGGCATTTGCAACACAAACTATAACTACTGTTATTAAGACAACATATTTTCTCTCACTCCGATTGAATCCTTTTTTGCCATCTTTCTCCAAAAAGTAGAAATGTGATAAAACTTTATAACTCTGAAAGCTTGAACTGAGTTTGATCTGGAGGAACCACGCCCTCTTCCTGTTCCTGAGCAGATTTCCTCACAAACCTGAGCTGATGTTTCCAAGTTTCCAGACAAAAAAACTATTTTGAGAAAATCAATAAAAAAACAAACCGCAAATGAATGTGTGTTACATTCTACTCTTGTTTGTATGGGCAGACTAAACAAATCATCTAAAAATACTGGTGTAATCATTTATTGATGAGTAAAAGAGGTCATGCAGCACCTTTTAAAGCTCTGGGGCCGTATTACAGAAAGTTCTTAACCGGTAGATCCTATCCTAACTGCTTGGTAACCATGGGCCATTACAGAATACGACCCCTGAACTCTTATATGTGACTTACCGACTTCATGATAAAACTCAGTTCATGTTTCCTTTTTTCGCCAGCTGATGCAACTTACCTCCAACTGGCTTCAGCTTTTTTACATTTTTAACAAACAATACATAAATAAATAAGTAGTTGAAGTTGGAACCAATCGGAAACAGAACCTTGAAAACTTTGTGTTGAACTTTAAGTTGGTTTCTGTTGAAGCTTCTGGTAATGTTTCTGAAAGGAGAATTGGGTGAACAATGTAAGTCCAAGTGTGTGTTTGGGGTTGTTTCATTTTGTGTATGTGTTTGTGTGTACCTGAAGGTTGTTGTAATGTGTCCGGCTGCTGCAGTGGAGGTCCATGGCGGTGCTCTCGTAGAAAACAGAGCAGAGATTACAGAAAAAACCTGATTTGGGGACCATGAACTCCTGACCTGAAGAGGGAGACGGTGAAAGAGAAACAGAAGGAAAAACTGTGACAAAACATTTGCGTCTCCTGTTGTGTGAGCGCTGTGTGTGTTTGTGTGTGTCTCTCACCGAGGGGGTTGTTGGGTTTAAATGCCGGCAGTTTGAAGTCGGCAGAGACACAAGGAGGCCGAGAACGAGATCGCTTTGCTTCAGGTGCAACAAGCTCCCCCCTCTGCTTACTAAGAACTGAAGAAGGAAAGAACAATCTGTAAATCATATAAGCCACGGCAGACTTGATGATCAGAGTTCTGTGGGGGCCATAACATCCAATCAGATTCCTCCCTGATGGTATTGCATGATGAATAAGCATCTGCCTGTGCTTCTCAGCACTGAGGAGACCATTAATTCTGATGAAACGCCCGACATCTGTTTACCCAAACTAGCAAGGAACATCTTCCATGCTTCACTGCTCATTCTTGTACCGCTCTCCAGCCCTTCAGCGAACAAACTGCCTTCTGCCTTCAAATTTGGCCATGGTATATGACATTTGACAGTAAACTGTGTTCAGCAACCTCACCTTGTTAGCGAAGTTTTGTTGTTTCTCTACCAGTTGTATTCCTCCTACACAGCTGTTTCTGTTTCAGTTAATGATTGTGTTTCAACCTACATATTGAATTGGTGATCATAAGCACCTGTTTGGTATAAGTGTTTATCCATACACATGACGATATGCCTATAAAATCCCTCCATCTAAAAAGATTCAAGTTAATTTTATCCTGTAATTGAATTACAAACAGTGAAACTTTTTTACATATAAAGTGAATTATTTCAAGCCCGTGTGTGGTGGTTTCTGCAAAGACCCTACTTTCTGCCTGTGTTTTCTGCTTATTTTGTGTGTTGAGGACATTTCTGGGTGAAAACCTTTGGGCAGTGTGCAGGGTGTGAGGTCAGGACAGAAAACATAGCGGGTCACATTGCTGTCTCCGTCTCTCTCTGCTCTTGGTCTGTGCTATAATGTGTCTTCCGTTATGCATTTTAGTCAGTCTGTTGAGCTGCCCTGTATAAACAAGCACAAGCTGCTGTTGTTCAGGAATTATATTATTATAACTTATGATGGAGCATTACTGACATATGCCAGTATTTGAGTGCCTTCACTGTAACAGTAAGAATTGTGGCCAATGAGCTCCTGTTGAATTTTAACATTTTTCAAAATAAATGTTTTCTTGCTGTACCGATAACATACCAAACTGCAAGCCCAAAACCACACATATATACAAACTGAACCGCAAATTTTGTGTACCGTTACACCCCTAGTACTTAGTAGAATTTTCAGAAAACGCACTTTTGTGGGTCCACAATACCAGCTCTGTGTGGCTGGTACTGTATGCTAAAACTGAAGATAACATTTCTGTTAGTGTGGAAATGGCCTCAGCCTATTCTTCTTTCGGCTCTCTGTACCTTTAATGTCGGTCCTGCTCCTCCCTTCCTTCTCCTCCTCCACACATTGCTCCAGTGTCTGGTTCTTAGGGTGTTCCTCATACCCAGCAGAGGCAGCATCAACGTCGGCTTGGCCCGCTGCTTCCACCTCTGCCTCTGCCTTCTGGCTCTCCGGCTGGCCATCGCCCAACAATGTAGACAGGTCTTTGTCCAATGATGACGAGGCGTCGAGTGACGTGGAAGGCAATACATCAGCTGGTTCCTTTCCTTCTTCTCTGTCATCTTTTGTGCCCACTTTTTTCTCTCTGGTAGATTTTCTCTCTGTGGTAAAAGACAATGAATTGGTTGAGCGAACAATGATAAGGAAACTGCATAATCATAATTTTAATTACTCTTAATTAGGTTTCATGTTTTAGAGCCCCATCATTGTGCTCCAGAGATCATCTTTCGGGTAATGACATGATTGTACAAAAGATGTGTGCATTACTGGGGATCTGTCTGCTTCTCTTCTTGGGTCGGCCTCTTGTCCTTGGCGTTGTCACTTTTTCCTCCTCCTGTGCCCCCTCGTGTGCAACCATTGAATGATCTGGATGGATGAGGGAGCAGTGTGAATGAGAGCCTCAGAAGCCAAGAAAGTTTTAGTCCCACCCTGCCCTCCTTTACTGAAATCTCTGAAAGCCTACCTATCCACCATAATCACCAGCATGAAGTCCTCAACCGGGGCCCTTGACCATATCCCCTCCTCTCTAGTCAAGGCCCGCGTACCCACACTCGTTACCAATGTAATCAACGCCTCCTTGTCCACTGGCCTCGTCCCCCCCACCCTCAAGCTCCTTGATATCACCCCAATACTAAAAAAACCCAGTCTCGACCAAATCTTCTCCAACCTTCCTTTTCTGTCCAAAATCCTGAGTGAGTTGTCGCTGCTCAATTCAAATCCCACCTCGTCTCCAATAACCTGAAACTTTCCAATCAGGCTTCCGCTCCAAACACAGCACTGAAACTGCCCTTCTTAAAATCACCAATCACATATTTCTCTCTGCTGACTTTGGGTTCCTCACCATCCTTATCCTCCTCAACCTAAGACACCATCAACCAATCCGTCCTTCTCAGACGCCTTCAGGACTCCCTTTACATAACCGGCACTGCCCTTTCCTGGCTCAACTCCTACCTCTCTGACAGACACCAACATCCCCATTGTCATCCCCTCCACCTCTTGCCCGACGTCAGCCAGGTTGCCTTCCTTCACCTCAAGAACATCATCCACTTCCAGGCCCCCCTTGTCCTTTACTGCTGTACACTCATCGGTGCCCTCATCAGTTCCAGACTTGCAACTGCATCCTCTATGGTTCACCTAACAAAATCCTCAATAAACCACAGGTACGTCCAGAACTTCGCTGCCCGCATTCTCACCTGCATCCATCGCAGAGACCACACCACCCCTGTACCATCAATGTCTCCTGGTTAATTACAGGATCCAGTTTAAATTTCTACTCATCAACTACAAAGCCTTAAACAACCTTCATTTCATTTTCTTTCTTAACTAATTATTTTTATCTTTCACCATTTAGAAAAGCGCTATAAAATCTAATTTAATATTATTATTTTTTATTATTTTCACAGCAGAAACATTGACTTGTCAAAGCAGGAAAAGCTTAGGTGGGATGAATAATAATGATGGCTGCACTTCATTTAGGTGAGCCAGCTCCAGGGCTTTGGTATCAATAACTGAAAATGCTTACTGACATACAGTACATACTAATGGTATGTAGTTATTGTTAATATTAGTATTTACACGTGCTTTTCCTGCTTTCACAAGACAAAATGTCTGCCTTGAAGAAAGTCCTGATTTAAAATCACAAGATTTGTTCAATGGAGATAATCATAATAAGATAAGTACACAGTAGTATATAACGGAATAACACACACCTGTGCCAACGTCTTGTTTGCATTTGACAGATCTTGATGTTTTCTTTTCCTCATCACTGTCTGCTTCATCTAAACGCATCAAAGTCTAAAAACAGAAGAAAGAGATGTTTTGTGTTTTCTTGTGTTTCCCAGTGCTTCACCATAATTAGATTACCGTAATAAAAAAAATAAAACTCGTATGTGTTCAGATCTTAACCTTTACCTCTGGTTTAAAGGAGTCCACTGGTTCATCCTCCTGGCTGAGTGGGCGGATCTCCACCGTGCTTTGCTCGGCCTTCCCCTCCTCCTCCTCCTCTTCTACAAACTCATCCAGAGTGACGAGTGCTTGTGGCTCTCCCTCCGTGACCGCCCTGTCCCCCTCTCGGCTCTCCGCCACTCTTTCCTCTCTAGCTCCATCTGCCCCCACTTCATCCAGAGTCACCAGCTCCTGGGCATCTACCTCCACCTTCTCAATATTTTCCCTCCCTCTTTCCTTTGTACTTCTTGTCCTGGCAGGGACTTTCTCCTCTTTCTTTGGTCTTCCCCTTTTTCCTTTGCCTCCTGTAGCGGGCTGATCAATCTTAACAGCTTCATTCTCCATAGGAGATATTTCATAGGTCGCTTCACTTATTTCTCTTGCAGCAATGTTCTTATTCTTTGTTGGTCTGCTCTCTTTTGGAGGAGCTTTCTTTGGTCTTCCCCTCTTTCTCTTTCCTCCCGTGGCGGGCCATTCAACCCTAACAACCTCGTTCTCCATAGAGGATAATTCACAGGTAGCGTCATCCCCAATTACCTCTCTTGCAACAATGCCCTTCTTTGTTGGTGTGCTCTCTTCTGGAGGAACTTTCGACTCTCTCTTTGGTGTTTTTTCCAGTGACTCTCTGGCAGGAGTGTGCCTCCTTCTCATTGGCGTGTCCTCTTTTTGTGTTTTCTCTTTCGAAGAATCTTTATTAGTTGTTCTTTCCCTTTTTCCTCTAGTGGATCTTGTCGTGATCGTCAGTTTATCATCAGCAGTCTCGTCCTCCACAGAGTTTAAAATCCTGTATGTAACCTCCTTTGGCTTAGGAGATGAATCTGTGAGATTCAATGTAATTCTTTCCTCTTTTTTCCCTCTTGCACTCCTTCTTCTACCAGACCTTTCTGTGGCAGTAGCATCTTGAACCTGTTTGGTGACAACAGAATCTAGCTGGTTCTCATGAATCATCTCCTCAGTGTCCTCTTTGCCTGTTTTAGAAATCACTGCAGTGGTGTCCATCTTAGTTTGTGTCTCATATTTTTTAACCGTCCTGTGCTGTTTCTTTGGAGATTTCTCTTTTTCTTCACTTTTGGACGCAGAGGTTGCAGGGCCACTCCTCTTTGATGGTCTCTCATCTTTTCTAGAAGTTGCTTCCTCTTTCTTGGTGCTTTTTTCCTTGTCAATGAAAAATGACTCGACCTCTCTAGTTATCGGCTGATCTTCCACGGAATCAATTACCTGATATGCGTCTTCCTCTATGGGCCCAGTGTCTTCTTTAGGTATCTGCTCACTGGGATCTTCAAGTTTGTCGTCTTCTGTAGCAGTTTGATCATTAATTGAATGCAACATCTCAAAGGTTTCTTCTTCTTTGCTGTCGCATTCTTGAAGAGGCTGGTCTTCATTTGGGATTCGGCCATCAGGATTTTCCACATCTTTGGAGGTTTTAGAGGATTCTGCTGAAAGTGTTTTAACTTTGACCTCTTCCTCTTTTTGTTCTTTCTTTTTCCCATCTCCCTTTGGACCTTGTTTGCTACCTTTAACTAACACTTGGAATTGTTCTTTGTTATCTGTCTCTTTACCAACTGCATCTTTAACGGCATCATCAGATTTGTCGACTACTGGATTTGCATCTTCCTCAGACAGTTGTTTTACTGTGGAACCGTCATCTTGGACCAGGCGACTGTCCTCTTGACCTGCAGCTGCTTGGTCTTCAGTAACACTGTCTAGCACTTGTAAAGAACTGGTCATTTCCATTTCACTGTCCTCCTCATCTGTTCGATCATCGAGTGAATCAAGGATTTGGAAATTTTCTCTATCGTCCTCCTCCACCTCTGAATGTTTGTCAACATCTTCTTTCCCTTCCTTTTTTCTTTTCTTCTGGTCTTTGAGAGTGTTCACATTACAATCAGTACCCAGACTCTGGGCTTGGCTCAACTCTACCTCATGTCCCTGTGGAGGTGGACGCATTTCTGATGATGATTCTATTTTTCTCTGTGACTCACCAGTTTTTGCAGCAATGCCCTCTGCTGACACTTTGTGGTCAGACTTTGCCACTTCGCTCTCTGTGTCTTGTGTTTCTTCTCTAAGAGGCTCCAGATGAGTTTCCATTGATCCATTGACAGTTACTGCTGCTGTTTTATTTTCTGTTTTACTTGCAGCTAAGGGGGAGTGGTTTTTACGACTGGAAGATGCAGTATTTGATGCTTTGGCTGGAGATTTAGTCCTCTCCTGTTGTGTTTTCTGGCCCAAAGAGGAAGGGAAAGTGATAGCAGACAGTGTACCTGGGCCACTGGTTTGAAGGGCAGCTCGGGACCCACTATCCAAAAGTTTAGGAGGATGAAGCTGAGTTAGGTATTTCACAGCTGGGGACTTGGCTTCAAGACTGACCGGTTCAAAGTTTATTGTGATCTCACTAGAATCTTGTAGACGCCGTTTTAGACTCTTCAGGCTAAAATTAAAAACAGAAAAGGATTGTCAGTATATCATATTCAGTTTACAATGATTTAAAACTTAAAAAATATGTCACACATTGATCACTGTCACGCTTTGGCAACTAAAATATGAATATCAATCAATTAAATAGTGGTATACTCACGTCTCAAAACGTTTAACTTTATTCCACCTGGAGAAAGAATAAGAAGGAGTAGGTCAGTTTAGGTGTGACGATGGGAGATTAAAAAACATCCATACACATACACAGGCTACCAGCTTTAACAAAGAAAAGTGAGTAATTATAAAACTAATTCAACCCCATTTCATACACAACAAGGACGCATGCATACCATGTTGTGCACCTTTTAGAAGAGTCTAGTGGGAATGTGTTGTATTTCTTCACCACCTTTGCTACCCCGCTGGAGTCAGCCATCTCAATGCAGATCTGAGGTAGAACAACAGTCATAGACAAAGAGAGAGTTGAAGACCGTGACAAAAGCAACAAACAGAGACAGAGCAGCAACAAACAATAAGAATGTTTGTATGTGAAGTTACAGTATTTTCAAGCTGACTGTGCTGAAAGAAACTCCACCTCTATGGAAGGAAAGTGAACACTTTATTCTAAGGCCTTTTTTGAAAACTAAATTCAATGCTTCAAGTCTTTTCAACACCAACAGGATACACTGATATCACGGTTGTCACAACACATAAAAGTGAAAACTGCAGGGGTTTGGGTTTTTGTACCCTGTTGGCGAGTGGCAGGAAGCTGACAAAGGTCGCTATGGAATCCACCACATCCATGACCTTCTTGATGACTTCCCCAGACGTCTCAGAAATCTCCACACAGAGCAACCGCTCCTCCAGAGACCTTGGCTCTGAAACTCCCTGAACAGCAAGAAACAGTTGGTGTTAAGGATCAGAATAATCCATGTATTGATTCTATGAATCCAAAACAAAATAATAACAACCCACAGACAGAGAGTTTGATTTTAATATTTAATGTTTCCTTTTTGTGTGACCAGGAAGTTTCATACTTCCTTGTGTGTTGCACTTGATAAAGGTGCAGCAAATATACTTGGGCGATAGGGTTACTTTATTTAAGGTAATGAATATGAGCTTGAACAACATTATGTGGCTTTGGAGGGAGGGATACTTTCAAATGTAGTTGTCTCTTGTTTGTTCTCTGACATTTCCTACCGCATCTTTAACTACATTTGCTTTTTTGATTCAGAGATCCAAAGATAGATGCTTTCACTTGACAAAAGATTTACATAAGGTATTAATGACTTACAGTATTACTCCACTTCATCAGACTTCTGTACATCATATCCTGCAAAAAATTACAAGTAACAGATCGTCAAAAAATGTTTCATTATATCTGCATTTTTAACATTTTGTACCAACATATTTTCTCTAAATATCCCAAATTGTGTGTGCATATTTGTATTTCTGTGCTTGTCTATAAAGTACTAATAAGGACACCAGCATATCTGCTATTATTTCCTTCAGAAATGTCTAAAGAAGAAAGAAATTGCAGTGTTGGCATGTAATGTTAAGTACGTGTTAACAAAAACAGAGACCTCTAGATTCCTGTCTGCTTCTAAAGGTGAATTTTCTATCCCATCCTTATCCCGACACAGAACCCTGTCCGGGCTTTAGTGTCCATACCTCAGTGGATGCAGGATTCATGTGTTGCAAGACGAAATGTACACTGAGCTTGGAGCCTTTGACAGAAACCGGATTTGTGATGTGATCTCGGGCAAAATTGCAGCACGTAGTCCAATCAGCGAAAAAAACAAAAGCCTGAAGGTGAAGAGAGGAAAAACATTTGATTTCAAACACACCTTCATCTAATACATGTTTAATAAATGTGCCTGTAACAGTGTGCAGATTCTACTCCTTACCCTCCTCTGTAGCGATAAGACCGTCACGTTGTAGTACAGGGAGCGAAGGTTCTGTTTGGGGAAATACCGCCAGACCAGCTTGGCCACATCCTCGTGCTGGTAGTTTCCCTCTGGTAAACCGGTCAACATGATTGTGGGGAACTTGGAACCACTGGCCTTCTAGAAAAAGACAACGTTCAAAGCCTTCAGTATAAATCTTGTGTCGACGTTCTACTTTATGGTACATTTTGATATACCAATGTACTCACACTGAAATTTCACATTGGAATTTCAGATGAACAAAAACACCTATATCAGAATTTATAAGAGAAGTAAGCGATATTCTGGGAGATATATGGTTGAACATGTGTGTAAAAGTAATAGATTTTTTGAAGAGAAAATTCAGCACCTTTATGTGGATGTCCAGTCAATTTAAGCATTAATTCCTTAGTGAGATATATTGACCGAGAAAATGGAGTTGGCAGTGATTCTCCCTGCATCAGTAATGTAGTTGGAGGCAAGTAAGAATGACAGCTTGGATTTCTAATCTCTGGCTTTGGGTCGCCAGGGGGCGTGCTCTAGATGCTGCTCAAAAACAGAGCTTCCTTGTTATCTTTGCTTGCATTGCACACCAGCTACCTTTCCAACAGCAAAAAGGGTATTCTAAAATATGTATAAGTTTGTGAGCCCTTTAGAATTTTCTATATTTCTGCACAAATAACGGTTTTCATTTAAACCAGTTCTATTTTGGTCTAATTCGTCCACAAAACATTTTTCTAATGTCCTTTTTTTCTTTTCCACGTGATCTTGTGCAAACTGCAGGCGCCCAGCAATGTTACTTTTGGAAAGGAGTGGCTTTTAATTTGCAACCCTGCCATGCACACCAGTGTTGTTCGGTGGTTTCCTCATAATGAACATAAATATTAGCTCAAGTGAGAGGCCTTTAGTTGCTTAGAAGTAACCGTGGGTTCCTTTGTGACCTTGTGTACTATTAAAAGCCTTGCTCTTGGAGTAATCAGTGTTGGCCGAATTCATTCATTTCCTCCAATTGTCCACAGTCTGTCTTTCCAGCCAGATGAGCATCAACAACTCTTTTTCTGAGATCCTGAAAGCAGGTTCACATACTTTTACCACTAACAGATACAAGAATTATTGGTCATTTCCCTCATAATACTTTTGTCTCATTTGTTTAATTGGGTTGACCTGATGTAAAATCTGAGTTAGTGTAAAGTGTAAAGCGTTGACAAACTTTCAAGCACCACTGTATGTGTGAAGATGTGTTAAAAAGGCTGGCTCCACTTGGACTTTTCCTCCTCCCCTTTAAGAGTATTAAGTTCTGTTTCTGAGGTTGTGCAAAAGGATATGGCTGGCCACCCAGAACGCAAACTGTGGAGAACAAAGACCGACTGGTGGTGCCTTTGCTCAAATTTTCCTCTGATGCTAATAGAAAGTGAACCATTCTGCTACAATGCATTTTCCCCTAACCCTCCCCCCTACAATATTCACTGAATGGACATCCACATAAAAAGTTTCCTGGCTGTTCAGATGAAAGCGGTTATGGTCATTGGAGACACCTGATGCCGAACGACCATCCAAAACTGACAAATGTGTTTTTTTCAGTTTCCTGGGAAGGGATGAAAGGACAGCATTGTAAGTGTTGGATAAGTAGTATCGCAAATCTCCTCCCCTGCTGAGAGATGGTTTCTTCAGTCAGGTGTAAATGGTTTCTTTGACTCCTCCTTCAAGCCATCTATCCTCCACGTCCAAAATACACATTGTCATCCCCTTAACCTTCAGATGTAAGTAAACTGCGGAGTCTTGATCTGAGGAGTTGGCCCCTTCTGTGTTGAGCAATGTGTTTGTGTAGAGGCTGTTTGTTTACAGTACAGTATGCAGGTCTGAGCATTCCTCACTACATTGGACAGCATTTACTAGATTGCTTTTCTTATGTTTGGGTGTACGGTCTTTCAGGTGGACCAGTATCTTTCTTAGTAGATTCTTGGATTTACAAAATACAGGGATGTGGTGTTTGTTGAGTTTCTCTGATACTTAGGACATCGATTGAATCACAATGTTGTTGGGTTTACTCTTCTTTTCCTCATCATCCATAGTGTTCTTCTTGGATTTTAGCTCATTTAGTTTTGAACTTTTTGTTACTCAATTTGATTACCTTTGTTTTTGTGGATTCCCTTGTTTCAGACCACCTCAAGTTGAGTGCCTGGACTTTATCTGTAAGTTACTCTTTAATAAATCCTGAAGAATCATCCTGCCTAGTCCGCGTTTGCTATTGGGTCCTAAAACCTGTTACCTGACGGAGCACACAGCCCTAGTTCAGACATGCGTGCATCCTTCAGATGTTTTTGCTCCTTCTGTTGGGCATGGGCAATAGTTGAGATCAACTATTGGTAGCTGCTGTGGTATGATGGCAAAGTTTAATCATTTGGCCAAAACGCCTTGCTTTGGTATGTTAAGTTTCCTATCTGACAGGTTCACCCACCTGTTGTCTGTTTCATGCAATGTGGAGTTATTTTGTTTTCTTAGTGTTGCTGGCTAGTGATTGTAGGTTTTGGAATTTCTAAATATGTCTTTCCTTGCTCTTGGTGTGTTGATAGATTCAATAGCTGTAGCTCCACATGGAGTCTAGATATACGTTGTTAACTGAAATAAAAGCAAGTAAATTGGGTGAAGTCATGGTAAAAAACCTTACCTCAATGTCGTCCTGTCCTTTGACTGTCAGGTAATCTTGGAATTAAAAATGAACACAGGCAAAAGTTAACATGGTCAATCTGGCAGCATCAAACAAAGGATCAATTAACTGTTCTCTTACCTGGGATGATGAACCAAGGAGACATGGTAGGGAACAGGAAGGGCCGAGTTTTTAAGGTGACCCAAAATGGTGAAATGCTACCCTGTGGAACATTTTTAATTGGTGGGATAGTTACCCCAGCAACAATGTCCTTGCTGTCAGGCAGAGCGTTCTCAGGAAATCTTGGTGCTGCAACAACAAAAGACGAGCAACGTGTCATGTTTGAATATATTTGAAATGTGACAAAACTGTTGCACACAGTGGTTGTTGTTTAATCTTTTTTGTTAGTGTTTTGTCATTTCATTTTAAACTAATTATTAATTTATGTTTTTCCATTAAATTAACCTTTTAATCAGATTCAATAACTGGTTTGTTTTTCTCAAACAAGTTATTGATGCTGGTTCAGAACAAAGACAACATTAAGCAAGACTTTGTAGTTTACTTTCTTTAGTTGCACATTCAGTAATGAGACCAGGTAGAACAACATAAGCTTCCTGGATTTAACTCATGTATGTGTAGCCCACAGTCGCTCTGTATCACAAAATCATAACAATATAAACACAGTTACTGTGGCGAATTTAACTAAAACATGATACAACTGTATCTGTCTAGAGTGGCTGTGGTGATATCAACGGGTGATATGTCCTTAGTAACCAAGTTACTCAGAGATTATAAAACTGTTACCACTGAAAACGTGTGTAAGCCACATTTTTTCAACACAGAATATTATTTATAAAAGCTTACCAATTCTGTTCCCTATCTCCGACAGGACTCCCAGTAATGTCTTGCATCAACTAATTTAACCATAACTATGTGTACCATAACTTTGGTCTTACAACAAGAATCATTTCTTCATAATTTCAACTGCAAAACTGCCTACAGGGACCAGCTGAGGTGGAAAGAAATGTCCATGTGGGAGCAGGTTTTTAAATCTGAGAAAATAATTTCTTCAGGCGGGTGGATGATTTATTGGTACATGCAGATTTGGATCATGTATAATCATCTGAAAAAAAGAATAGTTCTGGTGCCTAAACTGATACATAAACAGTGGTGGACAACATTAAAAAAGGTTTTTTAAAATGAATATATTTTTATTTAAAGCTCCTTAAACTGAACAATATGTTAACTGTTTAAAGTATAGCCTACTTAAATATAAATATAAGTAAATACAAAACAACAAATCTACATAACACATTCTCAATATATAAACCAAGCCACCTAAACCAACTACACTGCATGCACAATTATTAGGCAAATTGTATTCCTCAGGATTAATTTAATCGGTGAACAAACACAATGCTCACTGTCAGTCCAAAATATTATTGAACCTCAAACCTGAATGTTTATCTAAGGAAAAGTGTTTTCACTTGTTGAGGAGAATGTATAAGTGTGCAGAATTTTTAGGCAACTAAATTACCAAAATGATTTCTATGAAATTACTTATTTATTCAAAATTTTTAGAATAAGTGTAACAATACAAAATGACAATTAAATAATGCCTTACAATATATTTAGTGACCAATATAGCCGCACTTCTTTTCAATAACTGCTACGAGCCTTCCATCCATGGAGTCTGTCAGTTTCTTTATCTGTTCACTCTCGCGGAAATTGTATATTGCTGGTGAGGGACTAACCAAATAATTTAGTTATGACAAACCGTTGTCTTTGAAGAATTTATTAATTTAAAAAAAAGAATAACAGAGAAGTACTTCAACAGAAAATCAACTTGTCCATAGACCTGCCGCCAAGGGCAGCTTCGAGCGTCTGGCTCAGAGCAATGTGATGCATAATCATTTACAGTCTAGGTTTCTATGTTTTGGGGAACAGAGATCCTCTCCCAGCCTTGATTGAACATTCACGGAGAGGAGAGGAACAACAAGTAAGGAAAACACTAAAACAATCTCATAGCTCTGACCTACACCCTGGTAAATGTGGACAGACTAACATAAGGAGTATAGAATAATGAAAGGTTAAGGATAGAAACAACATATACATATAAGACATAATAATAATAGAAGTATTAATAGTAACAATAAAAGATCATGCATAAAAGATTAAATGTAAAAGGAAACAATCTTCTGCCATGACATTCACAATCAACTTTCTCTGAAGCACCAACCACAGCCTCCAAAATTCTGTTCATTGTCTTCCGTGACTGTAAATCTGATGTTTGAGAAGGGC
Organism: Micropterus salmoides; assembly: GCF_014851395.1. Classification (NCBI taxonomy): domain Eukaryota; kingdom Metazoa; phylum Chordata; class Actinopteri; order Centrarchiformes; family Centrarchidae; genus Micropterus; species Micropterus salmoides. The sequence goes on from NW_024041150.1 coordinate 33,126,708, forward strand.
CCACAAGTTCTCAGTAGGATTCAAGTCAGATGAGAATGTGGGCCGGGTCATTTTTCCGGTATGTTTAAGGCCCTTGCTGTCTAGCCAAGCAGTGGAGTAATTGGATGCATGTGATGGATCACTGACCTGTATAAACAGCATGGCCTTCTTGAATGCTGAGGACTTCTTCTTGTATGACTGCTTGAAGAAAGATATCTTCCAGAAACTGGCAGTAAGTTTGGGAGTTGCAGGTCCAATTATCTCATTCTTCATGATAGCAGCCCATACCAGTACCACGCCTCCATCTTGCGTCAGTGATCCAGCCACGGGCCCATCCATCTGGTCCATCAAGAGTCACTCTCATCTGTCCATAAAAGCTTCGAAAAATCTGTCTTCAGGTATCTTTTTGCACAATCTTGACGCTTCAACTGAGCATTTGGCACCTTGTACTTCTGGACACTCCAGGTAGGTTGCAGTTCTGTGATATGGCGGCACTGGAGGATGATGGGTTCCTGGTAGCTTCACATTTAATCAAGTATTTTGCAGTTAATTTGGACCTTTTCTTCTCCATGAGCTTTTTATGCCCCAGTTGACTATTCACAACTAAACATTTGATTGTCCGGTGGTCACGCCTTAAAGGTTTAGCTATTTCAAGAGTGTTGCATCTGTCTGAAAGGCATTTTACAATTTTTGACTTTTCAGTGTCAGTTAAATCTTTTTTAGCCCATTTTACCTGAAGTAATGAAGCTTCCTAATAATCATGCACACCTTGATATAAGGTGTCATTCCCTTTCGGCCCACCCTCCCTCATTACACAAAAACAAATCAACTGGAAATGATTAACTCCAATTCAAGTGTATATGGTTTGGAGTTGGAAAATGTGCATAGAAATAATTACTTCCTTGCCTAATAATTGTGCATGCACATAATATGTAATAATAACAATAATTTAACACTAAATAAAACAAAAAAAAAAAGATCATCATCACCCCTCCCTCTTTCTCCTTTACATCAATCTGTTGAATCCAGGTGGATGCCAAAACATAATTTTACACCTAAGTCTGAAACACATTTCTGAGATATCTTCTCAACTAAAAACACTTGTTGAGGTGAACTACGGAAGTATGGTTACTTGATTTAACATCTTGTTTGTAATGATAGGCCTGCAGGTTAGCTGGATGAACTAAAAATAACCCTATGTAAACACCATGTTATATGAAATCAATGATTTTCAAATACTCACTAGAGCACCGAATGTCCTCCTCCACTGCTACGTCACTTGTGGCCGTAGCACTTGGTCCTGCTGTGATGGGCTCAGAAATGATGGATCCACCAGTGCCGCTGGTTTGAAGGGCAGCTTGTGAACCAGTATCCGACAGTTCAGAGGGACGAGTTTGGTATTTCACAGCTGGGGGCTTGGATGCAACACTGATGGTGTCTGGTTCAAAGTTAATTCTGATCTCACTTGAATCTTGTAGGCGCTGTTTTAGGCTCTTCAAACTAAAATTATAAAAAGAAAATTATTGTCAAAAGAAAATTAAGCATTTTCCGTTTACAATGGTTTAAAACTGAAAAAATATGTCCTCACATATGAGAAGCTGCAACCTGAGAATTTTGTTATGATATTTCTGCTTGACAAAATGGCTTAAACTGCTTAAAAAAGTTTCAGATGAATTTTCAGTTGATCAACTAATCAACTAATTGTTGCAGCTCTAAAAATCATACAGTATCTTTCATGAGTCATCTTGAACTGGATGTACACATAAATCTATCCAATGAAATGTGATCTGGGGCCACCACATCACAATGACTCTTGTCACTCTTTGGCAACTAAAACATGTTATGTCTCTCTTAATTTGACAAGAACCAATTACAAAGTGGTATACTCACGTCTCAAAACGTTTAACTTTACTCCTCCTGGAGAGAGAATATGAAAGAGTAGGTCAGTTTAGTGTGACGATGGGGAGTTAAAAAAAATGCACATACATGCAGAGGCTACCAGCTTTCAGAAAGACAAATGTGAGTAATTGTCAACCTAATTCAACCCAATTTCATACACACAACAATGCGCATGCATACCAAGCTGTGAGCCTATTTAAAGAGTCTGGTGAGAAAGTGTTGTATTTCTCCACTGCCTGCGTTACACCGCTGGAGTCAGCCATCTCAATGCAGATCTGAGGTAGAACGACAGTTATGGACAAAGAGAGAGAGAGTTGAAGACAAAAGCAACTAACAGAGAGAGAGCAGCAACAAACCATAGGAATCTCCATAAGAATCACTAAATTTGCAGGATGTGATTTACAGCATATTTAAACCAATCACTGTGATTGGTTATCAAATTTCAACACTTTCTTTGAACCGACCGAAATGTGTCCATAGCAAGAATCAAAAGCTGTCCAGTAGCGAAAACTGGGATCGAATGTCTAGTCAGATTTGTTTTCTTGCTCTTTGGTCAGTCAGTTCTTGATTTAAAGCTAATCTTTTTCAGTTTTCGACTTCTTACTAGACAAATTTCTTGTATGGCTGCATGTCTTTAGACAACATTAACGTTTCGTTCTACATTCTTTTGTCATGAAGGACACCATTTTGTAGAAAACTATATTTATATTTCAGTTGGAAAATAAAATTATAATTACTAGAAATACCTCGACTCAATATCCATGACCTGAGGTCGGATAAACGACAGGAAACAGATGGATGGATTAACAATGAAGTAACCAGTAAGAGTTACTTCTTTGTATATACTACTTGCAGCTTGCAGTAAGTGCTGCAATTAAATGTCCAGCTGCGCTCCTAACCTGCTGTTAGACCACCATTTTCGTCAGCACTCTAAGCACGAGTTACGCATAGGCTAGTCTTTCCAGATCTGGAGTTAGGCTGGCATGTTAAGTGTTTCATAAGTTAAAATAAGTTGCTCTTTTGAGGGGGGAGCCTGTTTTCGGGTCTCTGTTAAACTTTTTGTTGTTACATTTTGTTTCACGCTAGTGGTGGATAAAATGTTATCTATTAGTTGTTGTTTATTAAAAGGCTCCCCGACAAGTTATTTTCATTTAAGAAAACAGATACTCACTCGGATGTTTTATTTTGAGTGTTTTCGTTTGCAAATAATAGTTATTTTTGTCTGGAAAAAATCAAACACATAGATATGCAGGGTCCCACCATGTAAGGGACACACTTTTGTTGCTACTCCATGGCTCTGCTGCTGGCTGTTGGTCATGACGAATGCCCCACATGCCTCTGTGTTACTCAATTGAGAGAAGGGCTGTCCGAAAGTCAGTGCATGAATTGCTGTTTAATGCAACGGGAACTGAAGCTAGCCGGCTAGCTGAGTTGGAAGGGCTGCAGCTTGAAAGCCAGTTGCATTCATCTAGTGTGTCTTCACATGTGCGGAGCAGGCATAATCACGCACAGGTGCCCGGCTAGAAAAAAAGCCAAGAAAGTGGATTGGTTGGCAGCTAAAGTAGACACACTAGCCCCAGAATTTGCTGAGATTAAGAATTTGCTCCTTAACCTTCAGCCAGGCAGGAGAGCCCCAACCAGGGTAGACAGCCAAGCCAGAAGCCTACAAGGATGGGATTACGATGCCCTGTCTACGAGAGCTTCCTGTAATCAGTTATGTGAGGATAGACCCAGACAGGGAGAAATAGCGGCTTCCAACCATGCTTCAAATCACTGTTCCCATCAAACAGGGAGCAGGTCCAGAGCAGGCTCGGAGGCAGCCCATGCCACAATTAAGCCAGTGGTCCGTATGGTACTGGCACCCTTGGGCTTGGATGAGGCACCAACTGCAGGTACACTCAGCTAGTGCATTCTTTAGGCATCTCCCGCCTGAGGCTGGTTTTTCTGTGCCGCCATCCCAGCCATTCATTGAGGAGCTCCCACAAGTGCTGGCCAGCATTGGCCCGATCGTAAAGCTTATTCTCACCACACAACTGACGGTAGGGCCTTGGCTTCCATGCAGAATGCCAGCAGTTATGGACTGGGCGCAATGCTGGCTGAGGAGCCAGTTATAGCATCCCTCATTGTGTCAGTCACTGAGGTGTTGAGACTTGATGCTTGCTGCATCAGGCCAGTGTCACAATAAAGATCCTTCCTAGTGACGCCCCGCATCATCCCAGGTCACATGTGTGACTTTGTTGATATTAAATACTTTACCTGTGCGTGCGTGAGACGGATCATCCAGAATTCATAAAACCATAGTTACATATGTAACTCTCGTTCTCCTCTAACATCAACCAGTATATCTGTTATTAATCAGAAACCTCTTGATTTCTGCCTACGGTTGAAAGGTGATTTTTCTATCCCATCCAAGCGGGAGCTTGGCATCCATGTATCAATACAGTACTGCCACGGAAAATATAGTGATACTATGCTATTTCGATTATTTTTCGCCACCCCTTATGAAAAATTAAGCCAAAATGGAAGTGCCAAAAACTGCAGTTGGCTCCATAAATGTTCATTTAACTCCCTCATTTAAATTATAATATATGAAAGGGTTAAAGTTATGCATAAATAAGGACGTGGCTGTTTTGAGTGACAGGTGGGTGCCGTCTCAGGTCCTCCACCAAGCTTCACCTCTTTGCCCATTTTTGGATTAGCAAGAAGATAGGTGGAGTCGGGAACTGCAACACTAAGCTTCACGATAGCTCTTCCAACCCCTATGGGTGAAGCCACAGAGACTATGTCCATGTTTTATACAGTCTATGATTTCAGCCTGATCCTGACACAGATCCTTTAGTGTCCATACCTCACTGGATTCAGGATTCATGTGTTGCAAGACGAAGTGTACACAGGGGTTGTAGTTTTTGATAAAAACTGTTTTTTTGAAGTGATCTCGGACAAAATTCAAACAAAACTGCTCCATTTAATTAATAAAATTGTAATCACACTAATGTTTGTGGCTGTAACAGTGTGCAGTTTCTACTCCTTACCCTCCTCTGCAGCGTTAAGACCGTCACGCTGTAGTACAGGGAGCGAAGGTTCTGTTTGGGGAAATACCGCCAGACCAGCTTGGCAACGTCTTCATGCTGGTAGTTCCCCTCTGGTAAACTGGTCAACATGATTATGGGGAACATGGAACCACTGGCCTTCTGGAAAAGACAAAGTTCAAAGCTCAAAGTTTAATTCATTTATTGATGCTGATTGAACTTCATGGTACATTGTGACGCTGAAGTCGGTTGGAATTTAAGATGAGCAAAAACACAGAAGATTATATAAAACAGGGTTCTCTGTGCATATTTTCAGCAATATGCAGCTGTGTCTTCATCAAGAGTCAAAATGGACAAAGAAAAAATCCATCAAGGTTAATAAATTACAGGAAACACAACAAATAAAGTTCTTCATTGCCAACAAAGGGCCCCACTGATGCAACATCAGTCGGTTTAACAGAAGATCATAGATCAGAATGTGTTGTAAATAAACAAAAAGTGGTGTTTTCCAGGCATATTCAGATTGAACATGTGTGTAGAAATATGAGATTTCCTTGGGCAGATACGGTTATTTCTTAACAGTGTGAATAGCAGAGAGCTACTTAAAGAAATTTTACAAATCTGCTTAGGAAAAAACAACTGCCTCCTGTTTCAGGAACTTTTTTTGTCTTGTGAAAACCAGGGGAGTGAAACTGGTTTTTTTTAACTTTGGTTATAATTAGGGATATCCAGATCAACGTTTTCCAGCAATACTAATCCAGACTTATACATTTTCCAGAGTCAGGAAACGGGCAGGAAACATCACTGCAGATCCATCTCACCCCGGACACAACCTGTTCCAGCTCCTCCCCTCTGGTAGCAATAACCCAGTAACTCTGTCTCTAATCAGCCACCTGTTTACTGGTTAACACTTATTATTTATTCACAATTCTCTATTTCAGTGTTGTTCATACTGTCATATTGTAGACACTGTATACCAAATCCACCTACCTCAAGTCATTACTCCTTCACAAAATACTTATTTATTCCAGCATCCTTTGCACTATGCTTCATTGCACTGTGTACATGTATGCATATATATGTACCTGTATATCACATCCACCTTCGACATGTACATACTCTTGCATCCTTTGCACTCTGCTCACTGCATTTGTCAGATTCTATATTGCTTTTGTTCATAGTGTGTATATTTGTGTTGTCTACACTGAAGTCTGTCTGATTAGGGGTCCAAGCCCGAGTGGGCTGGGAACCCGCGAATGCAAGCCATCACGGTTCCCAGTTCCAGCGAAGCAGCTGGGAACCCTATTGTAATCGTTCTTGTTTTTATTTTATTTTTTACGTTATTATTGTGATTTTGTATTTTTGTATGAGTAAACACATCGTGAGCAATGTACAATCCAGAGTCAAATTCCTCGTACGTGTACACATACCTGGCAATAAAGCTGATTCTGATTTATATGTCTTCAATAGCATTTTATATAATCTATCAAAAATCAGTCCAGTGACCAACTTATCATCTGAATGATCAAAACAACAAGTTAGTAACACAAAGAACTGGGGATAAATAAACCAAAAAAGTGCAGATTTATAACACAGTGCCTACCATGCACATCTGAGGAACAACGTAGATGGTGTCATCTTTATGTTGAAACCCAAATGGAACGAGAAGTTTTGCAAGTTCATCCTCTGTGTAGCAGCCATCGTGATACCTCGGCAGTCCAGTTATGAGCAACTGCTTCTGTACAGACAGACAGATAGACAGATATTTGTGATTTTTAGCCATTTAAGAAAACTGAATTTAGAAGATATTATAATACAGTACTATATTATGCTCCATAACTATTTACAATATCAAACCAAAAATGGAGCTAGACCTTGATCTTTAAAACTACACGTAGTACTTCATACAAGTGATTTGAGGAAACCTACTTGAGATGAAAAGTGCCTGTAGCATTCTGTGAGACAAAGAAAATAAGAGAGACAGTAAAATACGATGCCATGCAGATATTTGTGACAGACAAACAGAGTGTCTTTCTTGGATTTCTTACTCATGACATTTATGTCCAGGTGCTTTTCTACCATCTCCCCAAAAGTCAGAGGGGTAACTGCAGGAAACGAAGTGGACGCTGCCAATTGCTGCTCTCTCACTGCCACAGCTGTGGGCTCAGTTGGGACAGATGCATCTTTGGCTGAAGCTGTGTGGCTCTTCACTGCAGTCACAGGATGTTCAAATGTCAAATTTTATTAACATGAATATCCATATTTTGAAACGTCACCACCCCCCCTTTACATACAGTCGCATCAAAGTCAGTGCCAAAACAAAACCTTTATTGAATGGGTTTTTTGTATTTGTTACAATGGATGAGCTTAAATAACCACATGCAAACACATTATACAAATTCAATGTTTTTCAATTTTAAGTATTTTAAAGATTGGCATACATATATATTTACATTGGGAAATTTTGAAATAGTCAGAAACTGAAGTTTTCAGTGTTTGATCATAGCTTCAAATTTGACTTTATAAGCTACATAAACCTTTTAAAAAACATTAGGGTCGCTGAAAAATTCATTGCTGCAAAGCTAAAAAAGGAGGTTATCTTTGACCATAGCAGATGTCTTGTCTTCACAGGACAAATCTGGTAATATTAGAAATGATCAAACACAACAATTAAAGTATCCTATGATCAAGTATCATGTGTGTATTAAAGCCTGATATTCCTCTGGGCCATAGAGCGCCACGGTTGTCCAAAACTACTAAAGTTTATTTTTTTTGTCAATCCCACATACACTGTCCTGTTTCCACAAATACTCCCTAGAGCACCAAATGTCCATTAATTCATTCTTTCAACATTTTCTACAAACACCACATTTTAACATACTTCATCATTCATCTATCAAAAAGGTCTCCAACATACCTTTTTGCACTGTTTTTCTCTCCATCCCTCCACTTGGCAGCTCTGCCTCCACAGCAGCTTCAGTTGAGTTTTTTGGCTTTTTCACAGCTTGCTTCGCAGATGACAAATTTCCTGTTTTTGCCGTTATAGCTACCTGATTGGTTGAGAAGTTCCTCACTTTGGAAACGCAGGCTACTGACTTCATGACAGTCCTGCCTTTAACTGAGCCTTTAGCTGCAATCTTCTGATGGGTAAGTTTGCATGTTGTGGCTATTCTGGATCCCCAGGGTAAAGGCCATTTATGCGGACGCATGCTACGTGTAGGGAGAAGAACCTTTCTAGTGGTGGTTGTGGATGTACTGGTTTGAGGTGTGAAGACACTGAATGTGGCAGGTTCTCTGTGAACAAAATTGAGTTACATGTTTTAGAATTAACTGATAACAAACAACAACAATGTAAATAATTTGAAAAAACATTTAACAAACGGGATAGACACAATATCTTGGACACAATACCTGTACAGTTTGTAGAAATGAAAAAAATATTTTTGGACCATAATAAATTGTACAGGTGTTTCAAATAGTGTCAATCTCCTGTGCACACACACATACATGTACGCTGATGATCAGTCATTAGGTTAAATCCCAAAAAGCAAATACAAAAAGCACAGTCAATTCTGAATATTTGAATAATTCTAATGTGATAACAAATTTTTCACTGAGGACGCAAATTTAAACAGCAATTCAATATTTTCAGTAATATATTGACAAAAACAAGATAAACCCCTCCAACTTCCATCGCAATAAATCTATGTGAAACATAACTCACTTCTGAGGAGGCTGCTTTTGCTCCTTAGAATCAGTCTCCTGTAAACAATTATATAACAAATACATGTAGTTATTTTACATTAATCTAATAATTGACGGCATGACCACACAACAGCAGACACATGTTAATATGTAAATTTACCAAGAACGAAGAAAGAAAGGAAAAGTGTAATACCTTTTTTCTGATAACAGTGATTTCTGTTCCTTTCACAGTGAGGCTCCTTACGCTCTTCAGTTTGTTAGCGTCTTTCTCTTTCTCAAAACACACGACTGCCTACACACACACACACACACACACACACACACACACACACACACACAAATGTAGGGCTGAACGATTCGCAATTTTTCTGCCAAATATTGCAATTACGATTCGTTTTGCTATTTTTCAAATGAAATTTTGCTAATGTTCAAGAAGCCACGTCAAGCAGCACAGAGCAGATGAACCAGACAGGAAGTAAGACACAAAACGGTATACAGAATCCGGTTGATTTTCAAAATAAAACACCCATTGCAGACTCCCGATCATACATTAACATTAACCACAGCTCAGAGAGAGCTGTTATCTGTAGTTGAAGCACACAAAATGACAAATTAAGAACATGTTAACAACGTGTAGGCTAAACGCTTTACACTGGACAAAACTGCGGCACAGCTGCTGCTGCGTCAGTTCGTATGAAAACCGGGGTAAAGTCGGTTTTAGATTTAACATTAACAACACCTCGTTTTCGTGGTTTTGGTTAGGTTCAGGAGTTTGATTCCCCTGTTACTCAAATAGAAATACATTGGATAAAAGCATCATACCAAATACCAAAATAAAACCCAACAGATGGTCATGGAAAAAATATATTTTGTATATAATGAAAAGGCAAAACATAGGCAAATATAGGTCTGGATCGCAACAACACACTCTCACTCTTCACTCTCTCTATACATACCTCCAGTCTGGACCGAAACAGTACAACTGACTTGGTTTTTCCAAAGTGCTCCACAGCAACAATCACATCACTGCATGAGACAGAAGTACTAATCCCTTTGAGTCTCACCATGGTTGGAGGTGAAGGTTTACCGGACTGAGTGAAAGAGAGAAAAACACAAACTCAGAACCGATGTTGGTCGTCATCATTAACGGACTTCTGGAACTGGTTGTCCTTTAAAAATGCATCTGTGGTTTAACTGTCCAATTAAACCTTAATGTCATCTGTCCTTTCTGGAAACATAATTTTTTGCTTTGTGTGTAATAAAGTATAACACACACACACCAACCTTAGTCTTTGTAGCAGAACTTGCTACCTTCTTCTGCAGGCTGGGCTTTGCTTTGCAGGGAGATGGTGATGAGGAGGAGGACTTCATCTTGGCTAGTAAGGCAGGAACCAGAGCTTTAACCATGGCCTCCAGGTCCGACTGCATTGACAGAGACTGGACAGCTATAGCAACAAAGACAAACAGTCAAATTGTCAGACAAAACTGCAGCATTTTTGTGGTTGCAAAGTCTCAAAGACAGTCTCTATTTTAAGATGAAGAAATGTAGAGTTAATTATCATATTATCATAAAGTGATCTCATCTTTCTTGCTAGTTACTTCATAGGCTTTCAGCATATTTTCTCTGGGAAATTTTTACTTGGTTAAGTCAGCATCTGAACCACTGGAAAGTGAAGTAACAATTACAGACAATACATATTTATACATATGTAAGAAATGCTGCTTCTTCCCAGTAAGCTAGCAAAAAGTGATTGCACTTTGGTAAGATGACGGACATGGTCAATATTACGTTAATTTAAAAGGAAGGGAAAACCTTTTGATTGTATTTTTTCCCTCTCTTGTCATTTTTGCATAATTCATGTTCAGATTATAAAAACATTATTAAATATTAATGTTGGCAATCAATTTAGGCAAGTTTCAATTCATCATTTAGTCATTCAGAAAATGAAGATAATGTTGATTATCAAGTCTCTGATTGCAATATCACAAATTGCATGTTTGCTGGTTTCCATCATCTTCTACATTGGTAAACAGAATATGTTTGGGTTTTCCAGACTGAAAGTTAATTAATCAATAATGAAAATAATCTTTAGTTCTCCCTAAAGAACTAAACTCTACATCTCTCTACCGTAAAGGTGCTATGCAGATTTGAGAGAGGTACCACTTTTCTCATTAGTAAGAAAGCGAACAAGTTCATGTCCCAAATTAGCTAAATATTCCTTGAATGTAAAAACTACAGGTTCACAAACCGTCTTTACTCTGGGTCTTAAAATGTTTGCAACTTCTCAAACCTGATGTTTCCAGTAGTTCCTCAGCCAGTCTCTCAGCACTGCTTGACTTTTTTCGTTGAGGAGATGAGTCTTCTGTGGACGATCGTCTCCTACTCGATGGCAATTGCCTCTTGTTGCTCCTCCATGGTGGAGTTTGTCTCTCCTCGCTCCACCTTGGTGGCGAACGTCTCTCCTCGCTCGTCCTTGATAACGACAGTCTCTCCTTGCTCCACCTTGCTGGTGAAAATCTCTTGACACTCCTCTTTGGTGACGATCGTCTGTCGTCGCTCCACCTTGGTGCCGATCGTCTCCTGTTGCTCCTCTTTGGTGGTAATCCTCTCTCCTCGCTCCACCTTGGTGGCGATTGTCTCCAGTTGCTCCTCCATTGTGGCGATCGTCTCTCGTTGCTCCTCCCTGGTGGCGATCGTCTCCCGTCGCTTCTCTTTCGTGGCAATAGTCTCTCACAGTTCCTCCTCTGCGATGATCGTCTTTCAGGGCTCCTCGAACGTGAATGATAGTGGGAGGAGTGCGGGGGCTCATACAATGGGGAATGAGAACGAGATCTGATGAAAGTACAGATTAAATCATATTATGACTTAACTCTTTTTTTATTTTTAAATTAAACAATTCACAGTATGTCTAGACTTCTCAAGTGGTGAGTGACAAATCCATAGAGGCTAAAACGTTCTGTAGGAACATATTTGGTACTTTTACAATCTAGTCGTGAGAAGAATCTCTTCTCTTGCTTGATTTATTGTTCAAATCAGAATTATTGTTTGACAAACCTGCGACTGTATCTGGGGCTGTGCGTTGATCGTGATCGGCTGCTGTGTTGCTCGCTTCTATCCTCCAAGCCATGGCGGCGGCGGCGGTGGCAGCGAGGGCTGGGTGAGCTGGAACAGCTAGAACGGGAGCCTCTTCCATGCCTGGTAATCTGATGACGATGCTGGAAAGTGTGTGCAGAGGTTGATGCTGAGGGCTTGGCATCTTTATGTGCAGCCCTGAAAAGAACAACAGATGAGAAAAGCATAAAGCAAATTCTTAGCTGCTGTCAAAATATTGGTTTTAAACTGTAGCAGTTTCTTTTAATAATAGTATAGTTGTATTTATGGCTACAGCTACAGTGTGATATAAAGCCAAACTTTGCTGCAGAACAGAGACATATGGTCTGCATCTTCCAAACCTCTGCAGGATCAATTCTTCTTACTTTTTCTTACTTTTCGTTCACAGTAACGCTGTTTTTTTTACGCATTGAGGAAACAGTCTGCTCCACGTCATGGTAGTGTTGATCCATACAGAGTGAGCATGAAAAGTGTCAGGTTGTGCCAGAACGGTTAATTAATTAAAAGTGTGAGTTAACACAACATACAATATCAATAAAACCCCAGTGCCTGCCCCACTTTATTTTTTATAACTTTATTTTAATTTACCTGGGCTCGAGTGCTATAGTACCATCCCACTCTGGGTATCTGTGGAAACAATTTAAACACACTGATTAAAACAGTAAAGAAGCCACATTCTGACAACAAAAGCCAAAGGTTTCTGCATTGAGGTAAAGCATTCAAGAGGTGTTTCTAAAGTCAAAGGGTATAGTAACGGCAGAAGTAATCAGGGACAAACAATACTGAGAAAGAGGTTGTAGTATTTCAACCTCTTTTTCTGTCCAGTGTCTCCTTTACAGTATTTTGGCACACGCCTGGTGGGCATCCCCCAGCATTCAGAAAAAAGGCAATGATCAAAGAATAACTCAAATTAACAAGATCTTTACAGGGAAAAGATGAAATACAAAAAGACTAACTGTTTTCGCAGGAGTTTGCAGCTCTCAAGGTGAAAGCTGGTGTTCTGGTGGGAGAGCCAGTCCTAGTCACGACAACAGACACACAGAATTTACATACGGTTTTCATCACAACTGCTATCAGCTTCAATGTGGCATTTTGTGTCTGACCACACATATCATATTCAACATTAAAGCAGCCTTAAAAAATTATATTAAAAGAGCTACAAAAAGTCTACAAAAGAAAAATATTTATCTGGTTTCTTTAAATCTTCAGCCAACAAAATACAGGAACAACCTTGAGCCCAAGAGTGGAGCTGAGACATTAACCAACAGTTAATAAAATGTTATGGTTTTGGAATCAGCTAAAGACTTGAAAACGATAAAACAAGTTACATATGGATGAAATTAAAAACATAAATCCTTTAGAAAATTGACAACTTTAATTTATAATTACAGCTGACTTTATAGTCAACTTCAGTTCAAGGGCAACAAGTCTTTATCATGAAATATACCAAGGACTCCCAGTAAGAAAGAACCAAAATAAAAAGTTCTCAGATTCTTGATAGTTTGACGTCTAGTTCGTCAGCTTGGCTACAAAAGGTCTTTCATAACCAATCAATGCAATAATTTCTCTCAATTCCTAAACACGTCTCTACACTGGAAACATATCTGTTACTGTGCAGGTTGTGTTATTTATTGTTTAGGTAGTGAGATTTTTTAATGATGTGGTTTTTAACCAGCCTGTGAAGCAAAAAACAAATTTCGACATTTGTGGACAATAAAGATCGTTAACAATTAACAAAATACTTAGTTTGGGCTGAAGTACATCAAAAAACTACAACAGTCTCCTTCAGTACTTCCCCACCAGTGAATAAATGGTAGAGTGATTAGCATTTTATAATGAAAAACAAACATTTTAGATACTAAAATAAACATAAACTTTCCTAAAGTCAGAGTGAACAAAGCGCGATCTTTCACTCACCTTCATATGATTAAATTCTTTGTTACAAAGAGAACAGGTATGTGGAAAGATTTCTGGTGAGGCCGCCGCATAGTCCTGCATCATGGACGGCGTTGGCAGGGCCTTGGAGACTCCCACCTTTGCTGGGAGCTGCGTGTGGGAAGTCGGCAGCGTCACGTGATTGAAATTCAGACCTGGGATTGCCTGAGCTGGGATGGAGCGTGGATCACCAGGGATAGACACCGGACGTTGCATGGCCTGTGAAACATCAGTGATGATGGGGATGAGAGGGTCAGGGGGAACTGATTTCGCAGCAGGAAAAACTGGAGGCCTGATCTCCTGCCCCGTCTGCAATGATGGCTGCTTCTGCGTCTGCTGTGTCTGTTGCTTTTTCATCTGCTCAGCAACTGTTGACCTTTGACCTTGTGTTTCACTCTGATTCTTAGCGCCATGGGGGTCATTACTGCCAACGATCACAAGGTCGGGTTGGCTGGGATGCACGCCGCGGAGCAAAGAGCAGGGTGGTTGAGTTTTCAATGCTGACTGGCGATCTGCCTGTGGTTCTTTTAAGGGACCGGGTTTGGAGGCTTCAGGCTTGAGAACTCTGATGTCGGTGTCCTTCTTTGGCAGAGAGAAGCGGCTGGGGATTGTTTGGGATTTCTGCAATCGTTTGTTCGGATCATTGCTTGGGGGAGCCACAGAGCCAAGACTGGTAACAGAACTCGCCTGATCACGTGAAGAACCCAAGGCACTGCTTTTCACCTCTGTTGTATTTTTTAGTAGTGGTTCTCGAATGTGGCTGCTACTATTGAAAGCGTCCATCAGAAACGTACTTCCCCTCCCACCACTGTTGGATCTACTGCCACTGGTCATTCCAATCTCATCCATCAATTGGGGTTCGGGATAGGGTACTGACTGAACTGCTGTTGTAGCACTCTTGGCCTTCTGAATGCCGATTTGGCGCAAGATGAACGGCAGGTTATCAGGAGTGAGCTGGTCTTCAGGGTAAAAGATGAGATGGTCCAAGTCCTCTTTTTCAAGTCCAAAGCGCAGGAGGATGTTTGCAGCGGATTCAGAAGTGTGCTTGGGTCGACTAGACTCTGTAGAGGCGACAGGTTTGTCTGACCCTGCATAGTCATAATCACCTAAACCTGGAATGGACTGCATATCGTGTTCTCTGTTATTGGAGGTATTAAACCTACTGTCCCCACCGCTTGCAAAATTAGATGAAGCAGATGAAGGATACAATTTAGAGTCATCCGCAGTAGGTCTTTCGTAGTTCGATGACCAGTCCAAGGAGCTACTGCTGCTTTCAACGTCCCAGTGTCTACGTCCCACAGAGGCAGATGTTGAGGACATTGTGTAGGAGGCCACCCCTGCGCCCCAGAAGGGAAACTCATCCCTTTGAGTGTTGGTGAAGCAAGTACCCTGGTCTACGGGCTCTCTAGCTCTGTGCATAGACTCCTCTATGTCATCATCCATTAAGGCCCGACCCTGTTCAAAAAACCCAAAGTAAAAATTTTAGCCTGAAAACGAGCATAGTATGGGACCTTCAAACAAGTAGCATAACATGTTAAAATAATGTTGCTTACCAACTCTTGACTTAACCGAGGGGAAGAGAAAACTTGTGTTAAGTGTAACAAAAGTTTTTCCCCCCACGCTCCATCAAATCAATGCAACCATTAACAATAACAAAACAGACATTTGTTCCCGACATCCCTTAATTTAATGACTTAAGAGTTTGATCAATATTTATCAGTTTTGAAGGTCTAAAAGGTGGTGTTGCGCTTTTATGCGAGCCACAGGCCTGGATCCCAACATCACTGACACATTTTACAAAAACAAACACAAGCGCAAAATATTCATAATGTTGGCAAACGGCTGCGTTTCGTTATACACGAACTGTTCGCCAGCCAAACTGAGTTCAGATAAATGGCTGAATAGTCTCTTGAGCTCCTGCTAGCAGTTAAGTTAACAGAAATTTTCAGGAGGGCCCGGTTACACACACACACACACGCACACACACACACGCGCGCTAAACAAGGCTTCCGGTTGACAAACAACAAGTACAGCGACTGAAAATACGTAACGTTGGTGTTTATATTAACAACATCTATGTTACACACCTTCCGTTATTTGTGGATATGCCGAAGCTTTGACGTGCTCAAAGTCGTCCTCGGGATGTTGACAGCTGCTTAGCAGGGAGGAACTCTGGACTGTCAACAAACTCCTACAAACTTCTGGTTTTGGTGTCCAGCCTTCAGAGTAAAAGCGAGGCCGTTTGAAGACGTGCTGAGCTCGGGAATGAAACCAGAGCGCAACCTGCTGTCATCCCTAAAATTGATCGATAGGTCTTTGAATAAACTCTCTCCTGCTATTAAATCAATCGTGTGTTTAGATATTTGGGTTGCAAGGCTCTTATTTTGTGTACACATAACGTTAGCTACAACTGGATGGATAAGTAGGTTAAATAGCATTTTTGTTTGTATTTTAATTAGTAATTATTCAAACTACAACTGAAATTATGTGAAATTATTTCTCCATTAATTGACTGGTTGAGTGAACACAAAAATAATCAGCAAAGTTAATCGACTAATGATTTAACCCTGAGTCAGAAATTGTGGTAGCCTAGTTGTTTTTTAATTAAATAAATGCATTTGAATTATTAGAAATTATTAAATTAAATAATAAAACATAGATTGTTGCAGCAGTAAAAAAAATCTATCCAATAAAGGAACAGATAGTTCAAATAATATTTTGCATTGTTGTAGGCCTATTTACAATTTCAAACAGTATTCAAGATATAGCTTGAACGCAATTTGACCCTGAAGGAACACTCATACAAAAACATGCACCAAAAAGAGGTTGAAAAGATATGCACAGCACCAATTCATTTCTAAGACATTTATTTACCAAAAATGTTTATGTGCTTCCCTCTAGTGTTCACAGACTCGCAAGTCTGTGGCAAACTCCTTATGATCCGTATCATGTCATTTTGGGTTATGACCTGTCATTTTTCAACTGAACCATTGTCACCGAACATGCCTGGATAGCATGTCCCAGACTCCCAGACATGCTCGATTGAGTTTGGGACCCCCCTGATCTTGCATTGAGATGAAGTCCTAAGCAACAGCGCCTGCAAATGGCCTGACAAGTAGCCTATCGCTCATCACTGGATTTAACTGATAATCTGATTTAGAGGCTACATGAATTTATGTCAGATAGAGTCCTAAAATGAAGGTGATAAAGCCTTGCCCTGCAAATAAAAATATGCATCAGTGAGGACTTCCTTTAGCTGAGAAGCCGACAACAGGTTGGTCAGCCAATCATTTAATTTGGACCAAATTGATTCATTGGTTATACAGTCCTGTGACAGCCACAGATAAGGAATTTGTTTTTTATTTTTTGTTTTTTTTTTAATATTTTTGTATCATTTCGAGTGTCAGGAAGTTAAGATAATTTTAACAAAACTAAAAATGCTTCTGAAATAAACTGCCTACCACATCTTCAAGTAACATTTTCAATGCAGGACATTTAGGCTACTTTAGTTTTTTTTTAAGGGTGAGGTATTGGTACTTTTATTTAGCCTACCTAAAGGATCGGAATACTTCCTCAACCATTGATTTGACTTAGCCTACTTACCAGTACAGATATTAAGACAAACTTATTGAGGTTTCTAGTTTCATACTTAGGTGCAGGGGGGGTAGAGTGAGAGAGATCATTGCTTATTAGGCTACAGTATGATTGCAAGCTGTATACTCAGCAGGTTGAACTTTCTGCCCTGCCATCTGCTTATGCTTTGCAAACAAAGGGAAGTAGACTGAGACACAACACCACATCTGGTGGCTTACATCCCTAAAGTCTTCCGTGTTGGCTCTTCAGAATTGTTTTGAGATGCACATTATTTTACTCATATTTTCATGTTTCTCAGCCACTTGTGGCTTACTTTTACAAATGTCATTTACCTCAAATTCAATAAGGCCTTAGCCTATGCATATCAAGGCTGCCTAATGATAGCACCTTGTGCAGGTGCTTTATTTTGGTTTGCGGGTTCATACCTTTTTCCGCAATATCGCCATCAAAAACATTTCACACATACAGTTGAATATCGTTACGAAACACATTCTGCAAGTTTTGTAACAACCATTTTCTGATCTATAGCTTGATTTGTGTCATTTCACATCCAGTTACGATGCATTTATAGCGCCCCCTAGTGGTCGATTTGAATGAGGTGCCTATGTAGACATTTCCTGGAAGTTTTGTGTTGATTGGACAAACAATATGTTTTTTGTAGCCTGATTTATGCCCTGCAGTTTGTTTGCATTTATAGCGCACCTTTTCCAGTTATTCACTCAAGTTCATGTTTCTAGCTCATTCCAGCTCATGGGAATTTGAGCCGCTGCAGCAGACAACAAATAATAACAATAACTAAAACACACAAACATAGAAGGGTTCTCCAACGCTGTAGGGGGGCACTTACAGCCTGTGGATACCCTAAATGGACCTTTGTGAAGACAGCCACAAGATCCAAGAAGAACAAAACTACAGGGGAGGAAAAGAAGGTCAAACGCAACAACATTGTGATTCCATATGTGTCTGGAGTATCAGAGAAACTCAGGAGGATTTTCAACAAACATAACATCCCTGTGTTTTTTAAACCCAAGAACATACTAAGACAGATGCTGGTACACCCCAAAGACCGCACACCCAAACACAAGAAAAGCAATCTAGTGTATGCGGTCCAATGCAGTGAGGAATGCACTGACCTCTATATTGGGGAGACTAAACAACCACTACACAAACGCATGGCTCAACACAGAAGGGCCAACTCCTCAGGTCAAGACTCTGCAGTCTACTTACATTTGAAGGACAGAGGACACTCATTTGAGGACCACCAGGTGCACATTTTAGACAGAGAAGATGGATGGTTTGAAAGAGGTGTCAAGGAAGCATCTACACCAGGGTCGAGAAGCCGTCATTGAACAGGGGAGGGGGTCTACGCCACCACTTATCCCCCACTTACAATGCTGTCCTTTCATCACTTCCCAGGAAACTCAACAAACGTAACCTATTGGCCTCAGGTGAAGATACCAACGATGGTCGTTCAGTCTTGGCCACAGGTAGTCTTAACGACTGTAACGACTGTCGTCACAGCAACAAGGAACACTAACGAACCAGCGGTATTGATGACCCGGGCCAACAACCCCACTGAGGTTAAATAGCTGAGTTTCCCTGCCAGTCAGTCAGAACTCAACTCGTCCTCAGGGAAATGAAAATAAGCGTTCATTCGTTTATGAATGGGACGTGCACACACACTGCATCACACGCTTTATTGTGAGCATGTGCAAAAGTGTCCTATTAATCAATTTGTTTAGCAAGAGAGAACAAAAATATCTGCAGTATGTTGGGATGATCATACCACCCTCCTGCCGGGAGTACCGCACACTACTGACTTAGCTAAATTTGCACATGAGTATCCAAGAATTTGAAGTAATTTGACTAAGTAACCATGTAGGCCTAATGGCTTCAAAAAACTTGGCCTGATGCCAGACTTAACAGACTTGCCAGATGTAAAGTGTCTATCATGGACACAACTTTTTTCATTAAATTGTAGATTAAATAAACAATGTATATTGTGCATTACATAGTAAAAAGGGAGGGATTATAGACAGCTCAGGACTTTTAATGCCTGTGACTCCCCGTCAGTCAGAATGGAAGAAACCTTTTGCAACAAGATGCAAAATATCTTCAAGAATCTAAGGTCAGTCCTGTTACACTTGACATAGTCCTTCTGGATATGCCATGACCACTAGTGGACAGAAAAAAAACCCCTCTTCGATGCTCCTGAGGTAGATAAAACATGATAAAATGGCCTGTATGGTGGCCCAATGTGCAAGAAAACGTGATTTTCCTCTAGGGTGCGCCTCTAGTGGAGAAAACCTATCTGGAGAAAACGTGATGCAGTGCCTTGTAGGCTGCACTACATGCTAGAACATTAGTTGGCCACACACCATGTTGGCCTTCATCATTTGATATGATAATTTATCAGTGTTTCAGAATCTATTGTCTGAACAGTTTATCCTGTTCCGGTTTACAGGTGAAATGCTGTCATGTTTCACTGTTTGATTGAAGCTTGCCTGAAGCCAAATCATTTCACAGTGTCATTGTTTGAACATTGGTTAGAGTCAACTCCAGAGTGGGAATTGTACCATTTCATACACTACATCTGATAATCCTTTACAGATGGTCAGTGATTTTATAACCCACCACACACTCGGGTGGAGTAGGATGATTTATTTTTTTATAACAAATAAATAGAGTAAATAGATAAGTAACTGCATATAGGAGCCGGTCTTTCTCTTGTACAGCACCTTACACAAAAAGACTGAAGCTACAAGCTGACCTTAAGAAGGTCACACAATGACTATTACTTGGCAAGCAGTGACTCCCACCTCGCCTTTGGTTTTTAAAGTATGATAAGCATCTGGTCAGAAAATAATTTCAGCATTATTTTCTGGCAATAAAAATGGTGTTTTTCTGGCAGTTTCTTGTGATTTTAAAATTAAGTATATCCTGATAATCCTCCATGATTATTGTGACAACCTGGCCCCTTAATGATTAGCTAATTTTTTTGTTACCACTAAAATTCCTGGTGAAAGGTGCTTTTACCCAACCAGTAAAGGTGACCCTGCCTCTACACCAGTGGTCAGCAATTGGAGCCCCGCGGCCAGATTGCTTTGATAGCAGGAAAATAAAAAATAAATAAATTGAGAGCGGCTGCTCCTGTAATAGATTTCAGTCATGACAGCTACAGTCACTCACATATTCACTTCCTCTTAAGTGATTGTGCCTCCAAAATAAAAGCATGAGAATGTCTTTTGCAGCAATGCTTTATATTGAGTTTATTGAGAGCTTTTACTTTGAAGAGTTCTGAAGGACATTCAAAAGAGACTCTGGCTTACTTGACACACCTCTGAAAAAGTCGTCAGTAAATGGGTGTTTGGATTCCCCTGAATTTCCTCAGGGAAATGAAAATTAGTATCCATAGGTTTATGAATGCGGATCAAACGCCGGAACATGCACACACTTGAAATAAAAGGTCACTTTTGCACATGCTCACAATAAAGCGTGTGCAAAAGTGTCCTTTTATTCAATTTGTTTAACATTCATCTTAAATGTGCAATTGTACTACTGCCTGCCTTGGCCAGGACACTCTTGGAAAAATAGTTTTTCTAGTTTAATTAAAGGTATAATAAAACAATTTAAAATCTAAAACTGTAACAAAATATAATGCAGAGCAGCTCTCAGGCATTCTGGGTTGCTTTCAGATATGTTTCTCCTGTGGATCAACTTTTAATATCATCACTGCTGAATCAACACACACGCAGGCGTGACTGATTGAGTTAACCTCTTTTAATGTGCATGTGGCCCCTTTTTACATCCTCAATAATACATTAAATCATTTTAATTCAGTTATAAACTCCTGGACTTTAACAGCTCCTGTGTTTCAGCAGGTTTTCTGCTCATGTTCAAAGTTCTGCACATTCAGAATCTAACTGGGTTCTCTGACATTTCTAGAATAAAGGATATTTTGAGAGGTCAAACCGGATAAATCATCATAAACTTTGCAATCAATCCACTGGTCCACATGCGTGCCGCACTGTGAGGCAGGGATCCATACCATGGATTCTGCAACCCGTGGCACCACTACTATCCATGGTAGTGTGGGGATTTAATTCTTGCATGTTTTGTTGTGCAGGATCACAGCTCCTATGTGTCCACATGAGGAAAGGTCAAGATAGGCTATCAGAGTAAAAATGGACTGTCTATTGCATTAGACTAGGCAACTTGATGAGTTTATTTTTTTTAAGTTGTCAACTTTTGTTGCCTGTGCCTTTTATTATGAAGATGTAGCCAACCAAACCGCTTGCTTTGCTGTAGCACAGGCTGCCAATACAATCTGATTATTCCTGAAGCATCTAAATGATCTTCACAATGCAAAGAATCATTGTGGCAGTAACACGAGAGCAGCTCGTTGTTGAAGCAGGTAAACCTGCATACAGAGGAAGCTGTGCGTCATGCGTAAAACCCAACAGAACTATGTTATCCACCATATTTCCTCTCTCTCTCTGCGCATCTCAAAAATAAATAACAGCTTGTAGCTGCTGAGTGAAGGATTTGTTTCACCTGCAACATTCTGTAATGGACTCAGCATCCGACATCACTATAAAACAAATAGTAACCAAAGAAAGGAAACAGGCAATAAAGCGTTAAACTGAAAAGATATTTGCCTGATTTTCTAAATGTTTGCATCTGCCCAACTCTGTGACTGTGACAAGCGCCCGACCAGCGCTTTACTACGTAACTGTGCGCACACAGTCTGATGACAGTTCATTTTGGTTAAAGAAGCAAAATACAGATTACAGACTGGTTAGGTTATGAAGGTATGAATGGAAAATGTAGCGAAATTAAAAGTAGTCCTACATTAGATGTACCCACCCCTGCTGCAGATATCATCACTGCTGCCTTCAGCTAGAAGTAGCCTAACAGCTGCACAAAAGAAAAGTCTGTAATATTGAGGTGTTACTGGTCCCAGGATTGGTACCACAGCAACAAAGAGAAAGTCTGTAAAATACAGATGAGATTCAGTAGCAATGAAAACACAGCGTGTTCAGTTCGTCATTCGGATGGCATCTCTTTAATTCACAAATTAATACTCCATAACATTTCTCTGAGTGCGAGTCTGTTTCAGCTTTAAACTGTAGCTCAAGCGACCAAGCCATTCAATTGTTCCTAACTTCTCACAGAATGCATTCATGTGTAGTTACATCACCTCTCTTGTGTACGTCTTATAATTCTCTACTTCAAACAACATTTTAGTACACATTACCACCTGTAGGCCTAATTAAGTGCATCAAGGCTACGATAAAAATATAGTGCAATGCTCAACTGTATTTAAAGCAAGCAACATACCACCTGCATTACTTCTGTGCTCTGTTACAACCCAGCTCGTTAGGGTAAGGCAGTAACAAGTATATGGGATTGAAATGAAGGTGGTAAAGGACAACTGAATTTAGGTTAAAGTCAAATGTTTAATTAAATGATTGTCTCAAGAAAACACAACAAAAGGGGGCTATATAGGTACTGACAAAAAAAAGGAAACAAAAGGAGGTATTGTCCAAAGACAGCTCTCTACTCAAAAAACACTGAAGGACAAAAGGAGGTCAGCACCTATATGCAGGTGACATGCTGTCATGCATCACTGTTTGACTGAAGCCAAATAATTTCACTGTCTCATTGTTTGAACATTGGTTAGCCCTTAAAATAAACACCAGAGTGGAAATGGTACCATTACATACAGTAAATCTGATAATCCTTTGCAGATGGTCAATGATTTTATAACCTACCACACAATCGGGTGGAGTAGGATGTGTTCTTTATTCAAAAGAAAGATTAAGAGATAAGTAACCACATATAAGAGCTGGTCCTTCTCTTGTACAGCACCTTACACAAAAAGACTGAAGCTACTCGCTGACCCTGAGAAGGGAAGAAAATCCTGCAGAAGGTTTGCTCCAACTTTCTACTCTTTTCTCGCTTTCATCTCTGTTCTCTAATGGACTGACAGCCTCTAGTACTAAAGGCTCTATTCAGAAGTATTACTAACGTGTCTGTTTCTCTTTATTGAAGATAATCATCATTTTAAAGATTTGCATCATTTCAACCATGAAGATGCTGGCTGTGCCTCTACTTGTCTGTGCCATGATGGCTCTGACCAGTGCTGCTGGTGAGTGTTAACATAGAGTAAGACCAGAGATGACAAGGTGACATTTAATTTCACATGCTGGGTCAAACAGCAGGCCGGCTAGAAGCTTAAGATTTACTGTTACCCCTCTCTTAATATGTTCTTCTATTTACTGACAGTGATGCTTTATTAATTCTTACAGTAACAAAGATATTATTTAGTAAATATAAGCAGTAAATATGTCTTCTCTTCTTCTTTATTGGAAAGAATAGGGAGCCAATTTTGTGTATGTGTGAGGCAGACAGATTGAAGACAGAGAGAGAGAGAGAGAGTTTTGTGCTATTACTGTGTATGTAGTGACTTCAGCACATTAACCGAGTCACTAAGTGTCGTGTCAAACCTACAGCTGTTCCAGAAGCAAATCCTGGTGAAAGGACACTTCAGAAAAGTGAGTTGGTTTTGGTCAGATAAAAAAAGTAAAATGAACCATGCAAAGTGCTCCCATGTTCACTTCTTTTCTAAATGTGTTTTCAGGGAGCAGTGCCAAGTCTTGTCCCAGTGGTTGGATTGCTGAGAATGGTCGCTGTTTCCTCTACTTTCCAACACCCATGACTTGGGCTGATGCTGAGGTAACCAGGATGATTGGATTCAGGGCAGAACACTGATGAGTGTAACTAAGTAAACTAAGTATTGTACTTCAATTTTTTCTGTTGCACTTTCTTTGGATATCTGACTACAGATTCAGATTTTTGCATAAAAAACAGAGAAAAAGCTCATGAAATATGATATTTGGTTGTAAATTAAACTGCTAACTCACACAATGTTCTCAATGGTCTTTTCTGTAGAAAAAATGTCAGTTCCATGGTGGAAACCTTGCATCAGTGCACAACTTTGATGAGCATTACATGATTCAGAGTATGATACTGAGGAAAACTCATAGTTATCCACTCACATGGCTTGGAGGCTCAGATGCACAGCAGGTATGTTACTGATTACACAAAATCTAAGAGACACTAAATAAAATAGTTTGTCTAAGACATACTGTCTATTGCATTATATTGTTTTGCATTCAAATCTCCTAGGAGGGAACCTGGTTCTGGAGTGATGGTACACCTTTTAGGTTCAACTACTGGTCTACAGGACAGCCTGATAATCATGCAAATGCACACTGTCTGTCGATGAACTATGGAGGTAAATGTAAAACTTGAGAAACGTTTTCATTTAATTAAGACATACCAGAATACAGACATCAATACAAGTGATGATAATAGGTTCTTAAGTTTTCTAGTTTGACTCACTGATCACTCATGAGACTAAACAAAGAACAAAGCAAACTATAAAGGAGGAGAAGTTGGTGCTGTATCTTTACAGTTTATCTTTAGGTTTGAGCAAAGCGTTTGTTGCAGTCAATCATAAAGTTCTCATTATTAAAACATCAAATTTGAATTTTCCTTCTGCAGCACCAATAAGGATGTCTTTATATTCATTTAATACAAGTGCAGCAGTTTGTTCAAATAACTGATGTTGCTCCAGTCACATTTAGAGCTTCATGAATGTACGGCAAGACAAGAGAGTGTAGCGCTTACGTATATATTGACAAACTTCCACAACAAAGTCACAGTTGGGTTTTTTTTTCTGTTGTTTTGGTTTAAATATCTCTCAGACATTTACAGACAATTACAGACATTTACTTGGCCTTATTAGATATTTTTTGATGGTTTGGTTGTCTGAGAAAGCAGACAATTTATCCCTAAATAACTCTGTCTTTTACAGATCAGAAGAAATTTGACGATCAGCCTTGCTCTTACAGAATGCCATTCGTCTGCGCCAAACCCCTGTAATATCTCTTTGGATAACAGAGGAACATACAGTACATGTCATGACCACAGGAGTTGGTTGGATATGTGATTGTTATCTGTGTGTCTTCATCAGCTGTTGGTTCTTCCATGTAGTAATCCATACTTCTTTCCTATAACACAAACTAAGGAATGAGAGTTAACTGTTTCTTCTTGTCATACACATAATAAAAGCTCAAGCATTGAAAAAAGCCGATTGGTGAGTCTGATAAATCCCATGTTGCACATTAATACACACAAAACCTCAAGAGGTGTAAGAGTCTCCATCACAAAGGGTGAAGTTCAAAACAGTTTTGTCAAAAGGAAAAAGAGATAAAGTTTCAACTTTATTGTTCTTAAGAAGCTTCACAGTTTTTATTGAAAGTATATTTAAAATAATAAATCATTTCACACATTACACAAAAGCACATGCAGTATCTACAATATGTTCCGCTCTTATCTAAAACACATCTGTGTTCTTTTAAAGTCCCAATGCAATTAAATGTCCTGTTTCAGCATACATATACATAGAACTGCACTAATAAGGTCCTACTTTCATGAAGGTTATAATGTTCAGTTTAGACCTAAGCCCGCATCATTTAGAGGTGTTGATTCACCTGTTTGATTTTGTAGGATGTAGTTTGCGGTGCTGCTGAATTGTGACCCGTCATACTGACTTGGGTTTGTATTACGTTTATAGGCTCATCATTTCACTTTTTTTTTCATTTAACTCATTTCCTCATTTGAGGAAAATTTCAGGACAGAACCCCTTCAATTCCTAACAAGGCATTTATTGTGAAACATCGGGAGGAAAAAAAAGAAGAAAATTCAGTAGTTTGCACGATTTACATACACTTTCCTACTTCATGTTTCTACAAGCACATTTTAACTGGAACACACACACACACACACACAGTGTTTTCTGAAATAGGACACCATCCGTGAGTTAATGAACCACTTTTTTTTCTTGCTTTCAAATTTTTCATGTTTTCCAATTTATTAAGGTAGTCAGAGCCAGCATAACTGCAACAGCAGCCACTTTGTCATGATGTTTAGAGAGTAATTCGTTAAGGACTGGATGCACAACGTCACAGAAGGAGCACTTTTACTTTTGATACTTGATCCTACATTCACTATGGAATGCCTTTATACCTTTACTGGAGTAGACTTCTGAGGACGTTTATGGTGGATATGGTATTTCTACTTTTCTTAAGTAAAGGAACATTTTACCATATTTAACGATAATCAGTGGTTAAATGAGCAGCATAGCTTTGGCAGTGTCATTGCTCAAATCCTGGTAAAGGTTCTCCTTGCTATACTTAGTAACAACACCCTGATATGTACCTTAATCTTAATGTTTTGAGCTACAGGATGAAGATACTATAGTGCTTTGTAAGACACCTTTGTTTAAACCCCTCTACTGGCCACTCCTTTCATATAAGCAGTAAGAAACACTTGACACATGAGTTCTAATATGTTTTAAGGTTTAAAAATTACTCTCCCTACATTATGAGTCTGTGCTTCAAGCAGTGACAATGATTTCTCCTCTTTGTGAGCATTTTTAAAAATGTGAATAGAAAAGAACCCAGGTGTTGTATACATGTGTGAGAGTACACAAGAAAGTATAAACAAACAAAAAATGAGAGTCAGCAAAAAGATAAGAAGAAGACCACTTAGTGAAAATCCCTGGAAGACATCCAGTTGTGAGCGATGTATCACAAAGAATGATTAGTTTTAAGTAATAAGTGATTGATTTACCTTAAATATGTAATCAGAAACTGTTTTGATCTTTGTAATCTGTCCTTTTGATTTGTCTTAAATAGTGTTAATTTATGCATGCTTGTATAATTATATACTGTGTGTGTGTGTGTGTGTGTGTGTGTGTGTGTGTGTGTGTGTGTGTGTGTGTGTGTGTATGGGTGTAAGAACATGTGGGTTCTGTCAGGCAGAGGGTGAGGAGAACAAACAGCAGAGTGAGGGAGCACAGTGAGGCAGTGCACAGTAAGGATGCTCTGTCTCTAGCACACAGCATAGAAGTCACCAGTTCACACACAAAGCCAGGTGTTGTTGAGATGTCATGATCAGCAATAAGCATGCTAAGGCCACAGAGAGGTAGAGCAGTGTACAGTCAGGCAGACATTTCTGTGGACCAGCAACATGGTAAATCTACAGCCACTTGGCTTTCTGTGAATTTCCCCAGATCCTGGTGCAGCAGGAAAGAGAGCCAAGAAATGATGTAATTCTTAGAGACAGAGCTATTAAAGGAGGTCCAAAAGAAGTTGAAAAGTTGTTACTGTAGTGAACAACGGTGTGGATTTGTGCATTTTATATTGAATAAATTTGGAGCTACTCTAAATTCCTTTCTCCTCCCCAGAGAAGAAGGGGGAGGGGTCAAAGTTGCTTTCTCTAAGTGTTAGCCCGACCATAAAACTGGCACCTTTTTGATTCCGAAGCTGATAACGCGGGGCCTGACTGTTAAACTGAGAAAGGGACATGAACCAGCCATTGGCATCTCCCTGAACAGCCTATCAAAACCGCCCCCCCCCCCCCCACACACACACACGTTTCCGTGGCAACTGACCTTATTCTTTGTTTTATTACCACATCAAAAAGGAAAACCCCTGTCTCACCCAAGTGTGACATGGTCCAGAGTTACACTGAACTTTCAATGACCAAGGACTGCAGTCTCCAAAGACTCAAAGCATTTAATTAAGTTAATTAAATCTTTAGTTACCTGATTACGTTTGCATCTATTTGACTAGTTATGCTATCTGTTGTTGATATTAGTGCTGAAAAGAAAGTTACCTTTGCAGTGTTTTTATTTTCAGCAAGACACTCCTTCATCTGATGTAATCAATGCTTGTTCATAATACTTTCCTACAAAATTCCTTTAGAAATGATGACAAAGGAATGTTTTACTATACTCTTAACCGCCAGCTTGAATTTAAGGATGAATCAACAATATTCCCAGTTCCTAAGGAGAGATGATCTTGGAGTAATCCAAGCTTTCCTCATGTAACCTGAGCTCCCCCAAGTGGACGAAATAAGTATTACATGCCCTTGTTGGAAATGCTGTTAAATGTCCTGATAAATATCCTGACCAATAATGTGACAATTGTTTCCTGTTACCAAATGCCTAGAACAGTACAACCGTTTGACCGTTGAGGTTCTATTGTGGAAAATATTTGATTATAATATGTGCAAATAGATTTCTTTTTAAACATTAAGTTTAGAGAGGCAGTCCCTCGGGAAACCTGAGACGCCCCCTTGGGAACCACGCCCCAGGCAACAAAAGAGCTCTTCCGCTCTGCTCGGCCCTCTGGACGCTTCGGCACGTGTTCGGCGTGCCTCGCCAGGCAACGCTCTCAGACTCGGCCAGCGAGACCAGCCTTGTGTTTCGACTGAAGCTACACACCTGAAGTGCCGCGACATCAATCTGCCTTCAGTTTGTTTTATTTTCTTTATTTTTTTGTTTGTTAAAGTTATCAGTCCGTTAAGTCACACTGGACTAATTCAGGAACGACCAAGTTCCATTTTAAGCCTTTTTCGTCGAGCCAACTTCACCGAGGTCAGACCAAGCCACGTGGTCTCGCCAGCTACAACGAAGGAAACCTGAAAACAGCCGAAGTGCCAGACGGAGGAGGCGTTTTCAATCAGACACGGAGAACCCCGGAGAATCCCTAGCAAAAAGCCAGGATCGGGCAGCTAGCGTGGGACCCGTGCAACAGGCCAAAAGCAGGCTGTCGACAAGCAGTAGGACTTAACACACGTTCTGTGATCAGATGTCCATTTAACTCCTAAAATCATAACATTAGTTTACTTTCATTAGCTCTTCTATGCCGTATGAGTCAAATGCTTCCCACAATCGAACCTCCAGGCTCATTGTTCAGCAAATGTTTATGTTCCCTGTATCCAACCATCTTCTTATCACATTAGTTAGAGAATAAATTCACTTTAATATAATCAAGAGCTGTGTGTGTAGATATGAGACTGACGGACTGATTTAAGATAATTGAGCGATTACGAACTGATCACTAGTAATAATTGTATAATTATTAAAACTACCTAGAGGTCCGGAGGCTCTATATAACAACATCTTATAACAACTCCGGTGGTGCCCCGAAACGAGGAATCTGGTTTGATTTTATGAATAATAAAATTCATAGCAGGGTATCAATTCTCATAAATTTATTAAATTGCATAACTAAATTTTTAGGTTTGCTACATTACACAGCTTCATGTCAACTCGGGTCTCTGTTCTGGTAACAGAATGGGACTCTATTTTGCATCGATCTTTGACCGTCTCCAGGGAAATTTTGTACTCTAATTGGTGTCTATATTTGTTGAAAATAAACATGTTGGTAAAAGTTCAAGCTTTTTCATCTGGCCTAGGTCTTGAATTTTTTACCTGGCAATCCATCTCAAATAGTGATTCTTTCCTCATCTCATCTTTTTAAAGGGGGTTTTAGGAGCAACAGCTAAGATTGAAGAGATCTCAAAAAAATAGATCTTAATGCTTTTTCAAGGGTTAAAGAAACAACAATTCTGAGCAACAGATTTTTTGAATGTGGACAGTGATGGAGGTGCAGAGAATGTGGTATAAAAATAATGCCTTTAGCAACTTATTCTGGAGAGTGAACTGGTCTTTCTTGTTTTATGCATAATTAAAAGTCTCAAGCATTGAAACAAGCTGGTTTCTGAGTCTGTGTTAAATAGATAGTCCATTTTCCCACATCTCAAACAACTCTCATTGTTAATAACATTATACACATGTACTTTTTTGAGTAATTAGTGGAAATCAGATCCCATTTTGTTTTGCTTAACAGTGCCACCATCTAGACAAACAATTTCACAACAAGTTGCAGGAGTGTTGAAAAGTATTTTACTGTTCAGATGAGAAATAAAAATAATGGACCTTAGGGACCACTTCTTGACACAGCCACCTGCACTACAGCCATGTCACCAAAAGATAGGACTGTCTGCAGCCTTACTATAAAAGCCTATAAGAATCATCTGTACACCAGGAGTGGCTGTGGTTTATTTTGAAATGCAAGCAAATCCCCACCTGGTTTCCACTGAAGGCAGCTTAACAATTAAAGCTTTAAAGTTGAAAAGCTGTTACGTTTTTTTTGTTTGTTTTTTTTTACATTTGGATGCAGTGAAACAAAATATAAACAACAATTTACATAATACATTGTAACCTTTCTATGGCAAGCGTGTTATCTAATCTCAAACAAGTTTTAACCATGTCAATATGATATGAGTGTTTCCTAAATTAGCGCCCCTTCCGGTGGTGTTTGTCCAAAACGCAATTTCAAACTCCATTTCACAACCACCGTTAATGTAATAACACACACCTCCAACTTCTGTTTTGCCTGAGAGTTCTGTGTCGCGGTCCGCGTTGTAGAGTTGGAAGCCAGCCAGCTGCAGGGAGTCCAGTATCAATTCACACAGCCACGTCTCTGTGAAGCACTAAACAGAAGATGAATAAAAGTAATTTTTTTCCCACCAGTAGCATAAAGTCATCCAGTTTGTTGCACAGTGAGTGCATGTTGGAAGGAAATATTCCTGGTAGCGCTGTGCGGAGTCCGTGCCGACCTAGTCCACACTGGACTTCTCCTCTGGCAGAGGGCCAACAGAGCGGAAGAGCAAGGAGCGAAGAGAAGAGAAGCGAGGTCGCGTGTCGCTCTTTTGTTGCCTGGGGCGTGGTTCCCAAGGGGGCGTCTCAGGTTTCCAAAGGGACTGCCTCTCTAAACTTAATGTTTAAAAAGTGTGGTGTCTGATCACAAGTGTCATCCATATGGTTTTCCACCTCTGATGAAGAGCAGTGCGCTCGTCTGGGTCTGTCAGACGGTCTAAAGCAGATAATCACTACCATATCAGCAGAGCAATAAAGCAGAGTTATGCATTGCAGAGGGGCAGATTTTGTTAAAATATTATGACTTAATTCTCATCAGATAACAATTTTATTCTCGTAATATTACAACTTTTGTCTCAAAATATTATTCTGCAAATGTCAGAGAACACAGACATGTGGGAGAGATTGTTAATAAAAAATTTTGAACATGTGCAGAAAACCTGCTGAAACACAGGAGCTATTTAAGTGCAGGAGTCTATAACTGAATTCAAATTAGTTAAGATTTTAGGCTACTTCAGGCATGCCTGCATGGATGTAGACTCAGCAGGGATTAAATTAAATGATTTGATGGTTGATGGTAAATGGATGTATGAAAACAGGTGAAAACGTGAAAGATTTCTGCACTGGGCTAAGCCCCCAATGTTCCAAGTGCCTGGAAACGTCCCTGAACTGAGATCTGGGTATTATTATTTTGGAAATTTTCAAGAAATTGAGCGTGCATCACTGTGTGTTTATGAGGTGTGGGATTTGGTGCCCAATTGTGTGCACCTACTACTAACTCTAATCCATAAATAAGCCATCAGTTCAAACTTGCGCCTTGGTCTGTTATTATTGAGGTCTAGTTATAAACTTCTGTATCTGTAATATTTAGCCTTCATGCCCAAGAATATTACCAGCTCCTTCAGATCAAGGCTGATTACTCTGATTACAGACTGTGAACTGTGAACACCTTCTGCCGCACGGCGCAGGTAGAGCTGCTGTTCATGTTAGCCCTGCTCAATCTACAGGCTCTTTCACATAAGAAGCGATTTAAGCTGCGCTGTCTGCTGAACCAAGCTGCAACTATGTTGACCACAACGTGTGCGCAAGCTCTCCAAGCGGTACGCTATGGGTTACTCGACGCAGCAAAAACTGTCCTAGCGCAGAGCGAGCCATTGAAATAATGAGTTTCATAGCTCAGCAGGCCCACACAGCTGGAACAAATCCTTTGTATGCGCTTTCGACAGTAGCAGAGCAGACTCCCTGTCTCTAGCCTTGTTAGAGCAAGGAGAATACAGGTTTTCTACTATGCTGTGCCATTGGGCATGTGTGGTGCGCCATTACGCATTGCGCAATGTTGGGCTGGGACTGCTTTGTTAGTGTTCAGGGCAGCTATGTCAGCTTGGTTTGACGCAAAAGGTACTCTTCAGCATCTGTGAGACCCTTGGGCGTCTCATACAGAACAGAAGCGCTAGCTAGCTGGTTTGTGTTAAAGGTGTTGACAGCCCCCTGAAGCCCCTTGTGCCTAAACCTAAGTCAGTGACTGTGACCTAGCAAACTGCTGCGTTTCATACAAACGCTGAATGGTACCTTTTTAACTACACTTTGTCACGTTGAACACATTAAAGCGTTAATGTAATGACGCACTGAGATGACAATGTGTTGGACAGTCACTATATAACGAGCAACACTGGCATACATTTGAAGCATGTTTGTGGCCACCTGATGATTGTAGGTCTATCTGAGAGCCTATACTCCACTATCTTCTGTAACTCAGTGCAATCATTTTATCAAGATGAGCTGAATGGATTTTACTGTAGGTTTAAAAAGCCCACAGTCACACCTCTCCCCCACTCCAACACCATCCTTCCTGAAAATCTGTGCAGACCAGCTGGCCCCCATCTTCACTACAACAAATCACTGGAGCTGTGTGAAGTTCCCTCCTGCTTCAAACACTCCACAGTCATCCCGTTCCCAAAAAAACCCTCCATCTCTGGACTAAATGACTACAGGCCCGTCGCCCTGACATCTGTAGTCATGAAGTCCTTTGAAAGACTGGTGTTGGCCCAGCTGAAGGACATTACAGGCCCCCTGCTGGACCCCCTGCAGTTTGTCTACAGGGCTAACAGGTCAGTGGATGATGAAGTCAACTTGGCTCTGCATCACATCCTGCAACACCTTGACTCTCCAGGGACATATGCAAGGATCCTGTTCGTGGACTTCGGCGTTCAACACCATCATCCCGGACATCCTCAACACCAAATTCACCCAGCTCACTGTGCCAGCCTCCACCTGTCAGTGGGTCACAGACTTCCTGACTGACAGGAGTCAGCAGGTGAGACTGGGAAACATCACATCCAGCACCCGGACTATCAGCACTGGCGTTCCCCAGGGGTGCGTGCTCTCTCCACTGCTCTTCTCCCTCTACACCAACGACTGCACCTCAGGAGACCCATCTGTCAAACTCCTGAAGTTCGCCGACAACAGTCATCGGCCTCATCCGGGACGGTGATGAGTCGGCCTACAGACGGGAGGTTGATCAGCTGGCTCTCTGGTGTGGTCAGAACAACCTGGAGCTTAACACGCTCAAAACTGTGGAGATGACCGTGGACTTCAGGAGAAGCCCCCCACTCTGCCCCACATCACCATACTCAACAGCCCTGTGTCTGCTGTGGAATCCTTCAGGTTTCTGGGATCCACTATATCCCAGGACCTGAAGTGGGAGCCCAACACTGACACCATCATCAAGAAGGCCCAGCAGAGGACGTACGTCCTGTGTCAGCTCAGGAAGCTCAACCTGCCTAAGGACCTGCTGATCCAGTTCTACACAGCCATCATTCAGTCTGTTCTCTGCACCTCCATCACTGTCTGGTTTGGATCTGCCACCAAAAAGGACAGGAGCAGACTACAACGGACAGTCAGGACTGCAGAAAATATCATCGGTGCCAACCTGCCCTCCATTCAGGACTTATACATTTCCAGAGTCAGGAAACGGGCAGGAAACATCACTGCAGATCCATCTCACCCCGACACAACCTGTTCCAGCTCCTCCCCTCTGGTAGGCGCTACAGAGCACTGTACGCCAAAATCAACAGACACAGAAGCAGTTTCTTCCCACAAGCCATCACTCTGATGAACAGCTGATTTCTGACTCACAGTGTCAGGAACAATTCCTGTGCAATAACCCAGTAACTCTGTCTCTAATCAGCCACCTGTTTACTGGTTTCCACTATTTATTTATTCACCATTCTCTATTTCAGTGCTGTTCATACTATGTCATATTGTATATAATGTATACCAATACACCTACTCAGGCCATAAGGTCATAGCTTATTTATTTTTTCCAGCATCCTTTGCACTATGCTCCATCGCACTGTGTACATGTGTACATGTATGTGTACCTGTATAGACAGACAAGTTTGTGGGTGGTGGAGGTGGAGGAGGATTTAGTAGCGCTTGGAAAATAATTTCCTTGAGTCAGTGGCACTGCTAATTCTGTTATTATAGAACACAGTTTGGCAGCACTGACGCTTTTTGAGAAGGAGGATAGGGGAAATTGATAGCCTTTAAGGTTGGCGGGGTATTTGGTTTTTTCGGCATTTTCTTTCAGCCGCTCTGAAATCAGTACGGAGCCCATGGATGGTATCCGTTAGCCACGGGTGGGACGGATGGGACAACATGTACATAATGATAAAATAATAAATTGGTTTTTATTATAGTTTTATTATAGTATTTTTGTATGAGTAAGCACATTGTGAGCAATGTACAATCCAGAGTCAAATTCCTCGTATGTGCACACATACATTTCAAATAAAGCTGATGCTGATTCTGATTCTGTGGATTACTTTAATGTGTCTTTCTGAACAACTTTTTCCTGGGTTTTACTTTATTGTAAGACAATCTGGTTCCACTACAGTACTTGAATGATTTAAAAAATTGGTTTCATTCATATCAATGAAATTCACTTTCTTACTGTCTTTAAAACCAGCTGCTAAAGCTAGGGCTCACTGTGCTTTAGCTGTGTACAGTTATAGTTTTCCTCAGAATTACACACTGTGACTAATACTTGGCAAGCAATGACTCTCACCGCCTTTGGTTTTTAAAGTAAGATAAATATTTGGTCAAGAAATAATTTCAGCATTATTTTTTGGCAATAAATTGTGTTTTTCTGGCATTTTCTTGTGATTTTGAAAGATTTAATAATCCTCCATGATTTTTGTGACAACCTGGCCCCATTATGATTACCTTAGTTCTGGTATTACCCCTCTATTAGAATAGAATAGAACTTTATTGTCATTGTTTGGTAACAACGAAATGCTGTTCAGCATTCCTGGGTCGACAGACATAAACACAGCAATATAATACCGAAAAAGTACAAAAAACACACTATAAAAATAAAATAGCTGCCAAAGCCTGAAGAGCGCTGTGACGCTGTGTCTGAACACACCGGCATCTTGTATACCCCCTTTTTTCATCAAAATATTTCTTCCAGTTACTACTAATTCTTTTGTTACCACAAAAGAAATCCTGGTTGAAAGCTGTTTTTACCCAACCAGTAAAGGTGACCCTGCCTCTACACTGTGGTGTACATGTGGCTTTTGTATTTGATTGTTTTGAAACTGTTCCCCAGTTCAGTAGAAGTTCCAGACAAGGAAGGTGAAGTTTAATTTACAGCCATGGCAATAAATTTTTGTATATTTACTCGTGATAATATAGATGAGAATAGACGGTCTTTTTCAGCAACGCCCTGCTTAATGATTATGGAGTGACCTGCACTTGGCAGCAGCTCCACTTGCGCCTTAGAGCTAAAAGATCACTCAAATTACAAAAAATACCCCCACCAATCATCTGACTTACCTCTAGTTTTAGTTACCAGGTTTTACCAGGTGTCTGTGTGTCTGAGTGTCCATTATATAGGAACAGGGGTGTTGGACTAGGGGGGCAAGGGGGACTGAGTATACCGGACCCTCATGTGTGGAGTACTGGAGACCGGTCTTGGTCTTGGGACCGGTCTTAAAACCACTATTTGATTGTCTTGGTTTTATCTTACTCCAGACCAGTCAAGATCAAAACACTGGGAATATCAATAAATTGCTTTTGCATTGTCTGATTTATTTGTTAAGATCCTAATTTTGATTGGATGTAAAATGTATTGCTTCAAAGGCAACCAGTAACCCTAATTAAAAATGTGTTGTTACCGTTAACATCTGTCACCCCCCATACTCCCCATGCGATGGCAAGCATGGAAAAGGAGTGTTGAATAAATATGCTTATGTTTATGTCAGCTCTTAGCATTTGTATGTGGTGGTTTTTATGGGAATGTGGATCTTTAAGATCAATTTGAGAAGTACCTACGATCTCGTTCCACATTTTATTGTGTGTCATGTAATGTGGGAAACTGGTTTTGGTGTCGACTTGGTCTCAGCCCCTAAAGGTCTTGATTTTGTCTCAGTCTCGATAAACTCTGGTCTGTGTCTTGAATTGGTCTCCGTCTGAGCGGTCTTAACTACAACACTAGTGTGGAGGGCCCACTGAAGTACTAGAACAAATAGCTGTGCATATAGGGAGGGGCCCATAGAGAATGCTTATGTACAGGGCCCGGATTTTTGTGTGACGCCCCTGTATAGGAAGCAGTGAACGTGTTAACAAGGCAGTAATTTCAGACACAGTCTCTGATGTCGGGCACTTACTAGTCATCATCATCATTTTTTGTTGAGAAAGAACACAGAAGGTCATGCAGTGCCTTCTAGGGATGCATTTCCAGGGGACAAAATATGATGCAGTGCCATATGGGCTGCCCTACATGGTAGAATATTAGTTGGCCACACACCATTGTGGCCTTCATCATTTAATACGATCATTTAATGTCTATGTTTCAGATTCTCCATCTATCTATTGTCTGAACAGTTTATCCTGTTCTGGTTTGCAGGTGACTGAAGTGGGAATTGTGCCATTACATACAGTAAATCTGACAACCTGTTACAGATGGTCAGTGATTTTATAACCCACCACACACCCGGGTGGAGTAGGATGTGTTCTCTAAAAAAAAAAAGATAGATAAGTAAATATAATAGATAAGCATATAAGAGCTGGTATTTCTCTTGTTCAGCACCTCCACACACAACAATTGAAGCTACTTGCTGACCCTGAGAAGGGAAGATAATCCTGCAGAAGGT
The DNA here is from genome assembly GCF_014851395.1 of Micropterus salmoides. Taxonomy (NCBI): domain Eukaryota; kingdom Metazoa; phylum Chordata; class Actinopteri; order Centrarchiformes; family Centrarchidae; genus Micropterus; species Micropterus salmoides. Next base: position 33,163,698 of record NW_024041150.1, read on the forward strand.
TTGCTCCAACTATCTTCTCTTTTCTCGCTATCATTTTTTTATTTTGCTCTGTTCTATCTCATCATTGCTATTCTCAAATGGACAGACAGCCCCTAGTACTATAGGCTCTATTCAGAAGTATTACTAACGTGTCTGTTTCTCTTTATTGAAGATAATCATCATTTTAAAGATCTGCATCATCTCAAACATGAAGATGCTGGCTGTGCCTCTACTTGTCTGTGCCATGATGGCTCTGACCAGTGCTGCTGGTGAGTGTTAACATAGAGTAAGACCAGAAGCATAACATTTACTGTTACCCCTCTCCTAATGTGATCTGCTATTTACTGTCAGCAATGTTTTATTAATCCTTACAGTAACAAAGACACTATTTAGTAAATACAATCAGTAAATAATATCTTGTCTTCTTCATAATTGGAAAGAATAGGCAGCAAAAAGTAAAATGAACCATGCAAAGTGCTCCCATGTTCACTTCTTTTCTAAATGTGTTTTCAGGGAACAGTGCCAAGTCTTGTTCCAGTGGTTGGATTGCTGACAATGGTCGCTGTTTTATCTACTTTCCAACACTCATGACTTGGGCTGATGCTGAGGTAACCAGGATTATTGGAATTAGTGCAGAACACTTATGGAGTGTAACTAAGTACACTTACTAAGTATTGTACTTTCTGTTGCGCTTTATTTGAACGTCTGCCTACAGATATTTTATAGTTATTTGGGCTGACCTCGAATAGTCGAAGATTCGATGCTTCGATGGGTGGAGCCTGATTCGACTGTCAGTCTCACAGTCGACACTTCACAGTGAAACGAGGATCATGCCATTTTGGCGATATGGGGGTGCTCAACGTCTGATTTTACATAGAACTACCAGTTTTCTCCCAATAAGTTAATATACTGCCTATTACAATATACATTTCAACGTGTAATGCTGTAAATAAACCTGTAAAAAGAATAAAACTTTCAATAAATGTTTTTAAAGTGCGTGAAAAAATCCAAAATTGTAACCCTAACCCTGGGTCGTCAGTGCGAATGTGTAGGCGTAGCGTATATGTGTGAAGGGGCAGTCGAGGAACACTTGCGGAAGAGACAGAGCCCCAGCTTCACTGGTGTTGTGCTGAGCTGTCCGCACCTCGCGGGACTTTATCACCGTTGATGAACCACATAAAGAATATTTAATTGTTTTTAAAAAGCCGGCTACTTGAAATAGACCCGCGAGGAACCGCAACGTGCATGCAGTTGTCGGCAGCATGGCATGCACGCAAAACCGGTGAATGGCGGAGAGAGAGAAAATGCTCAACAATAAGCCTCAGTTTATCTTCGGCTCGCAATCATCGCGCACACAAACACACATGATTCGACTATCAGTAGACTACAGGCAGGACATGGCGATTCTGATATGACTATGTAAATACTTAGTCGGGGACAGCCCTAGTACTTATTATATTATTTAGTATTTAAGTAGGTTCAATTCTACAATTCACCTGTTTCACAAATAAAACCGTGTTCTATGTTTGGTTCAACACGTTCTCATCTCAGTGCGTCATTACCAACGCTTTCAGTTAGCTAGACAAAGTGTATGAAACGCTGCAGTTTGTAACGGCGCAGCAACACAAAGGAGGTTAAATGCATACACTCACTGACTTAATTTTAGGCACAAACCCCTGTGATGGTAAGGGGCTTTGGGGGGCGGTCAATGCCTTAAACACAAAATTAGCTGGCAACCGGAAGCGCTGCTAGCGTTTCTGGTTGCCCCAGAGCGTCTCATACACACACGCACCCAGGTTGTGTCCTACAGACGCCGAAGGGTTCCCTTTGTGTCAAATAACTGTGCTTTGCCACCCTTTCTGCCACCCGTTGGTATTTGACTCCCTGAGCTGGGAACAATCTGTTTGGTTAGTCTTAGGCACAAAAACATCTTGGTTCATGTTCATGAACTGATAATCTATTAAACATCTACAGACAAAGCGAAACAGTTGAAATGTTACAAATACTCTATAAACTATCTGTAGACAGATTCTCCAAATAAAGTCTCACCACTTTAGTTATTACTTTACAAATTCAGATTTCTGCATACAAAACATATAAAGAGCTCATGAAATAGGATATTTTGTTATAAATTAAACTACTAGCTCACACAACACCGCTTTCTCTGTCTTTTCTATAGAAAAAATGTCAGTTCCATGGTGGAAACCTTGCATCAGTGCACAACTTTGATGAGCATTACGTGATTCAGAGTATGATACTGAGGAAAACTCATAGTTATCCACTCACATGGCTTGGAGGCACAGATGCACAGCAGGTACGTTACTGATTACACAAAATCTAAGAGATATTAAATAATTGGTATTGTCTAAACCATTATTCTATTATTATATATTCTTTTAGTCTATTGCATTATATTGTATTGTATTTTAACCTTGTAGAGAGGGACCTGGTTCTGGAGTGATGGTACACCTTTTAGGTTCAACTACTGGTCTACAGGACAGCCTGATAATCTAGAAAATGCACACTGTCTGTTGATGAACTTTGGAGGTAAATGTATAGCTTGAGAAACGTTTTCATTTAATTAAGATATACCAGAATACTGACATCAATACAAGTGATGATAATAGGTTCTTAAGTTTTCTAGTTTGACTGATGAGACTAAACAAAGTACAAAGCAAACTATAAAGGAGGAGAAGTTGGTGCTGTATCTTTACAGTTTATCTTTAGGTTTGAGCAAAGCGTTTGTTGCAGTCAATCATAAAGTTCTCATTATTAAAACATCAAATTTGAATTTTCCTGCTGCAGCACCAATAAGGATGTCTTTATATTCATTTAATACAAGTGCAGCAGTTTGTTCAAATAACTGATGTTGCTCCAGTCACATTTAGAGCTTTATGAATGTACGGCAAGACAAGAGAGTGTAGCGCTTACGTATATATATACAACAAACTTCCACAACAAAGTCACAGTTGTTTTTTTTTTTTCTGTTGTTTTGGTTTAAATGTCTCTCTGTTTTTGTACAAAATTTCAGGTATATTCAAGTATAACTCCGTCTTTTACAGATCAGAAGAAATTTGACGATCAGCCTTGCTATTACAGAAAACCATTCGTCTGTGCCAAACCCCTGTGATATCTCTTTGGATAACAGAGGAACATACAGTACATGTCACGACCACAGGAGTTGGTTGGATATGTTATTGTTATCTGTGTGTCTTCATCATCTGTTGGTTCTTCCATGTAGTAATCCATACTTCTTTCCTATAACACAAACTAAGGAATGAGAGTTAACTGTTTCTTCTTGTCATACACATAATTAAAAAGCTCAAGCATTGAAAAAAGCCGACTGGTGAGTCTGATAAATCCCATGTTGCACATTAATACACACATGCAGTATCTAAAATATGTTCAGCTCTTATCTTGTGTGGATCTTGTGGATCTTGTGTGGATTATCTTGTGGATCAGTGGTGAACCCAACCCCTCTTTGTGCCTCAGCTGGAAGTAATGATGACTGTGAATTGTTTTTATCTTATTTTAGCAATAAGGTGGTGTCAATCAGAGCCTCTATTACCCCCACCCCCGCGGCCTCTTACTCAGAGGTTCCTCATCAGCAACAAGAGAGTTTTAACAAGTTTTATCCCATCGACTTGTCTGAGCTTTTAAAAACAGTATCACAAATGAGAGTGTCCTCCAGCCCACTTGATGTAATACCTACAAAATTTTTACTGAAAGTAATAGATTCTGTTGGGCCCCATTTAATCTCTGTTTTCAACAGCTCCCTATCTACTGGTTGTGTCCCTGATTATTTTAAAATGGCTTGCGTGAACCCACTTTTAAAGAAACCTGGTTTAGATCCCTCCCTCCCACATAATTTTAGACCAATTTCAAAACTGCCTTTTATGGCAAAGATTTTAGAAAGAATTGTGTCCAAACAGCTGCTCACTGTACTAGAAAATAACAAATTATTTGAAAAGTTTCAGTCTGGTTTTAGGAAGTACCACAGCACTGAGACTGCCCTGCTTAAAGTCACCAATGACCTTTTAATGTCTGCTGATGAAGGTATGTGCTCAGTCCTTGTACTCCTGGACCTTAGTGCTGCTTTTGACACCATTGATCACAACATCATGTTAGACAGACTGAGGCACTGGGTGGGGCTCTCTGGTACTGCCCTAGAACGGTTTTCATCCTACCTGTCAAATAGGAAGTTTTGTGTGTCTGTAAACAACTATGTCTCTTCATTTTGTCCAGTTAAATATGGTGTGCCTCAGGGGTCGGTCTTAGGACCCATTTTGTTTTCCTTGTATCTGCTTCCCCTTGGACATATTATCCATAAACATGGCATTTCTTTTCATATTTATGCTGATGACACACAAATCTACTTGCCCGTCAGATCCACAGACCCTGGAATGCTGAGTTCACTTAACAACTGCCTTTGTGAAGTTAAAAAATGGATGTCAAATAATTTCCTCCAGGTGAACTCAGACAAAACAGAAATCTTGATCATCGGGTCTCAGCAGATGGTTCCCTAGTAAATCACATTAAGCCTGTGGCAAAGAACCTTGGTGTTTGGTTTGATAGTAATTTAAATTTCGAGCAGCACACCACAAAGCTTGTTCAATCATGTTTTTATCAACTTAGAAATATAGCAAAAATTCGATCTATGTTAACTTTTAAGGACACCGAGACCATTTTACACGCCTTCATCTCATGACGTCTGGATTATTGCAACAGCCTTTTCACTTGTTTAACCCAAAAATCTACTGATCGACTCCAGACTGTCCAGAACTCAGCTGCCAGGCTTTTAACCAGAACAAAGAAATATGACCACATTACTCCTATTTTAGCTTCATTACACTGGCTCCCAGTATGTTTTAGAATTGACTTTAAAATTCTATTGATCACTTTTAAAGCTCTTCATGGCCTCTCGCCTTATTATATTTCTGACCTTTTAGTCCCATTCACACCAGCACGTACCTTGAGGTCCTCGGGCAGAGGTCTGTTGTCTGTTCCAGAGTCTCGACTGAAAACTAAAGGGGACAGAGCGTTTGCTGTCAGGGCCCCGAGGCTCTGGAACAGCCTGCCCGAGGAAATCAGGTCGGCTGAGTCAGTCTTTTAAGTCCCTTCTTAAAACATACTTTTATAGGAGAGCTTTTCCCTATCTTATTTGACTTGTATTTTACTAATTTTATATTAATTTTTCATGCTCTTATCTTGTTTTTTTGTATTATTCTTTATACTTGTTAAAGCACTTTGTAACTTGTTTTTGAAAAGTGCTCTACAAGTAAGGATTATTATTATTATTATTATCTAAAACAGATCTGTGTTCTTATAAAGTCCCAATGCAATTATATGTCCTGTTTCAGCATACATATATATAGAACTGCACTAATAAAGTCCTACCTTCTTGAAGGTCATAAAGTTTAGTTGTAGAGGTGTCGATTCCCATGTTCGATGTAGTTTATGGTGCTGCTGAATTGTGATGCTTCATACCGAAAGATGTTTCCTGGGCAGAGATGGGGACTCGAGTTAGAGACTCGGACTCAAATGCAACTGAAGTCTCACACACAGTAACTTCAGACTGGACTTGAGACTCGTCCTCAAAAGACTTCTGACTTGACTCAGATTCGAGGTGCGTGACTCATGAAAAATGTTTGTTTTTAAGAAACATCAGATGAGCTCGCTGTTATTCCCCTCCCTCGAATGAGCAACTTTTTTTCCAGGTCAAAAAGAAAAACCAGTACAGCGCAGGCATGTGCAAAGGTTTTACAAAGGTTACTTTGTCCTTATTTAACTAATGTGTGTAGTCTGATGATAAATCAAATTCGATACACCAGTTCATGGGTGCCCCATACCTCACGCTAACTTTTGTAGTCAGACGTCACTATTCTACAGCAAAACTGCCAAAAAGTCAGACACACAACAGTAGACCATCATGATGCTCTAACACAGACGTACACAATGCTGAACCACAACTTAAGACACTATCGTAAAATACAGTCAGCATTACAGTCAGCTAGCTATCATCAGATAGCTAATTTAAAGTAAAATAAATGTAAAAACGAAACTCTGTAGGTAGTAAAGTTAAGTGTATTAAATAAGCTAGATAGATAGACATTAGATAGACATTAACCTGCTGCATCAAGATTCTTGAACATAGGGCATGATTATGGGAAATATATTGTAATATTTACAATTACAGGCAAGAAAGACCCCCCTGACCTGTTGTTTTTGCCTCTTTTGGGGGGGTCCAAGCCTTAATTAGGGGGGGTCAGAACCCCCAATCTCCCCTGTAATTTGAACCATGCGTGTTTCTATTATTTTTAAAGGGTAATTCCTCATTTCTGCAGGACAGAACCCCTTCAATTCCTAATCAGGCTTTTATTGTGTAACATCTGCAGGAACCTGTAAAATTCAGTGGTTTGCAGGGTTTACATTCAGTATCCTACCTCAACTGTAGCCATTGCCATCTTGTGGCAGTATCATGTTACTACAAAGTACAGTCTGACTGGATAATTAACACACACACACACACACACACACGATTACTGAAATAGGACACCAAGCTTACCTAAATAAACAGCTGTTTTTTAACAATGAACAAACTAGACCCTCCATTCGTCCATTTAATCACACAATTAATAAAAATGGGATCAGAAACCTTATTATAAATTTCAAGTTTTATCATAACTTAGATCTGCCAGAAATCAAAATGAGCACAAACAAAGTAGTGACAAACAACACTTCCACTCTGGTCGAGAATCCTTCAATGTTTGTCAGAGCTGTAGGTTGCTTGACTTCAGGGATCTTCCATCAGCTCAGGAGTCATTTGAGAGGAGATTCGATTATGCCAACCTCTTCGGAGAGGAACATTTCTAGGATCAATATCCTCTTATTGATATGATGGAAGACGTTGTTGCTAGCAGGCAGTGTCATTTAGATCTTTAGTGACGATGAACAATTGTTCATGAAAAAGGATGAAAATAGTTTTTTGATAATTGACTTTTAACTTATTATTAGTAAAGCTCAAATTTTACATCATGTCTAGTTTTTTTTTTTTACTATGCTTCTTATTCTGCAAGTTTGTCATATATATTTTGTATGTAAAACCTCAATTTGTAAATCAACTGGTAACTATAGGTGACAGATAAATGTAGTGGAGGAAACAGTACAATATTTTTTTCTAGTTAGTAAACTTTCCACACACACACACACACACACTCACACACACCAAATGTGTGACATGACTGAAGCCCAGTGGGTCAGACTATAAATAGAGGAGCAACAGAAATCCCCCCTATGTCAGCTCACATTCTGTCCCCATTACTCAACATCTGCACAACACAAATAGTTTTATCTCCCTTTTCTGGTCAGTGTGACTTTCAAGACAATGTCTTGTGTTTTAGGTGCGTGTGTGAGAACCATGAGAGTTTGACCATTTCACATTCCTTTCCAGCCTTTTCTGCCTTTCTTCTGTGAAAATACTTTGTTTAAACCTTTATGGGAAGAGATCGGCTTTAAACTCTTAGTTACATGAAGAGTCTCAAACTCAAGATTTCATTGTTTTTGCAGGTTTCAGTAACACTTGTTGTCAAAAGAGTCCACCACTGACTTGTAGATTGTTTTGGGTTATTAAGTCAAATTCAAATACATTTTATTTTCTGTATCCTGCATCCTTTCCCCTAACTGGCTACTCCTGCTGAATTCAATCAAACACAGCCATCACTGCCTTAAACTTAAAAAAAGTGACATGTTAGAGAGACATGGTTACATCAGAAAAATGCAAAATCTTCATTCTTTTGATGCAGCCTTACGTCCTATCTACATCATGCTTCAGTCCTTTATTGGTGTCTACCAGAGGAATTTCAGCTAAGCCAAGATGGTGCAGAGATTTAAAAAAAAAAAAAAAAAGTTCTGTACTAAAAAAAATGAATAAACATCATGACTATTTGTCATGGTCTGTTATCATGGAACAGGAAAACACAAAGCAGTGGATACAGCTGCAGACTCAGGAGAGGTTCAGTTATAAGGGTGCTTTAATAAATAAATAAACCAAAGGGCTATCAGCTTACAACAAGGCGAAGGGAGCAAAGGTCCAAAATCAGGCAGACAGTCCAACAGACAAACAAATCCAAAAAGGGAGCAGGCAATGATAAAGGTCCCAAGAAATCCATCAGGTAAGACAGAAAAATCCCAGAACACAGAAGAGCAACGCTTGACAAAATGACGACAGCAGACTCCACCATAGGCGTAGATTTTGGGGGACACGCAGGGGACAGGTACCCCTCAATATTCAGAACACCTGAGAGCCTTAATATTCCATTAAATTTTTTTCACCTGGCACCCGAAAATTGTGTTTATTACACAAATAAAGACATTTCTACCATTAAGTGATGAAGAAAATACACAAATTGTTGCATAAAAAACATTTGACGATCAAAATTTCTCAAGGGAGGGGACACACACCACTCGCTTAACATGCGTCCTCCCCAATGTTTAAATGAAACCTACGGCCTCTGGGAGTAGTCACTATGTCACTGAGCCTGTCGTATACAATTTTTCGCAAAAATGTGTGGTTGAATTTTGCTGTACTTACTTGCTCATATATCCCTCTAAAATCCCCTTTAAAATATCCTAATACCCTCTTGTCTTCTATCATTGTCTCTTTCTCTGCACAAATCTGCACCAACAAGCACATTTTTCCCAACACACTTTCACCCTTTGTGTGTGTGTGTGTGTGTGTGTGTGTTTGTGTGAGCTCCCCACGTGTGTTGGTTTAAGTTGGCAGAGTTTGGATTGTCGATTGTGTACAGGCATGTGTGACCCGAAAATAAAGGCCAATGTGTGTGTGTGTCTGTCTGTTGCTGGCCCTTTAAGCCAGTTGTGATTGAAGGGACAGTGTGTGTGTGTCTATGCATGAGTCAGCCCGTGCACTATGCCTTCTCTGTGTGTGTGAGAGAGAGAGTAGGGGGGCAAGCGAGACAGCTGAGATCTGCAGGTCTACTTGCTCTCTCAGTTCCTCTCTATGTCTCTTGTCCACTTTGCTCTCTGTTTCTGTTCCACTGTTATGGATCTCTCCTCATTTTAAGGATTTTTTTTTTGATAAACCACGCCCATATATGGACCTAACGGCATCTGTCAGTGGGATTTGACACAGCTCTGCTGTGTGTGTGTGTGTGTGTGTGAGCCATGCTGCGTGTGTTTATTCTGTGCGCAGAGCATCTGCAAACGCCGGACAACGATGTCAGCGATGCCTACTGCACCGTCACCTATGAAGGTAGGGATGAGATGTGTGAGTGTGTGCGAGTGAAAGAGAAAGGTTATTAAGATGTGATGGGAGACATAAAAGAGGGAAAATGGGGAATAGAAGGTGAAGTTCATGCAAAGACAAATTTAACCCCCCTCCCTCCCCTCTCTAACAGCTGAGGTTATTATTGGAAGGTCTCAACCAGTCCTCTTTAATGGCTTCCAGTCTGTTTGGGGTGGGGCAGATACAGAATGACAAGGATAGAAGAAAGAGAGGTGAAAATAGAAAGAGAGGAGAAGAAGTGACGGGGAAGAGGAGATAAAACAGAGGATGTACTGACAGGAAGGAAGAAAGTATTCCCAGTTGCACTGTCATGAGGAGCTGTGTGTGTGTATCCAGTAAAACATGGCTGTGTTATATTGTATAGCTGTTGTATAGCTACCACCGTTCTCTCAACAGAGTTTATCTTTTGGAGCCCTCCATTTCTCTGTGGCTCTCTCATTCTTTTGAATGTCAGAGGACCCTCATTTCACTACCATGAACTAAAATTGGTCCAAATACCAATTGGATTATCAATAACCTGGTTCAGGTTGGTATAGTTGGGTCTTGTTAGCCATCAGTATCTCTATGGATGGCATTGTCGATCTATCGTCTACCACTTGATCCAGACTGAAATATCTCAACATCTGTCAGATGGATTACCATGAAATTCATCATCTGCAGGGGGTGAATCTTAATGACTTTGGTGATCGTCTGACTTTTCCTCTAGCACCACCACCAGGTCAAAGTCTTCACGTATACAGTAAAATATCTCAATATCTACTATATGGATTGAAACAAAATATTCCTACACACATTTATGGTTCCCAGACAATGTATCCTAATGACATTGGTGAATCCCTCACTTTTCATGATGCATCACTATGAGGTTGATTCTTGGTTTTGAGAAATATCGTGACCACTTATAGTATATATTGACTGTCATGAAATCTGCTACACACATCTATGTCCCTCTCAGGATGAATGGTAATAACTTTAGTAATCCCCTTTTCATCTAGCACCATCATCAGATCAACTTTTTAATTTGTCCAGCACTTTGGCTTATAAACCAACTTCCAGCAAAACTAATGACATTCTTATTATGTGTATTTTCTGTTTACTTTGTCTTTAGTGCTAATTAAATCTTAGCTAACGTCGACTCGTAGTGCGAATCAACTCTACCCCACAGATGCGACACCGGCGTATGCTGTGATAGTATTCACGTGAACCCACTCTCATGCTGTGAGTCGCAAACTGTTCATGACAGAGTGGTAACGTAACTGGAAGACTGCTGCAAAATAAACATTTTAAAACTGAGGCACACACTTGCTGTTTGGGACTGTGGCATGTAATTTCTAGTAAGTGCTAAAGTTAATGTTTGTGTGGTTTTGTGGTAGCTTTGGTCCAGTACAGTCCCAAATAAGTTTGCTCAGATGGTCTTAAGGGGATACTACCATAACAGCAAAGCAATAACAAGTAAGCAAGTATGCTGATCATACTCAAACATCACTGACCACGATTACTGACATGGCTTTTCATCTATACGTGCTTTAAAATTGTGAGTTAGGCTGCTGAAGTTTTTAAACACAATTCCTGAGTACTGAGGAGTGATGACCCCAACCCATGTGGTGGGTAATATCACGGACGCCCTACTCATAAAATGCATCAACCTCAGCGATACCGAAGCTCACTCCAAACTAAATTGAAAAGTTGCAGCCCTGGCATGCTTAAAGCACCTCTGTGCATAATGTCACAGAGCTACAGGCATAAAGTCCTCCTTCCTTTGTCTGTAAGATCATTCACAGCACAAGTTGAAACTGCCTATGATTGAATTTATAGTCTTAAAGATGCAGATTTGTGTGCTTGTTCAATCTTAGTGAAGTCCAGTGGAGTCTAGTGAAAACCAATTTGCATTACCCTGACATTTCAGCCTTTTCTGGAAAATCCTAATCGTATACAACAGTAGAATAGAGTAGACTACAGTAGAGGACAACAGTAGTGCACAGAGTGTGTGTAAAGAAGCAGAGTTTAGTTTTCTAACGTACAGTAAGTGTGTCATTAACTCATGACACTATGTCCATGGTCTATTCTGCTGCACAAAAGTTTCCCTGTATTATAAAGGGCAACGCCAGCAGTGTCTACACACACACGCACACATGCACACACGCACACACGCACGCACACACACACACACACACACACACACACACACACACACATTAACCGCCTCAAAATCTGGGCCAGAACAAAGTGAATCAGTAATGCTGGCTGATTTATTTCATGAATAGTTGAACTGATTTCAACGAGAAAGAAATCACAGAAGATGAAGTGACCACCTGGTCCATATGAAGAAAAAGTGCAGATACTCTCAATCACAGCATGTAGTATTAGGGTGTTACAATGGAGGTTGTTTGGTGGCATGTCCTAGTGAACAAGGGGGAACTAGTTTTGTGAGGGAAACATTAAGTGTGGGATGTGTATGTCCCCCTCCAGGAACATTTGAGCATCAACCACTTCATTTCTTGAATTTCTTTGCACCAATTTGTACATTTTCTGCATCTGCAGCAATTTATGGTAGAAATGTATTTGTTTATGTGAAGGAAAACACAAAATTCAGGCACCAGGTGATAATTTAAAATATAACAGAATATGATGCAGTAAGGCTCTCAGACATTCTGTATTAGTTAGCAAAGTAGCAAATAACACAACCTAGTAGCTCATTAGAGGCCATATCAACTCACAACTGACTCTGACGTTTTGAGACTAACTAACTTGGACCTCTTCCTTTTTTTCACTTCTGGCTTCTTCATGGTTATCAACGTGCATAGCTGTTTCTTCTTTCTGTTTCATGGCAGATTGCAACCATTGCTTTTGAGGTTGCATACATCCCCCTTGAAATCGTCACCTGTGCTTGTGAAGTTAGCCTAATGTTGCTGATGGTTGATCAGTTAAATGTAAAAATATACTGAAGATTAACCTCACATCAATTTTTACATACATTTTATTTTCCTCTTAAACGTTAACATTTGAATGATCTTTTTTTTTATGAATCAGAATTGCTGTTTTACTCCACAATATTCACACAGAAGTATTCCCTGTGGTTGGAAATCACTGTACTATGTCTAGTCTCAGTTCCTTGAGAGCAAGTCCAAATTGTTGCTGTACTTTGAACACGGATAGAGTGCAGAGTTCCTAATCCTATCCCTTTACTGTATGTGCCGGTGCCCCAACCAACCAGGAACATTTAATCCAGGGCTGACAAGGAGCAATATACAGAGAGGATATATTGTTCCAAAACGTGTATAAACAGTTCTGCTCAGCATGGCCATTTAATGGCATAAATGTAATGGCTGAGTAGTAGCCATAGTAAAAGTGGAATATATATACTCCATCCCGTGCGGTTATAAGCAATAACACATTACAGTGTTCCAGTTATTTCCAGCGTAATTAGCCTCTGAGATATATTTTAGTAAGTGCGCAACTTTTCTTGATGAAATAAAAGGTTATGTATCCAGTGTTGTCGGAGAAGTCTCCATAGCTGCTGTTAAGTGGGAAAAGAATCAAAGGCACTTCATGACAGCATCACACAACAGCTGAATAGCATCTGCAGGTTGTGTCAGCCTCTCCTTACTGACTGATATCTGATATTTAATCTGCTTTAACTGGTCTGCTGAAAGCTGATCGCTGTCTCTGCTGCGCCTGCTCTTAAAAACTGCTGCATCATTTCTTCTAGTCAGAGTTCATTATTTTAATAGGCTGTTAAAGTAGAATGAAGATCAAAAACATGTATCTCAAATTGAAAAGGCAAGTCCCTAAATTCAGTTTGCTGCCTTTGCTCTGACTCAAATATACATCCTGAGATTGCCTCGTCATGCCCTTTGCTGTCTCCAAACCAGCCTCTTTCCTTTTATTCACAACAGCCATTTCTCCCAGCCAGAAGTTTCGAGGTAAATGTCAGACTGCACCACCTGAAGAGACATGAGCTTTTTATAAATTCATTTATTGGTCCCTTAAAGGCAGAGTTTGCTTTATCAATTAAAAGATGGAGTTTTATTGTGTGGACTAGTAATCTGGCATACCAGGGCAAATGCCCGGTGGGCCGACTAACCTTTGGGGCCAATGTAAATTAAAAGTTAGTTATTTATATAATTGTTTATAAAAAAAAGAGATCCAAAGACTGGCCCATAAAGCACTGACAGCAGCCACTGGTTCATTTTTTATACTGACACTGGTCTGGCCTGATCACATCTCTGACTTGACCCCACTCCCTCCCCCTCTACTCTCTGTTTCTTGTGTTAGAAGTGCAAAGGGTATGCGGAGAAGTTGCAGGCCCCTAAAAAATAATCTTAAAATGGATGACACCAAATGTACCAAAAGACCCGATATGTTTACTTCCGGGACTGCAGGAGCTTCAACATCAGCTGCAGTAGGCCTACCCGACATTGTGCAGCCACAGGCACTTGAAGGAGGAAAGGATAGCCGTGGCCAATGCCAGGCAGAGGAGGAGGCGTGTGACAACGAAGCAGAGGGACCGAGTGAGCAGGAGGAGAGGGTGAAGCGGAAAGCATGGAGTAGCTTAATAGGGACCTGCAGGGCCAGAGCAGGAAGGAAGAGTGTGTGCCATAATTACTTCAGTTAAGTTCAATGAAAATAATGTAATCATCAGGCTATCATAAAGTGAGACTGTCACCTACTGCTGGTGATCAGTCAGTCACTGTCAAATAGCGCAGTATAAGCAATTCGACGTTGTTTTAGTATAGTTTATTTACGGGAGGTTAGAGATTCTGACAAAATAACCTCACCTAGTCAGCCATGAGATCAGAGCTCCTCCCTGTATTCCCAGGTTCCAGGTTGTCAGGCTGGAAAACATACTGGTGATTTGCAGTATAATGCGTATAATATGATGCACAAGATATCTAGAATTTTCCATTTGATGTAGTGAGAACAACCATGAGAATGTTAGGAGTGTGGTTTTGTGTTCATGTCTTTCCTGTTTTAGTCTGTTTTTGGTTCTGTGTTTCTCTGTGTAGCCTTTTTTTAAATTATTTTATTCATTCACATGTCCTAGTTTACTTGGTATCTGTTTTCATGGGTTTGGTGTTGTATTCTGTGTTTCTATAGCTTTATTTGATCTTGTCATGTTGAGGGTTTTTTAGCTAAGTTTAGTCCTTTGTTCATTCGCATTTTAAAGTTTTCTTAGTATCTGTCTTGTCTCGTATTCTAGTTATGTCCTGCATTCTTATCCATTTGTATTATTTTGTCCATGTTTGCTCTGTGTTCTGTTTAATCTTAGTTCAGTCTGTTTTCCCTGTTAGTTGTAGTTTTTTGGTATATTAGTGATCTGTCAGCTTATGTTCTGGTTCAGTTATTTATATTCTATTTCTTCCTGGTTATTAGTTTCCCTATGGCCTTATTGGTGTCTGTCTGTTTGCCCTGCCGTCTCTCTGCCTGCCTGTGTCTCATTAGTCCTGATACCCCTCACCTGTGTTGCTCCCGCCCTGCTCATTAGTCCCTGTGTATATACAGTGGGTACGGAAAGTATTCAGACCCCTTTAAATTTTTCACTCTTTGTTTCATTGCAGCCATTTTCCAAAAATCAAAAAAGTTCATTTTATTTCTCAGTAATGTACACTCAGCACCCCATCAGAAACAGAAACAAACAGAAATGTAGAAATTATTGCAAATTTATTAAAAAAGAAAAACTGAAATATCACATGGTCATAAGTATTCAGACCCTTTGCCGTGACACTCATATTTAACTCAGGTGCTGTCTATTTCTTCTGATCATCCTTGAGATGGTTCTACACCTTCATTTGAGTCCAGCTGTGTTTGATTATACTGATTGGACTTGATTAGGAAAGCCACACACCTGTCTACATAAGACCTTACAGCTCACAGTGCATGTCAGAGCAAATGAGAATCATGAGGTCAAAGGAACTGCCTGAAGAGCTCAGAGACCAAGGTTACAAAAAATTTCTGCTGCACTTAAGGTTCCTAAGAGCACAGTGGCCTCCATAATCCTCAAATAGAAGACGTTTGGGACGACCAGAACCCTTCCTAGAGCTGGCTGTCCGGCCAAACTGAGCTATCGGGGGAGAAGAGCCTTGGTGAGAGAGGTAAAGAAGAACCCAAAGGTCACTGGTTGTAGTAAGTCAACCATCACTGCAGCAATCCACCAGTCGGGGCTTTATGGCAGAGTGGCCCGACGGAAGCCTCTCCTCAGTGCAAGACACATGAAAGCCCACATGGAGTTTGCTAAAAAACACCTGAAGGACTCCAAGATGGTGATAAATAAGATCCTCTGGTCTGATGAGACCAAGATAGAACTTGTTGGCCTTAATTCTAAGCGGTATGTGTGGAGAAAACCAGGCACTGCTCATCACCTGTCCAATACAGTCTCAACAGTGAAGCATGGTGGTGGCAGCATCATGCTGTGGGGGTGTTTTTCAGCTGCAGGGACAGGACGACTGGTTGCAATCGAGGGAAAGATGAATGCGGCCAAGTACAGGGATATCCTGGACGAAAACCTTTTCCAGAGTGCTCTGGACCTCAGACTGGGCCGAAGGTTTACCTTCCAACAAGACAATGACCCTAAGCACACCGCTAAAATAACGATGGAGTGGCTTCACAACAACTCCGTGGCTGTTCTTGAATGGCCCAGCCAGAGCCCTGACTTAAACCCAATTGAGCATCTCTGGAGAGACCTGAAAATGGCTGTCCACCAACATTTACCATCCAACCTGACAGAACTGGAGAGGATCTGCAAGGAGGAATGGCAGAGGATACCCAAATCCAGATGTGGAAAAACTTGTTGCATCTTTCCCAAAACGACTCATGGCTGTATTAGATCAAAAGGGTGCTTCTACTAAATACTGAGCAAAGGGTCTGAATACTTATGACCATGTGATATTTCAGTTTTTCTTTTTTAATAAATTTGCAATAATTTCTACATTTCTGTTTTTTTCTGTCAAGATGGGGTGCTGAGTGTACATTACTGAGAAATAAAATGAACTTTTTTGATTTTTGGAAAATGGCTGCAATGAAACAAAGAGTGAAAAATTTAAAGGGGTCTGAATACTTTCCGTACCCACTGTATATGCCTGTTTGTGCCGTCAATCTTTGTCATGTCCTTGCTGAGTGTTCTGTCCTGTCCCTGTGTTTTTTGGATTATTTTGTGGATTGTACCTGTTCTTTGATTCTTTCCTTTGGATTATGTTTTGTTTGGAGTTACCTTTTGTTTGTGCATTTACCGCTGTGCTCCCAGCAAAAGCCTGCAATGTTTTTGTTTTAATAAATCTTTATTTGTACTGCAAACACCTTGCCTACTGTCTGCATTTGGGTCCACACCTCAGTTCTCCGCTTCTGCACTCAGCTGTCCCTGACAGAGAAATTAATTTTGATCATTTTATCAGTCAGATACACTATACATTTTGGATTGAGTCAAAAATAAACATAGTTTTTAAGCTACTTAAGGGGAAACTTAAGGAAATAACCGGAAAAATGCTGCGTTAATGACTGAAGAAGATTTTGACCAGATGTTTGTCAGATTAAAATCTCACTGGTTGCATTAAAGCACAGGTAGAGCTGAAACTATGGTGTTTTTTTTAAAGACAATATTTATTTTTCAGAACTTCCCTCAGAGAAAGTTGGACTTACAAACTCTGTGCAGTTTACTGACACCGGATTACAGGATTTGTGGGTAAAGAAGTTCAAATTAGCTTATATTTTGCTAAATTGATAACATTAATAAGAACAACTTTTGGGTTTCCAGATTGCAAAATATTTCTTTGACTGAATGGATGGATCGTATGACCACAGTCATTACCTTCCAGAAAAGGACAGGATGAGTGTGTGCCCTGATTTACAGTACGTCTGCAGGTGGCACTCTCTCACTGTGCGCGTGTAGTCGGTCAAGTACACCGTGTGTAACCTTATTGCCCCCTCCTCACTGGCTCCTGAATTTGACTCATGCATTTTTGTAGTCTCTGTATTCTAAGAGTAGAGACCCAAGAGACTATCAGTGTATAAACATCTCTTAAATGTAGTCAAATTCAAGGAAAAAAATGTAGGGTTGAGGTTTTGAAAAAGATTGGTCTTTAGAGCTCTCAGTCTGAAGAAAACCTTGAAATGTCAAGACCCGACTTTATCATGAATGACATGCAAACAAAAAGTCCTCGAACTTGACGTCCAATTTGAGCGTGGGATCTATAAGACCCAGAAAGATAAGGGGATTAGAGGACAGAGAAAGGCGAAGGGCGGTTGAGAATGCCAAATGGAGAGGCAAAGATGTGGGCGAGATAGGGAAACAACCAGGAGACGAGAGGAAAACAGAACAGGAAATGTTGAGATTTCCTCTGGATGTGAGGTGTGTGTGTTCCTGACATGCTCGCTTGTTGTCCTCTTTCCCAGTGTTACAGATAGTCACAAAGAGAAAGAAGCCGGCTTTGTGAAGGCATATCTACGCTTGAGACAAAGAGCTTTTATTTTCTATGTTCAGATACAGACAGATGCTGTGAGACAAAGCAGGAAACAATCTTTGGAAAATCAGCTGTTGCAATCCTGGGACTTCTATTCTGCCAAGCAAGGACCTGAGTCACAATCCTTTGAAAAAAGCTTTTTCAAGCAGTGGATTTCTTTATTTGGGAAAACAATCTTTTATCACTAAGAAGAGTTTTTCTTTTGTACTTTTCCTTTCTTTCTCCCTTTTTGCTACTCATTGGTTTTCAGTTTGTTAGTTTTGGTGGTCAGACACACTGGTTATTATCAGTATCAAAGTTCCCAGGGCCATGTAACCAACCTTCCCTTCAGCCCTGGATTCCTCTCAACTGGTGAACTGAACCCTCTGCCAGTCAGCCGGACCTGATTCCTCCCTCACTGAGCCAGTTCTTTGAGCATCAGATTTCAGGACTTAGCCGGACTCTGCTGAGGTTTCAGCCATGTTGCGTTGCGTTCTTCAGCGAGCCAACAACCTGAGACACTCTGACCCCCTGGCTAGTGTCACCTTCAGAGGTAAGAGGATCATTGGACTGCAGTCCAATATAGTAAACTCAGTGTGGAAGTGCCTTAAACCTGCATTCTTTCTAATGACCAGCAGGGGGCGACTCCAATGGTCGCAAAAAGAAGTCAGATTATATAGAAGACCCTACTTCTCATTTGATTTGTTACCTTAGTAAACATTTTCTTAATGAGTTCATGGTCTCGATTGCTAGTTTCAAGTTTTCTTCAACACAGCATGATGTTCATTTAGTAAGTTATGGTCCCATTTAGAGTAAAATAGGCGATAAAGCAGGGTATGTTTCAGTGTGTGTCTACCTCGTGATTGACAAGGATGCGCACAGGATGCGAATTAGAAAGTGTGAAAAATAATTAGCAACCAAACAGAGAAATCAAAGAGGTAAAATAAAGGGCAGCATTAAATAAATATCCAGCTTCTGCAAGTCCAAGTGGTACTAATTGCATGATGAAAAAAATGCAAACTTGACCAAACCTACTGGAAAAAGAAAACATACATAAACATGGCAAGTTCAGAATTACAGTGTCTTGTGTGAAAAATTAAATGTAAGAATATCCTCTTTTATTTAACTAGTAGATCTACATGCCATTGTTTATGATACATTCATAAGTAGTTTTCAGGTACTCTCCATCACAGCATGCAGTGTTAGGGTATTACAATGGACTCATGTTGGTTGGAGGCGTGTCCTAGTGAACAAGGGGTGTAGGTTTAGTTATTTCAGGAGGGACACATTAAGTGCAGGGTGCGTGTGTGTTCTCCCCCAGGAACATATGAGCGTCAAACACTTATGCACCAATTTGTGCCTTTTCTGCATCAATTTATGGTGATAATAAGTGTCTTTTTTATGTGATGGAAAACACAAAATTCAGGCGCCAGGTGACAATTAAAACAAAATATAATGCAGTAAAGCTCTCATGCATTCTGTATTAATTAGCCATCTAGCAACTAACACAACCCAGCAGCTCATTGGCTGCAATATCAACTCACTTCAAATCACTTGCTTAGTTTTTTTGAGAAAAAAATATCCTGATATTGGACCTCCTCTTCCTTTTTTCCCCTTCTGGCTCCCTCAATGTTATCAACGTGCATAGCTGCTTCTTCTTTCTGTTTCACGGCAGATTGCAACCATTGCTTTTGAGGTTGCATATTGTTGGGTCTATAAGTTGTGTTCTAGCAATTCGTTAACATACAGTATCTCACAAAAGTGAGTGCACCCCTCACAATTTTGTAAATATTTGATTATATCTTTTTATGTGACAATACTGAAGAAATTACACCTTGCTAGAATGTAAAGTAGTGAGTGTATGGCAAACTAACACATGACACAGTCATTAATGTCTAAACCGCTGGCAACAAAAGTGAATACACCCTTAAGTGAAAATGTCCAGATTGGGCCCAAAGTGTCACTAATTTGTGTGGCCACCATTATTTTCCAGCACTGCCTTATAAACCTCTTGGGCATGTAGTTCACCAGAGCTTCACAGGTTGCTACTGGAGTCCTCTTACACTTCTCCATGACAACATCACGGAGCTGGTGGATGTTAGAGACCTCCTCTGCCTTCCATTTGAGGATGCCCCACAGATGCTCAATAGGGTTTAGGTCTGGAAGCATGCTTGGCCAGTTCATAACCTTTACCCTCAGCTTCTTTAGCAAGGCAGTGGTCGTCTTGGAGGTGTGTTTGGGGTTGTTAACATGTGGGAATACTGCCCTGCGGCCCAGTCTCAGAGCATGATCCCATGATCCCAGGCAATCATGCTTCAGTATGTCACAGTACATGTTGGTGATCATAGTTCCCTTAATGAACTGTAGCTCCAGACCATCACACTCCCACCACCATGCTTGAGTGTAGGCAAGACACACTTGTCTTTGTACTCCTCACCTGGTTGCCACCACACACGCTTAACACCATCTGAACCAAATAAGTTTATCTTGGTCTCATCAGACCACAGGACATGGTTCCAGTATTCCATGTCCTTATTCTGCTTGTCTTCAGCAAACTGTTTGTGGGCTTTCTTGTACATCATCATTAGAAGAGGCTTTCTTCTGGAACGACAGCCATGCAGTCCAGTTTGATGCAGAGTGCGGCGTATGGTCTGAGCACTGACAGACTGACCCCCCCACCCCTTCAACCTCTGCAACAATGCTGGCAGCACTCATATGTCTATTTCCCAAAGACAACCTCTGGATATGAAGCTGAGCATGTGCACTCAGCTTCTTTGGTCGACCATGGCGAGGCCTGTTCTGAGTGGAACCTGTCCAGTTGAATCGCTGTATCGCTGTCTTGGCCACTGTGCTGCAGCTCAGTTTCATTGTCTTGGCATGTTCTTATAGCCTAGGCCATCTTTATGTAGAGCAACCATTATTAAACTTCCAGAGACCAGTATGAGGGAGTGTGAGAACAATAACACCAAATTTAACACACCTGCTCCCCATTCACACCTGTGACCTTGTAACTGTGTGATGTGTCATTTTGAGGTGACAGCAAATTTACACTGTTATACAAGCTGTACATTCACTACTTTACATTCTAGCAAAGTGTCTTTTCTTCAGTGTTGTCACATGAAAAGATCTAAAATATTTACAAAAATGTGAGGGGTGTACTCACTTTTGTGAGATACCATAAATATCCAAATGGACATTTTCTAAATATTGAAGGGTAAATTTCCACAGCATCCCCTTGAAATCTACACCTATCCTTGTGAAATCAGCTTTATGTTGGTTTATTGGTTAAAAATAAAAAAAACTACAAATATAATAATGTACAGAAGATTAGCTTCACATCGATTTGTAATCCGATTTGTTTATTTTCCTCCTAAACACAAAATTCCTTTTTTTTTTTTTTTTTTACAGAATCAAAATTGTCTGTTAGTGGTCTTTTTTATTATTTTTCTGGGATTTTCCAGGTCAAAACTGTATTCAGAGCATAGATGGCTGAAAGTTGCCTCCAAGTGAGTTTAACTCAACTGAAGACACCAGTTTGTACACGGTGAAGATGACCTGGCTACTTGGTCTTTTCCCATCACTTTGATGTACTTTCTACTAACCAGTGTCTGCTTACTTAATGAGATGAGCTCTGCTCTGTCCTGACATTATTTCCTGGTGCCGTCACGCATATGCTCGTACTTCTACCCTTGTTGTGGGGAAGAGGAGGCACAAATTGAAATTTAAAATTAAATATAATGTAAAATTTTCAACTGGAATGTAGATTGTATTTTAAATTAAACACCAGCTGCATGTTGATACAAGACTATAAAATGTTTATGGTGGTCCGGAGATTACCAGTGAATCTTGTATATTTATTTATTGTAGTTGGAAGAAATGTAGGCTAATGGGAAAATAATGAACTATCAAGTCAAGTGTTTCTGGGTTGCAACAACTTAAGGAATTCACAGCAGAGTTTCCTCTCCTCCACAACAGATACCATGCCCATTTATAGAAATAACAGGCAGTAATGAAAAAGCAAGGAAGCTGTGGGAGGAGAGAGAAAAAAACAGAATGAGTGTGTGTGTGTGTGTGTGTAAGAGAGAGAGAGAGAGAGAGAGAGAAACTTTTGCTTTCTCTTTATTAATTTTGTGTAATTAAATACTATAATTGATGTATTTTACTTACATGTCCAAAAATACTACCAACAAAAAATCTAGTTAAAATACAGAGAGATATACTTTTGCTGTAATTATTGCATCCCAAAATCCTTTCTGACAAATTGCAATATGCTTTGAGAGTTTTTGTGTATCCGCTTTTTTGGTGACATTAGTGCAAGGCTTAATTTGATTTTGAGTTAATACACTGGTTTTGAATATGTTTATAAAATATTGCAGGGACTGGACATACATTTGCAGATAATATCTGGATTGTTTCAAATTGACTGAATGGACCACGTGGAGTTTTGAACACCTGTGGCACTGCTGAGCATGTTAGAGCATAGAACTGGAGAGATCTTATGATTGCTAATATATAGATAGTCACCTCTACATCATGTTTGTGGCCGTGTGTCTGCAGGTGTAGATGATGAAGCATGTGTATATGTGATTAAAGGGGATAACTTGTGTTTGTGTGTTGAAAGCAGGATTTCCGGCCAATGTGTTGTTTTTGGAACGATTAGTGTTGTTCTCTGTCAAAATCCACAAATAAAAACAGGCAACCCTGCTTCTTTATCACAGTCCTGCGCTAATGATAGCCTGGACACACATTACATTATATTTATTTAGCACATGCTTTTATCCAAAGCAACGTTCAGTGCATTTCAACCATGTGTGAATATACACACACCACCTCACACACACAGCAGTCTTTTCCTCATTTGACTTGTAAGTGATGATTCAAAGGTGTTCTGTTGTTGCCTGAAAACAGCTCGTTTGTAGTCCATCCTTTACTTCCGTAACCTATCTTCATCACTATGTAACACTCGTTATACTGCTCGCCTAGCGGATAGTGTTGCAAGCCCCCAAAAACACTGATGGAGAAACACACTGAGCTGCAGAACACACAGTGACAAGACGTCTGCCAGCTGCGTTCCCTCGCCCCCACCCTCCCTACCAAACATTAGATACCCTTCAGGCTGTCAATGGACATGTTTTTTGAAAATAAACCATGTTCCTGTTCTGATACAACCCCAAACATAATTATGAAGCTGAAAATGAGCAGATTATGACCTCTTTAATACCTTAGGACAAATAACTAAATCAATTAGATTTAGCAAGTGCACTGTGTTGTTTTAGGTGAGCGAGACTGGAACTTTCTGGCTGCGTCACTTTCAGTGGTTGGAATCTCCCATTATAACATTTGTGCTTATCATATCAGTAATTAAAGCTTTTTAACGTAATAGTTCAGCATCAAGAGTTCCAGTACTTTTTCAGGTCGTAGTATTATGCACATTAGCCTAATTTGGTTATCTATAAAAACTGTCCTCTTAGCCAACAAAAGGTGATTAGACTCAACTGAATCTTGGAAGTAAAATTTTTCCATAACTTTAGTAAATTCTAAAAACTGAAAGCTAACTTGATTAGACTAGATTAATAGATTCTTCTATGAATGGATTCAATTCTGATTGTGAAACAAGTCATTTCACGAGGGTTGTAGTAACTTCTTTCACAATGTAAGTATACGGGAAAACGTATTTTGGGCCAGTGTCCATCACGTGACCGATCCACTTGGTCTTGTCAGCAGCTGGCTTCTGGAAGTTGGCCAGAAAAGGAGCAAAAATGGCAGGTTTTGGAAAGAGAAGGAACAAAGGGAACAGGTTAAGATAAAAAATGATTTTTTTGAACTGTAAGCTGGAAATGAGCACAGTTCTTTAAGAAATTGTCTTTTTAAAAGTGGGACAAAATCTTAGATCCTTTTGAACTGACCACAGATACATCAACACACGCGTGCATGCACACACACACACACACACACACACACAAGTCTAAACTTAGCTTTCCCACATGTATTTCACATCACTGTGGGTTTGTTCTATTCTTGGCTCGTGACAGAAACTGTGCCAAGCTGAACCAACCAGGAAGTTGACGCTGTGCCACTTCCTGTCTCTGAGACGCTAATTCCTATATCAGCTCTTGGGAGATTTATACAGTTCACACACACACACACACACACACACACACACAAATACAACGTACCCCTTGACTCCTCTGTGGAAGGGTGGAGGTGTTTTTAAGATATCTTCCAAGAACGGAGGTACACTTACATAGGGATTTGTGTGGGTGTATTTGCGTACGGACATACTTGTTTGTGTGTGTGTGAAGGTAAATTGGTGTGTGTGTTTTCGCATTGGGTGATGATCGTGTGGAAAACAGGAAAGAAAACAATCATTCTCTGGGTGTGTGTACAAGGAGAGAAAGAATCTGTGTGTGTGCGCATCAAGAATACATGCAGGATGAACGTCAATTGCTCCGAAATCAACAGTTTTGTCGCCAACAGTGGACTAATGTGGAGTTTTGGGCAACACAATTTTGAATCAACAAAACTATAGATCAGTGCATTATGTTTGTGTACCCCTACTGACCTTTGGCTAACCAGAGTCAAGTGTCAGTCAAGATATCTTGATTGTGTTTTTAATGTTCCTCTCAGTTTTTCTTTTTTAAAGTACCTAAATTTATCACTGATGCAATGTTTTATTTTATTTTGTTTACTTGTGGATATTCACTGTTATATGTATAAAACCATTTATTTTCAAAACCTCTCAGGAAACAACTCTTGTTTTAAATATCCAGATTGGTTTTAGGCTGGTGGGGATGAATAAAATGTCCAGGAAAAGTCGGTATTCATTTTTTTTTAATTCAGTGTAGCCATGCTGCTAGTGTAGCTGAAAACACATATCTCCATATTTGTTGAATTACATGCTTCATTATGAGTTAAACTAAAGTCTCAGGACTTTGGTACCTCTCTGACTTTTTCTAGTGCCACCAGGAGGTTGACATTTGTGGTTTCAAGTCAAATGTCTCAACAACTTTTGGATGGATTGTCCTAAATTTGGTTCAGACAATTATGTTCTTTAGAGAAACTAGATTATAAAAGTATCCAAATGAAAAACTCTCTTCAGGCCTCCCTCCAAAGCCAAACCCCCAAAACACATGTTCATGTGCAGTGAGTTCCCCCATGTAGGCAGGTAGGCTAGCCAATCATTTCACATGCTTATTCTTTTTTTATTATTAGTCCTGTGAAAGCCTAAGATACCGGTGTTCTGATGATTTATGCTACCTTGTTGAAAAATGCTACCGTAGTGAAATCATTAACGCACGCTGCATGCCAGATTCATCTAATTTCCACAATCTGCAGGAGACAGTGTGTACATACAAATAGTTACATGCTTCCAGATCAAAAGGAGCACTGAAAAAAATATTGTTTAGATGTTGCTCTCCAACAGCCACAGTCTCAACGCCATGTCCGTGAGCAAGGTAGATCTGTGGGCGTGGAAACAGAGAACAAGATTATGGGTCACGCGCAGAACTGCTAAGTAGCACATATCGACAGCATAAATTGACAGAGCACCGGATGTTTTCATTTTTGTGCATTTCATTTATTGATTGCTGTTGGAATGTAAAGAAAATTTTATAAATATAACAAAGCATGCTTCTGAAATAAAGTGATATTGATTGATATTAGCATTTAGGTCAAAGCACTGCCTCACAGAGCTGCTAACATGGCTTTAGACTGTTAGCCTTGTTTATTTATTTCCGACTTTGTCCAGTCGTCATTCAGTGGAAATTAATGTGTAGCTTCCAAATTCAGACAATAGTCATTGTCTCTGTATCCTTTCATCTGGAAAGAACATCCCGATCTGTGTGTGTGCGTCTGGTTGTATTCCTCTTTTTGCCTTAAACCAAATGGAAATGATGATTGTTGTCCCCAATGTGATTATTCACATCACATTCTTGTGTGTGTGTGTGTGTGTGTGTGTGTTTGTGTGTGTGTTATGTGATGAGAGCTCCTAAGTAGCTAAGGATAAATCTTGGCAGTTTATTGGTCAGTCTTACGTCCCACTTCCTGTCAAAGTGCCCAACAGACAGGAAATCAGAGCACAGAACTCCATGTTACAGGAAGCCACAGAAAGATAACACACACACACCCACGCATGCACACACACACACACGCACGCACACACACACACACACACACACACACACATTTTTCTCCACAGTGTGTGAAAGGTTGAGTGGTTGCAGTGTTTATTTTCTGAGTGAGTCATGGTTGGTTTGGGTTGAATAAACAAAACAACAACATTTTATCATAATTTTGATTAAACATATGTAATATGTATTAACAAGATCACAATTAGCCTTAATGTTAATTAAAAAAATGTATATGTTAATTTAAAAAACCCCATCTTATTAGCATATAAGATAACAATCCCTAACAGGAAGCTCTGTAGCAAACAAAACAAGCTGTTCAGATCCCTTAGCTAGATGCAGTAACTAACCTGCTGTCTAGTTAGCTTTTGAACAGTTTGCTAATAGTAAGGTAATAAACATGTTTCTGGCTGAAGAGATTAGCAGTAACTTCCCTGTTGGAACCAAAATGTTTTATATTCTTAAACTAACTCTTCATGTTCCTGTTGCTCCATTTTCTTCAGGGTCTAAGAAGAAAACAAAGGTCATCAAGAACAATCCTAACCCTGTTTGGAATGAGGTACGTCTTTTTCACAACCTCAAATTCAATGTTTGCTATTTAGATATCCTTTTTTCCGGATGAAATTCTAGTTGCTAGAAATAGTTACACCAACAGGAACTTGTGAATTTATGGCAGAAAAGCATATCAGACAAGGCAGAAAGCACAAAGCCTGCATCTTTTAGATGCTAATAAAAATATATCTACCTCACACAGCATTTCAGCAAAATCGTGTGTCATGTGTGGCCTTAAAGGTTCAGTGTGTAATATTTAGGAGGATCAACTGACAGAAATGCAATATAATATACATAACTATGTTTTCAGTGATATCTAAAGCTCAGTGATATCTAAAGCCGTTTCTATCTACATACAACGCGGGTCCCCTTAAATTGAAGTCACCGTGTTGCACCGCCATGTTTCTACAGTAGCCCAAATGAACAAACTATTCTTTAGATCGCATTTTGTCACTTCTCCTATGCGCTTGCCAAGGGAGGAGTGAGTTGTAAGTCACAACCTTCACCACTAGATGCCACTAAAACTTACACACTGAACCATTGACGCTTTTCTCTATTTTGGCAGATTTTTCTCAGGAAACCTAATGTTGTTTCCTGTCTCTCTGTCAGGGTTTTGAATGGGATCTGAAGGGGATTCCTCTGGACTCTGGAGCAGAGCTGCACTGCGTCGTCAAAGACCATGAGAAGATGGGAAGAAACAGGTACAGACTTCTGTGTGGCTGAATCCCTATGACTTTGGTGATGCCATGAATTTTGCTATAGTGTCAGTATAGTGTAATGGATTGTAATGAAATTGAGTGCAAACATTGGATGCATTTTGATAACTGACTCTTCATTCATTTCACTTTCTTGTGTCCAATACTTTGGTTTATGAACAAATAAAACTAATAGCATTCACATATCTGCCTCACTTCTACGTTTTAGAGAGGCTGGCTGCCACTCTTGTGTTTCCGTTGCTATCTGAGTTGACAATCATTGAATTTTTTCAAAATGCCACTGTGGGTCACTCTGTGACCATGGCAAAGATAGAAATGCCACCATTATTAGCTGAACTTGTTATTGGAATAATTCTGGGATGAGATTAGTGTAGGTGGATAGCAGCAGTCTGTAGGGTATGGTACTTTGTCACAGATGTGAACAGATGTCAGAAACACCTTTGTTGATATAAAACATTTATATTATATACATTTACTGCTTTCTCCACTCCAACTGAACATTCTCAGTGATTAACATAAATTCAAGTGACCAAATTTGTGGTGAAATTTGCATCTGTCACTTTGAAAGCTAGTTTGTGTAGTTAAAACAGTGACTCTAAATGAGGGATTTCTGATATTTCATTTAAATCATACACTTTTGCCTCTAAATAGACCGCAAATTAAGCCGCATGACATTTTACAACATCATATTTGTTATATTTGTTAACATTTTTAACATCATCCCATCAATGGTAATGTCATAAAATATAGTTAAAGCATTCTTTTTATATTTGCACATGTTAGTCACACACACATATATATAGAATACTGATAAATCCTTTGCAGTTTAGATACGAACTGTATTGTTAGACGTGGTGGACTGATGGGACCAAACTCAGGGCACTGACAAGGGTGTGGTCCACAGCCCAGAGTTGTTTGTCTTATGAAAACACCCCTTCAGATGGTTATTTTTGGACCGTTCCACTTCATCAAGGTGTCAAACATGTTGGAGTTCCTTCAGAGGGGAAGGGGCCAGCACGAAAAAATCAGGTCATCCTCTCATTGTGATTGTCGGGTATTTTGTCACTCATATTTCCACCCATTCAGACTGTTGATTGATTTATTGATCCATTCATCAGCCTCTCGTGGCACATTCAGACCTGAGTGTGACCTCCTTGCTTTGGTTATTGTTCTTGTTGTAGACTTTATTGTCTAGAAGAGCATTATCATTATCTTAGTGGAAATTTGTCTTTGACTTCTCTGAACAAATATGCAACAATGACACCACAATTAAAATCACATTAAAAATACACACAGTTAAGAGTACGACACAGTACCACCATCGACATACAACAACAATTGTGCCATAAACAGAAAATGGAAAGCAACGCAGCAGATGGAAATAAGTTAGGTTACAACATACAACACATTTAAAAGTGCTTTCAATTTGCATTCAGTGCCTGTATGGCATGGGGAATAAAAGATTGCTTATAGATGTTAGCTGGACCAAAAGTTGTTTACAGAACAAGCATGCCTTCAACAGCACTGCACATGAAAATAAACATTATTTTTGGTACCATGCAAGCACATTAAACATTTCAAGCATATGAATGATAAAATGTATCTCTGTTAGATGAACTTACAATGCTTTCAGAAAATATCACGAATACCTCTCTCGAATTACTCACAAGTGGAACGAATCTGCAAAGATCGGACCAACCATTGCCTGGTGCACATTAAAGGTTTTTGAGATCTTAACCAATTTTATAAATGTGATATACCACAGACATAACGACAGATTTAAACAATTTTTAATATTTTAATAATAAGAATGCACACAGATGATTCAGTCAAGACACAGAACGAGACACTTGGCGTTTATATGAAACAATTTCAGAGTGGCCAGGGACTTGCCAGGTATCTCACAGAAACTCGCGTGATCAGATGTGACTTTAGATTAAAAAAAAATGGATGTAGACTGTCAGCTAGTTGCACTTGTGTGTGAAATGGACAGTGAGATTGAGGGAGAATGAATCCTACAACAAGGTCTGAGAGGCAGTTCTGTAAGTTTCACCAGAGTAGAGCCAACACACAGAAACCACACATTATTGGTCCGTGTAGAATCAGATACTGCATTTACAAGAAACCAAGAAAGATCCATATTTATATTTGATAGTCCAAGCTGTATTTTGTGAAGTGCTGTGTGGGAGAGTGGAAGTAAGTAAAGGAGGAGGGGGGAGGAAACATCCAGCCACACAAATGGACTGTATTTGTTATGCAAAGGCAGTGCAGAAAATGTGATACCCATCTTTGTTTCACCACCAACTGTTTCCTGCGGTTCCACACAGGTCAAGAAACCAGAGAAGGAAACCGAGGTTGATAAAATGTATTTGAAGACATACTGAATTATTATACAAAGGACAAAATAATATAATAATAATAATAATCTTTATTTGTAGAGCACTTTTCAAAAACAAGTTACAAAGTGCTTTAACAAGTATAAACACAATAATACCCAAAAGACAATAATACAAAAAACAATACAAGATAAAAGCAAGAAAACATTGAAAAGACTAAAATACACGTTTAAGATAAATATAAAATAAGTAAAATAGAATAAAATAAAAGGGATAAAATAAAGTCAGATAAGATCGGGAAAGGCTCTCATATAAAAGTATGTTTTAAGAAGGGACTTAAAAGAGTTCACTGACTCAGCCGACCTGATTTCCTCGGGCAGGCTGTTCCAGAGCCTCAGGGCCCTGACAGCAAACGCTCTGTCCCCTTTAGTTTTCAGTCCAGACTCTGGAACAGACAACAGACCTCTGCCCGAGGACCTCAAGGTACGTGCTGGTGCGTATGGGACTAAAAGGTCAGAAATATAACAAGGCGAGAGGCCATGAAGAGCTTTAAAAGTGATCAATAAAATTTTAAAGTCAATTCTAAAACACACTGGGAGCCAGTGTAATGAAGCTAAAATAGGAGTAATGTGGTCATATTTCTTTGTTCTGGTTAAAAGCCTGGCAGCTGAGTTCTGGACAGTCTGGAGTCAATCAGTAGATTTTTGGGTTTGGGCAAATGCATGGTCTAATGCAACTTTTCAAACACATGTTTTGGTCAGTTTTTTTTTTCAGTTGAAATCTGGTCAGCATGATACGTTTTTTTAAAAACTGATTATCAGAAGTCCCTAATGGTAAAAGCACAGTTTATGTGTTGAATCGATTTTACTCAGGTCAGTGTTAGAGTACTAATGTATCAAATGAAGAAATTTTAAGTCTGTGTTTCTGATTAGGTTCCTGGGAGAATGCCGGCTGGCTCTCAGAGACGTGCTCAACTCTCCCAACCTGGCCGCCACCTTCACCGTCTCCCTGCTGGACACCAAAAGAAACAACACAGGGGTGAGCAAGCGAGCACACATAGAGTAAAACCAGACAGATGAATTTACAGTCTCATTGTATCACGAAGGAATGACAAATCATACATCATTCTGAGTTTCCTCTCTTGATCTTAAAATAGAGAAAGACATTCCTGAGTCAGAACAACAACCATATTATTTTGAATCTGATTGAAGGTGATGCTAGTAATTCTTTTATTGCAAAAAATTCTTTTGAGGAAATAAACACTCACTCCGACCTTCCAAAACTTAATGTCACTGTGGAGGGATTATTTTACTTGTACCCAGTGCAGATTGTTGTTGTTGTTAATGTGCCAGTTCCAACAAGTATCATGTAAAATTGTCAACATCTTCACATTTATATCCTGTTGCGTCATAGGAAATGTACAATGAGGATGAATGTAACTCCAAACCTGTTGAACAGAATCAGATAATGCGGCTGTAGTGGAGACCGGGGATGGTTAACACTGGTCAGTTGTAACAGGTCCAACACGTAAATTGTTAAATTGCCAATATGTCTTGTTTCTTCAGACTGTAATCATCCAATCACCAAACAACACCAGACAAGTGTCAACAGCAGGGCCGTGCAGAGACTTTTGCAAGGGCAGGTGTTCAAAGTATAAAAGGGGCACATGGAACAAGGATTTAAATAGGGCTGTTCTCAAAATATCAATACCGAAATATATTGTTATGTATTCCTTGCTGATATGCATATGCTGATGCTTCTGTATCGATACATCAACAAATACTGTGACATTTTTAAAAAAAGGAAACAGGGAATACCCAGCTCTTGCTTTAAAACATTGTGGGCTGACATAACTTACAGGGAACAGTTGTTGGGGGGTTGCTGGGGACGCTGCTACTACTGTTGTTGCTGCTACTACTGGTGGTGATCTGTGACTAGATATATTATAAAAAACATGGGATGGATATATAATTAAGCAAATATGTGACCATGACAAGATGTAAAGACTATTGAGTGTTTGGGACTGACTCAGAGTGACTGACCTGCTGTAGTGCTGCAGCCCCTGCCAAGGTTGACTAAGAGGGAGACGCTCACAGATTAAATTATTATTCATTCATTTTACTAATAGTTTGATTGGGTAGGCCTTCACAAAAGGGCCTGTAGAAATTTAAAAATAAATAAATAAATTAAATTTGTCATTGACAAAAGTTCATCAAAGGGCAAAAGGGCAGGTGCGTGAGCACCCATCGCACCCCCCTCTGCACGTGTATGGTCAACAGCAAAGAAAAGCTGTTTGGCATTGTCAGAGAAGATCTGACAAATTTTTGTGTTCCTTACAAATGCGGCACCATTTAATAGAAAAATAATCAGGCTTTCCTATGGTTTACGATTTATTGCCAAGAAGCATTGTTACAACAAAGAAATAATCTACCAAACTTCTTTACTTTTTGTGCGTAGTTTAGTTGCACCATTTAATAGCAGACGCATGTAACTAGTTTGTTTCGAATTTTGAACGCACTGGCTTAAAAGAGATCCTAGATACAGACAGAAATGTCAAAAATGTTACAACCACACACAGACCCTGATATCTTTGTTTACAGAAACATTACAGATTATGACTTGAGTTGCTTTTTCCTGTTAAAGGAAACTGCAGGAGACTACACCTTTTACTGGTCCACCCACCGTCCACTGCTGGTGCAAGACAACTTATGCGGAATAAATCCTCATTTGTGTGTCAGTTTTATACAAGCTCTCCACCCCTTGACTGTCCTTTTGTATAAAGTGAAGACAGGAGGAGGAAGGAAGATGAGGAAGTTTTGAGTATTTGCGCTGAAATGTTCGTCCTCTCATACCCAAAGAGAGAAATGGAGTGGTGGATGATATCGCTTTAGCTCTTTCTTTTGCAAAGGAAAAGTGTCAATGCCATTGCTTTGAAGTGTCTTTGGCATGCAATTCGTGATGCAGCAGGGTTTGAAATGGAATAAAATATAAATAACTGATTTCACTCATAAATACTAACATTTATT
Organism: Micropterus salmoides; assembly: GCF_014851395.1. Lineage (NCBI taxonomy): Eukaryota > Metazoa > Chordata > Actinopteri > Centrarchiformes > Centrarchidae > Micropterus > Micropterus salmoides. The sequence goes on from NW_024041150.1 coordinate 33,196,169, forward strand.
TACGTGCACCAGTGAGCAAAGGATGACATATTTATGATCTTCTCCAGCAGCTTTTGAAGCTGAACCTCACACAGCAGCAGAACATTTCTGCCTTCTCTTAAGGCTCGATTCACCTGAGTGTCATTTATTCAAGTAGATTTATCAGTTTTTGGAAAAACATACAGGGGCTCATCTAGGATTTGAATCGAAGACCTCTCCCAACCAAAGTGAGAATCGTACCCCAACAAAACAAATACTGACCAAAGAAAACTTGCACTCAGTTTAAACCTTTAAGTTAGTAAGTTTTTCTACTGTTAAATAAATAAATAAATAAATATTAAATGAAATTTTAGAAGACTATACCTTTCACTTGTCCACACTCCACACTGCAAGTAGACATTCACATACAGAATGAATTTGATTTGGTATTTTGGTGCATAACAATAAGCTTAGTAAGAGAAAAACAGAAAAGTACTCCAAGTTAAGAATTTGAAATATAAAACAGAAATTTGCAGTTACAAATATGTAAACTTTATCTGTTTAAAAATGAGAAGACCTGAGAATGAGAATGAAATGTGCAAAATACTGACTGAGGAGTGCGCAAATGTTCATCGTATCAAGAATTAATTTATGCAATAAAGAGTTGTGTTAATGTAAAATTATATATGGATACATTACTTAAATGTGACTTGTGGTGTCATATATAAGAACAAGAACAAGAATATTTGTGAAGGGATGAATGGGCTCGTCCGGGATTTGAATTTGAACAAACACCAGAAGCGAAAATCATGCCCCTAGAGCAACGAGCCAAACATTTTGGGAAAAAGTATTTTGCTCTTCTCATTGTAAAGCGTGTTGTTACAGTGGAAGTAATTAAATTGTAACCGATATAGTGTAAAAAAAAAAGATAATTTGACGCAGTGTGATTTAGTAACAGTAGGATTTAACAGTCACAGACGACTACAGTGAATTAAACATTGCCTACAAACACAATAAAACAACTGGTGTAAATATTAAACATTAGAACAAACAAAATAAATTAAACTTCCCAAATGAACACAGTAATCTGCAGAGTCTTGTTAAGGGATGACTTCTGGTGGTCCCAGAAATACCTTAACATTGTCATTATCCCACTTTGGAAACTGAAACTTTATTTCAGATGTCTCTTTACATGTCTTCATACACTGATCCCTCCCCTGACTTTTTGGCACTGACTGAATAACATAATTGTGCTTTCTCTGTGTCCACTAGGCCACGCTGACCCTGCAGATATCCTACATCCCTCCTCCAGGATCGGCTCCAGTCTTCCAGCATCCTGCCCAGCCTGAGACTCTGCCCCATAACAACCCCAGTGTGGAGATGGACACTGTCACAAGTAAGATAATCTGTCAATTACTTAAATTAGTTTGTATTGGCTTGTGCTATATTTTACTCCTTGGATTACTTTCTGTCTGCCTCTGCAGTGATTTCTCTGGACACTTTGGGCGAGGAGGACACAGAGAGCATGATCATGCTGGAGCCGACAGATGACCAGGGGCCTAACGACGGACGCTCCATGGTCATCGATGGACCTCAGGGGCCCTCGGGCCAGGAGTCCCCCACCGCCCAGACACCTAAACGCTCGCCACCGTCCTACAACACCCATGGAGGACTCAGGAAGCGGAGGAAAGGGGCCAGCAGTCAGCCCAAAACGCTGGCCAACAAACCACAGGACATACAGGTATAGCCTGGATTTTAGAGATACAGCGATTCCTACAAGCAGTTTGTTTTTTTGATAAGAAGTGTTCTTTTGCCTGGTTTCACTAAAAAGAGAACAGTAAGGTTGCTATAACACTGCTACTATAATTTCTAGGGGTTGCTTTAAAACAGGGTTATTTTTAGATATATGTTACAAATGGAGGCAAAGAAAATGGGTCCCTTACAGAGCTGATGGTGAAATTTATTATTAATTTTATTTTTTTTACTAATCATCAAAAATGGCATCTGTATTATATAAACAGCATATAAGGCTATTTAAGCCAGAGGCCTAAATGTCAAAATAAAAGTTGATGTGATGTGTCTGTGATCATTATCCTGGCAAAAATTCAAGTTACACACTGTAAGAGGTTGCAAAAACCTCCACATGCCTCAAAACACTGAGGATATGACCTCTGTGTCCTCAAATGGTGGCTAAAAACTGCAGATGTATGTCTTCAAATGACAAATCTGAATAAAAGAGGAAAAAGTCCAAGTGAAATAGGAGTTTGCACGTCCTCGCATTCAGACACTCTGCATATGATCATTAATGTGGGTTTATTACCCACTAGACTTGATAATCAGTCCAGTGGATGTTAAACCTGTTTGTCCTGAGATCACTGGTACAAGCCATCCTCATTCAAAGCTAATATTAATTCGTTGACCTGAAGATTAAAAAAAATAAGGTATCGATGTTCATCATTAACAACTTTCTTGCTGGTAGTTTTCTAGAAAGACTACTACTTTAATGTGAATGTAAATGTGTTTCCATTTAACTCAAACAAGGAATTTAACCTCTATAACAACCTGACAATCACTTACATTTCCTTAATAAATTAATGTACTCCTCACAATTAATATTAGGAAATGAAGCAAAGTGTGAGTTCAGGCAGATCCCTAAAGTAACTCTTGTATTGGCTAGTTGGCATCAGCAGCTTCACTGTCGTTGGCTTATTCACAGCTGCGTGGCTAGAAACATCCAATCATCTCCATGCAGATCCTACTGATACACCTGCTTGTGATGAATTGATTGGCGCTCATTGTTGGTGGTAGACAAAGGCGTAGGTTTGGACTGATGAAGGGCTGAATGATTTTTATTTAATTGTGATTATTTTGACTGATATTGCAATTGAGAATTTATTTGCGATACTGAGGGGAATAATCATACTTTTCATTGAAGAACAAAATTAAATGAATTTCCGTGTGATTTTTGCGGGGATCTGCACCAAACGTCTCTAGAATATGATGTGTGGGCCAGGACATCTCTGCAGCATGACAATATCTGATTTATACACATCACCTTGATGTAGATAAAATAGCACCTCCTGCGATTTCTGTATGCCATATTGCGATATTCATAAAAGTTCGATTCAATGTTCAGCCCATTTCTGTGAAATGGCGAATATACATTTCAAAGACACAGAAATGTAAACCAGACTTCTACTATTGGTTCAAGCTGGATTTGCTCACAGTGCCATTGTGTGGTAGATTTTGGCACATTACACAAGAAACACAAGACAGGACTTTGTGTTCAGAAAATTTTTTGAATGGTACACATTTAAAAGGCTTTATTTGCTGGATGTCCCTAAAAGGTTACCTTAATACATGTTACGGCTCATGTGTTTTCCTGTCCAGGTTCGTGTGCGGGTGATTGAGGGCCGTCAGTTGCCGGGTATCAATATCAAGCCTGTTGTCAAGATAACGGTGGCTGGGCAGACCAAGAGGACCCGCATTAGAAAAGGCAACAACCCGGTGTTTGATGAGGTAAACAATAACTCTTCATCACTGTCTGATTTCCTTTATTGTATACGTCTTCATACAAATATTGTGTACTGTTGGGGGACTAGAAAAATTCTGATTTCATCATCTGATGGTGGGGTTTTTTTGTGCTTGCCACGTGTGGTCAAAAAAACATTTTGGTCAAATGTCTGTCAAACTGCAACTGTAAGTGCTTTCCTCTCGGCAGACGTTCTTCTTGAACTTCTTCGAGACTCCATCAGACTTGTTCGATGAACCGATCTTCATCACTGTGAGTCTGACTTTTTACCTTATTTTGTTCTGATGAATTATATATAAAACAAAACATTTATCTTTTCATACTGACTTTACATAATACCTCTCGTACACTGTCCCATACTGTATTTTATAACACTACAAATCTTGGATTTTACAATGTGATATTCTCCTGTTGTGTTCACTTTTAAGTTGCTCTTGATTAAATATAAACTCCCTCCCTCTGCCTGACAGGTGTGTGACTCTCGCTCACTCAGAACTGATGCTGTGATCGGTGAATTCAAGGTAAACTGCCACCTTCATGTAGCTCAATGCACATGTCTGTTCTAACTGACAAAGACAAAGAAAGTACTGCACACAGTACATGTACACATACAAGTACATACACTGTGTGTTTGTTCTGTGAAAAACATAATCGTCTAAATTGTTTTAACATTTTTTACAGTTGGATGTGGGCACCGTCTACAACGAACACAGTGAGTATATGTTTATGGAAGCTTTATGTTTTTGGTGATTGGTACTGTTGTATTTGAATGAACACTCTCACAAAAGAGCAGCCAACCTGTAAATGATTTTATATTGACAATGAGTTTGTTTCAAGTTCTGGGTTATTAGTTGTTGTTAGTTGGCATTTCTTGGCTTCATTTTCCTGGAAGTTTTTGGTTCCTGTATATTGTTGGTTGGTATGATGTTCCTGAGCTTAAGCCCGCCCCCTCTCCCTTTAGGACACTGCTTCTTGAGGAAATGGCTGCTGCTGTCTGATCCCGACGACCTCTCTGCTGGGGTCAAAGGTTACTTGAAGGTCAGCCTGTTGGTTTTGGCAGCTGGAGATGAGCCACCGGTGAGTCTGATTGGACGGAAGAAGATTGGCGAGACAGCTTTATGATGATATGTTGGTTCCCTTCTTATAACTGGGTATTTGTATCTGTGTGTGTCTTCCAGGCTGATAAACGCGAGTGTGTGGAGGATAAAGAAGATATAGAAGGAAACCTGCTGAGACCAGCTGGTCTGTCTCTGAGAGGAGCCACTTTCAGCCTGAGGATCTTCAGAGCTGAAGACTTACCACAAAGTTAGTCTCAGGTTATTGTTTATCCATCTGCTTTTTAAAAAAACGGAGATTGAGAGATTTCTAATGTCTTCCTCTTTTCTGTCTGCAGTGGACGATGCCTTCATGGATGGGATGAGACAGATTCTTGGGTTTGACAGCAACAGGAAGAACCTGGTAGATCCTCTGGTGGAGATCCACTTTGCTGGAAAAACTGTGCGTACAACTTTCATCAAAGTCATATGATCCCAACATTATTTTATCCCACACCCAACATTAAACACAGAACCCAGCCATTTAAGGTGTGTTGCATTTTCTGCCTTTTTTAGGTCTGCACTAAGATTCTGGAGAAAAACGCCAATCCGCAGTTTAACCAGAGTCTGGCCATGCCTATTAGGGTAGGACAAACGATGCAAACACTCATGATTATGTGACTTTTTTTGACCTACCAAGAGGTATACTTATCGCTGTCATTATAGAGTATATGCTTTCTATTTCTCTCCTAGTTTCCCTCCATGTGTGAGAAGATGAGGATCAGAATTCTGGACTGGTGAATCCTTGCTGATATAACTTTTTATTTACATTTTGTTTTATCAGACTTACCATAATATAAATATCTTTAGTATACAGCAGGGGTTTTCAAAGACTGACACGATGGGTGCCCCCTCAGACAAGATCGAGACAACTGTTAGGCTATAGGCTACAATTTGAACCCTGCATTTTAGCCTGTATATTTACATATTCACACCATTCATTAAAAGTATGCCGAATAAGCTATCTGCAGTTACCTTTTGCAGTGTACTCATGGATGTACAGATGATCTATCACTGGATTACTTTGATAATGAAGAAAATTTAAAAACGTGATGTTCTCAGGCAAGTTCTGGAGCTTATTTTTTTCTGATTTTAGTGGTTGATTTATGAATTAATGTTACGACGGACATCATATATAATTATATCATTGGATATGTATATGTATGTGTGTTCAGAGTGGAATGAGTTATAACTCAGAGAAGGAGTGCAAACTTTTAATGCGAATTTGGAAAATTGGCCCCTAGAGTAGGCCTACCTCAATTCTCCCTTTGAGCACACCCTTTAACTCTCCCGTGGTCCCCTGGGGAGGAACGGCTCACAGTTTGAAAACCTCTGGTTTACAGTATTACATTTTAGTTTATGTCAACTGTCGGCTTTAAAAGCATTTTTGAGCTACAGGCTATTTTCTTACTTCCTCTTTCCAGGGACAGAGCCAGTCACAATGACGTCATCGGCACAACCCACCTCTGTATGTCTAAGATCTCCGCCCCCGGTGGAGAGATAGATGGTAAGTAACTATTCAAAAGGTAACATCTCATTTTACCACCTTTCCAAAAAGATGACCCAAAATTAACCATTTGCGGGCTATTAGCCAGAACAAGTTAGCTACTTAGTTACCTTCCTCAGGAGTTGGTGGAGGCTAATCCAAAGCTAAATGGGAAGTGAAGCACAAAACTCTCCAGTTGAACTTAAAAAAATATTATGCTTCAATCCCCCAGCCGTAGGTCATGGTAAACTTGCCTGGTCTGCTCTGAATGTTTTGTGTGGCTCTGCTCGGTGTGGGTTGACCGCAGACTACAGACTTTCTGGTTTGAGTGGTTCAGATTGATTGGTGCAGGACTCCAAAGTAGTAAACCATGATAATTTTATCATCAGTTTTCAACAGGGAATGACATATTTTACTCATGGATTTTAGCGACTTCAGATAAACTTTTATCTACTTTTTAAGTAGAGCACCATCGTGCATCCATCTGGAATTTTTGAGTTTTGAAACTTTGACCTTTTGGCGGTTTGTCCACAAAACAAAGCATGAATGTTTTTTTCAGTGACATGCATGAAGACTAACTTGGTAATGTTTGTGTCCTGAACGTTGCTAGAGTTTTCGGTCCTTGGAGTGTCCCGCAGTGGTCTTGTCCCAGATGTAGATAACATGCATGAGTTTGGTTCCCTGTGTGTGATAAGAGCCATTTCTTCTTTGTCTTTGTTTGAAAATATGATTAGAAAAATGATGAATCATCAGCATCTGGCAACTTAAAGCCACCATATTAATAGGCAAAGATTAACTTTCCAAAAGCAACCGGAAGCCAATCATAAATCTGGGTATTTGGTGTCTTATCTTAGTTTCGGATTTTAGTGACCGAACAAGTCAAAGAAGGTCTTCAAGTCATATTTTTCATTAAAACTCGCAAATGCTTGATTTAATTGAATGTCCAACACAAATAACAGAATGTCAAGAAACATCATCAATATACTCCGATTTGGTAGCTTGTTGCTCTGGAGTAATGTGGCAAAATAATGTTTTAAAAGTTAAAAATGTAAGACATATTTTATGACTCAAATGCACTTAATGCACTGCATATTTCTGGTACTGTGCTTTTCTTCAAGACACCACTGGTTTCTGTATATTTTCATACTGTTTAAAAATAAATTATCAGAGTTTGCAACATGTACAAACACTAGTGCAAACTTCATGTTCATGGTGATGAGTCACACAACTCAGAAAATGTAATTTTGGATGGAAATGGTTGAGCAGTATGTTGTGATGGAAAGTGTGCCTGATTTGTAAGGGTTTTTTAAAAAAAAACATTGATATGGTTGTTTTTTAACAAATGAGAAACTGGAACTCTGGATTTAATTTGGGTGATTTTTTGGCCAGTATTTTTCTAAATGAAAGAGTTTCCTACTGCTCCTCCCTCCCTGCAGAGAATAAACATTCTTTTCTTTTTTAGCAGCTTTTCGCTCCTTCCACCATCTTCTGTCCCTAAAAACTGTAAACTATTTATCTCTGTTTGGTCTGGACGAACCGAGTCCTCTTCCTGTTTTATGCTGTAAAACCATCCAGTAGATTTCCCTCCAAAACCAACATGGCAGTGACGGCATCATTATTTTAAAATATTGCACCTTTCCTAGACTTATTTAATTTTTTCCCAGTTTTCTGCAGTGGAAAATGCAGTGGTAGCGATTTCACTTCATTGTGGGATGTATTGTTTCAAGTTGTTCACTTGAAACGAGCCAAATGAGTTTGCACTGAGTATTCAGGCTTTAAAGTGTTGTAGAGAGTGTGGTGAGTTTGTGGTCCATTGCATCTGTTTGGGTTTGAGTGGCGTTCAAAGACGTCTGTTTCCTTTCTGCCTGACTCTGAACATCTGTCTGTAATTCTGAACCACCCTTCCTCTCTACGCATTCAGATGACTTGACTCCACGGACCTTCCATTCAGGCAGTACGTCCATCATCTTCTCTTATTTTGTGTGAAACAGTTCAGCTGTCAGTTCAACTGTTTCACTTCCTTTTTGTTTCCATCTTGGCTTAATTATGATGAAAGTCTCTCAGTCTATTTTGTCAAGTGCAAATCATTTTATCTATCTATCAATCAATCAATCAATCAATCAATCAATCAATCAATCAATCTTTTCTTCATTTTCATCGGTCCACATTCTGCCCTGTTTGTCATGAAATCTGTTGGCCATTTTGTGTCATTGCAGTTGATGACAGTCTTGGTTTCCTGCCAACGTTCGGTCCGTGTTTTGTCAACCTGTATGGCAGCCCCAGAGAGTTCACCGCCTTCAACGATCCACACGAAGCTCTGAACTTGGGAAAAGTAAATTCACATGTGTTTTTCGCTTTTAAATACAATCAGTCATCACCTTAAATTAAAGGTAGAAAACATTAAAATAAAACCACCCAGAACTTACTTGATTTTGGCTGGTAAGTTCTTGTAGATAAACTGTACGGTTTTCTGAATGTTTTCAGTGGTGAAAATAATTATTCCCTTGATTAAATAAATATTATTAATTAATAAAAAATGTAATAACCAGGAGTTACTTGTTTTGTCTAACGCACACATTTTACTTTCAAATAAACACACAAAGCATCACACCCTCAAAGTTAGAGGAAACTAAATTACTTAAAATATATACATTGTCAGAATAATTGCTGATAGTGTCGAGATAAGATCTTCAAAACTCTTTTGTGTTACTTGTCTTCTCCTGAAACTATACTTTTTCAGCAAGTATCGGCACCATTTTCCCATTTCTGTGCTGTAAAGATGTCCACATTTCATTACAGATTTGGTCTAGTAGAGGAGTAGAGGCTATTACAGGCTTCTTAGTAACTGTAGTGTATATTTTGGCATTTTACACTAATATCTTTAACTGATTATAGCAATAATTAATTAATATTTTAGTGAAAATTGTTATAATACCACAACTGCGAACCAGACAACCTCCTCATCTTCTGTCTCTCAGGGGGAGGGTGTGGCTTACCGAGGTCGAGTTTTACTGGAACTAACTACAAAACTGACGGACAAGCCGGAGCCGAGAACTGAAGACATACCCTCAGATGACCTGATGGTGGTGGAGGTGAGAGGGAAGGAGGGAAGAAGGTTTTGAACACATCAAAGAAAGGTATCATCCATCCCTCAATCTTTTCTGTTCATCTCACAGAAGTTTCTCAGGAAGAGGAAGTTCTCTCTCTTCGTGGCGTTTTACTCGGCCACGCTCCTCCAGGATGTCGACGATGCCATCCAGTTCGAGGTCAGCATTGGTAACTACGGCAACAAGTTTGACTACACCTGCCTCCCTCTGGCCTCCACCACCCAGTTCAGCAGGGCTGTGTTTGACGGTAGGTCAAAGATCAGGTTGTAAGTGGAGCAGTGTAGTCCAGGTAAAATCATGCCAATGTGCAGAAAATTCAAGTAAAACTGTTAATTCAAGATGAACAGTTTGTTGGTTTGTGCAGTAAATGGGTGTCTGTTTGCAGTCAGTCGAGCTACATGTGCAATAAAGCGATATAAATGTGCAGCAAAGCGGTGTACATGTGCAGTAAGTCGATACACATGTAGTAAAATAAAATAGGTTTGTAGTAAAAGTGAAACTTCGGGAAAAGTTTAATAAAAGAAACATGCAGGTCATGTTTTTGGCTTTTGTTTTCAAATTTTAACAATATTATTATGAGTTGGTAGTGATGTTTCTTCAGTTCCAAAACGGTAAAAAAAAAAATGTTGGTTTAGAACATCTTATTGCACAGCAGCTGAAAACATAAACTGAAACTGATTTTATTTTAATTGTATTATATTTACAGTTACAAACGTAGGGTTTGGTTGTAGAATGCTGTTGATTGATTTGCTTTTAAAACCTATGATTTGATGATGATGATGTGTCTGTATGTGTGTGTTCCAGGTTGCCACTACTACTACCTCCCCTGGGGAAACGTTAAGCCAGTGGTAGTTCTGTCTTCAGAGTGGGAAGATATCAAGCCGAGGATCGAGGCTCTCAACATGCTGCTGGCTATCATAGAGAGACTGGTGGGTGTTGTATCTGTGTGTTTGTGTACCTCTGGCTTTGGTAGGACATTTTTTTAGTCCTTGAAAATGAGAAAATGTTTACAAAATGACGACGTTCTAGCTGGTCCTCCTCTTAAATTGCATGTAGAGCATTCCAGATCTGATCGTGTGTGTGTGTGTGTGTGTATGTCCAGGAGGCGAACCTGCAGCGGGTGCAGCTGGATGTGAAGGCAGGCAGTGATCTGGAGGAGCTGGAGCTCCGGGTGGTCGAGCTGTTGGATCAGGTCATCACAGACTGCAGGTACGCACTGCCTAATGTCTCTGTGTGTTGTATTTTAAGTATTTTTGATGGTGGTAGAATGTAATCTGTACTTTACTATCTCATTTTATGCTACTTTATACTTCTAAACACAAAATTCCAGGGGAAAATATTATATTTACTTAACTACTTTTATTTTATAGCTATAGTTACTGGTTACTTTGTAATTTAAAATATATAGTTTTTTACATAGGAAACACATGATCATGTTATAACAATATGAACAACTACAGTAAAATGCTACTTTCACATGAATATATCAGGAACAATATTATAATGTACAATAACATAACATTCACAGGGGCCATTTGTGTGCATAAGAAATAAATTTATATTTGAAACTTTAAATACAGCTTGATGATAATACTATACTTAGTCCCTCTTCCCACACTGGTTATATCACTGTCCTCAACATCACTTCACTTTAATGGACTGCAAAGCAATAAATATTTGTGGAGAATTTTCTGTCTAAGATTGTTCAGTATCTTTAAAGTCTTATCTTGAATATGTTTTTACTTAGAAAATGTATTGTGTACTTTAATCTTTTTAACTTTGTTGCTTATGATGTTAATATTTATTGAAGTAATCTTACATTCTTACAGCTAACAACGGCAGACTGTCCGTTGACAGCAAATATACTGTATGCTTTCTCACTTTCTCACTCTTTCTCACACCTCTCTCTCTCCAGTGAAGAGCTGCCCTCTCTCGACCAGTGGCAGTGTGCGACTCCTCTGGACCGCTCCTTGAAGCACATTCGTACTCTCCACCTGCAGCAGATCGTTGCGGCGGCGCTCGCTCTGAAGCACGGGCCTGCCACTGAGCTCTCCACAGTGCTAGAGCAGGCTGAGGACTGGGCCAACAGGCTGAGGACCATGGCTGAGGAGGTGAGCGTGCTATTATGTCACCAACCATCTGAAATGAATGAACCTTTATTGAAATTAATAAAAGGTGTTTGCATCAGCTGGGTTGGTCAGATTTTACTGAATTTTGTAGTTTCCTTCCAGATGCATATGTACAAAAAGCCATTTCACTGTTTTGATTTTTGCATTTTTACCAGTAGGATTAGAATATTTATTACTACCAGTAAATTAATTCATGTTATGTGTGACACAGAGATAAACAGTGATATGTATGTATGTTTGAGGCTGTGAACTGTGCAATTTATAGTGTACGAGAGAGATTAAAAGAATATGTAAAGAAAGAGCATTTAAATAAGAAAACAAAACACCACTAATACTCCTCTCTCTCTCTGTGTGTACTCTCTTTCTCTCCCCCAGCCACAGAACAGTCTTCCAGACATAGTGATATGGATGCTGCAGGGCGACCGCAGGGTGGCGTACCACCGCATCCCCGCACACACTGTGATCTTCTCCCAGCAGCACTGTGGGAAATACTGTGGACAGCTGCAGACTGTCTTCCTCAAGGTACACACACACACCCCAACCCGTTCTCACTTCCAAATTGTCACATATGGACCCCTGGTTATTTTAACCCAAACCATGATGTTTTTCTAAGCCTGACCAAGTACTTTTGTTCCCTAAACCTAACCAAATTGCAATGTTATTATCATTGCTAACATGACGAGCACTGTATGTGGAAAAATTATGCTATAAAGGGTACCCAGGTCATTAAAATGCAACGCCAAGGGGTCTTGACCAAGCGTCCATATCTGACAAGTTGGGAGTGAGAATGTGTTGACGAACACAAAAACATATTTTGTCTTCTGAAATAAAGACTTACTTACTAAACCACTGTATGTGTTGCACAGTACCCACAGGGCAGTGGTGCAGAAGCCAAACTTCCTGGTCAGCTGAGGGTCAAAGTCTGGTTTGGATTGGCTGCTGATGTCAAACTCTTCAACCAATTCGCTGAAGGAAAACTGTCGGTCTTTGCCGAGACGGTAAGGTGCACAGAGTGAAGATCTGTAAGTCAGGGTCAGAACTGACTTTGTAAATCCAACTCATCACAGTTATGCTGTTAAGAAATTTAATCTTACAACAACTTTCGACAAGTCGCACCCCCTTTGGTTACTGTTTCTAAATCCCCTTTTCCACTGCATAGTACCAGCTGAACTCGGCTCGCCTCGCCTTTGTTTGTTTTTCCATTGTGGAAAAGTTGTAGCTGTACCTGCTTCCAGGTACTTTTTCCGTATCACCTCCGTCGAGGTTCCAAGTGAGCTGAGGCCAGAAAGAGGCCAGCAGCAGAAAGTTTTATATTTTACAGTTTTCATACGTTATTTCATCACTAAATCCACTTCTGAGAAGTTTTGAGGTGAGAAATCAACTGTATAGATTTGAAATATTGACAGTTTCTACGAAAAGTGATGGCGGAACAAAAATGTGCTTGAAAAAGTTTTCGGAGTTTTTTAAAAATTGTTTTTACAACTTTATTAATTCACTAGTACTTGACAGACTACAAAACAGGGAGTACAGGTTATAAGAAAACAAAACAAGCACATGAGAAACAAACAGGACAAATAGATAAACAAATAAATATAAAGATAAAAAGATAGCAGCTAAATTCTGTCAATAATATGTTTCAAAATACTAGATGTCTTTAAAGCTTTCTTGTTTTTTAACACTCTGCCAACAACTTAACCAGATCAGCAATTTCACAGTTTATAGATTCCACATTCAAAAATAAGACCATACTTTCAGATAAAGGGACCAAGATATTATGAGATTCCCATATTAATAATACGATTTGTGACCAAAAGTCATGTGAAAAAGTACACTTGTAAAATAAATGAGAAAAAGACTCCGTCTCTGACTCACAAAAAGAGCATAAAGGGGAGACATCAGATCTAAACTTGTGAATAAATTCATTGCAAGGATAATATCTGTGTAAAAGTTTTATTTGAATTTCCTTTATTGGGGACAAAAAAACGATGAAATTCTGTCCAGACCATCCTTTTAAAATCTGGGAAAACTGCTTTCCAGCGATAAAAGGCAGTGGGACTCTACCTACCAAGAGAGGTAAAAACCCTTCTAATATGCACATTACTACAAGAACTGTCCTCCAGAGTCTTCCCACCAAGTCAAAAATGTTGGATCACCCCTGATACAGGTTCATATATCAACGTAGCTTTAGTGAGGGATAACACCTGAGCAGATATGCTGTTAATTACTTTGGTAAACTGAGACCGAGATATTTCAACTCTCCTTTGTTGGACAAACTCCTCATATGTAGCCAGATCCCCTGTATCACTAAACAGTTCAGAAATAAACACAACACCTTGGTCAAACCAGTCCTTGAAAAATATGGTCTTATTAAGGATCGATATCTAAACTCAGTCATTTTGAGTGAGTGTGTGTTTTATCATAAGTATCTTACTGTCACCAGGATGGTCTAATTAATCTCCGTTGATAGGAACTACTTTTCCTTAGACAGTTTTCTGTCAAAGTTATGCTTGCGCTACGGCTCTGTGACGGAGCCGTATGAAGGGCTGCAGCCCTTTACATCTCCCGCGATTGAAAACTGATATTGGGTGACTGTAAAAACAATCACGTCTGGCTGTATTTTAGCTGTGAAGGTAATAGCTGCGTGTGACGTGTGTGCAAAGACAGTGAAATACACTCTTGAACAAAATCTTAAGACCGGGGGAAACATTGCAAGTACTCGCATTTCACGCTGGTGGATCATAACTGGGTTGTAAGTACTGCTTCAAAACGCCAAAAGAAGAAACAGGAGCAAGAGACAAAAAATAGAGAGTAGGCAATTTATTGAAAACTGCATTTAAACTCAAACAGGCTGTTCATCAGCTGATCAAAAGTTTAAGACCATAGGCATAAAAAGGTAAAATCTACACAAAAATATGGTTTTCGTGTCATTGATCTTCAGGCAGTCACACTGTCATGATCTCCTGATGGCAAAGGCAAAAAGGCTTTCTCTCGTTGAACGTGGCAGGATTGTTGAGCTGCACAAGCAAGGCCTCTCGCAACGCGCCATTGCTGCCAAGGTTGGACGCAGTAAGACAGTCATTTTACATTTCTTAAAAGATCCTGAGAGTTATAGGACAAAAAAGTCAAGTGGTAGACCCAAAAACATTTCACCTGCACTGAGCCAAAGGATCCGACGGGGTGTCCGTGAAGACACAGGTCGATCCTCGACCCAAATTAAGGCACTTACTGATGCTGACTGTAGCCCAATAACCATAAGACGTCATCTGCGAGAGAAGGGCTTCAAGAACAAAAAACGTCTTGAAAGGCCACGTCTCCTCCCACGCCACAAACTTGCCCATTTGGAATTTGCAAGGGAGCACCAAACATGGGACATTCAAAGGTGGAAGAAAGTTTTATTCCCTGACGAGAAAAAATTTAACCTGGACGGTCCTGATGGCTTCCAACGTTACTGGCATGACAAGGAGATCCCACCGGAGATGTTTTCTACGCGGCACAGTGGAGGAGGCTCTATCATGATTTGGGGTGCTTTTTCCTTCAATGGGAAAATTGAGCTTCAGGTTGTCCAGGGGCGTCAAACGGCGACTGGCTATGTGGACATGTTGCAGCGGGCATCCCTCTTGACTGAGGGCCCCCGTCTGTGCGGTAATGACTGGGTCTTTCAACAGGACAACGCTGCAATTCACAACGCCCGCCTGATGAAGGACTTCTTCCAGGAGAATAACATTGCTCTTTTGGACCATCCTGCGTGTTCTCCTGATCTAAATCCCATTGAGAATATTTGGGGATGGATGGCAAGGGAAGTTTACAAAAACGGACGTCAGTTCCAGACCGTGGATGCCCTTCGTGAAGCCATCTTCACCACATGGAGCAACGTTCCCAGCAGCCTCCTGGGAATCAAGCATGCCGAAACGAGTGTTTGAAGTGATCAACAAGAACGGTGGGGCTACTCACTACTGAGTCCTTTTTTGACACTTTTAGCTCTGTTGTAGGTTTATTTTCAGGCTATGGTCTTTAACTTTTGATCAGCTGATGAACAGCCTGTTTGAGTTTAAATGCAGTTTTCAATAAATTGCCTACTCTCTATTTTTTGTCTCTTGCTCCTGTTTCTTCTTTTGGCATTTTGAAGCAGTACTTACAACCCAGTTACGATCCACCAGCGCGAAATGCGAGTACTTGCAATGTTTCCCCTGGTCTTAAGATTTTTGTTCAAGAGTGTACTTTGGCAACACTGTAAACTTCGCTAAACATCTGAGATTAAGTCTTTCACAATAATAGGATGATGTTATGAAGCCGCAGTTCTGAGCAGGATATTTTAATTATAATTAAAGAATAAGACAGTAGTTTGATGTCTTGTCATTATGCAGCTATTATTTTGAATTGGTAAGGCTACAGCTTACTCCTTATTTCTCTCATAAATACAGAAACGGGAGGAGGGAGGTCACATTAAACTAGAAATAAAATGTGTAGAATGTATTGGCATCGGCAATACCAGCCTTGGTATTACATGGTACTGGATCGTATAGGAATTAAGTGCACATCACTATTACATAGAATTCATAAGGAAGTCCATCTGGCCCGGGAGTTTTGTTTAAAGGCATTTTCCTAATAATAGTCTGTAATTCTTGCAATGAGATTGGACCTTCACAAAGCTCACAGTTTTCTTTGGAAATTTTTGGGATAAAAGGGCTTACTTTGTCAGAGAAGACATGACAAGCCTGAGGGTCAAAGGATGGTGTATATAGCTTTTGATAAAAATTTGCAATAAATGAGGAGATGTTCTTCTCATTTGTAGAAAGACAGTTATCAATATATAAAGTTTTTTTGTAAGTATCCAATAAACAGTCAGCAGTTAGCTAAGTATAGCGTTAGCTTGATGAAGCTTTCTCTTCCTTGGAGAAAAGACCGACAGAAAAATAAACCAAAACTGGGTCAAAGTTTCGCCAACCATTCTCAAAACATTGTTCTTAACGTTGGAAAAAACTATTTACGTTTTTTCTTGACTTTGGGCAAACAAATTCAAGCCCTGAACGAAAAAGAGTTGCCAGAGTACAAAAAGACCGTGTAACAGCGGCGCCATCTTGGCTCCTCCAAGTTTTCAGAGTTGAGGAGCTCCGCAAGTGGCTGCGGGGGAAGCCTGTGCCAGCCGCCCGCTCACAGAGCCCTCTGCTCCCGCCGTCACACAGACCGCTGCAGCAACAACGGCAGAGGAAACACAGCTGGAAGGTTTTCATACCGCTTATCTGTCTTTACATTCTGAGTAATGTTGAAACGTTTTAACTTAAAATTACGGCAGTTGTGTGTGGCGTCGCTATGACGACCAGCTACATTGAGGGGCGCTGTCTCTGGGTACTGTCTGCAGTGGGAAACGGAGCAGGGCCAAACCGAGTCGAGTAGTCGAGGCGAGTTGAGCTGGTACTGGTAATGGAAAAGCACATAAGTGTCATCCCATGATAGAAAATCTCTCTGTCTTTCTGCAGTATGAGAACCAGACCCGACTCGCCCTGGTGGGCAGCTGGGGAACTACAGGCTTAACCTCCCCCAAATTCAGTGACGTAACTGGAAAAGTTAAACTGCCCAAAGAGAGCTTCAAGCCCTCACCTGGGTGGACCTGGGCTGGAGACTGGTACATCAGCCCCGAGAAGACGTAAGTGCATGCGTGTGTGTGTGTAAGAGACAAACCCAAATACATTCTGTCATCTTTCTCTCCAAATCTGGCTGGCCCATTACTGTATCAATGAGCATTTCCCCCCCAATGAGCCATGACGCAGACTGAGATCCTCTGGTAGGGCGCTGCAACCTGTTCCATGGTCTAGAAAACATGAGGAGACAGAACAATCTGCCGGAGGAGATCAAACTCACAGACTGATTTATTGTGTAATGACTAGTTTATTGATCTTGATTTTATTTTCACTCATTTATGTGATTTACATTGATCACTGTAAACCAATATGTGAGGATCTTTTTATTTTTGTTTTGCTAAAATAATAATAAGCTATATATGTATAATAACATGTAATCTGTGATTATTATTATTATTATTATTATTATTATTAATAATAATGACTGTATTTTGTGCCTCTTTGAAGTGATTGTTAGAGGCACATTAGCCCTTTTTTGGTTACAATTGTATCCACCAAAATTCATATGTCCCCGGTACATATTGGCAAATAATCACTGATGGTTTTCATTTTAAATTTAAATTTACACTTTGAGCTGAAGATGGAGCCACTATTTTCTTTCTTCTTCTTTTTAAAATTCAAACTTCATTATATCCATCATCATTTGTCTTAGTTTTTATTGGTGCAGTCGCCTTTTATTGCACAATGCTTATGTTTTCCACTTTTTGGCGGGAATCGGACCCAGGTCTCAACCAACAAAGGCATGTGTCTTATCCACTGTTCATCACCACTGCCTATTATTAAACATATAAAGATATAATATATTAAATATATTAATTGTATCATTATCTGTGTGTGAAAGTGAGGTTCTGCGTGTTTTCATGTATACTGAATATGTCTATGCTGATAAACCCATAGAATGCTTTTTGACGTCGATGCTGGTCACATGACTTTCATAGAGGAAGTATTCGAAAACCAGATGAGGTTACCGGGCGGACAGTGGATCGGCATGCCGGAGGGGTACACTGATGTGGTATGTGTGTGTAAATACTTTGCGTTGGTGTGTATGTTTGTGTGTGTGTATGCAGCTTTTATGGCTTCACTCATCTTTGTAAATCTAAAATGTGTGTGTCAGAATGGGGAGAAGGCGGTGCCAAAGGACGAGGTGGAGTGTCCTCCAGGTTGGGTGTGGGAGGATGTGGAGTGGAGCGAAGATCTCAACCGGGCTGTTGATGATCAAGGTGCACACACACAGGACACACACACTTACAAGACACACAATGAAACCTAAAGTAAACACAGCACTAAGTCCAACTTTGTTTGTGTGTGTCTAGGCTGGGAGTACGGCATCCCCATCCCTCCAGATCGCCGTCCCAAGTCGTGGGTGCCGTCAGAGAAGATGTACCACACCAACCGAAGGAGACGATGGATACGAATGAGAAGACGAGACCAGCAGAAGATGGATGCTCTCAGAAAGGTAGAGCAAATTAACTGGGGGTGGTGAGGTTATATGGTATGCATCTCAACCACCAGGTCACCAGATTTTTAATAAAGGTAGACTTAGTGATCACAAACTTGCCACTGAAATAAAGTTTACGAGTTGTTTTTCAGGAGACTTGAAGCTCTTTGCTAATAACAAAAAAGTTGCAGATGGTGATTTTATAAAATATTCAGATAGTCATTTAGTTCAGTGTAAATGTTTTCCAGGCTTTTTTAAAAAACATTTAAATGGAAAACAACTTGCAAAATTAAGAAGCTTGCAGGGTTTAATTTTTTTTATGGTCAGTATATCCCGTGAAAGATGTTGGTTCATCTCTCAAAACTTTCCACCCTGTCTGTAGCCCTCCTAATCCCACTGGTATCTGCAGAAGTCGCAAATCTTTAAAAATTATTCACAAATATATGGTTTCATTTTAAAAACATTACTTATTAGCAAACATTACTAACAGGTGTAGCAACTGCATTTGTTGTAGACTACAATACAGCGGATTAATAGAGATTTCCAGCCAACTATGGAAGTAAATGGCACAAAGGAATAAGATATATCAAGCTTTGCATACACACACAGTTATTGTTGGTAGGATCAATTATTTGTAGATGTTGGTATTTTCATGGTATTTGTTAACAATAAGAAAAATACAGAATATCACCAGTCTCATCTTTTCAATATTTAGTTACTTAACCTAAATAGATATAAGGGATTAGAAAGATTCAGATTTGATAAAATACTAGAACCCCAACCCCAGACTTTATTCTGGCTCAATAATCTTTTCTTTCCTACTACAGTTGACAATCATTTATTTTTTCTCAACTTAAAAAAAAGTTCTAAATCTCTCTCGTCATCCTCTAAAGTTTCCTCTCCCAGCCACTAGATGGCGGTCTAGATGCACAAATGAGAAAGAAAGAAGTTGAAACACACAGAGGTTCAGAGTGGTGTGTGTGTGTGTTCACAGCAGCGTCCAGACGAGGCGGAGAGGGAGGGATGGGAGTATGCCTCGCTGTTCGGCTGGAGGTACCACTTGAAGCCAAGGAAGACGGACAGCTTCAGGAGGCGCAGGTGGAGATGCCGCATGGAGCCGCTGGAGAAGACGGGACCGGCTGCCATCTTTGCTCTGGAGTGTTCTCTGGTGAGGAAGAGAAACAGGCAGAGGAAAAAAAAAACATGATTACTGATATATACATTCATCATTACATAATGATACAATAATGTCTAATAATGTAATTTTAATCCATTACACTTTTTCCAAATCACAACAACAGCTATCTCTGAGCGCTTTTCATAAAGAGCAGGTGTAGACCTACTCTATGAGAGAGATATATATATATATATAATTCAGTCAATATTTCCTCACAGTTTGATAGCTCTCTGTTTTGTCTGTGCTCTAAAAAAATCAGGTCACATTTTTCCCGCCAATAAGCAACAGGTGGGGTTAGCACTCGTGCACAGGAGTGATGGGGGGGAGGGGGTCAGTGGAAGAGAGAGTTCAATACAGAGGCACATTGGAACGGATCTGGCTAAAGAGGAAAAGGTCTGAAGAGTATTTACAGACATGAAAGTTATATGACCAGGCAAGGGCGAAGGCGTTTCAACACTGGAGAAACCTCGGAGAGTTGAAATTTGGGGGGCGGAGTTTCTGAGGGAGCACTGAACGGAGCGATGTATTTGTTTGACTTGAGTTCAAATATTAACAATCCTTCCGCAGAATCACTTACTCTCCCTTTAAGATACACTACATGTATGTTTACAGCTGAACATTTCACCCATGTGTTATTCCCATTCCAAAACCATGGGTACTAATCTGCTACTCCACTTTTCCGGGAAATCTTTCCACCACATTTAGGAACCTGGCTGCAGGGATTTGCTCCCATAAAGCCACAAGAGCATTAGTGAAGTCCAACGCTGATGTTGGGTGATAAGGTCTGTGGAAATGTTGGCGGTTCTCAGAGCTCTGAGGAGTTTTCTGCCCGCTCTCCGCGGTGTTCCAGCTCATCCTAATGATGCTGGATGGGACTGAGGTCAGGGCTCTGTTATGGCTGGGCGATAGGGCCAAACGTGTTGTCACGATAAAAAATTGCATATCAGTCGATAAAAAAATCTCAAATCATTATTTCTTTTAAGTTTAAAGGCTGATTTTTGCTCCTGGCTGAAATTTAAAGAAACCAGACTGTTTATTGTGGTTTTAAACTTTTCTTTATGGTCAGAACCAAACAGTGGATCACTTCACAAATCTGTGGTGGAACATTCAGAATAATTATGAAAAAAGCTCTTTCCAGTCCCTTTTCCTCGATAAAAATCTTAGTGGAGAAATTAAGTGCTAATTTGTTCATGATTCAAATTAATTAAATCAAACATTTATTGAACATTTAAAATTATTTTGTGATGATTATCATTCTTGATTTATTGCCCAGTCCTAAGGTCTATACAAGCCAGTCAGGTTCTTCCACACCAAACTGGCAAAACAATTTTTTATTGGTCCTGGCTTTCTGCTTTGTGTGGGGGTGGTGATGGGGCAGTGGATAAGACACATGCCTTTGGTGTGAGAGATCCAGGTTCAATTCCCACTGTGACACATCTACCAATGTGTTCCTGAGCAAGACACTTAACCCCTTGTTGCTCCCGAGACGTGCGACCTCTGAGATGTATAGTAATTGTAAGTCGCTTTGCTGTGTTGTCTTTTAAAATATGATCTTCCTCTTCTTCCTCCTCTTCCCACAGAGCAGTATAGAGGACAAGAACGATGACAAGTCAGTCACAACAACGTTTGGAGTCAACAGACCAACCATTTCCTGTTTCTTTGACCGTAAGACAGTCACACATTCTCTTCATCCTCTTCCTTCACCCCTCCACTTATTTCTTCTACATTGTTTTTTGTCAATACAATGATGTGTGTGTGTGTGTGTGTGTGTGTGTGTGTGTGTGTGTGTGTGAAGGTGGCACCCGCTATCACCTGCGCTGCTACCTGTACCAAGCCAGAGACCTGATGGCCATGGACAAAGACAGCTTCTCAGGTATTATGCGGTGAATTGTACAAAAGCTCTGGTACGTTTCTCACCATGCATCTGTCATGTATCATTACTGATGCAGACTTTGCGTCATCTGTGGCTGGAAAGTTTGTAAAAAATTTGTTTAAATGTCAGTTTTCACAAATGTGAAACAAATCAAACAAAGCAAGGTAACCACAGAAAACATGGTTTGGTGAGACAAATCCACATGTATTTTTACAGTGTCCGTGTTTATTCATTGTTTGTCATCTGAGTTTGATTTTTTTAATAAAACAGGCTCTGAGTGCAACACTGGGAGGTGACCGATTTCTCGAAGCTGCTTTATGATGAAAAATATTAGACAAAAATACATTTGGTGTGGATGTGACGACCAGCTTTCACGTCTCTGAATGCTTTTTTCTCATAGCTTTCAGTAGAAAGGCAGAATTTCACTGGGGCATTAGGGAACACTGTATTTAAAATCACAGTGTAAAGAAATAATGCATGAGTGGGAAAACAAATTAATAAATATACATTAATAAAGATAACATAAAGGCAAGTAACAATCATCAAACTATACATGTTTAAAGCTGCTACTGTCAATATTTTTATATTAACAACAGATAAAATTACGTGTTATGTGTAATGTGAAAGAGGTCAGTTGTTGTGACATATCCACCAAAAATTATCCCAACTCTGCAGTTCCTCTCTTTAACTCATTGTTTTCCGGCAACTTTAGTATTTTGGTTCTCTCTCGCCGCTTCATTTCCAGATGTAGCAGGCAGCTGTTTTTCAGTGAAGAAACTCTGACAAGCTTACTGTACATTACCTGCCCAGCACCAAATAGCAAACCACTAAATTGAGCAACTAGCTGGTGAAAATAGTGGAGCATTTAGCAGCTGAAGAGCCAGATATTTTTTTTATCTAAATGACCCAGAACAGAGCTGGACTTACATTCACCAGGTAGAAAGAAACACAACTCCAAATGAATGCTAATGTCGCTCCACATCTGCTGGTGGACGTGTAAATAACTGTTTGCCAAGTTCATTATATCAACTCAAAAGCTAATAACGTTGCCAGTGATTGCAGCTTGTTTCCGCTGCCACCAAGTGGCTAAAAATAACTTAATAATAATAATACAGGTTAAAGTATCACTAGTTTAAAAGCATGAACATGTGGTTGAAGTTTTTTTTTGCCTTGACTTTCCAAATACAAAACAGTGTCTTTAAACACAGGGAGGAAGAC
This sequence comes from Micropterus salmoides, assembly GCF_014851395.1. Taxonomy (NCBI): domain Eukaryota; kingdom Metazoa; phylum Chordata; class Actinopteri; order Centrarchiformes; family Centrarchidae; genus Micropterus; species Micropterus salmoides. The sequence goes on from NW_024041150.1 coordinate 33,218,820, forward strand.
AGAGCTTATGGAAATTAAAAATGTAGTATTGAGCTTTAATATCAAGCTGTGTTTTTAATGTTAATCTGTTTAATAAAGCCACAGACACAGAGAGAGAGAGAGTTATTAATAAAGTATGGTGTTGCTGCACTGCTGAGGGAAGCAGCACTGAAAGATGGAGGGAGAGAAAGAGGGGATTTCAAGGAGTGAGAAAGAAAGAGAGGACAAAGATAGAACAGAGAAAGACAGAAACAGAAAATGTTTTTTTTATTATTCCGAAGGTCATGGAAACTACGGCTACTGGGTGTGTGTTAATCAGAAACCCACCGCAGACTCAGATGTAAAAACAGAGACGAAGCTTTAAAAAACAGAGGGGTGAATAGACAGAGCAAGAGAGAAATGATAGATGATAGAGGGAGGTTGGTTAAAGACACACACACACACAGTGTAACGGATGAGTAGAGTTGATGGATGTGTTTCAGTTGTGTGTTAATCTGGTGTTAGATGGCGTCTGGGCGGCCATGATTAAAGACCAAGTCAACTATCAAAGACTGAGGTCTTTCTTTTTTTCTTTCTGTCTTTCTGCCTTTCCTTTTTCATTCACTTTATTCTACTTGTCTAAATCTCATTATTCATCTGTCTTTTATCCTTTCCTTCAGTCTATTGTTTCTTATATGTCAGAACATATATAAAATATATGTTTCTTCCTTTCCACCAGTTTAAAGCGATGTGCACACGACAATGTGACCTTCACTCTTCCACACAATATATGCGGGGCTGGAGGCTTGGTGATCTAGAGTTTATACACGCAAGGTTCATTAGTTTGCTGCTGTAGCTGGTACGCTAACTGGTGCTTTTCAGTCATAAAAGCTCCCAGAGCTTTTCTCAACGTTCTCTGTACTGTTCTGTTTACTACCCTCTGGCAATTTCTTCACCATCTCATACCATTTCATTCAATAAAAAGTTATTGAAGAGGGAAAATAAAGTTAAAGTTCACTAACAGGACAGTAAGTTCACACAGTTTATTCAAAAGATACATATGTATCGACTCCCAACTCATAATGGTCTGTAAATGATTGTGGATGAATTTATACTCAGACAGAGGAGATTAAGATAAAAGTGGAAGTTGCAACACAGCTAATAAGCTATGATAGCTTCTTCTATTTTGGACTTTCCGGCTCTCCGTCCCATTAAAGGTCAACACTATCAAGGTGGCTTGTTATTGGTTTATGATGCAAATTAATGCAATGTCAGGCCCGTCGCCCTGACATCTGTAGTCATGAAGTCCTTTGAAAGACTGGTGTTGGCCCACCCGAAGGACATTACAGGCCCCCTGCTGGACCCCCTGCAGTTTGCCTACAGGGCTAACAGGTCAGTGGATGATGCAGTCAACTTGGGTCTGCATCACATCCTGCAACACCTCGACTCTCCAGGGACATATGCAAGGATCCTGTTCGTGGACTTCAGCTCGGCGTTCAACACCATCATCCCGGACATCCTCAACACCAAACTCACCCAGCTCACTGTGCCAGCCTCCACCTGTCAGTGGGTCACAGACTTCCTGACTGACAGGAGTCAGCAGGTGAGGCTGGGGAACATCACATCCAGCACCCGGACTATTAGCACTAACGCCCCCCAGGGGTGCGTGCTCTCCCCACTGCTCTTCTCCCTCTACACCAACGACTGCACCTCAGGAGACCCATCTGTCAAATTCCTGAAGTTTGCTGATGACACAACGGTCATCGGCCTCATCTAGGACGGTGACGAGTCAGCCTACAGACGGGAGGTTGATCAGATGGCTCTCTGGTGTGGTCAGAACAACCTGGAGCTTAACACGCTCAAAACTGTGGAGATGACCGTGGACTTCAGGAGAAGCCCCCCCACTCTGCCCCCCATCACCATACTCAACAGCCCTGTGTCTGCTGTGGAATCCTTCAGGTCCCAACACTGACACCATCATCAAGAAGGCCCAGCAGAGGATGTACTTCCTGCGCCAGCTCAGGAAGCTCAACCTGCCTAAGGAGCTGCTGATCCAGTTCTACACAGCCATCATCCAGTCTGTCCTCTGCACCTCCATCACTGTCTGGTTTGGATCTGCCACCAAAAAGGACAGGGACAGACTACAACGGCCCTCCATTAAAGACTTATACATTTCCAGAGTCAGGAAACGGGCAGGAAACATCACTGCAGATCCATCTCACCCCGGACACAACCTGTTCCAGCTCCTCCCCTCTGGTAGGCGCTACAGAGCACTGTACGCCGAAACCAACAGACACAGAAACAGTTTCTTCTCACAAGCCATCACTCTGATGAATAGCTGATTTCTGACTCACAGTGTCAGGAACAATTCCTGTGCAATAACCCAGTAACTCTGTCTCTAATCAGTCACCTGTTTACTGGTTTCCACTATTTATTTATTTATTCACCATTCTCTATTTCAGTGCTGTTCATACTATCTCATATTGTATATACTGTATACCAAGACACCTACCTCAGGTCATAAGGTCATAGGTCTTATTTATTTTTTCCAGCATCCTTTGCACTATGCTCCATCGCACTGTGTACATGTGTACATGGATGTGTATGTGTACCTGTATATCATATCTACCTTCAACATGTACATAATGAGAATAATAGTTTACTCTTGCATCCTTTGCTCTCTGATCACTGCACTATTTGTCAATATGTCTATATTGTTTTGTTCATAGTGTGTATATTAGTGTTGTCTATTCTGTAGTTTGTGTCTGATTTTATTTTATTATTGTGTTATTGTATTACTGTATAAGTAAGCACATCATGAGCAATTCCTCGTATGTGTATACATACCTGGCAATAAAACTGATTCTGATTAATGACACATCCTTTGTTTATGTCTTTGTTTGTTTCTAAATCTCTTTATTTCAGTGGGTCTATCAATCAAGCGGGAACCTGCGGGTCTGAAAAGTGAAGTGCCTTGATGCTGCATTCTTTCTAATGGCCAGCAGGGGGCGACTCCAATGGTTGCAAAAAAGATTGCAGACAATCAGATTGTATGCAAGCTTATACGAAAATGACCCTACTTCTCACTTAATTTATTACCTAAGTTAACACTTTGCTAATGAGTTTATGGTCTCAAAGGCTAGTTTCAAGTCTTCTTCAATACATGATTTTGTAAGTTATGGTCTAATTTAGAATAAAATAGATGATAAAGCAGTATATGCTTTAGGGCTACCTTGAAATATAGTCACTTCCAGTTCTGAAAAAAACAACATGGCGACAGCCATAAAGCAAAACTCTGGGCTTCGAAACTGTAGTCCAAACCAATGAGGAATGTCACTTCTTTTCCACAGTCTTTGGTCTCAATCTCTTTATTTCTGTCTATCAGTCTTTTGTCCTGTCTGTCTTTAAAATTTATTTCGGGTGATGATCTAAATTCCCACATTCCCAGTCTTCATTGTGTTTATGGGCCTTGTGGTTCCCACTGGGGTCTCGACTACTGCTGCCCCCCCCCCCCCCCCCCCCGCGCGCACGCACACACACACACAAACGAACAAACTTACGTAACCCCCCTGGGCTGTTTGTATAGTTGTTTGTATGAGCTAATAGGCTGTTGGGAGTGGACGGTAATTGAATGGGTCACCATGGGTGGTGTGTCTGTACAGAGTGTGTGTGTGTGTGTGTGTCAGTTCCAAGGTTAATTGAGGGCTGGTGGGAAAATGCAACTTAGCTCCTGTTTACTCTAATGCTAACGGCTCCATAGAGACTCTTTACTCGGCCTGAAATAACAAAGTACTGTGTGTGTGTGTGTACATATACGTGTGTTTTTATGTATCCACATTGTAAGTTGTGTGTGTGAGCGCGTGTGTCAACATGGAGGAGAGTGGTTGTGACCTGGAATAACAAACTTCTCCGAGTGGTGTTCCCAGCCCCATGTCTCGAGCTCGGCATTCCCAAGCTGCTGAAGTCACTGTGTGTGGGACGCCAGGATAGTTTGGACACACACATGCATCAGTTTGTGCTGCTATACTTGCGAGGACCCTAATTAAGTATTCATTGTCCAGTTCCAGCCATAAACTCATCCTCTACTTTACATCTTAAGAGAGCAACATTAACTGAGGCTTATTAGCGACTGCTAAAAATCTGACCCAGAATGTGTTCACTGTTTCAAAAAAGATTAGGGAAAGAGGGAATTTACCTACCATCCTTCTTACTTTAACATAGATTTTCACTTCAAATCGCATGTTCATATAGTCTACTTTTTCTTTAGGTTGATTTCAGCGGATTTCTCTACATGTAAAGCACTTTGAGGTATCATTCTAGCATAAAAGGTGCTATACACTTAAAAAATAAGCTATAAATCTCTAAGCATACACTTTGGGAAATCACCTTTTTAACAGTTAACTTTTCAATTCAGGCTAAAATCCCAGGCTGAGTCCTCCTGAAAAGCTCTCTGGTTGTTAAGTCCACACCAGAGTTCAATTGACAGGTTGCACGCCAGCCTAGATGAAGTGAATTGAATTGATTACTTATTGCTGTGGCATCTCTGCAGTGCACTGATTAGAGCTCACCTGTCAGTCACACAGTGTGGACGTCTTCCTCTTGGATGTTTCGGGTTGTTCAGTTCTTTGTCTTATGCCCATGGTGGCTACCTCATAGCCATGCTACAAATGGCTATATATTGACATTGTCAATTCAAGTGTTGTCACTTTGTTAATACTTTGGTTTATGATAAATACTTTTAAAAACGAATGAATAAACATTTGATGTTACTGATGAGCAAATGGAAAAAAAGATTCATGAACGCCGTGTTGTTTTCTGTCTCCAGACCCATACGCCATTGTGTCGTTCCTCCACCAGTCCCAGAAAACAGTGACGGTGCGTAACACACTCAATCCCACCTGGGACCAGACGCTCATCTTCTATGAGGTGGAGATTTTTGGTGACCCTGAGGTGACGATGGCTACTCCGCCTAATGTTGTGGTGGAGCTTTACGATTCGGATACATATGTGAGTGTTTAAAGCCTATGAATATATATTTTTAACAAATGTATTTCTCTATTTCTTCCCGGCTGAGGCTGGACTGAAGTTAAATAAATGTTTTAAATGCCCAGGGTGCTGACGAGTTCATGGGCCGCTGTGTGTGCCAGCCTTCCCTGACTTCCTCCCCACGTCTGGCCTGGTTCCCAATTTGCCTCGGGAACAAGAACGCTGGCGAGCTGCTGGCTGCCTTCCAGCTCATACGCAGAGAAAAGGTCAGAGGTCAAACTTCTACCCGCAACACCATCACAACTTTATTAATATTTGCTTATCTTCCACCTTCCTTGTCTTTATTGTCCTTTTTCCCCTCCTCTTTGTCTGGACATTTAAAAATGCGTGTTGTTAAAGGTTTTTGGAATATGAATACTTTATGAACCGTAATACTGACCTTTATTCAATAACTTTGTGTCTACAGCCAGCAATTCACCATATTCCAGGTCAAGAGGTCAGTTTTTCTTTCATTTCTGACTTTTTGTCTCGACACCTTTTTTCACCTTTTGGTTTCCATCTTTTGTACATTTCAATCAAACTTGTCTGTTCCTGTCTCACCTACAGGGAGAAGTCATGACCTCCACACACGTCCTAGACGAGGTAAAACAACACTGAGCGAGAGTCAGACCATTTTCTCCACAGATTAAAATTGCTGTCACTGCTGTCACGGTGCATGTACACACATATGAATCCGATGATTTCCATTAAGATGACCATAATGAGAGTGAACCGGGTGTGGTTGGACATGTGTGGAAAAAAAACTTTGAAGTCTCCTGGATGCTGTTTTACCCTGTTTGGTATTCATTGTTAAAAAAAAAAAGTTTAAAATTAATTTTCTCTGATGTTTTGATTTGCGTCTGCGCTTCACAAGCAACAAAACCTGGTGAAATGGAAGTGTTTATAATGCAACACGATGGATAACATAAAGGAAAGTTAACACAAGAATCCTGTTATTAAATGAATCAGAAATGGCATGCATGTCTAGCAGGCTCAGGCAAATTACTTTTTACTTATTACTCCTTCAGTAACTAATAATATTACTTTATTAATGTGTATTAAAAGTAATTATCTATGGTATTTGTTATATTACCATATTACTTTCACTCTCCCCCTGCACCACCCCTTTTGAAAAAGTGATGGACAACCAGTTTAGCTAGCTCATTTTAGAAATTAATCCACTTAACTGGAACAATAAATAACCTTAGGAGTCAACAATTAGCCAAACTGAAAACATTGCATTCTCAAACCTGATGATGCTATACAGTATAGGTTCCCACTGTCAAAAGAACGCCTATCTACTTTGTTCTCCACTCTTCATTTAGCTCATTTAGTACTTACGCATACAGGTCATCATAAGTTGGCAGTGTGGGAGAATAAAACAAAACAAATTGCATTCTGGTAACGCAGTGTTACTTGAAATAACTATTTTAACTGTTTTGGAAATAGTAATCCCTTACACTACTAGTTACTGTGGGGTTACTGATATACATATTGTTGTTTTCATCTATGATATATAAGACTCCCTTGTAAAAGAGACTGTGTCTCAAAAAGACTTTCCTGTTAAAGAGTGTGTTTGAAATCTTCAAACTCTCCTCAAATGTTTTACCTTTTGCAGAATGTTTACACCTGAGGTTCTTCTCTTTTATTTCATTGCTCCTTATCTTTTCTTGTCTTTTTTCCTTCAATGTCACTTCCTCAGTTGATGTTTCCAGGATTCCTAGCTGAAAACCTGCAGCAAGGGGTACAATGTGCAACACAGGAGATAAAAACACACCCATCCTGTTTCATGTCTGCATGTTCAGTTACTGTACAGCACACGCAGATAACCTCATCATACATGCACGTTACCGACCAACCCTCATATGAGTCTCCTACTTATGTGCCCTCTCCCTTAATAATCCTAATTTTTCTGTTATATTGTGTTGATTTTGTGTTGAAGGCCAGAGAGGACATTTGTAAAGATGATGTTTTAAAGTCCTTTACGCAAAAAAAATAAAGATATGATTTTGATTCTGATTTAACAAACTTTGCATCCTGAGATCACAGAATACCTATTTTGTCATCAGTCTACTATTTTCTTGTGATCATGAACTAAGTGTTTGGATCACAAGAAATCAAAAGTTTGTTGAATGAAGATCAAATATTATTTTGTATTTGATGAATAGTCACAGGAAAAAACACACTGTTATATAACAAGATAAATAAAACATTTTCTCTCTAGCCTTTCTGTACCAGTAAAGAACTGTTTTTTCAAAAAGCTGCATTGGTTTTGACTTGAATGTTACATTTGTGTTGTTTTAACACTAATTTAACATTTAACACTACTAAACATTTAGTCATTTAATATTTATGTTACTTTGAAAAAGAATAGCAGTGAACAGCATGGCTTATTTTCATGTGTTTTCTCTTTTTGTCTCCATTTGATGACCTGTCACTGACTCACCACTATCCTACGTTCCTATTGGCAGCCGGATGAGTCGGACCTCCCTTACCCGCCCCCTCAGAGAGAGGCCAACGTCTTCGTGGTTCCTCAGGGAATCAAACCTGTTCTGCAGAGAACTGCCATTGAGGTATTGCTACACCGTACAACTGTTACACTTTATTTTCCTGTTTAACTTCCCGGTAACGCAAAGCTTCTCATGTTTAAGGCATGCTATGGTCAAAATCTAAGCGTTGAGCATTAAATACTAACCTCCTTTAGGCTAGGTAAACCAAAGTCAAGGGAAAAACACGTCAAAATCCAAACCACCATAGAAATGTCTTATGGAAATAGATTAACATTTTGTGAAGCATGCTTATTTGCTTTCCTTCCCAAGAATTAGATGAGAAGACTGTCACCAGTGTTGGATCTCTGATTTCAGTATGAAACTATAGCCAGCAGTTGCTTAGCTTAGCTTAGTATAAAGATTAATAAATATTATTTTTTATTTTATTTATTTATTTAAAAGAGACAGTGCATATTAATTAGTATTTTCTCAATTAATCGATGTCTTCACATCTTCTGTGGTCCAACTGTCGGTCCAAAGATATTTAATTTACTATCACTAAAGAAGAAAAAAGTGCAGCGAATCTTCACATTTAACAATAACTTTCTGTCCCCTCTGTCAGGTCTTAGCGTGGGGTGTTCGTAACTTGAAAAGTTTCCAGTTGGCCAGTGTTACCTCCCCGAGCCTGCAGGTGGAGTGTGGAGGCACCATGATCCAGAGCTGCGTCATCCGCAGTGTGAAGAAGAAGCCCAACTTTGACGTCAACAAGCTGATCCTTGATGTGGTGAGAACACAGAGGCATACTGTGCAGTTCATGTACACATGTTACGCCGATGTAATCAGTGCAGAGGCTCACTGCTTTCATGGCTAATGGGAGTTCTGCTGTGATGTGGTTTACACCAGTCATTTATCTTCATCAGTTAAGCAACAATAATGGACTCTACTGTTCCTCCTTTTCTTCCAAAGCGTAGAAATCTTCTGTTTGCATTAAGCAGTAATTCTGAATGTGGCCGTTGGTTGTCCACAGATGCTCCCGTTGTAGAAGTTACACATTTTATTCAGCTGTAGAGCTGTAAAGATGCAGGGTGGCTACCAGTGTATGCATTTCAGATGTTGGGTAAATGCAGGGTTGAGTGTGTTAACATGGATGCTTTTAAACCGGATTTCACTGCAGAACAAGATCAAATTATTTCACTGAATTTGATGCCTCATAAACCAGACAAAGTGTCTATCTTCAAAGACGGGGATTTAGCACTGGCACAGAAATGGCTGTGATACAAGACAGGTAGATTTGGTGGCAAAGTAATTCAGCATCCTGCAAAAGAATTTATATCTAATAATTCCATAATATCCAGACAGAACGCAGGTGTAGAAATTTCACAGTACTCAACATTCACTGCGAAAAATCACTCTGGTTCTCATTCACTCCAGCTGAAGTCCATATGACAAAAAGGAGAGTGCATATTGGACAACATTCGTCAGGTAGAAAGAGACCAAATTAATGCAAATGTTGCTCCATTTTTTGCCCCCAAGTGGCTCGAAATAAAGTTGATGTATTTTTTTATTGTCTTACTGGCCTGTAATTTAACCCCAAAATCCAAAGTCAGTTACAACAGAGATCCAGAGAAGTTAAGAGTTAATGTATCCCATGCTAGTTACTGGAAAAATAAAACTGTTTTGCCAAGGCTTTTAGCATGAAGAGCTGACACCTCTTATGAAGCCAATGGATCCCCCTGGTAAGAGTTGGATGGGGAAAGCATGAACAGTACTGAATGGTCTTAATATGAGACACTTTCTGGGCCAGATTCGACCGCAACAGCGATGCTCTCTTAAGTTTCTAGTGTTGTTTTCAGTTCTCACCATACTTGTGTGACTCAGAGCAAATTGACTTCTCTACTTTTACTACAGATTGAACTGCAGGAAGCTAAATAAGAGACTGCAGTTGATGTGGCACCCAAAAGGCTCGAGCTGCAGTAACTCAAGAGGGAAGAATAGGTTCAAGCTTATTATTGCAAACTAAGAAAAGAAAAGAATATAATATTTATTTTCCGTAAATATCTAAAGTCATGTTCTTAAAGAAATATTCAACACAAACACAAAATGAATGACAAATGCTTTCAGTTTTGTTATTGCAAGTTCACTCCGTATCGGAGTGGAAGTGGCGAGGGTCTAGTTTCAGAAAGGCCCTGTGTGTGCTACAGCTCAGTGTGTTTCCACACCAGTGTTTCTGAGGGCATGTCTGACTAGCCACTATGCGAGTATTATGATGCGTGTTACATAGTGATGTAATAGGTTACAGAAAAAAAGGCTGGACTACAAACGAGCTGTTTTCAGGCAGTTCAGAGCAAAGTTTTCTGTGGGAGATGGGAACTCCTTTTGATGTGGACTTTGGGCTTTTTCACTTTGCAAACCTGTTACATGCACAAAAAAGATATAAAACATGTAAAACTTGTAACTATAGCTGTCAGAGAAAAGTAGCTGAAGAGTAAAAAGTAGAATATTTCCCTCTGAAACGTATTACCTTAAAATTGTACTTGAGTACAGTACTTGAGTAAAGGTATTAAATGTATTACTCCCATCATTGCTTGAGGGCATAATTTATTCAATGTATCCCCTTGACATTTTCCTGGCTTTCTGGAGATTGAACGTACATCAGTGCTTGCCAGTCTCCTGCTCCAGAAGCTGATTGTACAGTGTGTAACTTTAAGAAATATTTTTTATGGTCAGAAAATAGCTTTCGTTTTAAATTATATGCATGTCTACACCTAACCTGACTTCATTGTCACACTGTTAGTAGCTATAATATAATAGTTTCTTTGATTGAGTCATTTATCTTAATCAACACAAAACCGCAATATTGAAAGCAAGAAGGAACAGTCATCATTTATTCACTAAATGTAAAACTGTCTTCCGTGAATATATTTCTCCTCTGAGTTTACACCGGTGCCATTACATTCCATCTAAGTGTTTTCTTATGAAAACCTAACCTGAAATATGGAAATATTGTGCACGTTTTTCCTAACGACGGCTCCACAACGGGCTCAGAGAGTTTAATGTTAACAATATTAAGGTCTGAAGTTGATCACCTCAGTGTTTTATTATGACAGCTTTAACTAGAGTATGGAAATAGTCACATATTTTTCCTTTAAATGCATATCCTTGCTTTGGCTCCGGCAGTTTAATGTTAACAAGATTAAGGTCCTGTGTTGACCACCGCAACAGTATGACAGCCTCAACCGGACTGTGGAAATATGCAGCCTTTTTTCCTTAAATTCAGCTCCTGAACTGAGTCCAAACATTTAATGTTAACAATATTAAGTTCTTAAGTTGACTGCGTAAGTGTTTTCGTATGCCACGAGGGCATAAGAAAATGTCATGTGCATAGTTTCCTTAGATGCAACTCTTTGAAGAGTCTAACCCCCTAATGTTAGCTCTCAGTTTATTGTGTGAGTTTAGCATCATCAGTCCCACTTAAGCCTTTTTTAAAGCCAGAGAGGTCAAATGGATTACAGTTACTAACTCGTGTTTTTCCCCTGGAGCTGGGCTGGTTAAATGAGAGTATTATAAGTCTATTGCCTTTAAATGTAGCTGTTGTAAAAAAGCTTGAAAAGTTTAATATTTAGGCTGGTTTTCTGAGTTTAGCAGCAGCAGAATCAGCTTTGAAAGTGACCCCAGCAGTCTAGCGTTTGTCTTCCCAACTTCCCTTCAGCCTCTATAAAAGCCAGAGAGGTCGCGTGAAGTCAAACTTATCACAATGGTGTTTCGTTGCGACAGCTCTGAGAGGTTCTTGAAAACATGAAGCAAATGCAGATGCCGCATGAGCTCTTCCTGTTTCACGTTTACTGGCCAATGCCTATATTGTCAGTAGTGTCAAGACATTTTCAACAAGCATGTTAGGTTAAGTAATGGTTTGTTTGTGTTCTAAAGCTTTTTCTCTTTTTACTGAACCAGTCACAGCTACACACTCTCTGAGATGTATGACATACATTATGTTTATTTCAGTGGCAGTGACAGACTGAATATTTTGCAGCACACAGAGTTTCGCCCAGATTCAAAGGGGTTTGTAGTAAAGATTTTGCTATATTGTCAGAAGTCAATTAGCTAAATTACATGTTTATCTTGTAAATAAATAAATTTGCCTTGTCTTATAACCAGTGGGAATAGACCTGTTTCAAAGCAGACATTTTGACTTGTCTTATCAGGGGAAGCACATGTAAGACAAATTTTTTTATCGATGGCTCACTTTAAAGAGGCGGTATTATGGTGTTTGGCTTTTTCCCTCTCCTTTATTGAGTTATATATCTTTTTTGTGCATGTCACAGGTTTGCAAAGTCCGGCCAAAAAGGAGTTCCCATCTCCCACAGAAAACTCTGCCCTGAACTGACTGAAAACAGCTCGTTTGTAGTCCAGCCTTTACTTCCCTTTCTTGTGACGTCACAATAAAAATACGTGTCGTAATGCTCGCTGAGCGGCTAGTCCGACACACCCTCAGAAACAACGATGGAAAAACACTGAGCTGCAGCACACACCTCTCCTCTCCCTTCCAAACACCAGCTACCCTCCAAGCAAGTTGTTACTGTGATGTAGAGACAGAGCTCAGTTAAAACTTTATGGATGAAAGATACTTTTGTTACAGATTCTGACCACCACTCTGAAACTCTTGCTCCAGTCCAAATTGCCAACCTGGTCGGCAACATGTAGCCTACAGCTGAATCGAAGCTGTTTACCGTCTTTTCGCTGACCCGCCTTTCTCTGCTTCTGATTGGCTAGTAGTCCTTAACTAGTAAGTGCGCATGTGCAACTCCCAACAAAGATCATTTAGAGACAAGATGTATCACTCCATAGCTAAAATGAAGCCTTCAACACAGGGTGAAAAGAGGAGCTGCAGCAATGTGCAGTATGAAAAAAATATATGGTGTTTTTTGAAAATTAAACCATGTAAACCTGTTCTGGTACAACCTCTAAATAGGATTTTGAACCCAAAAATGAGCATAATACCACCTCTTTAATGAAGTGTCCCAGCAAGCCATGCCAGTGAGCCAGCATATAAGATACCAGATATGATTTTTGCTAATTCAGTTACAGCAGCTGTATTTAAGGACATGTCTACAACAATCTCATTTAGCCACGACGGCTCAAGAAAGATGTTTGTAATTGTAATCCATATTTTACCTCTCTGGCTTTAAAAAAGGTTAAGTTGGGCTAATGACGCTGAAGTCAAACAATTAACTTAACTTTTTCTCCTTTCCTTACTTCAAGTAGCACAACAAAATTCCTTCATACATCTTAGTAAAGTATGTGGATCTAAAGGTTTGGTCATAATAGTACAATACATTGTGTTTGATCGTATGTAATTTCATTCAATAAAGAGTTATTGATAAGGGAAAAAGGCTAGCAAGCTTGTTAGTTCTTTCGCTAATGGAACAATAAGTTCACACCTTTTCAAAACATGGAGATTGTTCTCCATTCCCTTAAAGGTCAGTACTGTCAAGACAGCTTGTTATTGGTCAGTGGCACAAATTTGCATGTGAAGGTTCACCAAAGACAAACACGACAAACAAAGTGTGTGTCTATTAAATTTGCTACAAACTTTGTTGTTTTACATGTGACCAGGTCGTTACTGTGATTATGTTTGCTTAGCTTTGTCAGTTTAAAGTATAAAAATAAAAACAATTAATTAAAATAGAAATGTAATGATAAAAAACGTTTACAACACTCAATGTGTGATGAAGGACGTTATTTTAATTAAAGTTTGCATTAAAAATTAATTAAATATAAGTCTGCACTCAGAATGACATTGACAGTCAAACTAAGCAGTGTGTTCTTGCTAAAATTGGCACAGGATGGAAAAGAACCATAAGCCATAATGCCATTTAAAATAAATGTTGCTGTTCATGGTGTCACTTTACATTTAAACATTTATTTTACATTTTAAACTGCGATCTTAATTTAATGTGATGTTTGTGTCCTGATTTCCTTCATAAAGATGAAATCTCCACCTCGATGGGTTCAGTAGTTTCTTCCTTTACATGGGAGGGGTCCGCTCAGGTGTAACGATGCCCTGATTGGAGCGTCACCAAGGCGTGGCCAATCAATTTCAGACAGTCAGCAGCCAGCCAATCAGCAGCATGCAGGCAGTTGGCATAACCAATTAGAGTCAGGTGTAAGGGAGCCCAGTACAGCCATAGGTCAAAGGATGTGGTGTCCTTTTTGATCATCTTGTCTCTTTTCAATTTTCTTTTCCTTCCTTGTTTCTTTATTATGGTTTTCTTCTTTTCTATCCCTCTTTCTTCTCTATTTCATTCCCTCCTTCTCTGCACAGAGTCTTCCCTGTGAGGAGCTCTACATGCCGCCGATTGTCATCAAAGTCATCGACAACCGTCAGTTTGGGAGGAAGCCGGTGGTCGGTCAGTGCACCATCCGGACGCTGGAGGAATATCGGTGCGTCCCAGAGGAGGAGCGATCGATGGAGGAGGATGAGGAGGAGTGGAGACGTAAGACACTGATGGATTTGAACATGTCTTGCAAAAAGCCAGGCTGATAATTGGTGTTAAAAATATCTTTCTACTGTGTGTTTAAATGTGTAGGTGAGACGCCCCGGTTAAGTTGTGGGGAGGTGTTTATTGACATAGATGACGAGGAGCCGCTCATGCCCGACCAGGTAAAACCATCTTGTCAGTTATCTGGTTAAAGGTGCTCTGTGTGAGTAATACCGCATTATTTCTGATCAATAAGTGTTTTACAAATAGTACAAATCATCACTTCCTTTACGCTGAGAGTGACTTTTCTTATTTTCAACAATTTCCATGAAAAGAACAAACCATCAACATGTTAGTCCGTCTCTCGATACTTTGACTTTGCTAACCTGTCTCTTGCTCTCGGCTTCAAGTCCATTTAATCCTACAATCTTTAAAAATACAGTTTCATTTTAAAAAAAAGCTCCTTAATTTCCTAGAACAGCTGGTCACTGTAGTTTTTAGCAAAAGTGACTTAAACAGGAGTATAATGTTTTTTGGGACTATTTTCAGCTGTGGATAAACACATGTGGTGCTCAAGTGAGTGTTTACTAGGGGTGTGCATCTTCACTGGTCCCACGATTATATTCGATTACGATTATCAGGTCAACAATTTGATTCGATTTGATATCTCGATGCTTCACCTCAAGGGTGGGAATTTCTAGGCACCTCATTACGATTATGAGGCTATGTGATTGTAAAACGAACAGGATAAAGATTTTTCTCACTGTGTGACTACTTGGTACTTTTAAAGCAAAGTATTTGTAACAATCCAAACAAGTAGGTAGTTGAAATGCAGATATTATTGTTACTTCATATAAATGTAGCTAACATTGCATAGCATTATTACATTATTACAGCGTTATTGCTATTTTTATTTCTGATGCTGCTGTTATTAGTATAGAGTCAGATGGGGGTTGAACTACACACTTTACAATGCTCCAGCCAAACCACATTCACTCCACCTTAATATACCTGTTCCTTTTTTTGTCACGTCTAGTGTAGTTACATGTTTGTAACTTGTTTTGTAAGTTGATTATTGTAATCTTTTATTGAGCACCATGGACCTTGACAAACGGCATTTTGTTTATTTGTGTACTCAATATGTGGATGTATGACAACAAACAAACTTGAACTAGCAGCCAAAACACGTCCTGGGAGAACCACATGTCTCCGTTGTGCGCACACCACAGACGGTCCGCCTTTTTTGTTCCGTCAACATTACATTATCAGTTAACCTCTAGACAATCAATTATTGACATTTGTGAATTAATTCATAATCGTCCAAGTCTGCATCGCAGTGCATCTAAAAATCAATTATTTTCCACACCCCTAGTATTTACGTCAGCAACAGGGTGTATGTAGGTCAAAGGTTGAGTCAAAGTAAACTACAGTGTGTATAACCTACAGTTCCTTCGGGGTATTGAAGGAACATGTCAATATCTTTTGAACAACAATGGAGCTCTTTGGCACAGATGAATAAGATATCTAAGCGAGAGATTGTAACATCGAATTTTTAGGTCTTTAAACAAAAGGTTCCGATGCACCTTAATTTTCTGTGGCTGTTTCACAATAAAAGCCCCCCTTCCCCCTATTACAGTTACACAGCTCTAACAGGCTGTAGTCAACTGGGAGACTTCTATCAATGAGATAAAATCACAAACAGGAAAGCTAAAGTACATGCATGCAGTGTTTCCTCTGAGTCCCTTCTACCTTTGAATCCAGGACACTGCCACTAACAGTAATAATAACTAAACAGATAGAGAGTTACTGAAAGACAAAGTTCAGGGCACAAACACTAGCATAACAAATATGTTTATACTGAGTAATTACTAAAAGTACCACATACAGGCTTCTAAAATTGTCTTCACCGAGCTCTGTTCATTTGTTAACAGTAACTGAACTAAGGTATAAGCCTTATAAGCTATTAATCAACAATCAATAGATGCTGGTTTCACATTTATTGGTGTATTGATCAAACTATTAGATTCTCATAAAGATTTTGCTGCTTGCATTTGTTTGGTAAAAGAAAAACTGCAGCTGAACTTTTGTTCTCCATTTGCTCTCCATTACAGCTGAATCTCCTATAAGTGGTTTAATACCCAGTGATCCAGTGATTTTCCAAATGCATGTGTGAGGAATGTGTGTGTGTGTGTATCATGACATTTATCTGTTTATCTGTGTATGTGCATCTTTGTATGAGTGTGTAAATGTGTGCTTTTTTCGAGTGTGGGGTGTAATAACCAATAAGTGTAAAGGGCAAGTATGAAACACTCGTCTTTCCACAGGGAACATCTGTGTCTGTGTGTGTGTGTGTGTCTCTGTGTGTGTGTTTGTGTGTGTGTGTGTGTGTTATGGCATTTGTACAGTTGTGAGGACAGATTAAAAGGAGTCTGAGTGTGTGTGTGTGTTCAGTGGTACCAGCAGCATAAATAAACATGTTCTGACATGATGACATGGCAACCGTCTATGTGGTCGGTGGTTACCGTGGCGACCACAAGACCCGCATTCGTTACCAATCATTAACGTCCCTCCTTTCCCCTTGACATTTAGTTTTCTCTCCTCTTTTGTACACTTTCTTTCTTTCTTTCTTTTTCTTTCTCTCGCTCGCTGGTAAAGGAGGAACATTAGAAACTAGACTCAAATTTCTCTAGTTTCACACACACAGCTTACAGTTTTTCATGCACAATCAAAATGTGTTTGGATGCTAAAAGCAACACAGTCAACACACTACCTACTGTTTTATGCCTGGTGTGATATGATAAAATAAATAATATCTGCAATAAAACACAAGGATATTTTCGTCCTGCTCACAGCTTCTTGGTATCAGACAAAAATTTATAATTGTGCAGATTTTACATGAAAAAATATTTTCAACAAAAATTTCTCAGCAATTTGGAGCCTATTTGTGTTGCTGTGATATTAACTTCACTCCTGAGGATCATTAAGTTTTATCTTAAGCTAGAGTCAGTTATTGTAAGCTTGCAAGATTGCTAGTGTCACCCAAAAATATTTAAAAAGATTGATTGATAGTTAAGTTATACTTAATTATTATTATATGCCTCTAAAATGCCGCTGTCATATTGAAAGAGAAGGGTGCCAGTAGGATGTCTGTAAAGATTGATCCAGGTCATAGTTATCCAGCGTAGGTTAAAATCAAGGGAAATTGGACTTAGTTGAAGATACTTCAAGATATTTTGCCTCTCATCCAAGATGCTTCTTTAGTTCAGACTTTTTCAGGTGAAGTATCCAAGTCCAATTGCCCTTGATTTTAACCCACCGTGGAGTCCCAGTAGGGTTATAACCCGGGATGATGTGATTATGTAAAATGTGGTTCCCTGGCTTTTTTTTCTTGTGAACCCATATTGCAAACCTATTTGTCACTGCAGCCTGCGAATCTGTTAGTTGCAAGCAGTTCAGTCAAAGAGTTCAATCAAAGAGTTTATCTTCTTTTAAGATTGTTTAATTGTTTAAAACATCTGACTTTAACTCGGCAGACAGCGCTCCGTTCCCAATCGACAGTCAACCTTGCTTTTAAACAAATTTAAAGCGAAACATGTGGTTTCCGATGTTTAAAATTTGGCCTCTACAGCTCCATTTGAAGGACTTTCAGACGACTCGCAAAGTCAGAATATTCCCTGCTCGTAGTCCATCAGAACGCCACTCACAAGCTTCAACTAGTAACTTTGGTTTTGTTTTTTTATAACAGGGCAGCATACACTGAGACATCTTTTAATTTTCAGCTATTAGCGTATTTTATGTCTTTCTTTCAAATTAGCTCCATGGCTTTATAATTAAACCTGTCCTGCAAATATGTCATCCGAGGATATCCGACATCCAGGAGCATGGAGCAAGACAATTACTGGGGACGGAGAAAATGCAAAGTCTGTAAACACACCGAACAACCTTTTATCCCCTGACACACACACACACACACACACACACACACACACACACACACACACACACACACACACACACACACACACACACACCGCTGTGCTCTATTAAATGGTTTCTTTGTGTATATTATTGAATCGAGGATTGTACAGAATCAGGAGACAACATAATTTGGTCTTATTGGTTTGGCAGACTGCATGGGGCTTTCATACACTCTGTTGAGGGGGCAAACATAAATAATGCAGACACACACACACACACACACACACACGCAGACCACAGCTTTCCTTGTGTAATCACATTTATACCAATAAGGTCTGAAAGGAGCTGGATTGGCTCAGGAATGCTTTGTCATCAAACTGTGGTCCCTGAAGTCTATTAAAAAACAACCCCAACTAATTATTGTGTTTATAACATTGTTGTTGCGTTTACTAAAAATAGTGGAGAGACAGAGGTCAGGGAGAGCAACTTTGCTTGTCAAGAAAGTGAAGTGATGGATGGAGAGAGCCAAGTGAAGAGATGAAAGCGAGTAACTGAGAGATACCAGCAGAAAGAGATGTGACAGGCCAAAACTCTGGTCCTAAAATCAACCTTCTCTCTCCGTCAGATAACTCCCCAAAATACAACAAGTTATCATTTTTACACGTTTTTGTACAGATTAAACTAAAGCAATATAATATAATGTATTAATAAGTGAAATTTGGTGGATGTTGTTGCCGTCTGGCCAGACCCGGCTAGCTGTTTCTCTCATTTCTTCTACTAGCTGATATTTCTTCGGAACTGTAACCATTGGCTGCCTTTTTAAGAAATCAGTAAAGACAGTGTGGTGGTAGATCTTGGAAAATGTTCTGCGGTAATGTGTAACTGTACAGGGTTTGAAGTTAATGGGCTGCAACATGGAAAACCACTGGATTGGCGCTTTTAGGAATATTGAAGTAACGTTCAGAGACAGTGAATCGGTGGAGGAGTTCTGATTTTTCGGGAAAGAATTTGGAGCTCGTGATTCCTGTCAACCTCGTCTCTGTGGATATAATGATTCAGGACTTCTGTTCTGGATTCCTGCAGCTTTTCCTCTTTGACGTCCTTCACTTCTTCTTTTCTTCTCCTGACTTTTTCCCCTCTCCTGTCATCTGTTGTCATTCTTCTTCTTTTTTCTTCTTCATCCTCTCCTGCTGGCTCTTTCTTAGCATCAGTCTTCCTCTCCTCTGCTCATCTTTCTATATAATACCCCTCTTACTCTTCCCTTCCTTGCTTTCGCTCTTCCTCTCTTACACCTCAGTCATCTCGTCTCCTCTCTTCCACTTTTCTCCTCATCTTTTGCTTCTCCATCCTACCTCTTTTTGTACTTTACCTTCTCCTCTCATCCCCCCTCTCCTCCTTTCTTCTTCCTCTCTTCTCCTCCTCTCTTCTTTGTCTCAGTGAAGTCTTCCTCCTGGTGATCACTGAAGGGGAAAATCTGACCCTCGATGATATGCAAGACAGACGCTGTGGTTTCTTTGTGTGTGTTACAGTGTGTATAAACAAACACAGGGAGTCTGTTCCTTGTTAGTCTTCTTCTGTCTCATTATCCCCGCAGGGCCGCACTGGAACTCTCCCCCAATCTTTTTTTTATCTGCTCCTCCTCCCTCATCTTCTCCCTTCCTTTTCTTGCGGCCTTCCCTAATCGTTCTTACCTTTCACCCTCTCTTCACTTCCTTCATCCTTTCTTCTTTTAACCTTTATATTTCTCCTTCCTCCTTTTACTCTTACCTTTCTACTCACCTCATTCTCATTTTCTTCTTCACGTCCTTCTTTCTTTCGTTCCTACCTTTGCTCCTGCAAAACGTCCCTCCATTCTACCCAATTTCTTTCCTTTCCTCCTTTCTTTTTTCTCTTGCTATGTTCT
This sequence comes from Micropterus salmoides, assembly GCF_014851395.1. Taxonomy (NCBI): domain Eukaryota; kingdom Metazoa; phylum Chordata; class Actinopteri; order Centrarchiformes; family Centrarchidae; genus Micropterus; species Micropterus salmoides. The sequence continues at coordinate 33,238,592 of NW_024041150.1, forward strand.
TTGCAATGCTCTCTCCATCACTCTTTCACTTATTTCTTTGTTCCTTCTTTTTCATTCCTGCATCTTGCCTCTTCCTTACCTCTTTTACGCTATTCTTCCCTCCACTCTTCTCTTGCACGATTCTTCCTACCTGCTTTTTCCTTCTTTATTTCTTTTTCATTGCACAACAATTTTGATCACCTCTAGTCAAATCCTCCCTCCTTCCCTTCTTTCCTTCCTCATGCCACTGTTCCATCAAAATCTGCCCTCTTTCAATGCTTCTTTTAAAACTTGCAAACCTGCAAAATTTGTTTGGTTGTTTCATACTTTAGTCCTTCCTTCATCTCTTTTCCTTTCACCATGTTCCCCACCTCTTTCACTTCTTCCTTGTGCCTTCTTTTCCTTCCAACTTGCCTGTACCTTGCTACTCTCTACTCCACTCCTTCCTTCCTTGAAATTTATTGCCTGCATCACCTTCTTTCACGCTTCAGTCCCTCCCTCGCTCTTGACGTCTTTTTCTCATCTCTCCCTCCATCACTGTTTTGTTTCCTCCGGCATCCCTCCTCCTCTACCTCTTCTGTCTTACAATACTTCCCCCACTCCTTGTTTCCCTCCACCTTTTCTCCATCCCTCTATCATTCTGTTTTCACCTCTCCGTTTTACTCCTGTCGTTCCTTTGTGCCATATCTGTACACATGCTCATGCTCTTTTGCTTTTCTCTCTTCCTCCATCCCACTCTTTTATTCTTTTCACCCCTTTAATTCATTTTCTCCTTCCTAACCCTTTCCATCTCTATCTGTCAATCTGACAGTCCTTTTAATGTGGTAGCTCATTAAAGGCCATGTAATCCTCTTTCTTTTTCTCTCTCTACTGTTGTGGTTCAACCCCTCATCCCCTCTGTGATCCTTCCACCATCTTTAAATCCTCTACGGCCTTTTTCTTTCTTTAATTTCATCATTACCCTTATACTCACAGGCGCCACAACAGCTTCATACACACACATACAAACACACACGTCAAACTGCAGCATTTGAAACCAAAAACAGTTTCAAATCAATGAGGTTAAAAGCTTTTTGTCTTTCTCTCGCTGTCACACTCACAATCACACATACGTCGCGCTATTCAACATAAGGAGAGACATGATGGTGGTGTCATGTTTTTCCATTCTCATGCAGTGATGCAAAAAACACTAATGTGTCTAGTTGTGTTCATGGGGGGTGGCATTAAATGTTTGGTGACATGGGAGGTCTAAAAATGTACAGTATGACCTAAGTGTATGTTCAAAAATATGTGTGTGTGTGTGATAAGTCTAAGTGGGTGTTGAAATTGGTGTACACGCCCTGACATTAACACCCCCCATCCAATTAAAGTGATTTGACATAAAAACAACTCTGCGTGGATACAATAACAGTGATGCAACCAGTGGGCACATTTGCGGCGGCAGCTGAAAAGCACGGCACGCTTGTCAACCCAAAACATCTGCAGATTGGAACCAAATAAGAAACGTTTATCACTATGCTTGGTACAAATATTTTTTCCACTGCATTTATGTCAATGAAGGTAGACTAAATTTACTAAAGAGGCACCTGTCATTATCACTTCTTGCAATTCAACAGCACCACAAACTACAATCTCCGAATTTATCGTAAAGTCATCAAACACTTTTCGAGAAAAAACATTATTACCTTCATAAAGGTAGGATTTAGAGCAGGGGTTGGCAACCTTTTCTGTGATGAGTGCCAATATACAAAGATGAAGACATCCAGTGTCACCTTGTAAATAATAATAATAGACATCTTTATTTCCCATACATTCTTAACTTTTTTTTCACCGTTTATATGCATTAACAATGCCACAACATTTTTTTATTAAAAATAATAGCGTTTTTGTGGTATTGACCCTTCCAGAAAACTTAGGATGACACCTGCCTCCTACGTTTGAATAAGCAAGTCACCGCTGCACTGCACAAGACCAGGTCAAGCCTGAGCTGTAACACTTAAGTCACAGTATGCTGCTAACTACCAACATGTCATGTGTACAGTCTGTCAGAAGGGGCCGCTCATATCCCCCCTCAAAATTGAATGTTTGGCCCAGTCTCACAGACACAAACAGCAGCTGACCGGCCGGTTGGCCACCCAGTCGCGGATCATTCTACGATTAATCCTGCGTCAAAATATAAGGAGTTATTTTTTCTATATTTCTATCATTTTGACAACCTGAATAATAATGTCAAAATTAATTCATCATTGTGGTTGTTCATCTGTTTTGCACTAACGTAATGTAATATTAAACAAAGTAGCGGCTTATGTCAATATTGTAGGATTGAGTTTGCTTTTATCACATGCCACTTAAAATGTCTCCCACATAGGTTGCTGACCCCTGATTTATAGCATCATATGACCCTCACCTTGCCGGTTGTAGCGGCCCCTCCCTAACCAACAGAACACTTTATACAACGGTTTTTAGTAGCTTAGTAGTAGTTGTAGACTTTAATGCTCTACCATTCACACTACAGTACATTTAGGCAATGTAGCTGGATAGCTGAAAGAGCAAGAAATATGTTCTGTCACTGGTTTGGCAGTGATGTGAATGGATTTGCAGAAAGTTGAGAGTGGCCTCATGAATGAGACCTTCTATTAAAGCGAGTATCTACAGTAAACAACCACTCAAAAAGAATTTATTCCGACTTTGTCCTTTCGATAATTTGTGCCCACATGTTGGGGTTGTTTGCATTCATGCTGGTGTTTTACAGCATCCTTGCCTTCTTGCCTTTCCTGTCTTCTTCTTCTGTTCCTCCATGTGTTCAGCTCCTCCGTGACCTCATACAAACATTTCTAATCGTGGTCGCTCAGCGTTAACAAGAGCGCTGCTGTCTGCACGTCACAGAGCGGGATCTCCCAGGGAATGAAAATGATTGATTTGAGAAGTAAAGGCACTGTGCTCAGTTTTTCCCTCACAAAACCATTTTGGACTCAAGGTTTTTGATTCATTGTTGCTCTTTTTGGAAAACTCATGATGATGACGACGATGTTTCTGTGTGTTTGAGTCACTAATATGTCTGGTAATGTTAGTATGTAATGTCTAATGATGTTGAAATCATTTTAATTGTTTGGCTCTTTATTCAACATACTGCACTTGTTTACTGAGATGTGTTGCTAATATTGTGGCTAATCCTAACCAGCTAACCTGTAAATGTTTTTACGTTTGTGGGTATGTTTTAATGTGTGTGTGTGTGTGTGTGTGTGTGTGTGTGTGTGTGTGTGTGTGTGTGTGTGTGTGTGTGCTTGGTTGTGTGCATGTGTGTTGTAGCTTGCAGATGGAGCCAGCTCAGCTATCATTAACCTTTCCACCTCTAGTTCCAGCCTTCATGTAGGTAACAAACTCATCTTTTAACTTATTTCAATTCATTCATACTCAAACACTTCGAACCAGAATGTCAAACAAACTTCCCCTTTAACTGCTTTATTCCTTGATTTGTTACCATCCATGTAAGGTACAGATACAGTACTACTTTCTTTCTTCTTTGTCACACCACCCTGTCTCCTCTTTCCCATTTGATAACATCATACTCACATGCTAATGATGTTTTTGAGAGATTAACGTTGATACTTGTACAGATCTGTTCACATTGGCAACAAACAATACCATTTTTAAAAAACAGAAATACATGTCTGTCCTCTAGATTTCTCATCACTTACATTTTTTGTCATGTGCAGGTTTCAGTGAATCTGCGATTTTGTGAAATCCTTCAATCATGATTTAAAAACACAATCTACACTTTTTTAAAGAAGAAACATTGTGATAAAGAGCAATAAAACAGGGACAAGGTCGATGTAACCAGGCTTTTTTACTGTTAATAAAACAGAAAAGCTCTGCAAACACACTGTATCTGGACACTTTTTGAAGTCAAACTGAATGCTTTTTAAGACCGTTCTACAACAAAATGAATGCATGAATGCTGCAGCTGAAATCCGGTGTGGTATGCTGCTGCTGTAGCCCGTCTGCTTCAAGGTTCAACGTGTTGTGCGTTCAGAGATGGTATTTTGCATACCTCGGTTGTAACCAGTGGTTATTTGAGTTACTGTTGCCTTTCTGTCATCTCAGACCGGTCTGCCCATTCTCCTCTGGCTCGATATTTTCTCTTTTTGTGAAAATCCCAGTAGCTCAGCAGTTTCTGAAATACTCAGACCAGCCCGTCTGGCACCAACAACCATGCCACGTTCAAAGTTACTTAAATTCCCTTTCATCCTCATTCTGATGCTCGGTTTGAACTAAAGCAAGTTGTCTTGACCACGTCTACATGTCTGAATGCATGGAGTTGCAGCCATTTGATTGGCGGATTAGCTATTTGTGTTGACAAGCGATTGAACAAGTGTAGCTAATAAAGTGGCCAGTGAGTGTATATCTCCATATAAAAAATGTGCAGACTCACATTTGAACTTAAAATGTTCAAATCAAAATATATTATAAAATAATAATCAGACAGGGACAAACAGTATCATCCAGATTCTAGCGAAAACCAAACAGAGAAAGGTGGCTGTATTTAGCTTAGCATCATCTGTCTGAATCCTATTAGCTTTAAGGAAAAATCGCAAGAGCAGGTGTTGACTCTGGACTCTAGAAAGTACGTATCAATACATCCCATGGGTTGGGTGAGAGCAGTAAAAAACGTACCTAACTCAGCAAGAAAGCGAATAAGCTTATTTCTCAACTATTCCTTTGAACTGTATTACCACAGTGATAATGCAATGCAACGTAAGGCCAAATATGGTCTGAATGAGTTTCATACATTTACAAATTAATGGAAACCAAAGACTGCCTGGAACTGTGGTAAAAGTAGTCACCAGAAATGTTTCATGATTTGTGTAAGGCGCTAAACCATGCCAACACGCATATCATTCTTTAAATGAATTCCTCATGTTCATAGTAACCCACAATGTGCTTTACTTGCATGGCAGTAGACAGTAGCAGAGATTTCACTTTAGGGTTATTGATGAAGTTTATTTTAAGTAGGACATTGATGGATAACTCTGAGGGTTGATCTGAAAGGAATGAGATAAAGAAGGACAAAATTGTACTTTCTGTCGCTCTGGAATGAAACTAGAAACTTTTTACATTTTGGTCTTTTGGTTGCGGCACAGGAAAATACTTTCTACTGGAGAAATCAACGTTTTACAGAGCGACACACACTGGGCTGTGTGGTTACAGAAGAAATCTGATCCCAGATTTGAACAGGAGACCACGCTCCTTGTTACATTCTTCTATTTTATTTATCTAAGCCAGGTCAATTTGAAGTCTTAGCTTGACCCGGGCCAGACTGTGCATACAAATATACACATCCAGTGGTGCTCTTTCCCTCCTCGCTCGACAGTAATTGGGGGTGATTTCTTTCTCTCCAAATAAAGATATTTGTTTTATTAAGGGTCAGATATTGAAACCAGTCAAATTAAAGGCTCGGCTTTCTGTCTGGCCAGGGCCAAAGTCAACAGAGCTGCTGTAGATCCTCTATACCACAACTCTCTTTAAGCAGACAGTTACTAAAGGCCGAGGGAGGGATGGATAAATGAGACAGGGTTAAGGAGGGAGAAGTGACTTACAGAGAAGCAGAGGCAAGGAAAAGGATCAGAACAAGTTTGATTGAAATGAGGAAAAAGATGGAGGACTAATATCTTATGGCATTAGAAAAAGAAATCTTGCTCTCTCATGTGCTGTAAATCCTGGCTTCTTAATCTCTGGGTCGTGACCAAAAAAATGGGTCATGGGCGTATGTCTGATGATTACCAGATTACTGCAACAGAGTGTGTGCTCAGTGGACCAGCTTCCAAGGCGGATCAGTCAGATTTAGTTTCAGAGTTGGAAAAGTTTAAGAAGATCGGCTGTCAGTATGGCTCCTCAACCCCCTGCAACCCCCCCGAGATATCTGAGATCTAACATCGCTCAGATGGAAAATTAACATTATGTGTCGCGTTTCATAAACAGCATGAAAGGCTTGATGATATTTGTTGTGGATAAAAGCAGTCTCCCTCTTTTTTTGTTTTTTTATCCTTCCTTAAAGGTAATTGGATTTAAAAAAAAAGTTAAATCACTTCTATGTAATGTGTTTTTTGTGTTTAATGTCTGTTTTCCATTGGTGACAGGATTTTAAAAAATTGTGCTCCTTTAAAAACCGCATTTGTACTGCGTCTCCACTCAATCATTTATTCTCATCAGAACTATTCCAGTTCATTACCAAAAAAAACAGTTAAGTTTGGTTTTAATCCCACATTAAAAAGTTGTAGTTTGCCTCTAGTTCCATAAATCCTTCCTGGCTGCTTTAGAACCAGAGAAAGTAACTGAAATGGCTACATGCCAGGTGACTTTGTGGCATTTTTGGGTTATGAAACACACATTTATGGCTCTATAATGACACTGTGACCAGAAACAAGATGTCAAAATAGCTTACTAAATCATTTTTGTTTTACTTGTTCTGCTAATTTCAGCCACAGACTGATGTAAGCTGCTGTTCACCTCCAGAATCTGAATGCCGCACATATTTGCTGCCCAGAATGTCATCCAAATGTATCCATGTACTTCTGGATGGTATGGGTGTATTGCTTAAAGAAATACACCGTTAGCGACGCAGGTCAGACCTTACAGCATTATCAGATACTTGTGAATGAACAATCCCTAAATGTCACACAAAAACAGATGTCTCAGAATTTGAAATGTCACTCTATCTAGTGATTAATCTTGGCAAAATTTAGTTAAAAAGTTAAATCTGCTATAATACATCTCTTTATATAACTATGATTTAAATGGCCTGTGATGGACTGGCGACCTGTACAGGTTGTACCCCGCCTTTCGCCCCAAGGTAAGCTGGGATTGGTTGACGATGGATGGATGGATTTAAATGGCTGCATATAAAATTAAAGTTCCGTGTCTGCTGGGTGTGTTCACTATATCAACTTAAAAGATGCTATGTCAGCGTTTAAAGCTTGTTTTCGGTTCCCCCTTGGTGGCCAAAAATCTGTTAATTTTTCATTTTGCTTGAGAAGCTTCTCTCATCTCACCATGCCTGAAGGTAAACAGGTTTTTACCTGTTCTAAACAGCCACACTCAAAGGCCAGATATCATAGATTTGGATGAGACAATAGAGATTATGTCAAGTGTCAAGTGGATAGGAACTGCTTTACTTTTTAAATGTTGTCTTAATGTTTTTGAAACAATTGCTTTATGTAACCTAGACACCTAAAATATGTTCTCTATTGACCCATGTTAAGCCCTTTATCTTGGAAAATGACTTCTAAACTGCAAATTACCTTTTCTAGGGGGAAAAACCCTCAAGTCAAAGCTAGCAGCTTTGGGGAAGCTTCAGGAAGTGTCATTGGTGGATATTCACCTGGTCAAATTAAGGATACAAAACTGCTGCTCAGTGGATCCTAAAAGTGTTACTCCTTCCATGATTCTGTGGTGGCTATCGTTGCTAATGCTACACCCCAGTTCTACTGGGGAGAAAAGAGGCGCTGGGCAGTGTAGAACAGCAACTGGAAAAGCTTTCAGGAACTGGATATAGATGGAGTCACTACTGCGCAATGTCAGTCAGTGATAGCAAAGAAAACATTTATTTATGTGAAAATGCCACAGATTTTTACTTGAGGTTTGGTCTGCCTTGAAACCACAATGGAGGGAATGACAAATTCACGAACAGCTCTGATGAAACGTCTGTGCCAGTCTTTCCACATTCTTCACATTGACCAGTTTATTTTGGAGATACAAAATCGGTTCATAGAAAATCAGTGCAGGTTTTGGGCAGAATGTCCAGGTGGTTCAGGAAATTCTCCTCAAAGCACATCCAACCTCCATGCTGAAGGAAAACACTGAAACTGGGTCTCAATTCAGGATCCTGTGAAGTCCACATTTTTAGACTGAATACATTAGTATTGAAGTCTCCTTCAGCTGTGGTTTAGAAATGCAGCCTTTTTTGTCCCAATCGAGAGGATGCAGTCTTTATGTCTTTTGAAGCAGTCACTAACCCATAATCTAGGGGTGTCGAGTCATGTACCGTGGACGGCCAACATACAGATGCAGGAATTATAATAATAACTTGAACTGCAAGCAGTTGTAAGCGGGGTCCAAGCCTTCCGGCACAAGCCGGCTCCCCTGGCCCAGGTTTCCCCACAGCAAAGACATGTGTCTTGTCCACTGTTCCATTGCATCCCCAGCCATTCAAATGATCACCACAGCATTTTATAAGAGTTCATGCCATCTGCTGGAAGGAGAGCAAATCAGTGTGTGGAGTCTTTGGTTGTTGTTAAAACCTACAGACTGTTGACCCTCCATAGCACATGATTGGCCTTCTCTACCATAAATCCCCTTGTGCACCAATTAGTTGTTTAATGTGCAACGTTCAGGAATTCCTTGTCAAGTTGGAAAATATTACATGGTCGCCACATGTTCACCAGTTATTTGCATTCAGGTTGAACTCAGTTACTTTTAAATGCATCAAAATAAGACGGACCAATCAAAAGGCCCCACTTGTTACTTTTTACTTGCTATCAGCCTGAACATGTTGTTTGACCCTTGATGATTGATGATGATGAGGCATGATTATGCTCCTAACCAAAGTCAAAAGGGCTCAGTGAATCATTTGATGAGCATTAAAATGATGTGACTCATATGCATAGGCCCACACAGTCACCAGATCTCAACCCAGTTCAACAGTTACAGGGATATTTTGGAGCAACACATTAGACAACGCCCCCCAACACCATCACCAAAACGAGACGACCCTCCTAAGAAGAACGAAAGCATCAGGAGTTTCAGCAAGTGCCCCAAAATGACACACAGTATGTTCAAGCGCAACAGCCCTGTTGTAGTTATTATTATGGGAGCTCAGGAGGAAGTCAGGTAATATTGTTATAGAGCGACAAGGTCAGCCTAAAGAGCAGGTCGGGGCACAGAGAAATTATGTTCTTTCTGCTGAGCATCAGATCAGAAAACGCATTTGGGATGTTGTCGTTTAATTGGTGGACTTATTTTTAATAAGAAATTAGGGAATATCTTTAGGAAGAAAGGTGTTCATACCTCCGGAGTTCCACACACTGACAATCCATGACAAGGACCAATGAAGCTGTTCTGGATGCTTGTGGTAGAGAACTTGTCCACCGTTGAACAGTCGTCCATCATATGAGGTCAAGACATGTGTCACTGTAAACTTGGAACATGGAACTTGTCACACATTATCCCGTGTATTTACTCTATTTGGCTGTTTGAGAGCTACTTCCTGGTGACAACTTGACATGATGAGTTTTGGTCTCTATGAGTCTGGACTGTCTAGAGGATCTTCCAGCTTCAGGGCTGCTGCTTTGACCTCAGACCTCTGACTGCTGTGGAAGGGATTTCCCCACAAAAAGCATTTATGAAGCTGCTCGGAGCTGTTATGTAAATCCAGTCGCTCTGCTCGCAAAGTTCTTGGCGGTGCCAGTCTGGTTTGGTTAGCCTGGCTTTCCCTGCAGGGCGTAATGATAGGCTGCAAACCACACTGACACCCTGACCAGACCACTGCATGTGCGTGTGTGAGTGTGTGTGTGTGTGTGTGTGTGTGTGTGTGTGTGTTCACATATGTGTTCGATCTCTTTAACATACACTAAATCCGTTGCAGTCTGGAACACTCCACCCACGGCCTTAATCTGTCTGAATCAGGAGTTGTGGATGTGAGTGAACACACCTTGACACACACTAGTGGGCACACACACACAATTTCTGGCACTCCTGTCATCAATGCTTGGCACCGGCTGCACACAGAGGGCACATTAACACACACCAGACACTTCATGCCTCAGACACACAGCGCCATGCATGTGTGTGTGTCATGTCCTAGTTAAACTCCACGTGCTGCCCTTTTCCATGCCATGCTGCCACTTTGGAAAAATGAGGAATTCCATAGTTTTCCCCCTTCTGTGTGTATGTGTGTGTGTGTTTATATGAGTCTGTGGGAAGTAGGAGAAAGGGGATTCCACACCAACCCAATGCCATAAGATCACTTCTGTTCTACATTTATGCCTACACACACACACACACACACACACACACGAAGGAAAAAGTGGTACATGCGTCATGAGTGTGTTTTAAGCTGGAGTGTTCCTCGGAGGGTTGAAGGTTGCAGGGCGGGGACGGGTCGAACTGAAATGCAGCAGGCTGGTAGTTTGATCTGTCCCCTCGGTATTCCCCATCTTTGTAGTCGTTGTTCCCTTGTTGCGTCAGGCAACGCGCTCACACACAGACAAAGTTTTTATTTCTGTGAGAAAATACTCAAAAATGAATGTTTACATAGAGTGCTTGACGTTGCCAATGTGAACAGACTTTTAGTAAATTTGACGAACGAGGCTGCTTCATGCTTGAAAAAAATAAAAGTCCTGATAAAAACACATAACAGGGTTTCATTCAAGGATGCCATATATCCCCTCAAAAATCATTTCATATAAATCAAAATGACTCACATCCAAACCGCAAAAAACCATCAGTCAATATTTCAATAATGAAGATATTTTATCCTCCAAAACAGAACGACATTGTAAAGGCCGGCCTCAGGATGACTCATGGCTGTAATAGTAAGACTGTAATGGCACTTCATGCCAGCAGTCATTTTGTAAGAGGGATTTATTTCCTTTTTTTTTATGGTGTAAGTTTCATTTTGGAATGAAACCCTAAATGTGTAATGAGAATAAGTGTTACGAAATGTGGTGAAAAGCTGCTTAAAATGCATTTCATTCTGTTATTTTGTGTGGTTACATCTTGTCAGTTTGTGTGTCTGCATTGATTGAGTGTACAGTGTATGATGAAACTTAATGTCTGTCTAACCTGCCTTTTACTCTTACTGCGGACACTAGATGTTACAATGGGTAAGTTTGTGAGCAAATTTGTTTAATCATTTAAGAAAGCGATAAATTCCAGATTCCAGATCACTGCTTTACACTCAGTGAGAGGTCTCCTAATGCAGCAGTGCATGTGTGTAAAGTTTCATACTGGTGTCATCAAGGTTTAGACTGACAAGCAACCTCAGTCTATCTACATGTTGATGTTAAACTTGTCATGATTGGGTGTCTCAAATCCCCCTTTTTTAATCAGAAAAAAGGCATATTTTTCATATTCCATGTTTTTCTTTAAGAAATCTGATGAAGTCATCAGCACTGTGTTTAGATCATGAGGGTGATTGACAAAGTACCTCAGCATAGACTGTACATTTATAGACAGCGTAAGTCATTTTAAATCTGTTCAATGGTGCCGTTCAATGCATTCTCTCATTCGGCATTTCTGAAAACATTTAACCTCATGAACAAACCAGCACACACCTTATCATTTTGCTTTTTAAATGGTTTGAAAAGATTGTAAGTAATAAATACAGATTGTAAAAAGTGTTTATTATTGCAGTAGATTTACCACACTAACTGTTAATTATTAAATCAAAGGTTCATACTGTGGCTTGTTATTGATTTAGAAGGTTTAGGACTTGATGGTCTTGATTTGGCACTTCTTTATATGCAAGACTTGAGCCTTATTATTATTGTGACTTGCAAAACAATGACTCTGTCCCAGCGCTGCCTAACTCTCTGAATCACATATATTCCCAGTCCTAAGGAGGGAAAACGTCAAAGCCACAGTCTCCAGACAACTTCCATCAGTGATGTTGACCTCACACATCATGCATCCAGAAGCAAAATACATGCAAGAACAACATGAGCTATTCAGTCCAGGCATGAACAGTCCTGATTGTCCGTTGAGGACGTTTTCACCCCAGTTTAATAAGGATATAATAAGTGGAAAAGACAATAGATGTGGCAAATATTCATGTGGCAGCAGAATATTTTTGTGTAACAGAAGTGATGAAAAAGAGCTCGGAGCAAGCAGCAAATTTTCATTCATATAGATTTTTTTTTTTTTTGCCATAACATGTTTCTTCTGGTTTTGCCCACTTTGTGCCTGTTCCCATCCTAATGTTTGCCCATTTCCATTGCCTCAGGACACCCATATACCATGACCTTAATGCCACAGAGCCACCAGAGGCAATTTTTACTTGTGTTGACGTGAGTTGGCTAACTCCATGTTGCTATGCGATCATTGGAAAAATCTGAGCCCGGCGGTGCGCTACTCTACAAAGGCAAATGACACTCACTACAGGGCTTTTCATGTGTTTTTAAGGTCAAAGGTCATTACAGGAATAAAGTTGAGCAAAATTATACCCATCAATGACACAGTTTGTGTTTCCAGAGAAGTCAGTCAATTTTTCTCAGTTTGTATGAAAATAAAAATGTGAGTTTAAAAGAGTTTAATCCAATGCAAATATTTCAAGAAGAACAATCATTTGAAGTGTACAACTTAAAAGTACATTTGGATCTCGAGAGAATTAATATTTCTAAAACTTCACTAAATTTGAAAATGCTTAATGAAATTTATGTCACAAGTTATGTTATACTGAATTTTGGAATTCAAAGTGACTGGCTTATAAAAACTGCAAACACAGAACTAAAAGTACACATTTTAGTGGTTTTTATCTAAATCCTTTAACGCTTTTAGTGAACTACAGTGTGTAGATCCACTTAGATTGAGGACCTCCTGTTTATTATCAACCGACCTCTGACCTCCGAATATGTGACCAACAGGGAGAGGAGTTCATGGACTGGTGGAGTAAGTTCTACGCCTCCACTGGAGAGAAAAACAAGTATGGGACGTACCTGGAGAGAGGCTTCGACACGCTAAAGGTAAAGTGAAACCAAGGGGCTGAAATAAAGCTTCATTAAACATGTTACGTCCATATAAAAAGCAATCTCCAATGTGACTGTAATGTTTTTTATGCATGTGTTTGAATGTATGTTGGGGGTTTTTCAAATCAATGTTTTTGTGAAAATCAATGTTTTCAGGCAATTATCAGATACATCAAGAATTTGGTGGTTACACGCAAACAGTGTGAAATGAACTGTATGTATGTCCCCCGACCATCGATAGACAGCAGGGGTTAAGAGTAGGGCTGCACAATATGTCGTTTCTGCATCGTCATCGCAATGTGCCCATGCGCGATAGTCACAACGCAGAACAGTGCAATGTCAAGCAAGTCAAATTAACTCAGCCACCAACTTTTTCGCTACTTGATACAAAAGTAAAACTCGCCCGGTTTTTCCATGACTAATCTACAAAGAAGTCTGAATGATGACACATAATTTACTGAGATTTAAGGGTTCTGAGATATCAAGAGTTTGTTGCCAGTGAGTGACAAGCAGACTCTGCATGCACAGCAAGCCACTAATCACAATATTGTTCTTGATCAGTTTATCAAACTATGAAAGCAGGCCCCACCCCTGTTAGCTGTCGACAACAACAAAAATAACTGAGGAACAGGAGAAAACCACCGAAACAGTGGATCTGGTTGCAAGAAAGAAAGCAGTTTTGTAAACCACTCAGGGGGCTGGTGCATAGCTGCTCTTTTATTATTATTTATTATTTTGTATAAAATATGTTAACTGCATTAAAACTCAAGAAAGGATGGTTGCACTCTTGTTTTCAGACTAAAAAGGAAATTTTCAACTTGTTCAATTTTCTATGCATTTTCCCTACAAAATCACCCCAATAATTCTAGGATGCTTGATTCTTTTCAAATGGAGTAATTGAAGTCGTCTAGTGAAAATTCCTGTATTTTTTCACATCGCAATATATATCGCAGAAAAGAAAAATATTGCAATGTCAGTTTTTTCCAATATCGTGCAGCCCTAGTTAAGAGCACAATTATCCACTAAATCATTAAAATCCAGATCACTACATGCTAATAGCTGATTATGCACAATGAGATAACAGGGAGGTTTCCTTAGGATAATGAACATTTCCAACTCATTACTTTTCTGATTTATTGCACAGAAACAGCTCTTCATGTTGAGATATTCTGGTTTACATTTGTTACATTTATTTTTCTATGTATTTATTTATTTAATTTACATTTATTTATTTTCTCCCTCAGTCTATAGTTTCTCAGCAGTCTATAGTTTCATGAAATGTGTTTTTGTACCACTTTTTTAACAAGCATTACTTTTGACTTTTAATAATTTTCATTTTGATTTTGTCTAAGGTAAAAAAAATAATGTGAGTAGACTAATCAGTAGTAAAAATACATTTTTGTCAGGTCTGGTAACAGAACCAAAGAGCAGACTGGAGCTGGGGGATGAACAAAAGAGTTTTATTGATGAAATGATAGACGGAAAACTGATGGGGGAGAGGGGCAAGGTCCAGGCTCCATAGGAGAAGGCAAGCAGGGGAAGCTGGCAGGCGAGGCGAGGCGGAGGACACTCCTGAGAGTTGCGTTGACTGGCGGGGAAGACCTGAGATCCAGGGAAACATTGGCAAACAGAGAAAAAGGGTTACTAGACTGATCTGAGGCTGGGGTGAAGCATACTATAGTTACACAACAATCCGGCGAGGACTGGTGAGTTGGCCAGGGTTAAATAGTGAGTGGTGATGAGGCATTACCCAACAGGTGCGCCACAGCTGTGAGGAACTGAAGACCACGCCCACCAGCTCTGGGAAACAAGGAAGGGGAGACAGACAAACACCAAGCACACAGCAAACACTCAAAAGGCAAAAAACAAATCAAAATCATTCACCCATACACACACTGGAGGGGATCAGGGGCCGGGGGCCGTGACAATATTTTTGGTGTGTCTGCGTGGTTGTAAATGTAAATCTGGGCCAAATTCATGTTGGTGAGAAAATAACAAACATAACTAAAAGAAAATGAAACGAAAGAAATAAGAAAGCTATAAAGAAAGATGGAGAGCGATGGAGGAAAACATGAAGAAGATGGAGACAGTGCAGCCCTTTGTTCCATTTTCTTAAAATGTTTTGCTTGTTGCCCCAAACTTCACCATTTAAATCACATTTTTGCCGTCCTGCCAGTTCCCCCCGTCAGTCGGTCCCTCCATGCTTCCCCTCCTCCCCCTCTCTTCTCATGCCCTGTCCTCGCAGCTCGGCGCCGCGACATTCCGGCCATTTGCCGAGCGACTTCGATGACTCATCCGTGTTGAATTCGCTTCGGGAACGCCGCAGCGGGATGGATTGAGGGAAAAGGCTGCTCTCTGATGTTGGCAAGTCCGAAACGAGGGATCACATCAGCCGTCGTCAGCGTTTGTCTTTCAGAGTCTGCCTTCAGTCTCGCCCACGCTCTGTTCAACCCTTATCCCGATTCTCTCGGCCCAAAAACCGACCTTTTCTTCCACCGGGACTCAAAGCACACATCACTCTTGTCTGATGCCCAAACAAATGACTAATCATGTCAGAATGTAGCCTTTTTTTATGACTTTTAGACCTCTAACCTCTCCCTTGAAAGCCATTTTACATCAGTGCAGCAGCTTTAACTCTGTCCTTTCTACTTCTTTCATCCTCTTTCTTTATAGAGCTTTCGTTTCGTTTGTTCCAGAAAGGCCATGCCATACGTGCTCCTATGTAGAAGTACGTTTTAGTCTTCTTTTGTAGATGAAAACATTAAAATACGGCTACAACTAAATGGCACAACAGAGAACAATAACAGCTTGCCCAATAGTCATTGACCCTTGAAAGGCTCTTTCCATTTAGCCATCTAGTGGGTGTATTTTTTTCATTCAGGAAGCCTATTAAATGCTTTCACCCCTGCTGATGGAAACACATCTAAGTCGCCTTTGAGTTTTTGTGACATTTCAAAACTTTGCTCAAAATTCACTTGACAGTTGGATGGAAACTAGTGAAATGACCAATGAGCCATTGGTTCCATCGTCGCTTTGCCTCACTCCTCCCCTCCCACCTACTCTGTGCCTCCTTTTTTATTTATTCCTCCCTCCTCTTTTCTCCTCTAGTCTCCTGTAACTTTCTTTCCCTTTGACAACCCCTTCAGTCAGATCTGCTACTGTCACAGGGAAATGAGCCACTGTTTCCAACCTTTCCAACCTCCTTTACCTTCCTCTCACCCCGTGCTGCCACCTCATTTCTCTTTGCCCTCCTTCCTCCTCTGTTCCCTTTGCCCTTTCGACAGCCTTTGGGTTGCTACTGTCAGCTGGGACAGAGTTTCCAGCCTCGATTTGACCCAAGGTAAACTCCTTCTCTTCACCTTTCCTCTCAGCCTGTGCTCTGCTGTCCCCTCCTTTTCTGTCACCTTTCTGTTTCTGTTTCCAACTCCTCCCGCCACTGCAGAAGCTTTGCAGTTGCATCAGCAATTTAGCACTCTCGTCTGGCGCCGTCATGGAGGTCCGCTGTGGAAATGGCTAAATATATCATAACCAGTTAAGCAAATGAGAAATCACAAGGATTCGTCCAGCACAATTGATGACAGCAAATTAGTTCAGTAACAATCTAAGTGAAAGCAAATGATCAGATATGGTAGTTATCCTTAAACAATTAACTCTTTCATCATGACCTTTTAAGAGTAATTTCCACTAAATCGTATTTCTGAGTAAGTCATTTATATGCGGTTACTTCATTCTGGTCTAAATGAATAGTGCTCACAACAACAGAAGCTCTGGTCTTTTTTTCCAGAGACAGTGAAGTATACTGCATTTTTCCTCTGGACCAAAACTGCATTTTTGAAAAATCTTTGTATGACATGCATTTTCACCTTAAGTAGGAAGTCATTAGAACTGAAGCGTATCTGTTCTGTCAGACAGACAAATATGTGCATCTAAAAACCATTTTCTTGTTAGGTCGATAGCATAAGAAGGCATTATGTTGTCTGCAAAATAAATTTGCGACGATTGATTGGGAGACACAGTCAGCTAATGCTTGTTGCTGCCAGATATGTTGGCTAGACTGTGACTGTAAGCTAAACATATAATGAAGCTAGCGACTTAAAACTTTTATCCTAAAAACCTAAAATTGATCAGCTGTATCATTAATATAATCAGATAAAATCAGTCAAAGTCAGATAAGTTTCATTCATTCAACACTCATTAATGCAAGCCTGTTGACTTCACTTGATCTCAAAACAGCTGAAAACCCAATTTCTTTTTTCCTTTCCTCAGCCTGAGACCTCTTCCTCACTTCTCTTCACGGTCTTTGTACTATCCTTTATAATCTCCTGTCTCTACCTTCAGTAAAGTCAGCTCTCTCTTTTCTTGGCTCATCGCTCGCCTTCCACACTCTCACCCCCTCCTCACCTCTCTTTTCTGCCTTCAGTCGCCCTCCTCTCCTCCTCTTCTTCCATTCTTCCTTGACAATAAAATTGGTTACTTTTGCTGCTTTCACAAAGATTCCTCTGTTTCCATCCTTCCGTTATGACTTTGTTCACCTCTCGTCTTCCCTTTTCACCACCTCCTCCCCTTCATTTCACTTTCTCCCTTGGTACTGGGTTTGGTGCAGGAGGATTGGGATTTGTTGTAGTCCAGTGAGCCTGTGTTTCCAGGCTCATGTTTTATTTGCATCATCCCATCTTTCTTCCAGGCCTCCAACCTCAACTTCAGCTTCATCTTTACACAAATAGTATTTTGTTTTGTGGCATAACTAGTGCTGAGCAACGATTCAAATTTATAATCGCAATTAATGGCATAGTTATGTGCAAAATTGAATAATGAATTCTATTGTGCACTTTTAATTTAAATGTACTGCTATATACACAAAAGTGTAATAACATGTGGTTTTCAAGCACTTTTAACAAATAAGGTGCTTTTTACCAGCAGTATTCCCTTTACACAGCAGCAATAAAATATTTCTTGTAAATCGCAACTTAAACATTAATGTAATCAAATCAAATATTAAACCAAAGCTATTTGCCACTGCCAGGGAACTACCTTTTAGCTAGCTTGTTAAGTCCAGAGCCATGATCATAACATCATAACAGGCACCTTCAGAGCAACAGGTTAACATATATAAATCTGTTTTGTTTTTGTTTTTCTGTAGAAGTATCAGCAGAATTTTTCTTCTTTTATCTGGGAGCAGCATAAACAGTCTATGTTCAGTAGCAAGTGTCCCTGTTAGAGTGAGCTGAAGTGGTCGCCTGATGCGCACACCCGCCTGCTGCCGAAGTTGAATTGTCTTGAACTTTTTGTACGCGATGCGCAGCACAAATCTTTGGAAGAGAGACTGATCCTCGCTGTTTCCAGAGTTTCCAGAATCTATTATTGTTTAACTAAATAGTTATCAGCTAGATGTAGGCCTATTAGGTAAAGTTATGTAGCTTATAATTTTAACTTAAGTTAAATAGGCTACAGCTGTATAGCGCACAGAAGCCGTTGCCATGGTTACTATCCATAGATGTTGTTCACAGCAGCAAAGAAGATTCTTTTGTGATCCTTTTCACCTCCAACATCAAAGTTTGCCAAAATATGCTTTAAATATGCATTTAAACAGATGCAGATCATGCAGATCTGATGGAATATTCTGAATGTCTCTTTCTTTTCAAATTCATTTTACTCCAGGATTAGAGAAACTATCACAATCTGATGCGTCAAAACACCCGCACCTGTTGTTTTCTATGCAAGCCAGCGGCATCTTCACCTGCATCATCACAGGTTGACTGATCAGGATGAGTCACTGTCCTGTTTTCTATAGATAATGCATGTCAAAGCAGCAATTTTATCAAATTTGTCACATAGTAGCACATCCCGGCTACTCTTTGTGATTTATGGGATAGATCTATTTATAACTAAAGGATAATTTCAGTATTTTTAAACCTGGGCCCTACACATATTTTGGGATTGAAATGACTAGTAGGTACAAAATGCTTTGATATCCCTGCAGTAGAGGGCTTTAGCCATCAGCCACGGACATAGCGCAACAGCTGGCAAGACTTTATTTCGTAACGTTATTCCAACACAACAAACTCCTCGTCATTTTACCGCAACAACTTGCCTCTCACGAGATCCCTGGAGCTAGACTTTTGTTTCTGGTTAAAAACAAATTGTCACCAGGAGTCGCTCGTGGGGATCCTCTCCATGATGTTGTCAGTCACCTGGTAAAACAGTCGGGCACTATTACCCCGAAGGAATATGTTGCAGCCTCAGCAGCTGGTTAATGGCTGCTGGCTAAAGCCATCTACTGCACAGATTCTGAAACCTTTTATACCTACTAGTCAGTTTGACCCATGATATGTATAAATAGGGCCCGGGTTTGAAAATACCAAATTGACTCAGTTTTCTATGAAGGATGCGGTAATCAACATTGTCTACTACTTGCATATGTCAACCCTACAACCCAGAGCTCTTTGTCTAAACCTTCTCCCCTCTCCCTTCGTCTTCCCTCTCCCTGGGTACTGGGTTTGGTGTTGAAGTAGTGAAATGAACCGCTGTTTCCAGACCTCTCTTTCGTTTACATCATCTCCCTCATCACTCTCTCTTTGTCCTCTTCCTCCCCCCATCCTCACTCTACTTTTCCAACTCTTTCACCCCTTCTCCACCCAAATCCTAGACCATATACCCTTCTTCCTCTCATCTTCCTCCTCCCTCTTTCTTCTCGTCTCCCGCATCTCTCTTTCCTAACTAACCTCTTTGTTCCCTTTTGTTAATTAAAAAGACGTTACAGGAATGAGGGAGCGTGTGTGTGTGTGTGTGTGTGTGTGTGTGTGTGTGTATGACTGATGTAAACAAACATCACTAATGAAAACAAATTAATCTTTTTGTGCTTTTGACACATAGTCGTCCCTGCCCAGATACAGTTAGTACAGATTAACACACACACACACACACACACACACACACACACACACACACACACACACACACACACACACACACCTCGTGCCAGTGCCTTCAGTGTGGCTGTAATATATTGCTGAGTAGCTTTTGGCTCAGGCTTAAATCCAATAGCAGTGGAATCACACTGGCCAATACTCAGCTATGATGGCATATAGAATAATTTCTGTGTGTGTCCTGTTGGCAGCCTGATGAAGACCGTTAAAAATAAAGACGCAAATACCACTGTGTGTGTTTCTGTTTAAAGATGAAACTCTTCTGAACACCATGTTGTTGTAGAAATAGATTAATCGCAGGAACAAAGAAACAAGTTCATACTTGCCTGTCGTGCACACTCAAACAGGCATGTTGTTAGTCGTTCCTCTCTTCCTCCTTTCTGTTCTTTCCCTTTTCTCATCTGCCTTCCTTTTATCTCTCATCCACTCTTATCATTCCTCCACCTGCTCCTTCCTTTGAATCTTTTTATTCCTACCTCTTTGTCTCATCCCTCATTCTCATCTCTCCTTCCCAATTCCCAATTTTCCTATTCTCCTCTTTTTATGTCCGTTCCTCTGTCCTCTTCACTTAGCATCTTTCTTTTTATTTCTCACTGAGCCCTCTCTCTTATTCCCCTTTTCTTTTTACCCCACTCTTCCAGCTTCCAGACCTAATTTCCAACCCGTCCTCATTCCCAACTCTCCCATATGGACGCTTGGTCAACACCCTTGGTGTCACTTCCTGGATACCCCTTTAGCGTCATTTTTGCATGTGTGGGACTCCTCAGTCAAGTTAGCAATAATAAATATGCCATGTCCAGTTATATGTTAGAAAATAAAATTAGCAGATAACATTGTGAAACTTCACAATTTTGTTATGTTTCGCAAAAGGTCCTGATCCTGAAGATTTGTTTAGACTAAAATAACTACATTACTTACGTGACTTACATTACATAAGTAATAAGTAATATTACTTACAGTTTTTGGACCACTCATCCACACCTGCCACGTGCTTTGTTGGACTTTTGTTGAACAGGCTGTAATTTCTCACCTCTTCTCCCCTCTTTCAACCCTCTCTGTCTCGCTCTAACTTCTCATACTTTCCCCTTTTTCACTCTCTTATTGTTTCTTTCATCCCCCTCTCCATCTCTTAGTTTTCTATTTGAGCATCACATGAACAGTACTTGCATAACATGTAAATACTCCCCTCCTCTTCCTCAGGTGTATGACCGGGAGTTAGAGAAAGTCGAGGTCTTCGAGGGTCTCTCTGATTTCTGTCAGACTTTCAAGCTGTACCGGGGAAAGACTCAGGATGAAGGAGAAGATCCTTCAGTGGTGGGAGAGTTCAAGGTAAGATCTGTGCTCTCCTCTGCCGTGTTCTTATGTTATGCTGCATAGAAACGTCACAATATGCATTACTTTACTTTTGTTTTTAGAGAAGTGTAGTATGTTGCAATTTATTGTGTTATACTGCATAACTTTAAAAGTTGCTATATGTTCTATCCCGTCCTCTACATCACATTAAGTCACATCATGCTTCATGTCAAATCAAGTTAATTCACTAGAGATAGGTGTGTGGGTGTCTTCAAGTGTGCCTGCTGTATTAGTTCATGCATGTGCAGCAGTGCAAATGAGCTGAGTAAAGGTGGCATATGCAGTATCTCCCAAAAGTGGGTACACCCCTCACATTTTTATGTGATGGCTGTGTGATTTGAGGGGACAGCAAATTTACACTGTTATACAAGCTGTACACTCACTATTTTACATTGTAACAAAGTGTAATTTCTTCAGTATTGTCGCATGAAAAGATATAATCAAATATTTACAAAAATGTGAGGGGTATACTCACTTTTGTGAGATACTGTATATCTGATGGTGTGGTGAATAATAAATGCACTCTCAACAGTGACGCATGACAACAATGACTCATCAAATAATAACTTCTCCAAGTGATCATATTGTTGTCTGGGTGGTGCAGAGCAGCACGACATGAACATACCATGGATCTACAACCAAAGGCAGATGTTGTAGGGTTTTTAACAAGTAATCTGTAAGTTGAAGCCGTTCATTTGATCAGTCTGAAGCATTCAAACACCTCGTCTGAATGTGTCTCCCACCTGTTTTCAGCTATGCTCTCAGCTGTTTACTTTGCACAGTAAAATACCACACACGGGCAAAGTAATTTTCAAAGTCAGGAAAGCACAAACTGTCGGAGCGTCACAAAAACGTGACAAATCACTCCACAAAATGTCCCATCTCTCCATGTCAGGTCACACCACATCACGTCACGTCGCATCACACTTACTTACACGTACAAAAGTGTTACGTCATTTCACAGAATCTCACATCATATCACGCCAAAATGTCCTGCTCAACTCCCTTTTTCATTTCAGCTGAATTCAAGTGTTTTATTTCCCCTCTGTCTATTTTGACCCCACAAACCCCCTCACCCTCATTAATCAGGGTATGTTTAAGATCTACCCGCTGCCGGACGACCCCTCCACCCCTGCTCCGCCCAGACAGTTCAGAAAGCTACCTCCCAACGGCCTCGAGGAGTGTTTGGTCCGAGTCTACATCATCCAGGCTCAAGGACTGCAGCCCAAAGACGCCAACGGGAAGGTACGAATGCAGAGGAGAAAGCGAGAGGGAGATCGATGGGAGAGTATCTGAATGTTATTTTCGTCTTCCAATTTAATAGACTTACAATCCTGGTTGCTAAATTGAAAAGCCATGGGTAGATAAATGGATGGAAAGATATTATACACTTAATTTGTATCAACGTTTTGAGGTGCTCACTGGTACTTCTGAAATGGTCAGGAAAGAAATAAGCATTTACTGACAAATGTAATAATGATCCCAAATGAAACAAGTGCAACCAACAGAAGGGGATGGGAGAACAATAAAAAGAGTTAAATGAGAGCTTGTCTCCCACTTTGTTTTTTCAGTGTGACCCCTATGTGAAAATCACTTTGGGGAAAAAGAACATCAGCGACCATGAAAACTACATCCCCTGTACACTGGACCCTGTCTTTGGAAAGTAAGTAATTTTGAGCTCTGTATCTGTCTGTGGCTGAAACCAAACGTGTGGAATTCCCCAAACTCATAGACTATACAGGCATGTTCCTGGGAAGCTGTGAGTGCTGAGGGCTGCCCAAATCCACAGTTCATCACGTCTGCAGACCTCCAGAGAATCCAGTCCGCCTCACATCACCCTTGCAGACAGACTCTGAAGCACAGGGAGATGTTAGCTAGTGCCAAAGTCCTTTAAGGACTATAAATTTCTCTGCTAGCGTTAACCGGCTTCCCTTTCCAGCAGTTGTGGAAACAAAAGACAGACTTTTATTAACGAACACACTGTGTACTGTCAGACTGACAACTTAATATTCGCTCGCTTTCAATGTCACTTTCTGCCGCTCGCTTTCTCTCATTCGCTCGTCCACTCGCTTGCTACGCACACACATTGTACTGAGGTTAAAAGACCTAACTCCGCTGCTCCTATAACAGCACCTGTCACGTAGACGTCCTTTGATGAATGAGGAGAGGAAGCTAGCAAAGCGTGATTTACCGTGCTCACACAGTGTGCCGGTGAAAATCATTTGTTCCACATTGATATTAAATAATTGAGTGAAAGTTTAGTAGCAGTGGTCATAATTCAGCAGCAGCAATGCGCTGAATATATGGGAGCCATGTCATAATGTGCAGGTCAACCATACCTTATTAAATAACATTTAGATAATAGATTTGTGAAATCTGTGAATAAATAAACCCAGCTTGAGTTGAGCATATTTACAGTAGAAACATTGTCAGTGAAATATGAGGGTGAAAAAAACAACAACAAAAAACATCGTTCAAAAACAAAATAATCGTTCAATAATCGTAATCGAGGTTTGATCATGATTTTGATTTTAGGTTTAATCGTCCAGCCCTAAAACACAAACACTCTATTCTGTAATTTTCTGGAAAATTGTAAATTACTGATGAAATCACAAAAATGAGCTATGGGTTCGTTGTTTGTGGTAATTTGGTAAAAGAAATTAACTAACACATTTATTTAGGAATATCCAGCTACATTTTGACACAGCGACCTCAGTTTGGGTGCATTTTTGAACATATGAGGAGGTGTTAAGTTGCTCTATAAAGCCCTTTTCCTTTCAGTTAGTAGCTTTAGTGATGCACATCTCAGCCCCTCAACCTCTGGAGCTCCAAGGAAAAACACCTGTTATTTTGCAGGGTTTTGGGTTCTCACTCCTCTGTCCTACCTTTTTTAAGTTGAACTGTGTCACATATAAGTGTAGTTTTAGTTGTAGACTGAAAAAGTGGCTGCTACACTGCAGAAAACTCAAGGTTGTTCTCATCAACGTGTGAAATGATTGTTGGATTTGGTCTTTTTCACCCCAAACATATCACTCTGGTCCGGACATTGCATACTGTACAGTGAAATTAACAATTCAACAGGTTGACAGATTTATCTTCACTCTTTAATATGTTACTCGCTATCTGATCCTTCTCATTGTTCCTCGTTGTCTTTCCCTCCCTCTGAGCCTTTTTCATTTTTTCATTTTCACACCACTAGGGGTTGCTACACTCACACCAACCGCAGCACAAGGACTGAGCGCACAGTGCACTTCAGAGCTCAGACTGCTGTAAACTGCTTGACTGGCTGAACAAGCAGTGCAGAGCAGCTTTTCATAGAGTCCTTCACATAACAGTTATTTTACTTGTTGTGGTTCAGTCTTCAGAGGTCAAATTCAAATTTCTTTAACCTGGACATGAAGGTGAAGACTCTTATCTAGTAGAACAGTTTTTTCCCCCTATGCGCTTTCTAGAGGACATTGCATTCTCTTAGGACTGAATATTACATTGAAAACAGCATAATCACATTTACATGCACTATAAAAATTCACAAATTCAGGTTAAGGAAGTAATGTGTGTAAAATGGGATTGATTTTTGCCAGTTTCCAGAATTGTAATCACAAAGGACCCTATGGGGGCCTCAACTCTTTGGCAACAGTCATATAACATCATAGCACAAAATCACATCATGTCACGTCACAAACTATTACATACATCATCACATTATGCTATGTCATAAAATTTCGTGTCAGGTGAACTTTAGCTGATGTCTCGTGATAGTCCTGGGACCGGTTTCACAAAGATAGACACTGACTATGGCTTAGATATAGTACATAGGCAGACCTCAGATAGACATCAAAGCACTGAAGACCCTGACTATCTTAAGTAGGACTACACTGCAATGAATTCTGGGTAAAATAAGAAGCAGTATAATAGATATAAGGACATTTTACTTGGAATATTTAGCAGAGTGTAGTAACAAAAAGAAATGCTTGATTTGGAAAAAACTAACCCTACCGTTAAGCGGAGCATAGTCAGTCTTAGAAACTTGTCTTGTGAAACAGTCTAACTTGCATTAGTCTAGTCTATTAGCAAAATTTAGACTAGTACAACACTACACTAACACTGTAGACCAGTCTGAAACAGCTTTGTGAAACCGGCCCCTGAGGATTCGTTTCTCTGGTTTCTCCACATGATTTACACACAGATGGTTTGGGACGCCATAGCAAAGCTATGATTAATTGTTGCCTTTTTCTTTCAGGATGTTCGAGCTCACCTGTTCCCTCCCGGTGGAGAAGGATCTTCGGGTGATGCTGTATGACCATGACATGCTGACCAAAGATGAGAAGATCGGAGAGACAGTGATCGACCTAGAGAATCGCTTCCTGTCCAAATATGGAGCCATGTGTGGCCTGCCGCACTCCTACTGTGTGTGAGTAGTCACAGCCGCCTGATGAGTTTTATAACATTTTAATATTCTTTTAAATATTTAGAAATTTGTTATATACTTAGTTTTCCAGTGTTTTTTGTAATGTGACTCTTCTTTAGTGTCAAACAGTTAAAACCAGTTTGTTAAAGACTACATTCTCCATCTCTTTCTCTCTCTATCTGACACACTGTCTTCCTATGTCCCTCGCCCATTAGATCGGGATTAAACCAGTGGCGAGACCAGCTGACACCCAGTCGGCTGCTGCACAGAGTGTGTGAGCGACGAAACCTGCGAAAGCCTGTCTTCCAAGACAACGTAGTCCACTTCAGAGGAGACCAGTACACAGCTGCAGACCTTGGTGAGTGATACATACTCATAAATCATCAAAAAATAAATTAATATATGCTGTAACAAATCAGCAAATCAAGATTTAAGTGAGCAGGGACAGACTTGTAAGGGCAGAACAAGGTTTGCATAAATCACTCACCTGTAAAACACCCTTTTGTAGATGTGACCTGTAAGTTTATCATCGTTCTGTTAGCCTGCCTTCTAAAAGGACGTCAGGAGGCCTCCCAGTGTCCTCCACAGGCTTTCTCATTTGTGTGAAATACTTAAACTGTGAATATGAAGCCAATAGCCAGATATGGGTGGTTCCTGTTTCTAAGCATGCACTGGTGAAATATCACTGGGTTGGCCAAAAGCCGGAGGGACAGGAAATAGCTGTTGCTAGCATGCTCCACATATTAGTTAATTATACATGCTATGTCATGAAACATTTTACTGCCAGTATAACTCCTGTCCCAGTCACTAAAGACTATCAGCATCCCTCGAGTTATTTCGCCATGAAGTTATAAAACAAGAATTTAAACAAACAGTATTTCCAGAATGAAATGTCAGTCTCTCACTCAAACTGGCTGAACATTGGAGAGCCTCTTGATATTGCGTGTCAAAGATCAATCAGATTGAATTGATTTGTCCTAGCGCGACACTGGAAAAGATCCCTCAACAACGTCCAATTCTGCATTTACATAAAGACAGACAGACTAGGCGACACCATCGGTTGCTATAGTGTTAATGTTGATTGCCCGGCGGAAAGAGCGGCAGGACAATCATAGAGTTTTTTCTCTTAAAATCCTTCTGCCATTGTTTTTGTTATGTGTTTAGTCTAATGCAAACCTTAGGGACTGTACGGAAATAATTTTTCATGTAGCTATTGAGGTTGAATGTGGAGTGCACCATCTTAAATTCTTTATAGTGTTTCAGTCATTAACAACAGTTTGTGCCAACTTATTTATGTTATTTTCTTTCAGATATTGTGGGGAAATATTAATAATGCTATGGAGGGCCTTGCTTTAAAGGAAGAGTGCAACAAAAGGTTCAGCCCCTCTCCCCACCGTAAAAATCTTCCTACAGTCCCGTACTGATCAATGGCTCAAATTGCATCTTGCGGAGAGGTATCATTGATTTATTAAGACGCTCACAACTTTATTTGAAAAACTAGATAAATACAGTATCTATCTCAGATATTGACTTGTAGTTTTATTAATTGTGTGCTTTCTGACTTGTTTTGCCTTTAATACATCTCCATAGAGAGTCACAGTGAATTGAAAACAAAACCAGCGGGAGTCAGAAAGAGTGAGACGCTGGAAAGCTTCAAGTGCACACACACACACACACACACACACACAGAGACACGCCCTTCAGTCCGTTGCTGATCGACTCCATCAGACCTTCCACCATTAAAAAAGAGTCTGTTTAAAGAAAATACACACTGCACAGATTTATATCATCCACATATTCAGGTATGTGTGTAGTGGTGCTTACACGTTCAGTAAATTCACAGCAAATAAATCACTCCGCACTGAACTCCCACTCCACCCATATCTCTCGCTCTCTCTCTCTTTGCCTTTATTCCCTTTTGCCTTCTGTCCTGCCCCTCCCATTGCTTGAGTTTCTCTCCACTCTCACCTTGTTTTCATCCTCTTCCTCTTCCTTGTTCACATTTCCCTCACCCAATCCTACACATACCTAATTTTCGCTCTTAACCTTGTAACCCTGCTGCTCCCCTTCCCTATTCCTCCCTGTCTCACTTTTTCTTCCCCCTCGTTCTTCTGTCTTTCTCCTTAATTTTCTCTCCTTCTTTCTTTCTTTTGTCACAAATCCCTCGTTCTCTCTCTTCACTCTTCCCCTTCCTGCCTTTTCTTTCTTCCTTTTTCTTTCTCATAACTTCATTACTTATTTTTCTTTCTGAACCTGCATCTCTCCTTTCTCCCAGTTTTTTGGTCTTTCTTCCCCTCACATTTCTCCTCCCTATCTTCTCCTCTATATCCTCTCTTTCTGTCCTTTGTCCCCTTTCCCTCTCCTTTTCTCCTTTGTTTCCTTGCTTCCTACACCTTCTTACCTTTTTCCTTGTATTTCTCTCTGCTGTTCACATCTTGTTCATTTTATTTTCCCCCCTCGTTTCTCTCCACGTCTCTACCTCCTTCCATCCTCCTATCTCCTCCTCTGCTACAGAAACTGTGGATCTCAGGAGGGGGAGAGGACAGTGGGAGGAAAGGAGGATGGAGGGGAATGAAAACCACAGGACCACCTGAAAAGCAGGGCCGTGAGATAAATATTCAAGATTCATTTTCACCCCCACACACACACACGCACACACACATACTCTGAACACACACATATGTTCCATGGCTGGTGCGATACAAGGTCATGGTTGTTGTTTTGGTGATTTATGGTACAACTCTGTGTGTGTGTGTGTGGACGTGGACAAGCCAACGTCAACATCGTGGTCGTCTCTCGGTAAAGCAAGGAGCGCCGCCGCGTTCTCTTTCCACTGTTGCCGCGGTTACCGTGCGTCAGGCTGCCGTCCGTCAAAAGCGGTTGCTAATTGGCCAAGAGGCCACGCTCCTCTTCCTCCTCCTACCTCTGATTTTTGTTTTTTATCTCTCTATCCCTGACCTGTTTTCTTTCCCTTCGTTCTGTTTTTGTTTCAGTTTTTACTCCTAAAAGTTTCTCCTGATTTCTCTTTCTCTTTCTTTTGTCTGGTTTCCTGGTCTCATCCTTCCTTTTGCTCTTTTTATCATTTAATTGTCTCTGTTCCATTCTTCTCTTTTCTTTTCTTTCATTTCTGTTCTCTTTCTCCCTCTCTTGTTCACCCTTCTATCCTTTCCCTTCTCCTTGTCTTCTTTTCTTGGCTGTTTTTACCTCTCTATCCCTTTTTTCTTTCTCTTCTTTACATTTTTTTCTCTAAGTTCTTTTCCTTCAAGTTTCTTTCTATGTTTATGTGCCTTCTGTTCATCGTTCTTTCACTCACCTTCCTTTATACTTTCTCTTTTACTCTTTGTTTTCTTCTCTTCTTTTCACCTCTCCATTATTTATTTGTTCACTTTGCCCTCTTTGTTGGCTTTTCTTCAACTTCCATTCCTCTGTTTCTCCTTATCTCTCTTCCTCTTGTCTTGTTTCCTTGTTTCCTTCTCTCTTACCCTCTTGTCTGCTTTTAGCCTTTCCGTTTCCTTTCCTTTCTTCTTTTCCTTTTATTCCCTTTCTCCTCCCCTCTCCTCAGTCTATCCTCTCCTCTCAAAGTCGAGGTGACTCTGAGTTTACAGTCGTAAATGTTTGACGTTAGTTTGATATTTTAGTTTTGCTTGGAAGCAACACAGATTTTCCCCATTCAGTTGTGATGCAGAGACCAATGAACAGCTTAGAGTGTACTTGTGTTTGTGTGTGTGTGTGTGTGAATAATGATTAATTCCTATGTGAACTGATCTCCTCCCAGTCCACCCACTGTTCTGTGTTTCCATTCTCCGAGAGCTTTAACAGTCGTAAAGAGTGCTATGACTTAACCTTAAACCTTCATTTGCTGTTTCATATGTCTATATGTTTGTGTGTGTGTGTGTGTGTGTGTGTGTTTTCAGAGGACAAAAATGTTTCCAAACGTTACCTCGGCCCAATTAAGGAGCGGCTGTCCCTCCACATCTTGAGGAAACTGGGATTAGTACCTGAACATGTGGAGACCAGACCACTGTACAGCCCACTGCAACCTGACATAGAGCAGGTAACGTACATTCAACATGATCATATATGTGTCTCTTTGTTATTGTTTTTTTCTCTGTCCATTCATGTCTTTTGATTTTTGATTTGGTGCTCTCTGTCAGGGCCGTCTGATGATGTGGGTGGACCTGTTCCCCAAGTCCCTGGGACCACCTGGACCTCCGTTCAACATCACACCACGCAAGGCTAAGAAGTAGGAACACACACACACATCAAGTGCACTGTAAATACACAAACAATGGTTTGAGAACACTGTAAATTACTCAGTCAGTCAATCAGTCAGTTAGAATCAATCAATCGCTCAGATTGTCAGTTAAAATGTTAGTATATCAATCAATCAGTCAGTGAGTCAGTTGGTCCATCAGCCAGTACGTCAGTTAATAAGTCAGTCACTTGTCAACCAATCAGTCAGTCAGTCAATTAATTAAGCAGCGGCCAGTTGACAAATTAGTCTGTCTCAGTCTTACAATCCATTGATCAATTGTTCAGCCAGCCGTCAGTCATTTTAGTAATAAATATTGAATAATATCAATAAACAGATAGTAACCAGTACCCCATTAATAAATCAATAGTTGAGATTATCAGATGTGTTTTGTTTCTTCGTCAGGTTTTTCCTGCGTTGCATCATCTGGAACACCAGTGACGTCATCCTGGATGATGTCAGTGTCAGCGGGGAGAAAATGAGTGACATCTACGTTAAAGGGTAGGAGCAGGAAGTTCGTCACGACGCCTTCTGTCTTCTCCCTTTTATTTAGTTTTGTTCTCATTATCGTTAAAAAGTAGTAATAACACGTGCATCGTCTGTTTTCAGCTGGCTCGACGGACACGAACACAACAAGCAGAAGACCGACGTCCACTACCGCTCTCTGGGCGGAGAGGGAAACTTCAACTACAGATTCCTGTTTCCCTTCCACTATTTACCAGCAGAGCAACTCTGTGTCGTCGACAGGAAGGTAAGAAGTGAAGAAGGGAAAGAATGTACATTTCTATCGTACATACGTGCTAAATAACTTAAATATGAAACAAAGAAACAAGGAAAGGAAGAAGAAGAAGAAAAAGAGTTGCTTTAGTACATTTCTTACATCAGAACTGAAATTCTCAAAACTACTTGTTCAACCTCCACATTATTAGCAATTTCTCATTATTTTGAACAAATTGTAAATGCTTTGACACATTTATGCAAATGATCATGTACAATTGTCTGCTTTTTCCTACGTTATCAATTGCTTATGTCATGTTGATCACAATATAATATACTGGTTCTCTGTTGAATCGTCTTACCCCCCAAAACATCAAGGCGTAAGTTTATCACATAAGTCAGAAGATTGCAAAATGTTTGAACATGTCATAATCTGTCAAGCATATTTTCAATTTTTATTTTTTTTGGCAAATGTGTCCTAAATTAGTGAAGATATCCGTTGTGATATGTTGTGGGCCTGACAGACAGGAACATCAGCCTAAGGGGTGTTTCCCATGTTTACATCTCTAATTTTGTAATTTTTCCAGATGTGCTATGCAGTGCTCCAAAACAGTCTTTTCTGTATCACAATGACATGTTCCGTCAACAAATGACATTACAAACAGTGAAAGTGTAACTGTGTCCCATAGCTTACATCAGAAAATACTTACAGTGTAAGTAGTACACTGGTTTATGGACAACATGGCTAAACATTTTGACTGTTTTCTTGGTAAATAATGACAGAAGGACTTCTTAAACTATATATTTGTGAGCTATATGTGAAGATTTATTTTAGGAACCAATGGGCTTGAGTTTGAGGAACCCGGTCTCATCCCAGGGTGGGAAATTCAGACGCTTTGAGCAAGCCTGACAAAAGTGTCAGTATTTGATTCACAAGATACCCTTCAGTGTCCGCAAGAGACGCCCTGGGCATTCAAGGAACTCCAATGTGACCCATCCGCCGCCACGTAATGTACTTATTTCAAACCAAAACACATCTTTTCCTGAACCTAACTAACAAACTGCATATACCACATATTAAAAAGGCGTCTCATACCCTTCAGCGTGTTTTGGAACGCTGAAGGGTGCCTTGTGCGTCAGATACCAACGCTTTGTCAGGCTTTGTTTAAGCGTCAGTACTTCATGCCCTCAGATGAGACCGTGTATGTATGTTTAATGAACCTGGTTAAAAGTAATTAATTGAATGATCATACATCCCCTCCAAATGTAAATAAATGAAAGCAGGAGGCCAACAGATTTTCTGCCCTCTGAATTATCCACTGGGGCCTGCAATTAACAAAAATAATGAAGTGACATTTCTACAAGAAAGAGGAATGAATTAGATGTTGTTGAATCTCTGAGGCTCAACAGAAACTCCTAGCGAAGAGCTAAAACAACATCACACTGAAAGCTGGAATAACAACACGGCTGTCATTTGCTTTTCTTGGCGTGGAAACGAGCCTCTTTAGCCGACATGTTTTACGACGGCGTTCGCTCGCTCGTAGCAGCATCCTCAATCAGTGAGCAGCTGAAAAGACAGGAGGGAGTTTTAAATAAAATCTCTGCTGGGTGGAGAGCTTTTACTCCAAAACAGATCTGGAGCCAGAAGCAGAATTTATGAAGCCAGAAACCTCAGCGGTTGGTGATATAATGACTGAGTCAAAGGGACTGATCAGCAGCACTATCAACACTCGCTCTTGTGCAGCTCGATTACTTTAACTCCTACTGTGTGTTTCCCCTGGATTCTACCTTTAACTAAAATTTTACCTTTAGTCTTAGAAAATCTGACTTTGTTAACTCACACTTGTGGTAACTGTTTTTTATTTATTTATACTGTAATGTTAATTTACAACTTGAAATGTTAAATTGTGGAGGGCAGCACAGAAAATTTGAATGTACAACAATACAACTAAAGCTGATGTCGGACACAATACCAACACAGTCCCCGCAAATTTGTGCAAATTAGGGCTGCAACTAATGATTATTTTCATTGTCAGCTAATCTGTTGATTTGAAAATCCGTCCTCAAAGGTCTTGATTTGTCCACAACCCAGCTGTGTACAGTGGCTTTATCAAAGCTTTGTCACTGCCTGCTGCAGCTGAGAACAACACCAGGAGAGTTGTACTAGTGAACCAAAACAATGAGCTAAAAGATAATCACCTACAGCCCCAAATATTTAGCATTCTAGATATCTGTCTGGCATCAGTGAGTCTGTTTGATGCAACGTTGAGTAGTTCAGACATAACGATCGAGTGCTCCCTGATTTGCCCCGATCACCTCCCGACTGCCAGTGAGCTCTGCGACATGCAAATCAGGTTTTAAATTATGTTGTTCGAACTACGCTTAATAAACATCTGTGTGTAGGTCACTACTGTTTTAACATTGCACATAGTAGGAGTCTGATCTATTGTTAATATAAGCATATTGATTGTATCAGAACAGAAACCTTCTTTATTCAAAGGAAAAGCATAAACGCAGTACTTAACACAGGCCTTTTATCACTAAATAAATTAGTAAATAATAAATGAAAAGATGACACTGTGCTTGGACTAGATCCATTTCAGAAAAAAAATCTCACATTTTTAAAGTTGTTTTAAGATGTTTTAGGTCACATTTCTTTTTTCATATACATATAGTAACTTTAATTATGTGATTTAGGTACTAGGACTGAGTGGCAGACAGATAACAAAAGAAAGAGAATAGTGTGAGAATAAGATGATTGTTTTCTTCTGTTTAGTACTTTTCTTATTAAAACGTACATTTTCGTATTAAAACGTCAACGATATATAATTTAACTTTGGCAATAATTTAACTTAACACTTTTGCCAATAGAGAGAAACAGAGAGATGGAGAAAGACGGATGGAGGAAATGAGGGAGAAGACTGAACAAGACTCTGTACTTAGCATGCTGGCAACCAAAACGAAGTTGATTGATGTTGTTAGATATTGCAGAGTGCAGTTACACGCACGCGCACACACACACATTCACACACTCGTATACAGCATCCCACCCCTGCTTGTGAGAGCTGTGGAGTGATAACTTAATATACTTGGACAGACTGTGTGGATAAAGTGAGCCAAGAGGTGAACACACACACACACACACACACACACACACACACACACACACACACACACACACACACACACACACACACATATTGCAAATTGACACTGACATGTGTAGCACCACCCCCACAAAACCTCCACCACACGCACACACAAAGGGTGTAGTGTGTTTACTCTGTGTTTATGTGTTGTTATGAAGTGTGAGAGCATGATGTGGATTTAGACTCTGATTTAGAGAATCAGCGTGAAGTCATAACGCAGGCAGCAGAGAGAGTCCATTTGTCATTTAAACATGTAGACACACGGAGCAGGTTTTTTAAAAATCATATTTGCTCAAATCGGATGCATTGTTGCTGCTAGAAGTCTTGTCCTCTTATAATCCATCATAATTGAGGGTAGAATTGCAGAAATATACCAAGCATCTCTGACATTTTGAGTGGGAGATATGCAGAAGTCATTATTTATGCATAAGTCAGTATTTAAAATAATCTAAAGTAAGACTTATGAAAACTTTAATTTCCTTCATTAAATATGCTGTTTTCCTGTAAATACAGATGCTGTAGATCTATGATCTGCCTTTACAGACAATTGTATTGATATTCCAGATACCAAACTACAGATATTTCAATTACTTGGAAGTTTAATCATCTAAAATACGGTAATCTGAAATTCTTGACAACATGTAAAAAACAATTTAAACTACTATAAAAGACCCTCAGTATATTCTAACATTTTGAAAGTAATCAAAAGGCAAGACTTTTCTTTTTCCATTTTTTCCCCCTGTACAGCACCTGCCCAGGGGGTTAATAATAGTAAAAAGAGAAGAATTGTTTGCACACATGTGGCATCTGTATGCATAATAGAGAAACTTGTGCTAATATGAGCGTGTCATTTAGAGTTTTGAATGTTGTATCTAACAATAGTAGACTTTAGCAAGACAGTGTTGCCCTTTTGGTTTTCGGCATCAGATTTGGATGCCTCCCGGTTACCTGCTCTCATCACGACCCGGATAAGTGTTGGGAAATGGATGGACAGACCCGTCTCATAAGCGTAAATCAGGATTCTCATTCCTTCTACCTTGAGATGCCGTGGATCACCACCAAATGGAGTCAGGCAGGAAATCAGCAAGCGGAAATTCTCCAATCAAAAGGCAAAACTTTCTGAGACTGTGAAATGTTTTTCCTAAAGCCTCTCTCTCTCCTCACTTTGCTTTAAATCGATCATCACCTGTCCTGGTTATTAGCAAAGTCCATCAATTTCAGAAAGAGAATTCAGGCTGCCGATGTGTGAAGTTGGCAAGTGCAGCTTTTAGTTTGCGGAAAATCTCCTCACCAACTATTTTTAGGGACATTACTGCGGCGTATTGACATTTGCTGAAAATCACAGGGGACCTATTTTATTTCAGGTGTGAAAAGCCTTTTTTTATTCAACATAACAACCGGCAAGAGTCTCACACACAGATACAAAGCACGGCTGAGGGAATGGAAAGAGGAAACTCAGCGTGGACCAGCTACACGGTTAAGCCCATTAGCACAAAGGTGAGACAGGATCAGATACTGTCTGGCAGTTTAGTGTGAATTTACCAGAGGTGATAATAGTCTAATATACACACACACACACACACTATTGCACCAATAAAGACGTGTGTGCAGAGAGAACGTGTGTCCATACGCACACACACTTACAGCTCCAGTGTGGAAGTGGTGATGTAGTGAGTGATGTGTCGATGGAGTGCTGCTCCAAACTGAAAGGAGCCTCGCGACACGTTTCTCAGAGCGTCTCACCTCTCTTCCGTCTAATCATCCAACACAGTTTGTCAAAATGTATTAAACAAAAGAAAAATAACTTATTGGAGCATTACCAACTGTACATAAACAATAAAAGAATAGATGAGCTGTAAAAATGTTTAGAAACCGTTTAAGGGGAGATTTGGAATTTGTCTCAATGATGTTTGATAAAGTCACATTTTAAGTTATGTGAATGCTCAGATGTTCATAAAATACATTATTTGCTTGTAGTATTTGTGTTTGGTGGCGTATCTCTGTTCCGGGACCCCCCTGCCTCACCATGTGCCTACGTGGAAAGCCCGAGGCAGACAGAGCAGCAGCAAAGACCCCCAATGGTACAGAATAGAGCAGCAATAAATAAATATAGAAATACATAGATTGGTCAGGAATAGCCTGAAGCTAGGGAGGCGGTGGGTTACAAGCATCTTGCAGAGAAAGCAGCAAAGGTAGGCAGGCTAAAGCAGCCTAAATAAGATACTTTGTATGGCTTTGCCAATGATTGCTAGGGGGGATGTGGGCTTGACATGACACGGGCTCCTATCAGCTGATGCACTATGACTGAGAGCTGAGCTTGATCTCGTTGCATGCTCCCACGTCAAGCTTGTTACCTTCAACACGGCTTCAGAAGTTCTGCAGACACAGTGTCTGAGAAACAACCACTATCAATGAAAGAACTGCATTACAAATAAAACAGACTGGAAATCCCGGTTTCATCAGAGTTGCGGACATGCTTCCTCGCATCTTTGTTGACAACAACCCTACTTCTGAAGAAATTATTGTTTCTTGTTGTGTCTCCATCATCATTTCTAGGTGGAGGAACATTTTCTTTTCTTTTTTTCGTGCACGTAACTTTTGTATGTCAACATGTCATGAAAATTTTGGGGGGTATTCTCTAGTCTTCTCCTTCAGTTCAGAACAAAAGTGTAGCTTCAAATGTACAGTATGTATACCTAAATATTAAGGCAAACGCATATAGAGTCAATACAGATCACAGAAAGACTGCTTGCTGTTAGCAAATGGAAAAACCTAACCTCTTCTCCTTTATTTCCCCCTGGTCTTTGTGTGTGTCTGCAGGAACATTTCTGGAGTATAGATAAAGCTGAGACTAAACTGCCTCCTAAACTGACCATCCAGGTCTGGG
Source organism: Micropterus salmoides (assembly GCF_014851395.1). Lineage (NCBI taxonomy): Eukaryota > Metazoa > Chordata > Actinopteri > Centrarchiformes > Centrarchidae > Micropterus > Micropterus salmoides. Next base: position 33,275,003 of record NW_024041150.1, read on the forward strand.
ACAATGACAAGTTCTCCTTCGACGACTACCTTGGTAAAACACATGGCTATGTGTGTGTGTGTGTTTCCGTTATTGGTTTGATGAATATGTGTTTGGACCTTTTAACAAAGCAGAGAAACATTCGTCATGTTTTTACTAGTACATAAATACACTTTCCTTCATCTTATCTTTAGCGAGAAATGCTGCTTCTCTGGTTGGTTGTCAAAGGGTTCATAACCTGAATAACGACACATAAACACGAACAAAACCATTGTCTAGAAAAATATGTCATCATATCAGGTACAGTTGAGTTAAGGAGTAACAGAAGAGATTCAGGTGCATTAATCACTATGGGATCTTAGCTATCATACTGTTGACTTCTTAATTAAACAAGAGTAAAATGTAGTTAGTTGTTTGATTTTGATCTACTCACAAATACTTACTGGGAATGGACCCATATTTCCCAGATTGCTACCTATTTAAGTAAGCTAGAAACATACATACAGGTCTTTTGGTTGTAAAAATACAGTTAATTCACATACTGTTTTACATTTAGACAGTTTTTCCCTAAGCTTTAGGTGGTAAATCCATCCAGGAAACCACATGTGCGATGTGCGTTCAGACAAACTACTGCGATAACATTTATCTTTAGAATTAACGCCCTTCCATTTCCACTGTGTTGGCACATTTCGCAGTGGGGAAGGGCTGATTTTATTTTTTCTGCTCGAGACTCAAGCTGTCAAAATTCTGCCTTTCCTTCACCCCTGACGCTGCCCCAGACCCGTCCCTTGAAATAACTCACCGCCATGCCTCTCCTCTTTCACTTCATTTCATCTTTTCTTTTCTTTGCCAAAGAAGGGAAGATGACGGTGTGTAGACGGAGCGTGCGTCTGCAGTGTGAGACGGGGAAGCAAGATGAGGAATCCAGACTCTGATCTGTTCCTGTCTGTCACCAGCGTTTTCTCCAGCTCGAGTTTATTCACCTCATACAGTCAGTGGGTGTGTGGCCACCTCAAAGCATTTTTTCCATTCCTGCCTGTCTTCAGCTCGTCAGCTCGGACCGCTGACTGTTAATCTTCCTGCGCGGTGTGAGGGTCAGACACGAGCCATATTCCTACGATCACATTGTCAAACTGCAGAAAACTCTGGAAAAAGGACATCTAGTCTCTGCACAGCTATTCATCAACCCACAATCCCTCTACAATGATCAAAACTGTACTAACTACCCTCCACCACAGGATTGTCTATAATTCACTCATAACACACTCAGTAATTAGTCATTAAGACAAACTGGCTACAGGGAGGGTTGACACGGCTGGTTTATGCAGATCTGGGTTTCCCAAAAGCATCTTAAGCCTAATGTTGTAACATCCATCTTTCAACCCCTTGTTTAGCTTAAGGCAAGTTTCCTGAAAGCCCCGTAATTTAAGACACTCTCAGTCGTACATTAAAGAGTGGCTTCTTCCTTCTTCTTCCTGCCTTCTACTCCTAGAAGGCTTATGAGCGTCTTAAAGTGCTACGAAAGCTGCAGGAGGAAAAGCAGACTACGTATTTCATTGACGTTATTGTTTTTGTTCAGTAATAAGGTGACCTTTGATGTTAAATGAAATCAGAGTCCAACTTCAGACAATATTAATTCATTAAAGCTTTCACAGACACTCTGTGTGTGCGTGTGTGAGTGTGTGTGTGTGTGTGGGGGGGGCATCCTCCGCCACACGATATTTAACGGATTTGTTTGGAATAAATAGAAAAAAGAAAAACTTGATGGTTTGCATGAGCTGTGTAAACAAAGAAAGAAAGAAATGGCTGAAATATTTTTAAAAATCAATGAAAATCGCTAAATCCAACACAAATGCTCCTCAGTGGCTAGTTGTTGACTCGGTGACTTTACATTTGTTACTCCTGAAACCTCATTTTTGTTTAAATGGAGAATTGTAATGTTCAGTCTTGCTGTCGAAAGTAACTACTGAAACAGAATTTCCCCCAAAACAATTTACGACATTAATAGAACACATTTTTTTAAATCACTTCCGTTTTTGCATCAAGTTTAAAAGCAATCTCCCAGTTTGGAAACACTGAAGCAGACAATTAGTTGGATTAAACTAGAAAGATCTTTACATACAGAAAAATAGCCTCCTGGTTGTCATGATTTCATTTTCCCTAATCCTCCAGCCCTGTGTATGTATTGAAATGTTTCTTTAGGTCACCTGGTGATGGACCTGAACCACATGCTGCGTCCGGCCAAGTCTCCAGAAAAATGTACCCTGCAGCTGCTGGCCCAGCCAGTGGACAAACTGGTGTCTCTGTTCGAACAGAAGACCGTCAAAGGATGGTGGCCCTGCACCTGCGAGCAGAACGGAGAGAAGATCATCGCTGTGAGAATACAAATACATCCATACAAAGACACCCATTCCTTCATCAGTAAACGCATAGAGAGACGCTCATGGACACCAAAAAAAATCAAACCGTAATAACATAATCAGTCTAGGTCAGCTTTAACCTTCTTGATTTTTTAAAACAAACTGAGCAATAATGATTCATTTAGCTCAGCAAAGTCCACTGAGATGTGTGTGAATTTTTTTTTACTATGATTTACCATGATTTGATCTGAAACAGGATGTTAGTCTGCAGCTTCATAAGGATTTTGAATTTGTAGCCATGATCTCAAAGCAGCAAAAACAAACAAAATACCATTTTGTCATTTCCAGTCATAAAATAGATAATTTTGTTGGACATTCACTGTCTCACCACCATCAGTGGATTCACGGATAGGGGTCACCAACTAGCCCTGCATGTAGTCACTACGTCATCAATCTTCTCGGTGGGACCGCACCTGAAAGGCCCATTGTCTCTGTTGCAGGGGAAGGTGGAGATGTCTCTGGAGATCGTGACGGAGCAGGAGCACGAGGAGAGACCAGCAGGCCACGGCAGAGACGAACCCAACATGAACCCTCACCTGGAGGAGCCTCAGTAAGTCTAAAAAAACACACGCAGTCACACCCTCAAACATGCATGTATGGCTTCTCATCCTCTCCTCTCCTCCCAGGCGCCCAGAGACCTCCTTCCTGTGGTTCTCCTCCCCCTACAAGACCCTAAAGTTCATCCTGTGGAGGCGGTTCAAGTGGTTCATCATCCTCTTCATCATCCTTTTCTTCATCTTCCTCTTCATTGGCGTCTTCCTCTACTCATTCCCGGCAAGTTTGAGTCTGTGTGTGAGAAACTGTCACAGTGCATGGGTGGAAATAGAGGAAAAGGAATATACCATAAAATGTGCTTTTAAAAAAATGAATTTTCACAATTAAATTAAAATTATTATCTTATTTTCATAGTTTCATTTCTTTCTTTTTTAAAGATTTTTGTTTCTTCAGACAGCTGATAGTATAGATTCAGACAGGAAATGAGGGGAGAGACTGGTCTTCCAGCACCAGGACGCCCCAGGCCATTTCTATCAGTCATTATAACTTTGTACTCAACATAGTAATCACTGAGTTCCTATGAACAGGATGAAATCAATACTAGGTCGGATGGAGCAAGAAATACGAGCAGTCTGGTTCAGGTTGTAAACATCACTTAGGGCTCAGAGGAATATTTAAAACTTAAAACTTTATCTGGAAGAAAAAACATAAGTGAGCACACCTGAAATGTTGCGCAAGCACGTATGGTAGATGTGCCTGATCGTTGGACTTCTTTTTAGCAATACTGCGTTTCCAAATTTTAGCACTTGACGTGATGATAAACAGCGGGACTGATGGCCAAACCTTTATGTTTTATCAGTATGGAGGACAGTAAATGAAAAGCTCTTTAAATACCTGGTAATGGAGAAGAAAGGAAAATTAAGGGAATGACAAAGAAAGACAAGAAATATGGAGAAAATGACTAAATATAAATAAGATGGTATGTGGATGAGAAAGAAGATGAGATCTTTATCTGTCTTTCGTGTTAGCACGGCTGAGGAAAATAACCTTGTATCCATTCTTCTTTTCCTTTTCATGCTACAGAACTATGCTGCCATGAAAATGGTGGGACCTTTTGGACTGGCCAAATCAGCAGAGTGATGACGGAAGAGACGAGGGAAGTGGAAAGAGGGGGGAAAAAAAGGAGAAGAAATAAAATGCAAAAAAGCTGAAACAATGAAGAACAATGTCAACAAGTGAAATGAGACTGAATTTAATGGATTTTCATGTTATTCTTCTTTCTTTTCTATCGTCTTGCTGGAGTTGTTTAGAGTGAGCGATAACTGCAATGGTGAACTTCATGTTCAGTCTTATCTGTTCCAGATAAATTGACACACTTTTGGACAGGTAGACCTGAGGAGCAAAGGTTCACAAACGCCTCACACATGTGTGCGTCCACTGATGTATTTACACCTCACTTTCTCTCCATTGACCTGAAATGCTGCCCCAAAAGCATTTACAAAAATAATATCAGATCTCAGATAAGTCACCTATTTCATCCCTCTTTTGTTTTCCCTCACGCAGAGAAGAAGATTAATTCTTCCTTCTCCTGTTTGCGTCTTCTCCTTTATCTCATTATGTCCTTCCTTCTCTTCTTCATCCTCCATCTGCCCCTCTTCTTGTCCTCGTTCCCTTCTTTTCATATGCGTCTTCTTAACTTCCTTATCCTTCTTCTTCTTTCTCCTCCTCCGTTTTCCCATCCTCCCTTCATCTCTATCCTCCTCTTCTTCCCTCTGCTCTTTGTGTTCTCATATAGTCCCCTCTCCCCCTCCCCCTCCTACTGGCTTTCAGCACTCTCAGAGTTCAGCGGGTTAAGTCAGCGATTTGATCTTGTTGATCTTGGGGTTTGAGATTTATTAGTACAAAGTTTTTAGTTTGATGAATGTACGTAGATAAGCAGCACACACACACTCACACACGTTATGTGGGTTAGTCTGTCTTTTAACTGTCTGTCTATTAATCTGCATTCTGCTTTTCTGTGTGTTTGAATATGCACACATTTACGTATGTGTGTGACATTCCTGACTGTGTGTTAAAGTGGTCCTGATTGACCACACACACACAAAGGCAAGTTTATATATATATATTTACATATTTTCATATACACACATCTCTCTCTCTCTCGCTCTCTCTCTCTCTCTCTCTCTCTATATATATATATATATATATAGACATACACATACACATACACAGACAGACAGACAGACGTGTGTTGAGGTCCTTAAATAGCCCCCTGCTGACTTAGAAAGCAAGTAGACACTGAAGGGAATTGTCAGTTGAACAAATTCGTAATTAAAAAGACATAAAGAAGTGAGGTAAACATTTACTTCCACTCTTTTCTTCTCTTATTAATTTCTGCATTTTGTTCTTCTCAGTGGTTCCTTCTAAAGTCCAAAGATGTGAGTTTATTCGTTGGGTGCAATCACGCGTTGGGTTACTTTGCTTTGGTCCATTCCAGAGTGGAAAAGCTGACTTTGTCCCATTTGGTTCGTTTTAGGTTCACACCAGCCAATTACGAGCCAACCAGGCCTTGTAAACAAACGTCACATGCGGCTCATTTATTGGACAGAGTTTTGGCAACCTGTCATCTTGCCAGGTCAGAGAGGGTTTAACGCCACTAACCTCAGCATATGTCACAGTAATTTGCCTTCTATGGAGTTTGGTGAAAATCCGTTCACAAAGCATTAAAAAATATCTGAATTTGAGAATCAGTCCCCAATTTTACTTCAGAATCCAGTTCGTTCTGCGCGGCTTCCTAAGCATGAGAGACTTGCTCACTTTCAGATGTCAACAGTTGTCTCCTTGTACCCATTAAACTCTTGCATTTTGAGTTGTTTCCTGCAGAGTTCAGATTATGGTGTTGCTCCTAAGAAACCACTGTGCATTTTGCTTGGAGGTGGGCCGAGACCCGTCGTGCTGACTTTGTTCAAATGGCTTCGTTCTCACCTGTGACAAAAACGTAATAAAAACACTGCATGCTTCTGGGAATGAAAACCTGTTGAGGTGCAATAAATTCATATGCAGTTGACTAAAACCCCTCAGAAGTAGATGCATCATTACTAAGATGAGTTGAATCAAGTGCTCCATGATTATTTTTCAGGGATTTAGAACCACTACGTTGGTCTAGGTTGAGTTATGTTCATTTCTATGCACCATTGCGCTTCCTTTTTTGAATGTAAGCAGTTTTTACTGGTGGAAAAAAAAAGTGCAGATGCACACTGTGAACTTTGCGATCAGTGCCAACTTGAACCAGTTGTGCTCTTTTTCACTGCTACCTTAACGTGCTGGGTCTATATCGTTTGGAGCAGGTTGTGTCTCTTAAATTGAGATCCGCAAAGAATCATCATAGAGAAAGTTAGAAGCATATAAAGGTTGTCAAAAGGTTGTTCAAGCACAGCCACAACGTACATTGAGATGAGCTGTAAACATGTATTTATGCTTGTAAAACTAATAAAAAAATGGCAAAAATAAATTATACTTAAATGTGGCTGCTGAAGAACAGACGTTCCGCAACAAAGCCGTGACTTTGCCGTAGTGCAACCAGAACGTGACGCAACCGGATCCTGTGGACATTGGCCGTTATATATGCCAAAACTTAGACACTGAAATCTTTTTAACTTAAGTTCTTGTGGGAATTGTTTGACAGCTTCTGTAAGGACTTATACAAGCCCTGCTTTTCATTTAATATAAGTATTATTACTGTTTGTACTTCATGTATTTAACTGTTTTGGAGATTTCTGTTTGGCATCATGTGGTTCAGGTTAAATTCTCAAAAACAAGTATGTGCTTCTTCTCGCTGTTTACACTAAATGAAATGATTTTGTGTTTGGAAGATTTAATCTTACCATATGCTTTTGTCTAATTGTTGCTGAAAATGTGTCTTCAGATACCAGAAAACATAAAAGGGTTCTTCATCTTGGATGATACAAATGAATGTAAATAGTTGATCGTTTGACTTGAATATAGTTTGGTCGAGAAAATTGAGCGGCGCACTTGAGAAAAAGCAATCAACACTGGGATTCATACCAAGCGTCAGAAAGCTGGAGGGACAATCTAATGCTCCTGGGTTGTCGTTTTCCACAAATGTATGACTTTTTATTATTACGTTGAAGATAGAGGCAGCAAAAAGGAGGTCTGGCCAAAAATCTGTTAAAATTGTAACAATAAATAGTAAACAGGCTAGTCATATAGCCCTAAATGACAAAGCTGTTGTCTTTAGCCAAGAATAAATATAAAAAAATCTAAAATATGTGGTAATTCTTTTTCAAATAACAAGAACAAAATTAATTCACCAGATGAGATACATTTATGCTGATTTATGTCAGGATCTTTGCCTGGATTGATGCTGGTTTTATAAACTTGTGTTTTTTAATTTTAGTGTTGGTATCTTGGTATCTTGGTTGGTATCATATGTGAAAGAGCTTTAAACATCTTGCTGATGTAAATCTACAAGCCTCCAAATGGAAAAAAAACATTATTTAGACAATCCTGTTGTCAGTCGCCATGTTCAGTGAAAACCTTAAGATGCCTTCATTCTGCAAATTTGTCTTTAAAACATTGACTCAGTACTGTTGTTGCCTGGTGTTATCCCTGTCAGTAATAGTAACGTGCCTTTTAGCCTTTAGCTTTGCTGCCTTGACATATAGTAACACTAACTTGTGCCTCAGCATGAATTGAAACTATACAGAGACAAGAAATACAAAAAATACTAAATATTTTAATTAGCTATTGCTTCCAGTTGCCTTTATAAAGCTCAAAACACTAACATTACTGTGGAAGTTAAGAAATTTAATTTTACATCCCACATTCACCTAAAAGTACTTAACTAAAATGTGTTACTTTAAAGTTTTTCAAAGAGCAATTTAGCACTGAATTAAATGGGGAATATTGAAAATCTGCTACTGCACTGATCTCTGATTGTTGAAACCTTTCACTTACAGTCATGTCCCAGAAACGTCACTGATAGGGGTGTGTCCAGAAGTGAAACATGTTTGAAAGTTTTGACTCCCTTTGTCTTGAGTTGAAGTCTCCGGAAATATGTATGCTTCGGCTTTACACACAAGCATCCTTCTGCTGTTGACAGTAAAAAAAAAACAAAACAAAAAAAAACTCCCGATGCCATAAAACTGCACGAAACAGTAAGTCTTTCTTGGTGAAAGTGGAAACCAGTTTTAAATCCAGTATGGCAGTGTTGATGATGTTTTAACGTTTTCTGGGAGACGCAGACTGAATGTATCCTAAACATGATGTGTATCTGACTTCATATCTACAATGAGCAATACTGTGTGCACTGCATTATGTGTTAGTATTATCAATAAAACAGCATTTCTGATTAGCGAATAGTGTGTTCCTTTACAGGATGGTGTATGAGTAAGACTACAAGTACAGCTACTAAGAACACTTAATCCTAAAAAGTCAAGACACCCTTAACCCCTTGCCACTGAGTGATGCAGTTTACCTACAATACCACACTCCTCCTCTGAGTCAAAATCAGGTCTAATCTGAACACACAGACATGATACACATCTTTTTAGATTCACCTTCAGAGGATAGCAGACTCTCACATGTCCATTGTCACAAAATATCCAAAAATCCACTTAGAAAGTTCAGAGACAACCTGAGAATCAAAACGTATCGGCCTCATAGTAATCCAGTGATGGGTGCACTGCAAGCAGGACCTGCTAATTGCTAATTCAGCACATTTTTAATGGAGCTAATTTACCAAAATATAAACAAATATAGGCTGAAATAAATGCTCAAGTTGTAATGCAAAGCATAATCAACATCATTCATATATCGCTGGAACACTTTCCTTTATCCATTCAGACGTTTTCCTTGTGTTGAAAACCTGTAAAGTTTGAACCTGGTTAAAAATGTGTGACTGTAAATGTGGTTCCATTCTTTCCGTGTTATTTATTCTCCAATGTCATTACTCCAAGCTTTTCTTCTGCTTCCTGATGAGTGCTAGGAGTGAGAAAGTATTGGGTCATTTTAGTTGGCGTTATGATTTGTAATTTTGGTTATGGTTCCGTTAAATTGCACTGGTTTGGTGAAGGTCCATTTCAAGTTATAAAACCCCCATAGTTTAATAAACTCACAGTGATGAAAAAACAACATTTATATTCTTACAAACAAGTATACATTTCAGGCATGAAATCAGGCATGTGTGTGTGTTTAAGGTACATTTATGTATATGTAAAAGAAAGACTGGAATAGTATGCAGAGTGCATGTGTGTTTAATTCACTGACCTTGGGGCGAACCGGCAACGTGTGCAGAAGTCAGATTGAAAACTTTCTTTCTCCCCTGAGCTCCCACAACCCTAAATTATTATTTTGTCTTACCACCTCACCCTCTTTACTCCCTTCATCCCCTCCTTCCCTCATCATCCCTTCTTCCACTCTTCCATCCCTCCTGATACCACATCACTCCCATGCTGTAACCTCTTTCCTTAACTCGAACATCTCATGTTCTCCCTTTAGCTCGCTTTCTCAGGGGTGTTGTTATGGTCAACGTGAACTGCAGGTGAACCTCTGACCACAGTGTGTGTGTGTGTGTGTGTGTGTGTGTGTGTGTGTGTGTGTGTGTGTGCAGTGTGGGTGGTCTGTCCTCGCTCCTCCATCTCTCTCTCTCTCTCTCTCATTTTCTTTGACCTTCCCTGTCTTCCTCCTCTTCCTCTCCAAACACACCTCTTCTCGTCCTCACCCTGCCCTGACCTCCCTCTCCTCCTCTACCCCTTTTAACTCCTCCAGTACTTTCTCTCCTTATCACTTCCTCTCATACATTTGGTATTCTTTGGCTGCGTTCACATCGCACAGTGTCCCGAGTCAGATTTTTCTTTCTAGAATGTGATGGTTTGTAATCTGAAAAGCTGCATTGTAAATCCAAATAAAACTCCCAGACACATCAAAGTTAAATCCAAGAATAATCAAAAATTATATATTAAAAAAATGCTACTATGGAGTCTGGTGTCCTGTAGACATCCACTGTGCAGCTTAACTTTTATACAGTGCAAAAATAAACTGTGAAAGTCGTCGGGTCATGTGCAAGCTCAAGCTGATGAAAAAGAAAAGTGAAAGGCAACATTGTGCTGTAATGCAAATGTTATTGGGAATCCACCTACTCTTATTAATTACTCACATTTCATTTGTCATTTTTTAAATGATTATTTTCTTTTTTGTACAGTTTTTTAAGAAGTTTTCTTTTTGTCTTTTTTGTTTGAACTTGTTTTAGTTTAATTTCTGCAGCTGCATTTTTTTCTTAAAATTGCAACTTCTGACTTTGTTGTAATTGACTTCATCAGACTACATCAGTAGAATCAGCTTTACTTCCACAAACACCACCAGTAAGCATTCAACTCCTCCAGCCAATCTGTCTGTACTCAACACCCTCAATCACATCCATCTCCCCTTCATCAGCCTTTCTCTCCCTCCTCCCAACTTGTTTTTCTTCTTTCTCCTCATCCTGTTGCCTCATCTCACTGCTATGTTAATCACTGATTAAAGGTTTTGTTTACAGCCAACGTACAGAGGTGAATTCTCCGACTGTGTGTGTATTTAGGGCAGCTTTGAACATGGAGGGGTCAAAGTGCACCTCATTCACCAGATGTGATGGAAAATGACTGGAGGGGAGGCTGGCAAACAGGACTGTAGTTGTTTCATTATCACCTCAAACACACACATACACACACACACATAGCGGCGAGGAGGACTATAACATCAAACACTTACAGCAAGTAAAACCACAGTAGCCCCATCTGTACCTGTGAAGCTATCCTTCACACTGCCAAAGTTCAGACCAGTGATATCAGCTTACAAACTCACACACATATGTAGACATATGATATCAGCTTGCAAACTCTTACCACACACACAAATGCTCACATGTCTACAGATGTGCGTTAACAGCTTGCACTGACACCTCTGAGGCCATCCAGAGAGCAAATCCCTGCACTGGGTTTGACTCGATGAAGCCGTCTGTCAGAGAGCGCTGATGTTCACTGTTGGGCTTCTAACTCAAGCTTACATCGTTTTTTTGGATGAAATTTAGGAAAAATAAATTATTCCATTGTAGTCCGGTCCAGCTGCAAAACTGGTCTGTGTAAGATGTTAAAGGAACCAACAAGAGCTTTTAGATGTTTAGTCAGTTGATCGTTGGTAAGGGAGATATAAAATGACCTCCATGTGGTTCCTGGTAGACAATATAAAAACATAAAAGCAGTCTTGAAGTGTCTCATATTGGCATAAATCCAGATTAGATTCTCTAATCCAACCATGTTTTCCCTGTTCCACTGATGTAGCCTCACTTTTAGCCAAGAAAAGCCATAAAATAAAAGTCAGTGATTAAAATTTAAAGCAAAAATTGTAGCTGCTGAAATGAGAAAAATATATATAAATCCTTTATAAAAACAAATGCAAACATCCCCCAGTCCAGAAGGAGGAGGTAATGAAGACGATTAAGCGTCTCTGGGGTCTGGCCAGTTCACATTAAAAAAGTTTGCGCTGCTTTTGGTTGCTCTATAGAAAGACATGTCAAAATCAAGCAACAGGAAAGAACATTTCACAGGTGCAAAGTTATTTTACAATACTTTACCGTTACTAACACGTTGAATTTGATACATCACGATAAGTAATCCTTTATTTTAAGCTAACATAAAGTTAAGTGACTGTCCTGACACTAAGTTAAAATGATATATGTCAGGTAAAGAAAGAATAGATGGAACATTTTTATTAAAATAATATTTCAGTAAGATGCTGAAAATGATATTTGTAAAAACAGCTATGTCATTCTATTTATTATTGTGTTAAGTTCAACTTTGAAGTGTTTGTTGGTGCTAACATGACATACATTAACTTATGTGCTGTATTGTTGGACTGCAAACTCTTCACAACCCTGCTGTTAGACTGTATGTTTAATTTCTGTATTTTGTAATATTTGTAACAAATGTAACAATGTAAATGAGCAAAATATGAATATTTCACTACGAATGTAATTAAAAAGAATTGTGAATCCTGCCAGAAGTATTTCATTAATTCCATCATTATAAACAAAATGATCTCTTGGCAGCCATTTTAAAATACAGTGAGAAATAAATACTTAGAAACAAATTATGTAGGTGAATTTCATCTCATATTACACCTGGCTCAAAAGGCCACAACAAAAGGGAGACACACCAAGGTAAACATTTAACAAAGTGTGTTTATTTAACTCAAAATAAGCCAACTTAAGAGTAGTGTAAATTATTGTTATAACAGTATGGAGTATGAATATCAGTGGTTTCAGTAGTGTCTGCAAAGGGTGATGGAAGCACAGGTAGGTGTGTGTGTAAGGATGTTGTGTTGTGCAAGAAAACACGGTAAATACAACTAAGATAGCATACCCAAAAACCAAACCAGCTTCCTAAGAATGAGAACAAGGAGTTACAAATACTCGACAGTGCAATTGGCTCAGGTGCCCTGAGTTACTGCAATCAGTCGCAGCTCCTCACCCACAAGGGAGAGAGATATTGGCCATGCCCACACATGACCCACAGGGCATCATAAAATATTACTGTTACTATTTACAAAAGATAAAGAGTTTGTATCCTGTATCATAAATACATGTCTGGCACTTGTAACTAACCAAACAGATGGAAAATCAGTTGAAAATTCAGCAAGTTATAATGATTGTGGATAGACCTCCTCCAATTATAAACATTCATGCATTAGGCAGAGCGGCTTCCCCAAACCAATATGGCGGATCTGTTGTTGGCGTTGCTGCAGTATCTCCATATTTATATCTGATTTTTGCTAGCATTAGCTAATAACTACCTATATGCAATACATTTAAGATATGTAAATCTAAAATAATTTACTTTTATATAACAAACAGACAATATTTACATGCACATTTGTCGGGATGATAAGGAAGTCCTATTGTTCATGATCTTGGGTGCGATAACTGAACGGGTTTTCAAAAGTGTTTCTCTTTGTGCGTGTGCGAGTGCTTCGGCGTGTCCGTCAGCATCGGTACGTCTTTGCAGCTGTTTGTTTTCCGTTGTCCATGTACCACCAACACACGGCTGTAAAGTCATTTTACACGCCATGCTCCTCTCATTAGTCTTTGTGTTAACTAGCAGAAAGGAATGCAGTTGAACAGCTCAGTGGAAAAAGCAATATAATTTAACAAGATGCTAATCACCAAATTGTTGAGGTGTTTAGTCACCGTGTAGTTGCACGCTGTGACGTCTTCCAGAGCTCAGGTAGGAGAGGGTGGTTTGCTCTTTACCTCATCCTTTGGTTCATCTCAAACCCCTCGGATCTGAACAGCTGGTAGGGTGATGTGGTAGTTAGGGAATGTCTCATAACTGAAACATCGGAGGTCTGATGCTGTTACAGCCATACATCATGTTGAGGAAACTGAACTCATGCATAACCAAGTAATCATTTATTGAAACATTTAGGTTATATTAAATGTGTAGTAGAGATTAACTTCACTTTATATTATACAGTAGGCAAGTGTGGCAGCAGAAAATAGATTTTACCCATATGCATTCTGACAATTATATATATCATTTACTTTATGTACTTAACATCATCTTATTGTCCCCTAAGAGTTTTGGCTTGAACATGTATGAAATTGTTTTGTCTTACGTCTACTCCGTTCCTGTGAGTACTTGAGTGTCATGGCTGAGAACGGCGTTCTCCTAGACTCCACAACTGTCTCCCTGCATTAGATCCCGTAGTTATCCTTTCCTCTTGACCAGATGATCTGAGCCACCCTTGGCCCAAAGACAACTGTTTGCTGTAACTCATTTATTTGTTCAATTCTCCACAAGAAAAATATACAATTCCCACCACAAAACAAGCCATTAAAGTTCTGTTGAGACAAATTACGCAGATGTTTAAAAAAACAAAAGAATTTAGCCGAGTCTGGATGTCTCCCGAACTACAGATCACCAAATCAGTGCTCACTCTGAAGTCACAGTTTTTTCCAACACATTCTCACTTCCAACTCGTCACATATGAACGCTTGGTCAAGACCCCATGGCGCTGCTTTTTATTAATGTCCTCGGTACCCCTTTGGTGTTGTTTTTTAAAAATGCTTATCTTTTGTTTCACGTGGTCTCCTGGTTGAAAGTCCGGTTTCTGGCCATCCATCAACCCCAACCACCCCCCTATATTAAGCTGTACGCTGCAAAAAGCTACAAGTATTTTACTGTGTGTATAATGTTCACAGACTCATTAGTTGAAAGAATCGTTAGTACTTATAGTCACCACTAGCCAGGTTATGACACATGAACCTGGATTCTTTTTGATCTTGGCTTGCACAAGGTTTTGTTTTCCTCATTAAGGCCTTTGGCAGTTACTCGTCATTGGAGCAAGTTGAAAAATGACTAGATTCAGAGTCAGAAATCAACTTATTTGCTGAGCTGAATCCTGATAGGTTCCCAAGCATGTGACAGATTTCCAGTCATGTGCTCTCCAACCAGGAAGTTGTTCTCCTGCCTGGCAGGGATATTTTCTCTGCTAATTTTGTTGAAAACAAGGTTCCATCTGAAGATATACTCCGCATCAAAGGTACATATCTTCTGCATTTCATACTAACACGCATTTGCAAATAACTTTTAAGGAAAGTAATCAGTTTTTAGATTTTATGTCAATGTTGTTCCCACTACTTGCTGATTTACCTGAAGCACATTTGCTTGTCAAGCATTTTTCTCCACAGTGGAGATTAAATATAATACTTCATTTGCAAATTTTGTCCAGATGCTTAAAGGTGACGATAAAACCCTACAGATATATTTGCAGGATTTTGATTTGGAAGACAATAATAAAAAGTTTAGACAAACATGTTGTGTGAGAAACATGCTCACAAGATAAATCTGAGATGGTTTTCTCGATTAGAAAGTAGCTACTCAAAAGGTCAGTAGAATCATAACACTCCTGTAAATCATATATGAGTAGTTTCAGGCACTGTATACAAATGATTTGGTTGGGCAAGGTGCGCTGAACATTTTACTTAGAAAAACAAAGCTAGGACCTCCGCAGCATTATTAATATTTTCCTTTGACCCTTCAGTGTGCCGCCATTGTGCCCTGATACAGGGCATGGTGCATTGAAAAACTGTCTTTTTGATTTGACTATTTCTTTAACTATTAACAGTTAACTGTGTTGCAAGGGAAGGCTCAAATAGAATATAAATTCAGGGTAATTCTCCCAAAAAAGTCAAACTACACATCCTTCAACCAAAAATAAAACTTTTTATGATATGTTGATCAATAATCATTAAAAATAAATTGGGTGCAGTCCCTTTATATATTCATGTTGAAGCATTCACCAGGACAAAATATTACGTTTAGGAAAGCAAGGTTTTGGTTAAGGTTTCATTCATCGTCATTAGAACAACTCAAAGACTTTTGTGTTGAGTTGAAAACTGAATGCAGGTCTAGTGAGTTGACAGAAAATATATTTGACCCTCCTAAATCAATTTCATCTACCCTTTTTAGTTTTTCTCATTTTGACGCAAACTGAATTCATCCACCAAACCTGACCTCTCACAACACAACGCTCAAGTTTTCTGTTCTTCTGCATAGATGTCCCTACCTTCATGGGGAGTTCAAACCACATCTCAAAAGTTACAAGGGAGGAGAGCTGAGCTGGAGGAGGAAGAGGAGCGTGAGAGTAAAAGAACGGACGTCCAGACTTATTCTAAAGGGACTATTAAAGGAAACGCCTTCGACAATGACAAGAACAGTAAGTGTGAAGTCACAGGCACCCTTTAAAGTCTTTGACGGATGTCATTCACACACACACACTTACAAACAGACCCTAAATGTCAAGGACAGGCTCCTGACATGTAACACTTAAACCGCTTGTCCATTTCCTGTCCAGGACAGGAAGTCAAACAGGTCAAGGAGACAAAAAAACGCCCTGTTTTTTCATGTTTTGCTGAACACATCAGGTCTGAGCACCGCCATCACTGTGTGTGTGTGTGTGTGTGTGTGTGTGTGGGAGCTGTAACTCTGTCCTGTCTCACTCCCACCCCTCCACCCCCAAACACAATGCCCATCTTTGTTCAGCCTGGTGTTGCTTGACTTCTATTGTCTTTTGCTTGGTGTGTGTGTGTGTGTATTTATGTGTGCGGCCTTTATCACACTTAACACACTCACTCATGCAGGCTGAGATTTTACCGAAACAGTGGGACATTATGATTACAAATTAGCATTAGTGCTAATAAGATTTCAGGCTGTTAAAGGAGGGGCTTTTATTTTGTCTCGTTAGGGGATGGAGGGGCTTTTATTTTGCTCGCTCGTTAAAGGGAGCTCTTAACGACCTTTGAGGCTGACAGTAAAAACAGTGATGAAGTGAAATGAAGTGTGTGTTATTGCAGTCATGGCTGTGGCAATCTCTTGTCAATGTTGTGGAGGTTTTTTGTACAGTGACGGAGAGTATTTGACCTCAGGTGTTTTCTGTGTCCACTTTTCTGTATTTTTGTATACATTAGAAATTGTGTGTGTGTTTCCAAGCATGCAAGCCGGTGTTTATGTGTGTGTTTGCACAAGTTGGTGCCTGCATTGTTTTGGGGGTTTTTTGTGTGTTTTTTGAATGCCTGTATATCTGCGTATGTGTAAGCAGTGTTTATGCTCTTTTAACCCACATTGGAGGTCTGGATATGTTTGTTGTTGGTGTTTATGTGCCTTCTTGGTGCCCACTGTTTGTGTGTTTTTGTTTGTTTTACCCTATGTGTTTCCAGTGCTTTCTGGTGGTCACAATTGCACAATATCCCTCTGTGTTGTTGGGAGCAGCAACAGATAGTAAAGTTAGTTTCGTACTGTGATGATTGCTCTATAAATCTAAGTGCACACTGAGTGTTTTTGAGAGCAGCTCATTGTTCATTGTCTTGTATGAGAGCAGCACTGGTTGGTAACTGAACTCTTTATCACTGTTGCGTCCTCATCTGTGCTTTAAAATACGTAATGAGCTCAATTGTGCTGTTTGGCAAAGCAGAGTTTGTGTTGGTGACACTTCTGAGGAAATATTGACTTATAGCAAGCAGCAGTCCAGACCACCTTAGTCCACTTTAGCTCACTTCAGTCAATTTCAGGTCAAAACTGCATCCAGACTGGGGCGAGACCAGGTCAAGAGAAATCAATCAAGTTGTCTTGAAGACCCTAACAGGAATTAAAGTAAATGTATTGTCAAACCTGTTTCTTCAAGTAACAATGAAAAGGAAAAAGAAGTATTTTTCTGGTTTAACAAAAGCATGATTTTCACTTATAAAGAGGCCGATCAACTTCTCTGCAGAAGAGTGTCCAAAAAGTAGTAACACATTGGCTTTCTTAAACAGTAAATAGTTCGTGGAAATATAAAGGTCTAAGAAGGGAGTCAAGCAGCTTAATTATATTAAACATCTCATTTATTTTTTTGTGGATGGTTAAATGTTCTAAATGTGTTTTTGTCAGGTGAGACTGTATGCTGTTTCCAAGGGTAAAGTATGATCTTGTAATGATTCAATTGACGATTCATGCTAGAGTAACAAAGTGAGGCAGGCATGTTGTGTCTTTGTTTGATTGAAAGTGTAAAAACGACCAAAAAGATTTTCTGTTATGCTTCAGCTTTTAAATGAACTAAACAAATGACATACAACGTGTGAATTATATTCAGCTTTAGAGGTGCTGGTAGGGGGATTTAGTTACCATCAGACAGCCAGGGATTGCGTTTCTCGTCCAACCATGGAAGGTAGCATTGAACTATCTTGGTAAAATGCATCATTAAACTAACCAACATCTGAAGTGCGACCATTTCCCAAAGCTGTCATACCTTATTGGTACCACCGCGGTTTGAACCAATATAGTTCGAACTAACATGTTTCCAGGTGCGTTCGGCATGACTTTCACAGCAGGAAACTTTCAAAACTCACAAAAAGTTAGAAGCATTTTAGAAGAAAAAATTAGGAACTATTAGTGAGTACAAAACATTTAGTGTAATTAAAAGTGTAATCTTCAAATATCTTTAACACTTTAACACTATTATGAATGGCTCAGCCGATGAACTCTATGTCTTCTCTCCTCTTTATATATGTATATGTTTTTATATAAGACTAGAGAACACCCATCTTCATAGGCTTAGACATGTACACACATACAGATGAAGGTAATAGTAAAAGTCTTGTCTTTACAGTGTCCGTTTTGTCGTTTTACCTCTGGGAGACTTATGTTTAAGTAATTATGAACAGATGGGTAATCTGTGAGAAATCACTTGCTGTTTGTAGATTGTCTACACTACTTAGTACTGAATTAATGCAACCCTATCCATGTCCCGACAAATCCATTTAAAAGTACTTTTATAGCTACATTTAAAAAAAAACTTCCTTAAATATGTTTGTACAGCAGGATTATCAAACATTCCCAGCTTACTCGCATTACAATTTAACAAGTGTTTGCGAGTGTTGTCAGAACTATGGTTTTGGGAAACACCTGCATTACTTAACAATGGATCGTGCCATGTAAGTTACCTCCATAGTTCAGACTACTTTTGGGAAACGGTTGCATCGAAACTGCATAGTTCCAACCAAGGAAGCTGTTATTGTATACATGTACATATATGCTTTTGGGTTAGTTGTTGTTACGACCCCGGCTCGAGGGGTGCAACATAAAAGTAGTGCCGATACGAAGAACTCAGCAGATGAAAGTTTATTCAACAAACTACAACGTGTAACAAAGGGCTGTGGTACACTGCTGCTACAAACAAGGCTGACTGCATGGGGTGAGAGCCCAAACTCTTCTAGGCTGCTCCTTTTATTTCACATGTTCCATCCTGGTTGGCCAGCTCCAACCTCCTTTGGCCAATGTGCAGCTCGGCCAGGCTGCACAGGTGTGAGCCAGTCACCCACTCAACACCTGAGGAGAAATTAGTGGGGGAGGAAAAGGCAGGAAGAACACAAAACAAAACAAAACAGGCCTGCTTGGCATGTAACACCCCCACCCTTATAAATCCAAACATGTTTGGAACAACTACACTGGCATCAACTTCGAGCTTGAAGTTTGGGGCAGACAGGACAGGAGCATAACACAGGATGCTTTTCAGATTTTCAAAAGACCGTTGGCACTCACCAGACCAAACGAAGGGTTTTGAAGGACTGGTTAAGGCGGTCAATATGGCTGCCACAGAGGAGAAGTTTTTATAGAACCGGTGATAGTACCCAGCCATCCCAAGGAAACGACGCAGCTCTCTCCTGGTAGATGGTACAGGAAATACAGCAATGGCCTTGATATTTGCATCAACAGGACACCCCTGTCCTCGACCAACCTGCTGACCAAGATAGAGAACAGTACCCTTCCCAAACTCACATTTGGCAAGGTTAAGCGTTAGGGATGCGGCTGACAAGTGTTCAAAAACTTCCCTCAGGGTTGTCATGTGACTGACCAGTCATCAGAATATACAACGATGTCATCCAAGTATGCTCTGCAGTTTGAAATACCGCCCAATACTTTGTTCACCAGTCTCTGGCATGTGTAATGCCCCTGCTACATTTCAAAGGGTATGACAGTATATTGCAAAAAACTGTCAGGAGTTACAAATGCAGAGATTTCAGAGGCATGTGGTGTTAAGGGAACTTGCCAATATCCCTTTAACATGTCCAGTTTAGTGACATACATTGCAGGACCAATTTCATCAATGCAGTCGTCAATGAGGTGCAACGGATATGCATCTGCCACAGTTACCGCATTTACCTTGCGAAAGTCAGTGCAGAATCTTGGACTTCGGTCCGACTTGGTATCTAGGAGACACGGAGAACTCCATGGACTAGAGCTTGGTACTTCAAATCCATTTCTCACAAGGTAGTCAGCCTTCATGACTTCCCTCTTGGCTGGACTGACCCGATATGCATGCTGCTTGATCTGTTTGGGTTAGTCAGAACTATGTCATGAACTATGACTGAGGTCTGGGAGGGGACATCATTAAACAAACATGGGAACTCCTGTATGAGTTTTTCAACCTCACCACATTGGTATCAGAAAGATGAGATAAGTAGTGGGGCAAATTAGACAAGATCTCCTTGTTACCTAGCCTCACCCCCTGTGGCTTAGCATTACCCATCACTAGCCCATCCTCATCATCAGAAGAGCCCACCTTTGTGAACGATGCCACTGGTGAGACAGACTTCACAACATGGGATGTGGATGACATGTTCTGGTCATCCTTTGCGTGGTACAGCTTCAACATATTGGCATGACACATCCGGGTCTGCCGCCTGCGGTCAGGGGTTTGAATGAGGTAGTTTGTGTTACTGAGTCTCTTCTCTACAACATATGGACCAGAAAATTTAGTGGAGAGAGCAGAACCAGGTATGGGTGAAAGAAGCAAAACTTTATCACCCGGATTGAACAAGCAGACGATCGCTTTCCGGTCATACTGCCGCTTCATTCTCACCTGTGAAGAGGTCAGGGCATCTCTAGCCAAAGAGCAGGCCAACTGAAGGCGATCTTTGAGCTTGGTTACATATGCTGGTATACTTGTAACTGTAGTCTCTGGCATGACCAGCTGTTCTTTAAGGACTTTTAAGGGGCCCCTAACCAAACACTAGTTCAGCAGGACTAAAACCCAAGGATTCCTGCACAGCTTCACGGGCAGCAAACAGGACAAGGGGAACACCATCATCCCAGTCCCCTGGAGAACCATAACAGTGTTTGCGCAACATGGATTTTCTGATGAAACCTTTCTAGTGCCCCCTGGCTTTCAGGATGGTAGGCACTAGAAGTTACATGCTTAATGCCTAATGTTGTGCCCTTTGGTAGACCAAATACTGAAAAGTACTTCACCAGAGCCTTTGCAATAACTGGGGCTGTGATCCTCCGAAGGGGAATGGCCTCTGGATACCTAGTTGAAGTACACATCAGAGTCAGAAGAAACTGGTTTTCCAGCTTTTGATTTGGGCAATGGTCCAACACAATCTATGATTACTCTCTCAAATGGCTCACCCATTACTGGAATGGGGTTAAGAGGAGCAGGGGAGATCGACTGATCGGGCTTTCCGGCAACTTGACATACATGGCAAGTACGACAATTATTGATGACATGTTTGAGTCCTGGCCAAAAGAAATGCTTAAGAACTCTGTTATAAGTCTTAGTGACCCCCATGTGTCCTGAGCCAAGGTGAGTACCTGGGAACGATAAGTTGTAGGCACATTAACCTGGTAAGTCACCTTCCAGTCTACCTCCCCTGGAACCGCATTAGTCCAACAACGCATCAGCAGGCCATCATCAAGAAAGTAGGCCACTTTCCTCCTTCTTGCTTCTTCCTGGCTGAGAACAGAAGTTAGACATTTCGAAAGGGTGGAATCACCTTGTTGTGCTGCGATTAACTCCTTCCTGGTGGCTGGGAGTTTCACAGCCACAGAAGAAGAGGATGTTCCGATCTTAGGCATCTGTACATCAGGTTGACCTTGAGGGTTGGTCTTTACTGCATCAAAAAAGTCTTCGGTGACTAGAAAAGAGACCATATTTTTTTGATAGGGCCCTTGTGACTACACAAGCAGGAAAAATGTCAGGTAAGTGCCGTGTTTGACTCAAGGTTTGTTTCCGGGTTATCTAGTACCTCAGGCACTGGCATAACCTTGCCCCCAGCGAGGTCATTGCTTAGAATGAGGTCAACACCTTTGATGGGCAAGGCAGGAAGGACAGCAACATTAAACAGTCCACTAACTAGAGGAGACTCAACATGTACATGATGTAACGGAGCAGGGATGAATCTCATTCCCACACCCTGGACAACTGCACTTGACTGACATGATGATTCAGATGACAAAGGTAAGATTCCCTCCCTAATAATGGACTGTGAGCCACCTGTGTCCCTAATAGTTACCGGCAGACGATCTTTTGGGTCTCCAGTTAGTGACACGAAGCCTTCTAGAATGAAGGGTTTAAAACAGGGATCAATATCATCCGGTGACTCTTTTTCTGACAGTGGCTTAGTATTAATTAAACCCATGCCTTTTGACTGTGAAATGCTGGGCTGAGTACGTTTATGCTTTTAAAGATAAACAATCAGCAATCACATGACCCTTCTTGTGACAGTAGAAGCATTCTCGGTCACCACGTGGAGTGACTGTGGGCCCCTCGCCTTTTCAAAAGGAGGATGGCCAGGGTTAAGCTTATGTCGCGGGCCTGAAGGAAGACAAACACATTCTTGTGAGTTAACAAACTCATCAGCCAAGACTGCTGCCTTAGACAAAGAAGTCACCTTTTGCTCATTTAAGAACATCACCATTTTCTCCGGTAAAGCATTCTTAAAATCTTCCAACAACATTAACTGTCGAAGGGACTCAAAATTATCCTTGACTTCATTAGCAGCACACCACTTATCAAAGAGAACCCCCTTTTCATGTGCAAACTCAACAAATGTTTGGCCACTGGATTTTTTGTGATTCCTGAATTTTTGACAATACGCTTCAGGTACAAGTTCATAAGTACGCAAAATTGACTCTTTAAGCACATCGTACTGCATGCTGTCAGCTATTGACAGGGAGGAGACAACCTCTTGTGCTTTACCCACCAGCTTGCATTGAAGCAAAATAGGCCACATGTCTTTGGGCCAATTTAGTGCAGTAGCAATCCTTTCAAAGGGAGTAAAATAAGAGTCAACTTCGGACTTTCTAAAGGTTGGTACTAACACAATGTTTTTACTTACATCGAAACTTTGTTTTCCAGGGACTGTCTGCAAAGGTACTGATTTATCAAATGTATGTGGTAATGTATGACCAGCAGAAATTTTCATGGCTTCCACGTCAAGCTCCCGTAATCAGATTTCTTTGTCAACCTCCAGCTTGCGCAACTGTAATCGAAGCTCATAATCTGCTTTACGAACCATCTCCTTTTCCTGCGCCTCCATCTGAAGGCGGGCTAGGCGAACCTTCAGCCTGCCATCTGCGCTGGATCCATGGACCTCTGGGGAGAAAGGATCAAAACGAGGCAAGGTGGCAGGAGGAGCCTCATGCTCATCTTTGCCACCCAACGGTGTAGCCACGGTAGTTTGCGCCTTCTCACTATCAAGGAGAGGGGGAACCCCTGGTACAGCAGAGAAAACATCGTTAGGGGAGAACCCTGCCCCTTGCTGGGCAGAGTCAACAGGGACCACAAGGACATTTAATGCAATCAATTTTCCCACTATTGTGTTCCTAATTTCCCGTTTAACACCATACTTCTGAACAGAGATGTTAATGTGTTGCAATACACAGTAAGTCATCCTTCCAACAAGAATCAATTTTGTCAAGAGTGGGATTTTTTATAAAGTCTTCTAAATCAAAACTCATTTAAACTACAAGGTGTTAGACACGTTACCACAGTTTAATACAACAGCACACCATCACCTAATTTGACAAATCACCCACTGCTGTGTACAGCAAGAAAGCACCTGAGTGTGATGATAATCAAAAGCAAACCCCCTGGTACCTGCCTAGCTTTAACTAAAACCTATGTATCTTCTGAGACATACCCGAGCCATCTTTAAAAGCTGAACTTCAGCGATCCTTAGCCTTGCAGCCAAGGACCTGAAATGCTTACCCCCACCAGAGAAACATGTCTCCACCCAGAGTCATCTCGAAAATAAAAAAGGCAAAATAATAAATGAGTCCAACTGATGGAAGGACAGACAACTCTGTCCAGCTCGAACACTCCCTAACTCACCAGGGTTATCACTGAAACTTCAGGTCAACAGCACTCAGAAACTATACTATACCAAAAGGAACACAGCAGCCCACAACTTAAACCAACTAAAGGTTAGCTACAAAATCCAGAAAAAAAAAAGAACAAAACTCATCCAGTTGAAAATAGATCCCGGACGAGCCGCCAATATGTTACGACCCCGGCTCGAGGGGTGCAACATAAAATAAGTGCCGATACGAAGAACTCAGCAGATGAAAGTTTATTCAACAATCTACAACGTGTAACAAAGGGCTGTGGTACACTGCTGCTACAAACAAGGCTGACTGCATGGGGTGAGAGCCCAAACTCTTCTAGGGTGCTCCTTTTATTTCGCATGTTCCATCCTGGTTGGCCAGCTCCAACCTCCTTTGGCCAATGTGCAGCTCGGCCAGGCTGCACAGGTGTGAGCCAGTCACCCACTCAACACCTGAGGAGAAATTAGTGGGGGAGGAAAAAGGCAGGAGGAAAACAAAACAAAACAGGCCTGCTTGGCATGTAACAGTTGTTTTCCCCTGTTTTCAATCTGTATGCTAACCTAACTTAGCTGGCAGCTGTTGGTAGCTTCATATTTAGCGCACAGACATGAGAATGGCATCAGTCTTCTCATCAGACTCTCAGCAGGAAAATGTATTTTCCAGTGTTGTACTTTTCTTTTCTGCTAAGTCAGTCAGCAGAGACGACAAATCTGATATGGATATGGAGGAGTCAAAGACAAACTTGCCCCTACACACACAATAGGAAACATGGATAATATAGTCATGTGAACAGGTAGATGAATAACCAGGTTCCATGCAAACATCATATCCAAAAATGCCAAAAAATAGAAATAAAACAATGTCAATGTAAACATACATGAAATCTGTCTACATAACAAACAAATGTCAAAATCCCATCTTTCTTGACTAAGAAAACTCTTCCAGAGAGCTTTTTGAACCTTAAACTACCTTTTTATACCTTCTACATGACACACATAGATTTTAAAATGTTTGTTTTACATTGCACGTTATTTCCTCCTTTGAGATTTCATGAGAGCGATCTGTCTGCAGACCAGGACAGTGTCTGCAGACAGCGGGCCACCCTGCCTTCAGTATTCCTCTCCTCTTTAGACCTGGCAACATGAAGCCCTTCCAGACTCCTCAATGTCACAAACTTTATTGATACCGCTCGATGCCAGCTGCAGGCCCCGGACCACCATGGCTGGTAGTGAAAGAGGTTTTCAGTAACGTGCTGAAGCTGTCTGCGTGCATTCGTATGAGTTAAGACCTTGTAAGAGCGCTCTCAGTATTCTGTGCGAGGGCGTGCTTCTGCATGTCCTGATTCGGGGGTCTATAACTCTGTAATTGATTTCTGTCTGGGGAGAGCTGGTGCCAACAAGGAGAGACGAGCTTCATCTTAATATTTTTCATCCGCTCATGATGTGGTTGGCTTTCCTGCGTATGTGTGTGAGTGATCTCCTACTTTGTCCTGAAACATTAGAAGCCTGTGGCATGTCGACAGGTTTCAGAAAGCAAACAAAAAAAATTAAATTGGAAAACCGTTTCAAGCCAAAAACTATTCCAAATCCATTTACTTCACTCCTTTTTATTTCAACTCTTTTTGTTTTATTTTTTTTTCCTCCTTTCATTGACTGTAATCTGCTTCTCTTTATTTTAAAAGTGGTATAACGCACGCTTTCCTTTTATTCCTTTTTTTTTGGGTTGTTACTTTCCTGCTCTGAGCCCTCCTCACGACTCTCCTGGCTAATTTTATTTGTCTTTCTTTCCTTTCCTACTTTTTCCTTGTTCCCTCTGTCCCTCTTGTTGTATTTCTTTTAATTAAATGTCCAGTTTATGTGTAATTCCTGAAGCCTGGTCTTATAGCGGTATAGTAAAATTTAAATCAGAGTAGACTACATGTTTGGACTCAGAATGATGAAAACGACCAATCAAACCACTGGGATGCCAGCCAACTTCATGATGTAATATCCTGTAGTAACCCTACAACCCTAATCCTTTTATTTTAATGTAACTCTTTCTTTCTTTCTTTTCTTCCTTCCTTCCTTCCTTTCTGTCTTTCTTTCTTTGCATCCTTGAGTTAATGCTAAACACACACACATAGTCTCAAATCCTTTCACTCACCTCTGTAAATGCGAGCAGGAAAAAGGGGTTTATACGTCAAAGAGGAAACGGCCAAAACATTATTCCAATATGTTTTTATTGCCGCGATTATTAGATTTCATAAAATAAATCCATTTTAACTGAGTTTGCCGCTTGTTTTCTCAGCCTGTTTCAGAATGAGGACTGACATTGTGTGTGTATATATAAGTATGTGTGTGGTTTTTTTTTTTCATGACTGCTCTCTAACCTTTAATCACCTAATCTTTTTTGCATCTGTGTGTATATTTCTAACATTTAATGACATTTGTGTGCACTCTTGTGTGTATGTGTGTTTTCATGTTCAAAGGCGTCTGTTACAATACAGCTATACATTGGTACTAATTGCGTTCCACAGCTCAGCTCAGTTTCCACTAGCGATCACTTAACGGTGAAACTATTTTCCTTACTTCAGCATAGGCCTAGTCTACTCTAATCTAAAGACTTACTCTGTGTGTGTGTGTGTGTGTGTGTGTGTGTGTGTGTGTGTGACAGGAGGGTATTAGCATGTATTTTCCCCATTCGAGTATGTTGGAGAGCGGTTTCCATCATTCTATTGCTTTAAAGTGTGTGTCCAAATAGTGTTTTAAGTCTGATTTTCGTGAAATTGTTGATGCTACTTATGGTCTGCATTTAATCAGCAATTGTGACTCTATTTACATTTGCTGTATTTACATTTTGCCTCTCCATGTAGTTATTTTTATTGTTAGTGGCAGAGTCAGCCATTCCCACTCTGGATTCAAATGACCTACATATGCACAAGGGATGTGCATATAATCCAATGTTACTGTTTCTAAATTTATCTAATTGATATCAGCCTGACTGTGAAGCAGTCACAGGAAATAGAGTGTATTTGTCAATGAGATAACCACCGCCAGCAATCGTTCATCAGAAATGCATTTACAAAAGAAGAAATGAAGATGGTCTGGCTTTATTGTAAGTTAATCTGTTTTAAATATTGTAGTGAGCAACAGAACAAGATCCAGCTCTCAGATGACAAGGCTGGACACCTATCGCTCCTTGCTAGGTGACCAACTCTGTTGCACTCACATGAGTTTGAAGGCTTATTAGTCAGTAAATGGTGGAAATTTGGCTAAGATAAATGAACAAATTCCATAAGAAAAGAAAAGAAGTGATAAATCAAACACAGTCAATGACTGACTGGATTAAAACATTCATGGATGTAACTGTAATTAATATTAACCTACCATCAAAGGAAAAGATAATAGTTGATACATCAATGAGCACAAGTGTTTGTGTGTGTTCAATTCTTCATTGTGCAAGTGTGCATGTGTCCGTATGAAGGTGTGTCAACCGTTTCATGTATGCAGCGCTGCGGCAGTTACATTACAAGGACCATTGTGGCTTTGAAACCTCCTACTGTGAGTGTTATGACTTTAACACATGTGGCTGACACGCACACACAGGATGTTTCACATACTTTATTAATTTCTGTTTTTATGGTAAATGGAGACTGTAGCTGCAGCCATCGGTGCAGTAATTGTATGTGTGTGTGTTGGTCAGTGTTGTTACTGTTTGTACGCTTGACTAAGGTGACCACACACACACTCTACCCTCCTGCTGCGTTAGGAGCCATGGTTTTGATCGAGCAGACCGAGGCCTCTCACTGGTTGTTGGCAGATGTCCAGCAGCCAATCACAAATGTCTGCCAATTAGAGAGCCAGAGCCAACGGTATAGGGGGCAGAACATTTTACATGGCTTTTAATGGCGTGTGTGTGTGTCTTGGACATCATACATGTAATTTCTACTGTTAAGTGTGTGTTTGCAGAGGTTTTAATGTTAATGATTAATGCTTTTAATGTGCATATGGATATATATTTTGTGTACATATGAATGTGTGTATGCTGCCGTGTGGCTTTTTACTTGTGGCCTTTATCGTAGTCCCACCAGTTGATTTAGTGTTACCCCCCGGTTGTGTGTGTGTGTGTGTTAAAACCTCTCCCTGATTATGCCCATATTAAGGGTAATCAGTAAAACCATAGACTTAACATCTCGTTTCATCTCCTTTGTCATTTATTTCGCTTATTTGTTATTTTGTATCTTTTTAATGCTGTCTTTTCATTGGCTCCTTAATAATAGTTGCCAGAATACCCCAAACAAATACTAAATCTAATATGCATGTACTGTTGGTGAATGTGCATGGGGGTCACTCAGATATGGTGGCGTGGTAGTTTTCGTCTCTGTTTTGAACTCGCCTCTGGACATGGGTTGAACCAATCAATTTGCATGACACACAGGTCCAACATGTTCATATATATAAACCAGTGTTTGTTTCCTGTGTGAAACAAAAAGTTACATCGGTTATGTAAGTTGTGTAAGTTACACAAGTTAATTACGTGAGTTAAGTGACGTAAGTAACGTTGTTCTTTTAACCCAAACCTTGATGTTTTTGTAAACCTAACCAAGTAGTTTTGTTGTTGCCTATTTATTCTTGCTAACTTGACTGTAGAGCCCTAAATGTCGAAAACTACGCTAAAGGAGTACCCAGGAAGTTCAAAAGCAACTCCATGGGGTCTTGACAAAGTTGACTATATGTGACGAGGTGGGAGTGAGAATGTGTTGGCCCGTGAGACACTTCTCTGCATAGGTAGTATAGGTGCATAGCAGCCACTTGCAACACTCGGATGAAGCAGTAGCCACTGCAGCAGAGTTGCACCCTTCTGCCGACTAATCAAAATACAGGACATCAACCTTGGCTGCCAGCAGATGCAGAGGTTTACATATACAGAGCTTGCTGTCTTCCATTTTCTAATTTTTCAAACTTGTGACCGCACATTGGTGGTTCAAATGGCTATTTAATGATGATAAATCTTCCTATGTCTCTTGTATTCTTTTAAAATATGTTTCTCTCACTCGAAATGAATGATAAATTATCACTCAAGCCTCTTTCAATGTTTCAGACATTTCTTAGATAACACACACTTAAAAACCACACACTCCCTCTGGCTGCTAAAGACCATTTGTATAAAAAGGGAGGAAAGAATAAATAAATGTTTTCAGTAGCTGGAAAGTGATCAGCTCCTTAGTTGGAGAGCTATACACACACACACACACACGCACACGCACACACACACACACACACACACACACACACACACACACACACACACGGCGAGTCTTGCTCCAGTACCAACACAAATAAGTGGGCAGAAAAAAAATCATCTTAGTAAAAATGTGGCGCAGACTGCCAAGGCCACGGTCCTCCCTTTTATCACAATAAATCATAGCAAAAAGTTGGAATGGTGTGTGTGTGTGTGTGTGTGTGTGTGTTTGTGGGTGGCTGTGTAAGCGCTGCCTTTGTTTTCCATGCCACTTATAAAGGTCAGAGCCCTCGGGAGTCATTATATCACCCCTGATATTAATTCCTGTGAGCTGAGACTACTGGTGTGTGTGTGTGTGTGTGTTTTAACCATGTGGTTTTACTAATGTAAGTCAATTACTTTAGTGAATGTGTGTGTTTTTCACTTTGTTTGTGACTACACAAGCTGAAAACTATTTGCACCGATAAAATGTATAAATTAGGAAACACGCACGAACACACACACACATGTTCCTGCAGTTATTCAAAGTGCTTTTAGTATTGTGTGTTTTATGCTAATTTAAATTCAAATATGATTAAGCAGAATTGTCATACACAAATAAAAACATACAGAGCTAAACAGAAATACAAAAAGAAACATAAATATCAGTCATGTCCATACATTATTTTTGTTGTTACTTTTTGTGTCCGCAGTAACTTCTTCCTTACCTCATCCCTTTTCAACCTGTGTTTATATTTCATCTGTTACCTACAACCTTTCAGTTGTATTTAAAGCTGCTCTAATTCTGATTCAGCTCCAGAGTGTTTTATCATCTTTGAGCTCATTGTTTTGGTTTCCCGGCCCACAACTTCACTGTTTTGATCTTCACTGCTCTCATTAACCTCTTTTTCTAGCTGCAGCAAGCAGCTGAAATAATTTATATTAGAGGCTGATATATTTTCGGGTTAACTCTAACCCTAACCCTGTGGGATTCCCACAGGATGGGAGTTGAATCCCTCACCATTAGATTAGTTCAGTTGATATTTGGCTGGGTTAAGGACACTGAGCGACTAGCTGTCAAATGCTCAGGATCTCGCTTTTGGGATCATTTTCAGTAAGAAGTTAGTTCATTATCAGCTGCCACCAGGATCAAACCTAGAAGCTTTCAGGTACAAGTCATTGTCTCTAACAGCCAGGTGAAACTACAACCTTCAGGCAATATAAATAGAGTAGCGGGGTTTCCATTATATTTTAAGAGTCGCCCCTGTTATGTTTTTACAGCCTGGTTTGCTACAATATAGTCTTTCTCCACAGTGAGTGAATGGGAGCCATATGGAAAACACAGCACTGTACCTGAGCGGCTATTTTAGTCACACAGACGGGGTATTGTACTGTAAGGATGGAGAGAAAGCAAGAGGAGGTAAAAGAAAGGCAGGAAATAAATAAGGTGGATGAAAAGGGCAGAGAATGTAAGTAGCGAGAAGCGGGGTAATGATGGGATGGGGAGAGGCAGAGGAGAAAGGTGGGTAGAAAAAAACAGACTCAGAGCTAACAGTGAGATTGTGATAAAATAGAAAAAATAAAACGGTAGAAAACAGTAAGTAAGGATAGAAAAGAGGAGGACATGACATGCCGAGGTAGATGAACTAAGAAAAATAGAGAAGAAGATGCAGGAGGAGGAAAAGGAAAGCAGAGAAGAGGAACCTCATCTCTGCTGAAAGCTAATGGCTCAAGGCTACATTAGCTGCAACCAGCATAACACACCCAAAGCACAGACTGGTCAAGTTGCAATATGGGTAATGAAAGTGCCACGTTTTCACAATGATGAAGAATGAGTGAAATAAAAAAGACTGTCTGGTTCTTCTGCATCGATTTTGATCCTTTGTTGTTTTTTTGCCCATCACGAGTCCGACAACATTAAAGGACTGAAATGCTAAATCTGTGGAGTACAGAAGGGTGAAGAGAAGGGCATCAAACCAACGTCTCTCTAATAAAGGAAGGAATCTCTGTGTGTCTGTCTGTCTGACACTTGACACCTTGTGGGTGTGTTGCTGCTGACCCAGGGGAGTGCAGTGTTGTGTTTGGTGAAATTTGAACATGCAACACGTTCAGAATGAATTAATATAGTAGAGAACAGCGGAGCTGCTCGTGCAGGCTTATGCTGCTTCGCTCGGCAGCACTGAGAGGGTACGCTGGCAGAGACAGGGATGTTAGGCTCCGATGTGGTAGTGAATTGTTGAAATGGAGTTATCGTAATTATGCAGGTGTGGTATTTGTTAGACACAAATTGAAATTGAGTTTTTTATAAAGTTCTAAGGAAGCGCTGAATATCCAGCAGTATCATGTTGTTTCAGTGTTAATGCTGTAGGGGAAAAAACAAAGGGAGGCGTTACATAGGCCCCTGTGAACGCCACTGTAAATTAAATCTGAACACAACAACACGGCCAGCAGAGGAGGTTTGGGTTAGTATTTTGGTCATAACATCAACTGAAAATACTAAATTGGAAAGATTACGTCATGAGTTGGGATTTCACCTGCGCTGCCAAAGTTGAAGGAGAATATCCGCCTGCTCGACCTGTCATGTCTCCTCACAGATGTCTTCATCCTCACGTCACAAAATGACAGCACAGGCTGAACGCAGGATCAAAGCTCTAACATGTGGAGAACAGTGGTGGCAAAAGCCAGGCAGATTGAAGGCGAGGCCAAGGATTTGGTTTAGTTGTGGCGCAGCTGTGCGACACATGGAAGACCATGAATAAATTAAAACACACACCATAGAAAAACGAGAGCAGGATGAGAGTTGGAGAAGGGGAGGGTGGACTGATTCTGTATCCATTACCAAACGAAGGCTGATGCATAATTGGAGAAACACACACACACACACAAAACTCCCACATCACTCCCACAAAAACAGGAAGACAATAATGGGAACACACACATGCACCTTTTTATGCTGTGACGCAAACAGTGACTCGAACAGATCACATAAACACATAATCAGATGCAATGACGCATTCACACACACATATTGACACACTTGATTGGTGCTCGCTGTAACATGCTGGCAGTTGTGAGAGTGCTAACGTAGGTTTGGATACACACATACGCACTCTGTAAGCTTCATGCATTTATGCCCCTGATCCAGTAATGTCAGCAGATGGGCGGCCTCCACTTATTGGTCATTAACTGTCAATCAAAAGGAGAAAGCAGAGAAGAGCGTGGCGGCTGTTGTCCAGACAGAACTCGACAGGAGCACAGCACGGGAAAGTAACATTGTCCATTTTTTTAAATGGAACAATGAGTGGCAAAACAAATCTTCTATATGGCTGCAGTGAACGTGTACAGCTGCGACCCCTGTGGGAACACAACACACATCTGGTAAAATGTTATCTACGTTCAGTCCATAACACATACTGGACACTGTTTAGAGAGCAAACATTTGCTGTTGGGCCCTTGTTGCCTCTATATTCCCATCGAGCACAGTGTATACAGCTTGCTAGAGATGGCAGCTTCATCATATTTTGCTCAGAGGACCCAGAAACCAACCAGTACTTGTTTACTGAAACACTACTTGCTCCCAGATTTTCTGTATGCCAATTAGTTTGTGATAATTTGATGAAATATAACTAAAACCTATTTTTTTAAGTTCTTAAAGCACGTATTTATAATAAATACATAATTTACTGTTTCTAAATATTACCATTTGGGGGTTAAAATATAGTCTTATGCTATGTGGCAGCGTATTTGATTATCAGCCTGTTCTCATGTCAGGCGTCATATATTAACGCTTGACAAGCGTATTTCCTCACACAAAACATAAACTTTGTGTTTATAGGAGATGCGTGTGTATGACACATGATCAGGTGCGTCTGTATATGATGCCCTGGGGTGACCAGAAACGCTAGCGCTTCCGGTCGCTAGTGAAGTTTGTGTTTAAGTTGTTGACCGTCCCCCCGAGGCAATTTACCCTAACCTTAACCATCACAGAAGTTAGTGCCTAAACCTAAGTCAGTAAACATATGCATGTCGACCGGCTAACCCTACAGCTGTGCACATTGGCCGTGCTACCAGGTAGGGTCAGCCTCCTTTGTGTTGCAACGCTATGGCAAATTGCAGAGTTTCATACAAATACAAAATTGACGGTTTGCATACAATAACCATGGTTTTGTCAATGCATGTATCTATGATGCCTGAGATGAGAACGGGTTGTTGTTTTTATATATATATATATCGTGTAAAATTGATCAGTTTTACGATGAACATAGC
The DNA here is from genome assembly GCF_014851395.1 of Micropterus salmoides. Classification (NCBI taxonomy): domain Eukaryota; kingdom Metazoa; phylum Chordata; class Actinopteri; order Centrarchiformes; family Centrarchidae; genus Micropterus; species Micropterus salmoides. Next base: position 33,308,058 of record NW_024041150.1, read on the forward strand.
CTGAAAATGTACTTTTCATTTGTCACAAATCTTTGTATGAATATGTTTCATCATCATTATTTTTGTGTGTCAATAGAGAGTTTAGATGTTGCATGATGGTTTAAATGCAGTTTCTGGTGTACACTGAAAAACTGTGAATATCAGCCCTAAAAAGATCAGCCTGGTGTCATGTCGCACACATACTCAACCTCTCATACTCTCACTAACCAGATGCCAGATGTGTGAGTGTGTGTCGAGGTCAGGGGAGCATGATGGAGGGAAGAGGAGGAGGAGAGAAAGACTGGAAAGAGGTAATTTCAAACCTGTCAGGTTCATGGCCTCAGAGAAGATAACAGGCGAGGGAGATGAGGGAGAGCTCAGAAGTTCGAACAAGTCTTTTCTTCTCCTCCTGCTTTTGTTTAAAGAACATGTGCCTCCAAACAGTGTTTGAGTGTAAGAAAGGTTCCAGCAAGGTTTACAAGGGCAAAATTGAAAGTTAAAACACCACCTTGTAATACTAATAATAGTTGTTGTCAGTCTGTGCTGCATTTCTCAATGTTTGAGGCAGCATTTTATATCATGTTTATACATTTACAGTGATGTGCTACATAGAGTGCTTTTAACAGGAGAAGGAGTTACAGAATATCAGAGAATGAATGAATAGTCAATACATATACATACTGTAGTTTTAGCCACTCTTGGCCTGGCAGAATGGCATTGTTGTTTAGTAGGTCCCCTGTCCCTTGACTTTTTCTCCATCACCACCATGAGGTTAACATTTGTGGTTTTTGAGAGAAATATATGTCAACAACTATTGGATTGTTTTCCATAAAATGTGCTTCAGACATGCATGTTCCCATCAGGATAAACTGAAATAACTTCTGTGATCCCTTGTGTTTTCCTCTTGGCAAATCGTCAGGCCAGATATTTCTTTTATGACCACATACCTGCAAAACTAATACCATTCCTATCAGCCTCTGCTGGACTTTGTATTTAGTGAGTTATGTTGCCATTTTTGAGCATGTTACTCCAAGCACCGCTGTGCCTATGTACACCCCCACAGAGCTGCTGGGATGGCTGTAGACATAATTTTGTTACCTAAAGCATGTAATGCGACTGCTAACTAATGCACTAATTACTGTCACTTGTAGTTGAACATTTAGCAGCTACACTGAACAATATTATAAATGCAACACTTGTTTTTGCCCCCATTCATCGTAAGCTGAACTCAAAGATCTAAGACTTTTTCTATGTACACAAAAGGCTTATTTCTCTCAAATATTGTTCACAAATCTGTCAAAATCTGTGTTAGTGAGCACTTCTCCTTTGCTGAGATAATCCATCCACCTCACACATGTGGCATATCAAGATGCTGATCAGGCAACATGGGTATTGCACAGGTGTGCCTTAGGCTGGCCACAATAAAAGGCCACTTGAAAATTACTCGAAAGTTACTCATATCGCTGTAGAATTATCAATACACCTAAAAAATTAAAAGAAATGAGGTACTTCTGACACTGAGCCTTATGAAAAAATTTACTTTTTCTTTTTAGTTTTTATTAGTTCTTTTAGGCCCCTGCTTCAATTATTATATAAAATCTTTCCAGTCCTGAAAAATGCTAAACTGTGCATGTTTTATGACTGCAGCTTTATCATACATACCACTTTCATCTTGAGGAAATAAAAAAATAATATATAACACAGCTCAAAAGGATTATAGGAACAAAAGGTGAACCTCCTTCAAATAAGGAACAAGATTATTTTATAAAAATATTGGCACAAAAGATAGCGATATAGTTTTCAAAGCATACAAAGCATGACATGCTTTGAAAATTATACTGCTATCCTGTGTACAAATTCTCCAGCAAAAATATGCTATTGAATTGTATAAGATGCTAATAAGAAAAAGATTTTTAAGTAATGAGAAAAAGATATCAATAAGAGATTTTTTTTTTTTGCTGCAATGAAAGCAGTGTGTTTCTGTGTTGAGCCTTGCCCTGGTGTTGAACTGGTGGGTCTGTGCGTGATTATGAGAAGATGGAAGAATGTGGTTCACTAACAACACGAGCCCCGAGGACGATGCGTTCCCAGGCTGTAAAACACATTCTGGTGCTGTGCGCGCGCACACACACACACACACGCGCACACACACGCACACACACACACACGCACACACCCACCATCATTGAGAAGCCCTGCTGGTTTCAAACTCAACAGCTGTTGGGGTGTGAAACCTGATAAAAGCTAGACTAGCGCAGAGACTAAAGCATCGGCCCAGCAGAGGGATCGTCCAACTTTTGATAATAAGGTGATACTTTACTGATCCTGCAGAGGTCAAAGGTCAGAGTTAAGCTATGGAGCAGCACTCCTGGAGCTGGAGGAGATTTAGTGACTTGTTCACTAATGCTTCTCTAATCAATATTTTTTTATTTGAACACTAAATCAAAAGACAAATGAGTAATGTGAAAGAGAGAAATCTACACTCAGAGCTTTTTAGCCTCCTTTTGACCGGCCATTGTTTTGGCTTCACTGCACAGTTACTGTATTGCGTATTTTCGTCACTCTGACCAACCTCGTAGCCAGCAGCAGTTAGCAGCTTAGTTTAAGCTCTGTACACTACCTGCTCAACACCAATCAGCAGACAAAGTTAGCAACTAGCTGGTGAAAAAAGCGGACCATCTAAAGAGTCTGATACCAAAAGAGAGCTAAAAGGTGAGCGATTATTTGACTTATGTAAGCAGGCAGACACAAATAGGACAGTAAATTATTGCTAATGTTGCTGCATGTCTGCTAGATGCATACCATAAATTCTCAAACAGTGGCCGGGGTCTTTATTTACCTCAGTGGCAAAGAGGACCAGGCCTTTACTTTTGACAGACTTTATTTCTAATTATCCCTGTTCCCCACTTAAAGCAAACTCCAAGCTTCCTTCGTGTTTCTCTTGATAAATTCAGTATATTGTACATATCCACAGTCACATCAGCGTTCCACTTTGACTTTTTCACACTCAAACAATGTTAAGCTACATAATTCAACTCTACACTTCCTCCAAAATGTCAACCTTAAAAGTCTTTCAGCCTTTCCGTTTATAGGTAGGCTTTTAATGTGAAAGAAAAACACAGAGTTTTGTTGTCGATAGCTTAACAGCTTAACGTTATATTACAGCACAATACTAAATATACATGTGACATGTTACATGGGAGCTGTTGTTGTTGATTACAGGTAATTTCATTTTATTAGCAGCTGGACTTAATTTGTTTGTGCTGGCAACTCCGCTATTAATTGAATGCTGACTTTTAAATGAGAATTTGTACTGAGTAAGCAATTGTTTGCTAACACATTAGCCTTAACATCTATTTAAGGTAAGAGCATCCTGGAGCTGTGTGTTTGAGAGTTTTTCGGCCGTAGTGACCAAAAAAGTATTAATAAAGCAGTGATTTTACAGATTAACATTTCCCCATTCAACATACACAGGAAGCTCATACAAATATATAATTTATGTGAATTAGTCTTGACTTAGTGAATTAATCAGTCTCAGTGCCATTTACACCATTACACTTAAATTGTCCAATGCATGAGTGGAGTCAACTTCACCCAACTGATGTGTGAAAAAACATATTTTTTCATCATTATGAAGTTATAGATACAGATACATCTTGCCGTTCAAGTGAAAATGTCAAAATCTCTTTATGTTGATGCTCCATTCACAACCGTGAACCCTGGTTCTTATGAACACACCTGCCACTTTAGGACCCATTAAAGTCTTAAGAGCAGAACACAAGTCACACTGAAAGTCATTAAGCCTAATGATCTATAAATATGACTGACTTTTATCACTACGTCAATATGTGAATTAATGCTGGTAGTTGAATATTTTTATTGCATTATCAGAAAAAATACCCCATAAACAAGTAATATAAAAGCCTGTCTCCTAAAATGTGTTTTAAGATCCCTCTCAGTTTATATCTGATGACGCCATGCGCCAAGAGTCAAAGAGAGCATGTGTCACCTCAGGCGCCGCAGGTCAGTAATAACCTGAAGAAAGTTAATTTATCAACCAGGACGATGTAAAGGCTAAGTGAAGGGTAAGGGTCAGTGAGTCTGAGAGTCTGCTTTTATTATTCACTATTTGATATTTATGAGATAGATTGATCGCACTGTCCTCTTGGGGCAGAGAGACACAGAAATAGCAAGGGAGCTCGTTGGTGTAATTTACAGCTCATCAGAGGTCAAAAGAGCCATCTGGACATGATGACCTCATACAAATCTATAACATGGACTGAAACCATGGCTCGCTCTGATACACTGAAGAACATACACTACATAGAGAACTTACCCAAATCTGAAAATCTAAATTTTGCATATTTTTGGGTCAATATGATATGGATTTATTTAATATAGGCCTACACTTAATTTCATGGTGTGTGTGTGTGTGTGTGTGTGTCAAAAGAACTACAAATTTTGTTTTGTTATGCAGCCTTGTGCTGTATAATGACAAATAAACAACCTTGTACCTTGTATGTTAACAATATATTAATAAGACTTCTACAGCTTTATCATTATCTAATATTTTTAAAAAAATATTAAGCAACTGACTGTTTATTACCATGCAAACATCACATAAAAGGGAGAAATTGACACAAAAGTTGCAGATTTTTAATAAATAAATAAATAATCACTGATTAATGGAGTGAAAGAGTCAATCACAACCAAACCACAACAAGCTGAGGGCAAAAAAGAGATTCATCAGACGAGTGTGTGGACAGAAAAATGGATAAAGCTGTCAACTTTCCCAAACAGACAGATCTCCTTCCTCCAGTTCATCACCACTGTCTCCACACACGCACACACTGCAGGGGTCTTGATATACGAGGTTGTGGTCATGTGCTTGGCTCGCGGTTGACGCCGGTGGCGACTGAATCACAGACCACAATGATGTCATATCTGTCTGGCTTGAAAGTGTGTGTGTGTGTGTGTGTGTGTGTGTGTGTGTGTGTGTGTGTGTTTGTATGAAAGTTATTAAAAACGACTGACCTCAGCTTTACAGTAAATCTCCCCCATTTTCTTTTCGTTGTCTCAATTTTTCACCCTAAAGATGAGACCTGGTGCCACATGTGCAATTACTGGCAGTGAACTCAGCCTGGAGGGTTGATAAATGGAGAATTACCCAGGATTACCTCGGCTACCATTACTGAGCACATGAGAAGAGACGTCGTCATATTTAATAATGGAAATCATGATGAGCAGTCATGATTTTTAAATAAGGGTTTCAGAAAAAAATTATGGATGGACCTACATTTATTGCCTTTCTTTTTAATAAATTAGCCAATTTGCAATACTGTGATTATGTGATGTTGGGTACATAAGATGAACTTGTTTTTACCCCGTGAATTTTGGAACAATAAACCAATAACAGCTTTAAAAAAGCAATAGCTTAGTTTTTAATTAACAAGTGACCTTGATGTTTGAATTACTGAAATGTGCAGGGGTAGAAAGAGATATTGAAAACACTGCTAAAAACAGTGTCTGTTCAACACGTTCTCACTCCCAGGTCAACAAATATGGACAAATATGGTCAGGACCCTTTGGCGTCAGTTTGTAACGCACCGGGGAGCCCCTTAGTATCATAGTTCAAAGCATTGGGGAAGCCCTGTAGCGTCATAAAAGTAGGTGTAGGACATGAATAACCAAAAGGTCAAAAGGTGGGGTGTCCCAGAAAACCTGCCTTTTATCCAAGAGACCAGTGTTCGTTCATTGTGTGAAACAAAAGGTCTTTTGTTTTTAGTTAAGTTACGTAGATTATGTAAGTAAAGTTACTTTACTTACATACGTTAAGTCAAGTAAGTTATTTAATAATAATAATAAGCCCAAACCATGACATTTTCCTAAACCTAACCAAGTACTTTTGGTGCCTAAAACTAATCAAATTAAGATGTTTCACAACGTTAACTACTAGTTTTATTTTGATTTCAGATGTTGCTCTTGCTAACTTGACCCTACACATCAAAAAATGACCCAGGGTGTTACAGCGACATTGAGGTGTTTTGACCAAGCGTCCATGTGTGACGAGTTGGGAGTGTTTGCTTGTTAAGTGTTTTTAGCCATGTTAGTGGTCTCTCATTTTGGACTGTACTGAATGATTGGATGGGTTGCCATGAAATTTGGTATGAATATCCATGGTCCCCAGAGGATGAATACCATTTAGTTTGGTGACCCTCTGACTCTTCCTCCATGAGGCAGAAGTTCAAGGTTCGAGAACTTTATTGTCATTGTGCTAACGAAATTGCAGTAGCATCAACACAGAAATGGTGCATTTGTGTTTAAGACTTCACACACATTTACAAAGAAAAATTATGGCAAGAATGAGATAAGAAATATAAAATATCAGCAGCATTTGTTTATGTTTTACAGCTATAGGATGGATTGCCATTGAAATTCGGTTGAGATGGCTCTGATTAGCAAACTTTTGCATGCTAACTTGCTAAAGTGAACATGGTAAACTTCAGCATATTGTCGTTCTTCTTTGTAAGTTAGCATGCTGATGTTGGCATTTGGTAAATACTGGATTTCTTAGAGAAAGCAATTTGTTTTTGCCTAAACTCATTGTCTCAATACTATTAAATGCAAGTTTATCCTGAGCTGCCCCAACATGAATATAAATTTTTTGTCCTTGCGTCTTTCAGCATTCTGTTTGCCCTCACTGGTCCGTCCTCAAATATCTTCCTGCAGGTGGTCCGCCTGTTGTTGTCTTCCCCAGGTGTCTCAATAGGAAGATGCTGAAAGACGTGACAGGTTCCTCGAGGGATGTAGATATTCAAAGACAGATGCACACACTGATAGATGTCACGGAGGCCATTTGCAGGCATTAGGGTCAGGTGCAGAGAACAGCTGCTCCATTATCATCGCAATCCGCCACCTTTTAATCAGAGTGTCACTCATCCCTGGCACTCATCCTTTTCTTTCTCTCATCCCGCTTTCATTTCTCTCTCCTCACCTCATTGGAGAAGGGGACATATTATTTTGGTGGATGAAATCTGCACAGGACTGTCAGGTGGTAGAATACCTTGAGGGCGATGTACTGACAATGAACAAGAAAACCGACCGAAACAACATGACACTATTGTTCTTTGAAATACACTTGTTTCAGAGTTTCATCCAATTTGTAGACTCATATCTTTTTGTCTCTCTTCACCTCTCTCTCCATTTACTCTTCATTATTTTCTTTCGCCCTTTTCTTTCCATTCGGTCTTTCATCGTGGTGTCATCCATCTCTCTGCACCTTTGTTTCAACATTTTTTCATCGATTGTTCTGACAGTAAAGTAATTTGTTCTCTATGATCTCTTTGCTTGATTATACAGCACACATTGGCGCCACACAGAGACGTGGAAGAGGCAGTAATTGTCTTCCTTGTCGCAGCAGTTGAACTTTAACAGAAATTTCTTTCAGCGACTTGAACTTTCGCCTGCTGTTCAGCACACATGTCAAACTGTTATTTCTGGCTTCACAGCACAATGAAACCTCAGTGAAGGCCTTCCTCTCTCCATCTAATTTTGCCTCTGGCCGTTCATCGACGGGTGCAGAACCCACAAATAAATCACTTTACATGCTTGTTTAAGGCTGACATGGATCGCAATGAAGTATGTTTATAGAAGATATGATCGGAGGTGACAGTGAAGAGTACAAGCATGTCCTATAAAAGCAGAACTACTGTGTGAAGACGTTGCTGTTGTGTGTTGCCCTATTTGGCCTATAGAGAATAGGTATAGAGACAGGCCTCTCCATAAAACTGGATCCTGCACTTCCTGTAATGCAACTTGAGGATCTTGTGTTAGACCCTCTCTGCATTCTAATCGCAGACTTTCTCCACGGGCTCAGTTTGTAACACAGACTTTCTTTTAAAAATTTGTTTGTCCCCAAGCCAAGATACCCGAGTGACGTCACTTTAGGAAATTTCCCAGACTTCAGAAATCTCCTCCAGAGCCACAGAAGACATTGGACAATAGTTTTCACAGACTGAGTAGTACTCTCCGTGAATACTAGATTGACTCTTTAATGTGAAAGCAAAATGCCCCTTTATGTAACAAAGAAAAAGTAAAATTAAATTGTCTGACCATCATGGAAAGGTAGAAAGGAAACAATAATTACAATCAGTTGTTTCCACTAAAAAATTAAATGCTCTGTTTAAAACTGATTGTTGAGTATATTGGTGAATGCTTACCTTGATCAGCCACTGGAGGTCGTGTAGTCACCTTCTTTACCACTGCTTGCATCCTTTACTCCTTCATTGCCACTATGTATCCGTCCATCCTTGAGGGTCAGACACTGGTTGTGTCGTTGTTCGGCCCCTCGCCGCCTCTCTGCCCCTCTTTTTTCCATTCCATTCTTTCTCTCTCACTCTCTCAGCAGAAATGCTTTATTGTGGTGCTTGGTGTTTTGGTGGACTTATTCCTCCTTACCCCCCAAGCTTTGGCAAATGATGGAATAAGCCGATGGTTATTCCTCTGTGCTAACCACAAACATGCTCTCCCCCCCTCTGTGTTCTGAGTGTGTGTTCGTACATGTGTGTGATTGTGGATACTTTGTTTGCTCTGACGTCTATGGAAAAGAGTTCCCTCTGTCTTTGCCCCCCCCCCCCCCCCCCCCACTAAGCAGTGGGGTCGAGAGAGAGAGAGAGAGACAGACAGACAGACAACTGCTTACTTTCAGCAGTTGGTTACAGGAAAAAAACCAACAACTTTGCATTAGTTGCATGTAGCACTATGTGATTTGAGCCAGAATGACTTTAAAATGACCACTGGATGACTGATTTGCCTTTTTCCACTTATCTCCTCACGTACTACAGTACATGTAATTACAGCTTCGTCAAACAACCAGACTTTATGCACAGTTGAGCATTCTTGGTGCGCGTCCCAGAAATCTTACGTCAATCAAACAGCATGTGTAGGACTGTGACTTTGTTCTCTTTGGAGGTTCTGCTGATGTTTAGTCTCAGTTAGGGATAAAACAGTATGAAAATTTCATATCACGATTAGAGTGACCAAAATTATCACGGTTATCAGTATTATCATGGTATCATTGATATGTATTGATACACACACTGAAACCATTTTTCAATGTAAAACCAAGTTTTTATATTGAAAACTCACAAATACAATTGCCATTTTGTTAGCATAAAAATTAAAATAACAGCAAATACTTTTGTAAACAAGTGTGCAGTGTGAGTTTATATTTTATATTATTTAGGTAATACAATGATCCTGTGGACAATTACATGAAAACAAATAAGTCTTTAGAAGACAGTGATAGTAACTGCAATGAGCCCAACAACTGACATAAATACAGAGCAGTCTGTAGCGTTTCTACATATGCTGGTTGGTTGACTAAACTGACAGACTCTGCCGACACACGATGCTCACAGCAGCAGAACAACGTGTAGCGTTTTTACAAGAGCAGCAACACTGAGAGCTTCAGTTTACACGCTGTTAGCAAGTCAGAGAGACAAACCAAAGCTAAAAGAATCAGAATCAGCTTTATTGCCAGCTATGTGTACACATACGAGGAATTTGACTCTGGATTGTACATTGCTCACGATGTGCTTACTCACATAAAAATACAAAATCTTAACTCACCCTGCATTCACTATAAGGTTCTTCAATCAAGTTTCCCTCAGCGCTCTCATAAAAACTAAAATACGACCGGACTTCAGAGTGACTGAAAAATATCAGCAGCGTTGTCTTCCGCCGTGTCATCATTGACTCAAACAAACCCACGTTGCATTCTGCGCATGCGCGCCTGCTTCTGGGAGACGCTGGACAGTGTTTGCCGTGAGATTATAATAGCGCGGTTAACCGTACCCGGTTATAATGGCAATTAAAATGTGTACGGTTATAATAACCTTCGGGAATTTTACCATGGTTTACCGTTAAACAGGTAATCGTTTCACCCCTAGTCTCAGTTACTGTTGATGGTCATTCTTTGCCTGTTTAGCCAGGGTGGCTATCAATGTTCAGGCTAACAGTCCAGTTTTTACTCTTTATAGAGAGCCCAAGTCCCTCCCGTCCGCCCCAGTGGACCTTTATTTCAGAAAAAATATGTAAGGTAGTCGACGGCGAGAGAAAATAAGGGGAGGGGCTTAGGCTCTCTATTCCAAATAAACAGAAAACAAGACACTTCCTCCGTTGCATGTAAGCGAAATCAGACAGAGCCAGCAATCCATCCATCCATCCATCGTCAACTGCATATCCTGCGTACAGGGTCGCGGGACTGACCGGGGCTGGAGCCAATCCCAGCTGACATCGGGCGAAAGGCGGGGTACGCTGTGGACAGGTCGCCAGTCCATCGCAGGGCACCAGACAGAGCGTTCTAAACAAATAGAAAAGCTTGCATGAATGACCGAGTGATGCAGAGCAAACATACTATTTTTTTTTTGACAATGTGGAAGTCTGTTTTCGGCAATGGCCAATCCCAGTGGTGGTATGCGAAAACAAAACACTATGGCAGGAAGTAATACACAACAGGACAGAGATAAATGGGCTGAAAGAAACACCTTTTTAAAGCGGTTTTCCCATTCCAATTCCAGTAGGTATTTCAAATAAAAAATGTTTCTGCTTCACCGTGCTTCTCTCTAGCTGAGGTAACACTCTTTAACAAGTAACGTAAACTTACTCACTGAACCTACCTAAAGTTTGGTGTAAGAACTTCCAGGCTGGTACAGGATGTCTCCACAAGATAAGCAACTGCTATACTATTGAGTGTAATAACTGCTTTTAGTCTTAGTGTTTCTGTTACAATGAATATAAAGACAACATGTAGGTCTACAAATATAAAATATTATCTTTTGGGAGCACATGGGAGTCTTGAGAGTGTATTTGGGGGCACACACACAGAAACATTTGAGATGCTTATTGCTTATTGTGAAGCTGAATTCCTCTTCAGGCCTGTAGAAATGGACGCTTCAATATTTCTATTTTCTTACACAATATTCATTTAAGAAGTACACATGAAACTTGATGGAAAAAGAGCAAAAAAATAAATGCTTAATAAATGTTTGGTTAAGGTAAATTCTAGATAACATTCTCTGATTGGATGAATCGGCCTGGTGTGAAAGATCATTACATGGGACAAACTCCACCCACTCTGGCCTTTTTTAATGGAGATACACACACACGTTCAGCTAGTCCCGAGTGTGACCCCATGCCCTGTGCATGTACATGTCAGAGGAATGCCTTGTAGCCAAGGTGCTGAGAGCTCATTTGTGACTTAGTGTGTACGTCTGTGTGTGTGTGCATTGTAAAGGTGTCGAAAGATCTGTCACAGGGTCCGACTGCACCCTCTCTTGCTAAACAATACCAGCTGAGGTACCAGAGTCACATCACGCATACACACTCATGCACACGCACAAAGTATGCATCCACAAATGTTCCCTTACCCCTACCACCAAGTTTTTTTTGAGAAACACAAAATACACTCATGGCATGCATGTTTGCAAACACACAAATATACAGTCCAAGTATACAAAACCATAAAAGTCTAACCATCTCCGTGGAGCCAAATTAGTCTTAAAACTAGTTGCAAATGTGTTTTATGACACACCAGTTAAAGAATATTTACAAACATTGATGGTGTTTTGTAAATAAATTATGGTCAAAAAATGTTTCTAATACACACAGTGAAATACAATCCAATTAATACTAGCAGAGGCATTACGGCTAATGACGAAACCTCAAAACTCCCGGTTCAATTCCTGACGGGTTCCCTTGTTGCAATTTAACTCCTTTTTGTAACACCATAGCAAACGCTAAAAAGACCACTGGACACACTAGGATTAAAACCCAAATCAATTAATTAAAACTGGCACTGATGGCAGTGATAAAATATTCGAACAACACTCATCGATTCACATTTTAGTTTGACGAAATTTCAGAAATTCTCTTAACAGTGTAACAATTTCATTCATGGAAATAAAACTGTTGTCACACGAGTAACTGCGTGAGTTAAAAACATTGACTGCATTGACTGTACAGCTAAGCTCTGTGACAAAAAGCAGGCGAGACCCAACAGGTTTGCATGCTAAAGAGATGATTTATTGTACCAGTAAAAGAAAAGTCAAAGAATCATCAAAAATATGTGGTGTGGCAAAGTATGACTATCAGTTGTGTCAGCAGTGAATGGATAAGTGAGATGTGTGTGTATTGTCAGGATGAACCAAAAGAAAGACAGGACAAACCCAATAAGACTCCGACCTAGGAGGAGAAAGAACAAAAGACGGATCAGCCCTGACTAAATAAGCTCTGGAGGTAGAGCTGCACAGGTGATTGCCCAGCCCAATCAGCCTCCTGCAGGAGAAGGAAGCAGGAAGGGGGAGGGGCCTTAGCAGTAAAATTAAGATGTTTGGTGAGGTATTGAAACAGTTTTGATTAGAAACAGTCAAAGGCAATCATGTAATTAACACACTTTACATTAAATATTATCACACTTCTTCCCTTCTGACCTTTCACCTCCTTCCTTTAGTTTTCTTAGTAATACTCGTGCTGCAGGAGTTGAAGCTTGTTCTGCTCTTTCACTCACTGTAAAATATAAAGATGTAAGAACGTTACCAGACCGGTGAGCAGATACTGTGATCACCAGAGTGATTGTTCAGAAATGAGCTTTCATTTTACTGTATGATCATAGCTCTGTGTGTGTGTGTGTGTGTGTGTGTGTGTGTGTCTGCTTATTACAACAAACTTAACCGCTGGTACAACCAAATTTAACCGGTGAGGGTGACATGAACCAGCAACTTTTAATAACATGGATCAGTATCTGTGTGTGTTTCTGTGGTTTATGTTTTTATTATCAATTCAGAGACACAGTGATGTGGCAGTTAAAGAATCTTTACCGTCCATAAAACGACATGTTTATAGTGAAAAGGAGTACGTCTGATCAAAACTTCAAGGACTTAAACTAGAGTTTTGGAAACATAAACAAGTTTGTAACTAAAGATTATTAAATAATCAGCCGCTTATTGTTTGGTCCAAAATAAAATCTGAATGTCTAAAAATACTGATCACAACTTCTTAAACCAAGACGATGCCTTCAAATTACTTGCTTTCTCTTTACATTTGTCCAAAACCAAATGTATGTAGTTTACACTGATATAAAACACAGAAAAGCAGAAAATCTTTACAATTGACACGCTGTAACTAATTAGATTAGTGATAATTAGCCAAGCATCCAAAAACCCATTGTTGTATTCATGCTTTTGAAAAGAAAACCTGACCTGAATGTGTGTCAGTTGTTTTTCACAGAACCATTGTCAGAGAGTAACATTTGAAAGCACATTATCCAAAACATTTTGACTTTTTTTTCTTATGAGAAAATTCCCCATTCCCCAATATAACTTTTCCACCTGTGAACAATCTTGTTACATATGAAATTAAGTTCTCACATGTCAAACCACTGCTTAAATGTAGGAAGTCAAAAGTGCTGCTAGCATTCCCTAGAAACTGTAAGTGTATAGTTGCAATTGATGCAATAAAATGGTGTGACTGAGAATATTTTAATGTCTCACAGCAAAAGAAAAGAAGGATCATTTTGATCCATGAATACTTAAAGGTGCTTTACTTGACATGCGGTGTATATAACCACATGAGGTATTTTTTGCTTAAAAACATCCCCACAAGAGTGGAAAAAACTCATCAGTAAGAGGGGCTGTTTTCAAAGTGAGTATTTTTCAAAGTGAGTGGTCAGGAGTGGAGCTGAGGTCAGGTTCAGGACAGGGTGAGGTGAATGTTAAGGTGATGGCAAAGGTTAAGGTAGGTCATGGTGGTGAGGTTATAAGGTGAGGGAAGGAAGTGTGTGTGGGTGTATGACATGACAATTTGTTTGTCCAAATTTGTCCACAGGATAACTCTGTGTGTGTGTGTGTGCCACCAACCTCGCTCAGACAGTAAATCTGACAGAACATTTGTTTGGCCTCTGAACCATGATCCCCCCTTAGAGTCCTCTTTCTCTCTCTCTCGCTCTGTGTATGTGTGTGTGTGTGTGTGTGTGTGTGTGTGTAGACATTTCACAAGGCCTGCTTAAGCCATCAGTGAAGACAAGTAGAAAGAGAGGAGATGAAAAGCATCAAGAAAAGAAGGAACTAAAAAAATAAATAAATGGATGATAAAATGAGTGGAAAGTGGCTTTAGTCTGGTTGGACCCAAAAAAATTCTTTATATGGGAAAATAGTGATTGCATTTCCTGAGGTCCACTATGACCTTACAGAATGCATTTGGTTCATACATTAGTTTCTACCTAAGAATATCGCCAGTTCAGGTTTTTGATCCAATGAAAGCATCAAGTATCCAATATGAGCTGACCAAGTAGTAATAAAAACGTGCTTAATTTGCAGCTCAGTCGCAAATTAAGCACTTATTACTAGTATATTGATTTAAACCTCAAAGGTGGCACTAAAGAACATCAGCTGGTGATTAAAACTGCTCAGAAGATAATTGGTACCCATCTACCGAGCATCAGTGATATCGGTGCCTGCAGAGCCCAAAGGATACTAAAAGACAGTACCCACCCAGCCACAGCCTGTTCACCCTGCTGCCTTCTTGAAAGAAATACAGAAGTATCTGCTGTCGACCCACCAGTGAGTAGCATAAAGTGAACTACAAACTCCATCTCATTATACAACCCTGTGTTGAAAATTGACAAATAAATCTACCATGTACCTTTAATCAGTGCTATCGCTAAGTTAATGGGTTAGGGTATTTATTATTTAGATCAGGTGTCGAGATTCTTAAAAGATGTTACAATGTATATTGCAAAAACATTCTCAAGATAGGAAAGCGAAAGAACATTAATGGCACCACAACATTTAATTATTTTTTTTCTGCCCATTCTGAACTGTGTGCTTTTTGAAAGAATGTAATAAAAGGCAGTTCTTTGGCTCCACCTACTTAGATTTCACTAAACCAGTGAGATCATTTCTGCACCATGCAGATTAAGTTCAGTTGACATGTTTTGCAACCGTGGCGCCTACTTTGGTTAAACTAGTTTGATGGAAACTGCACTTTTTGTGCCCTCAAAAGTTTGGTTGACAGTTGAATGGGCATATAGTATGATGCGTCCAGTCTCCCCCCAAACTCTTTCTTTTCCTTCATCCCTCTTTCCCTCATGACTTTCATAGCACTCTACACTCTTCACCCCTGGGCTTTTACTGTAGGCGGAGAAATCGGAATGAAGAGATATTGCAAAGCGGGCCATGATGGGAGGAAAGTATGTGGTAGGAAATGAGAAAAGGAAGGAGCAAGACAAAAGGAACATCAGTGGCATTTGTCCTGTGCACTCTTCACCTCCAGGATGGGAGAGGTGAAAAGGACAGCAAAAGAGGGCAAAAGCGGGATGAGAAGGAGTTGGAGGGACTGAAGACAGGGGGCAGGAAAGAAGCAAAGTTGGAGTGAAAAGGTTATGGGAGGATTTATAGGAGCATGTTGGTGTCTCAACAGAATCAGGGTCCCTCTTTAGAGAGATATACCGTATGTTTGTGGGTGTGTTAAACACATTGACCATAAGCTTCCCATCAAGAGGAGAGGATGATGAGGGGAAGAGAAGAGGGGAGAGTGGCTGGGAATAAGAGATGACAAGATGATATAAACGTATAAGGAATTGGTTGAATGAATCACTCTGAATCAGAAAATAATGAGGTTAGAGGCATTTTGTATTCATGGACTGCCACTCATCAGCCAAAGTACACCAAAACAGGCAGCTGTTTTTTGATAATGAATTGAAGCGAAGAGAAAAGAAGAGAAGCAAAGGAAGTGGGATAGCAGCAAGATGGAAGAAGGAGCAAAACATTTTCTGATTCTTCTCCCTCCGGTCAAAACGAGGCTACAAGTTTGAACCCACCATTAGCTTCTTGCAGAGTTCCTGACCTTCCTGTGCCTGTAACACCAGCCTTATGAACCCTCATCACTACATTACGAACCCTCTCCACCATGCAATGAACTCCCTACGAGCCCATGAAGGACGC
Source organism: Micropterus salmoides (assembly GCF_014851395.1). NCBI lineage: Eukaryota > Metazoa > Chordata > Actinopteri > Centrarchiformes > Centrarchidae > Micropterus > Micropterus salmoides. The sequence continues at coordinate 33,324,038 of NW_024041150.1, forward strand.
TCTTATGAGCCCCCGAGTGCTATTTAAACTACAATTTCCCAGGCAGGCCCTCAACGCTGCACAAAGGCCCTCCTGTCACCCATACTGACACCAAAACCTCTCCAATCATACCGCTACGCATGGAGGAGTGGCTTTGTGGTTTGGAAACTGTGCTGTAACTGCAAGGTCACGGGTTCAATCTCTGCAGTGGTCAGTCAATAAGACACTAACCTCCGTCTGACCCTTTTGGAGGCCTTTAACTTAATCATTTCCCACAGAAAATGCCAATAATGTAATAAAACAAAGTGCAATGAAGCGTGTAATGTAATAAGAAGCAAATAATGCAAGAAAATATCAAAACAATACTGTAATGGCATCGTTTCCCGTATCGTTAGACTAATTTGTTGATGATTAACCCAACTCTCAAGCCAATTTTTGGTTCAATAGGATGTAAATAATTAAGGAATGTCAACGACCTTGACAAAGACATTAATTTAAATCAGAGGAACAAAGTAGTGAAGTAAACCTTGGGGGGAAAAAAGCATGTTACAAAAAAGTGTAGTCACTTCTCATAACTAACTTTAAAGTTCCTGACTTTGGGCCAAGGCCTGACCTTTGACCTTCTGAAATGCAATGGCATTGATGAGAAAATAAGGCAGGTTTTCTCATTTCCTCAAAAATTGCCTCTTCAGAGTCATATAGGTTTTTGCAGAATGCTAATGATTTGTTTTAGCAGTGGGGGCACTCTATGGTAGCATGTTAAAAATACCTTATGGGCCCCTTAACAGCATCTTACAAGGGCCGTACAAACTGCTTGTGAACCCTGGGTCTTTTCCCATGCACCTTAAAGTAAACAAAACAGAGGCTCATTAACCCCCCAGGATGGTCTACTTACTTAACAAGACAGGCACATTAGCACTGGTCAGTAATTAAAATTTCAGCAAAACTTACCTGTCTTTTCACAACTAAAAACAACAGTACATGGTTATGGACAAATTAGTGTATTTAATGACATTTTGACCAGAAAATCCATTCAAATTCATATTGTAGGTTAATTTACAAGGGCTTAAAAAAGCAAGTCAGACTTTATTTCTTTATTTCTGGAATAAAAATAACAACTTGTCCATCCCGCCATAATGCCAGTCGTCCCAAAAGTGGATTGTTGATTGATAACCATGTTTGGCAAATGTTTTTTAATCACTCCATATGGCCGCTAACTCTCACTCTTGTGTTATGTTATCAGCACATAGCTTCAAGAAGGTAGCATGTTAGTTTGACTACGTGTGTGCTAACATGTCCATGCATGAAGGACACATCACTCTGTGTTGAGAGAAATGGTGTTTGAAATTGTTCCTGAAGAGAGATTTGTTGGGGTTTCTGTTTTCTTGATGCTTTGTTTACCAAAAAGTGAATTTAATTCACCTCCACTGAATTAGGGTCGTGACAGAATTGTCTAGGTATCTCAAAACCGCACTGCATTTAAAGCTGCGTTAATTAATTTCTGCCCACTCCAAAGTACTCCAAAACAAACTGATGGTCACACATCATTGACTCTCTTGATCTCTCATCTTATGAAGTTATAATGGCTAACAACAACTGCCTGTTTACAAAGCAAGTAGACAGCAGGAGCAACATTGTCATTCATTCAGTCGTGGTTCCAGCTTTTCTCTGTAATTATAAAGGAATGATTTTTGGGTTGGGATTTACAGATGTAACCTTGGTCTCTCTGACATTTTGTCGACCTAACACGAATTAAAAAAAATACTTGACGTTATATATTGTCTGCATACAGGCAGTTGTTGTGCTCAACCTCCATGATGGCACCAGATGTCATTTTTGCTGCAAAGAACCTTATTGGTGTCCTCTGCTCTGACTGCAGCACAGATTTTCCATGTTACAGGCTAATTAGTTTGTCACAGTACCCGTACTCCGGCTCCAATTCCTGTTTAATACGCCCTGAGAGCCTTTTACATGCATGTCCTTTTTAGAAACACACAAAGAGGGTGTGAAAGCAAGAAAAGAGGATGTGATGTCCATGTTAACAGTGTGGGAGACGTGACTTTTCCCACTCGTATTTTGACAGACTGTCAGGCGAGGGTCAGCGACTTACTGTAACACGTACGTGTGTGTGTAGGTGTGTGTGCGTGTGTGTGTGTGTGTGTGTATGTAGGTGTGAGTCACCCAGCTAAAGGCTGATCCCTGTGCCAGCTCTCTGTTCTGTGTCACTGTTAGAGAGCCGCTCAGAGTGAACACATCATTAAACTGCAATAAAAAGCCTTTATTCACTCCCAAATTATTACAGCAGCATGTGTGAACCAAGCGGGCAAGTGTGTGTGTGTGTGTGTGTGTGTGTGTGTGTGTGTGTTGAGGCGAGCGTGTTGAGGAAATGACTGCGCAGTAGTACAGTACACGAGAGAGACAGACTGAGTTCACAAAGAGTACTGTATCCCTCTTATAAAAGCCTTGGTGTTTTGTAATATTCTTGGAAGAAGTGTGTGTGTGTGTGTGTGTGTGTGTGTGTGTGTGTAATTGAGCATGATGACTTATTACTGTAGGTGAAAGAGAGAGAGAAACAGAGATGGGAAGAGAAACCTAGGTAGAGAGAGAGAGAGTAAAGGCCTAGCAACACCAGAAAGTGGTAGCCTACAGCAAAAGTCATCCATGCAGAAAAAGCTTGTTCAGAAGTTGAGTGGCTGACTACTCAAAGAGATAGTTTGTGAACTACTGTAGCTGCTGAGCTAACCGCTAATGTGCTAGCCAGCCTGGAACATACAAGCGCTAGTCAGTCACAACAGTTTTCTGAGATTCTTTCTATTTTCTCTGTAGTGGACTGTAGATTATTTTATTTAGAGCTACTGAAGTGGGGAAAAAGCTCTGCTAACTGTCAGCAAGCTTACTCTCACACCCCTTCACCTGTCAGTTAGCAAGCTGACTATTGACTCCCGTCGGCAAACTTTTTCTGTGGAGCAGTTATACTCTGACAGAGGAAGGCTGAATTAAGTGCATGGTGCAACAGAGGTCATAAACTATGATAGTTTTCTCCATACTGGACTCTCTGGCTCTCAGTTTCATCAAAGGTCGCTGCCAAGAGTGCTCGCTTGCATTTTTAAATGCTAGTGTGACTGGACCTTAACTGAAAGGAAGCGATAAAAACAAAGAAAGGAGACATAACGATTCAAAGAGGGACAACGAAGGAGAGAAAGATAAGACTGCATTACTACACGGTAACATTGGCGTGAGTGTTTGAGTACTGTCTACCTGTTAACCCTATGTGCCAACATACACAATTTGGCACAATTAAGTATGGACTCTTGTTTCTCCTGTGTCAACATGACAATCAACCTGTGCACAAAACCAGATTAAAGCAGAAAGAGAAAATCCTGACATCAGCTCCATCCAGCACATTTAGGATGAACTGGAACACTGAGTGCGAGCCAGGAGTTTTCAGCTAACATCGGTGTTGGACCTCAATACTGCTCTTGTAACTGAATGGGTGCAGATCCCTGCAGCCATGTATCAAAATGTGGTGTGAATCCTGAAACCAGAAAAGTGGAGCAGATTATTAGCAGCTGATTATTGGCCATAGTTTCATGTGGTAGTAATAGTCATGTGTACACTTTTGGTCAGTTAGTGTAGTTTGTTCAAAATGTATATATCTCCAAACATAATCTGTGTGTGTGTGCACGCATATGGCACGTACCTACTAAAATGTGTGTTTTAAAAACATGTAGCCGTGCCCACATATTCAAGCTCCGTGTGACGAATCGAGTTCAAGTGAAAAGTCAACACCACCGCATTGTGATTCAACTGCACACGCACATACATACAGGGCAAGCCTGTACTGTAAACTGGACTGGGGTTTGACCGCAGCCTACGCAAAAGGCTGGCGGTTTCCACACACACACACACACACACACACACACACACACACACACACACACACACACACATAGCCCAGCAGGGCCCGGGAAGGCCTCGGCCTGAGCCGGAGTTTGTGTTTTGGCCTGGGTCCGGTCATCACTCTTCAGTGCTGCTCGGTGACTGAAAGTTCACCTTCAGCTTTCTGCTTATTACACTTTCAGGATGTTTTCACTCAATTTATATTGCCATTTTGTTGTTATAATAAGAGACTTCACTCAAGACTTGACTTGGACCGGCCCCAAAAGATGTGTACCTCACTAGTCCAAGTCAAATCTGGAGTTAATTGAGACTTTAATTAAGATCAATCTGACATAAATCTAACTCTCAGCAGGAAAACAAATATCTCAAAATTCTGATTTCACTTATGTTTAAGAGCATACGTTAATATGTATTTATTACATATTAACAACTATATCAAGTCTTTATTAATATGTATTTGTTTAATAATAATGTAATAAACACATTAATATGCATTTATTGCATGTAGTTCATTAAATTGAGAAGAAGTTTATAGTTCCAACAAACTTAAGTGACAAATTTTGCCAATAAAGGTTTAAAAAAAATTTAGTGGACAGTATTTCTAAATACATTTAGTTGACTTTTCTGTAATCTGTGACAGTTGAGATTGAGTTCATTTGACGTGGTAAACAACACCCATCTGCAACTCAGAAAGCTTTACCTCAACTGTTGTAAGAGTTGCTATGTACAATAGTGTCCAGTGCAGAGCTAAAGCTGAAGTAAAAATCACCTCACCCAGGAGGCCCATCTCATCCGTAGGGCCCACTGCCGAGGCTCATCCACAGGGCTCACCTCCACCAGGAGGGTGCGCACTGACAAAGTGAAAGTGTGTTACTGCTACTGACTAAATGATATAAAACGCTCCTGGCAGAACAAACACACACACACACACACACACACACACACACACAGGCGCACACTAATACATGCATGAAAACTGGCAAACAGTATCTCCCTCTGACCCTGAGGCAGTCCCAGTCATGTGGTTGTGAGAATGTCGCTGGGATTTGTGTTTCAGTGACTGCAATAACAGGGATCAAATGGGAACATGTGGATAGAATTCCAAACCCGGGGCAGAACACAGCGGTGCTTGTTTAGGCCCATTTTGATGTCGCTGGTTTTCATGAGTATTAGTTTTATGGCATTTTTGTTTATCATTAGCGAGAACTCAACGAGGACAGCGCAGGCCAAAGGCGTGCGACAAAGCTCGTATAAGAAAGATCTGAGACCCAAACACACCAAGTCGCCTCGGCTAACCAAAGTGACTCCCAAAATATCCATGAAAACACAGAACCCCAAATGACTTCAGTAATCATTCATAATGAGATTTTATTTTCATGCTGGTAACTGAAAACTTTGTTTTCACACGTCATACTGTCTACTTCTTTTAACGTCCATGACCTCTGTATACCCGGTCACACTTATTACTGTGCATAATGATATGATTTATCAGATATTTTCATTATTTTTTTTGTTGCACAAAAACACCTTACACAATGAATGTGTGGACATTTTATGATTTATTGCGTTTTTTATTTTTGTACTGGTTACTGTTCCCTCACTTCAAAAACTCTGTCTTCGCCATTTGGCCAATTACAATAAGGAGGTGATAAATTACTTTAATATCACCTGGTTTCAGTACAAACGAACAACATCTTATGTAGTAGCACAAACAACAAAAAGTGTTAGGAACAAGTAGATTTCTGTTAACCGTCACTCAGAATGTCTCCCTTCTTTAAATAAAGTTTTGAAGGTAGCCTGGCTACTGAATTATTGCCCACATTTCAGATATTGTCTGCGATTCAAATAGGTCAGAGGTTGTGCTCACTAACACTGTTTCCCTTGTTGGAAAAACAGTTTAGCCAATTATAGCTGGGATTAAGAATGTGGACGTCACTTTACTGTGCAAAAACAGAAACAGCTACAGAAAAATTGCAACAGACATTATTTCCACTTTTTGACATGAAGCTGATGCTGCTTTTGTACTTAAGTAGGGCTTTGAATGCAGGACTTTTCCATGTAATAGAGTATGTTGGCGTTAATGTGTTGATACTTTTACTTAAGTATAGGGCTGTCGCGATAACGCAAAATTGAAATTCCGCGCTATTGGCCAAGCCTACCACAGAAGATGGCAGGAAATGCAATAAATTAGTGCTTTAAAAATTCCACAAGCATAACGAGGTCTGTAACGGTTCAAGGACGGATCGCTATGTGAACCGATTTATAACTTGGAGGCTGTAAGTGTTGCTGTGTTTTGTGTTGTTTTACTGTTTGTTTAGTTGGTTAGCTAACTTGGCGTTAGCATATTGTGCGGCTAATGTGGCTAGCAGGCTCGGCGATGTAGGACGAATGTTGTGATACTGAGGGACACCCGCGAGAAAGTAAAGCTACTGTTAGTCTCTCTGTGCAGAGGTGAAATCCACAGACGCACTTACTTTGCAATATGGCACCAAATTACTTAATTGATCAAATGGCAGTAATACTGAATACACTGCTGTTGAGCCCCAACAAATTACCACGGGGGAAATTACTTTACCGTGACAGTATCAATTCTTCGTCACCGCTGCTCTTATTTTGCTGCATATTTAGGTTTATCCAACATCAAAATATTGACAAAGTTTTGCCCAAATAAGTACATTCTTGAGATGTGGGATATCTGTCTGTCTCGTTTTATATGCACTAGGGATGAAACGATTACCAGTTTAACGGTTGACCATGTTAAAATTCCCGACTGTTATTATTACCGTACACATTTAAATTACCATGATAACCGCGTACGGTTGATCGCGTTGTTATAATCTCACGGCAAACAGTGTTATTTTATTTTTTATGCAAACAAAATGGCAATTGTATTTGTAGTTTTCAATATAAAACTTGTTGAAATGGTTTCAGTGTGTGTATCAATACCATGATAATACTGATAGCCGTGATAATTGTGGTCACTATAATCGTGATATGAAATTTTCATACCGTTTCATCCTTAATATGCACTACATCAGGCAGATGCTAAATGCTCTATTATAGTTTATCATAGCAGCTCACTCAGGGGAAATGCTGGCTTCTTTATTTGTGGAAATTGCACAAAACCAAATGTCCCATCCAGTACCACAAAAGTAATGTGATAGTAATGACTGTCTTGATCCCCATAAGAAAATCAGTCCTCCTTGCTTTCAATTCCTCCCTGCATAGAGGTCAAAGGTCAGGTTTGGCTACAAACAGGAGCCTGGAGCTTTAAAGAACTAAAGCAACCACAAGGAGAATCCTGAATTATTCATAGTTGTCAATCTAACTAGAAATGGTGGTTTTGCATAACTCTTCAAATAGCATGGAAGATTGTTTAACGTGTTTTCAATTTTCTGTTTTATTTTTCAAATCAATTTTGAGGTTTGTTCCTGTCATTATGTTTCTGTTTTTATCTTTTTAGTAATTTGCTTATAAAAAAAGTTGTGGTTTTGTTCTGCGGCTTGTTTGTATGTGACACAACTCGTTGCCTCCAGCAGAGGTGTATGTGTGTGTACTACTTTTTATGCAGAGGAGAGCTCACAAGACAGTTGTGGCCATCTTTATTCTTTTATGCATGAACATCACTTGTAGGCGAAAGCTGGTATTTCCTGTATTTGTACACATGGTACTGCTGTCCTTTTGCCCTCATCTTTTTTAAATTTCCTGCATACTGTGATGGCTGGATACTTGTTTGGTTTTGTGGGGAGAACGGCGAATATAGGGCAGTTTTCATAAAGGACAATACTAATACTTTAAAAATCCTTCAGGCGGGGTCACAGTGCTCAAAAATCTTGGTTTTTAACATCTGTGACCTCTTACTACCCGGTCAAGCCTCTTATTGCTATGGAATGATTAATTTTATCAGAATTCTTGTTGCACAAAATTGACTTACACCTGTTCCTAAAATACTTCGAGCAAGAGACATGCAACGCTTCTGATTTATCACGCCTGAGGAGTTCAATGACATGAAAGAATTACAGGTAACTTGAAGGCTTTATTTCTGCAACTACATTGTCAATGAAATTGTTCAAAGCATCAGACGAGCGTGAGTCTGCTGCTGTTGTGGCCAGATGATTTGACCTGAATGTGGCATGTGGTTTTCAATCAATAAAAATAACTTGGAGGTGAAACAAGTCTGTGAAGTATTGCAGAAAGATTTCACATATCTGTTTTTTCCTTAAAGCGAAAGATTCATTGAGAGAACTGGAAGCACTGGCTGCTCACTCACCTTCCTTATGTTGTATTTTTGACATGGGAAGTCAAGTGCAACATATGCTCAGCATTTAAGTAGTGTAAGTTGTGAGAACATGTGGACAGTGTTTTGTTCTGCTTTCCGAAATAGTGAATGATTATTATTATGTATGTGGCATTTCAAATTGAAACAATCTGATAAATGAACTACTTTGAGGGGTCCTAACATTTAAAAAATATCTCACCTCGTGAACTCGGCACAGTAAGCTCACAACCCCAGCTGATAGCAACCTTTGTCAAAGTCAGCCACATCAGCTGATTGCTCAGCGATTTCCCTCTTAGCATTCATTGGCAAATTCCATACAAGGTGCCCTATTTATGCTTAGCCTGCCTACCATTGCTGCTTTTTCTGGGAGCCGCTTGTAACCCAACCCCACCCAAGCTCTTCCTTTCAGGCTATTCCTGACCAATCAGTGTTGTTTCCGCTTGTATTGATGCTGCTCTGTCTTGTACCCTGGAGGTGGGGTGGTCTTTGCTACTGATTTCTTTGCCTTGGGCTTTCCGTGGATGGACATGGATGGGCAGGGAGGTGCTCTCCCTGACTTATGACTTTCCACGTAGGCACGTGGATGGGCAGGGGGGTCCCAAAACAGAGTCATACCACCAAACATAACTACTACAGACCAAATAAAGTTCTTTGAAAAATTTGTCCTGACTGAAATGCAGTTTACTATGGTAGGCACGATTATGTCCCATACTGACTATTTTGAACTTAAGTCTGGGCTGAGAAATGCAGAAAAGCAACACAATCTGCCAGAATACAGTCTTTAAAAGGTTTACAGACTGACGGCTAACACTCATTCAATGGACCGTTTTTTGGTTGAGTCATCTTGCATCCTCATCTTGACTTATTTGTTTGTCGTTTGTGTTTAAGTCGTGGTGTCACAAGAGCTGAAGATATAAAGGATTAAGAGCGTCATGAGTCAACCTAATGGAATGCATGACAACCAGGTGGAAACGTGATCAGAATGTGTTGAATGATAATATTATGGGGTGTAGTAGCTGTTGGTCACTACAGTTAAACACAAAATAAAAATGAAGTGGGACACAAACAAACCTCTGTTTTAACCTCTTTTAACTTTCAGATATATCGGGAAAATCAGTGGATCAGTGGGTGGATTTAATAGTTGTCTTGTTTTTTAAGTCAAAACCCCCATTTCCACGCAGTTTCACTCAAATTGTTTAGCTCGCACCAGAGTTCTGGTGATCTAGCTACCCAAACAAACCGAACCAACCAAGCCAATGAACCAGGGTTTGTTTAAACTGCATCGAACACGATAGGTGAACTTTTGTCTCAAGCCCCCTTTTTTTCCATTAAACACCACAATTCTGTTCAAGTCTTTGTAGCACCTCCTATAGGCCTTTGAGTAAATGTTACCTGTTCTTGTCATTTTAGATGTGTGCATTCTCATTGGCTGTTAATAGTCACATTGATTGTTAGTCACATGATCGGTTCAGCCATTTTCTTGAAAACAAGCTAGAGAACAGCATGCTTCGAGTCCTCACTTCATCTTGCTCCATCTGCCTGTGTTAACCTTGGGGAAGCTTTGTTTGTGAGTAGATTAGTTCATCTATGTTTATAGAATTTCTTTCTGCTCATATTTCATCATATTTCATATTATTTATGTACATTATTTCAGTCACTTTTGTATTATTTGCAGTTTCACACTTCAACAACTTGATCACATTGAGTGCTGTGTCTTCAATAAACGGACGTATAAGTGCATGTTGACAACCAACTTTACGCTACTTCGTCATTGAAGCCATCTAGTGCTACTTTCAGTCAAGTTAATCAAGAGTGTTTAGCTATCTGGTGATGTGTGCCTCGCTACGCGCTCAGGTGCCAGAATGCCCGTATTTATGTGATATCATGTATGGCTTCTCTGTATGACGGCCGTCTTTTTACTTACGTATGTGGCTGTCTGAACAAGTAGAAACACTTTGATTTCCAATGTGGTCAGACAACAGGTCATAGCTCTAGTTCTGTTCTTTTATGTATCCAACTTTATAGACAAAACCCTTTCTTATTCACGTCATCTTTTATAATATGATGCATCCTATTACTCCTTGGTAAGGTTCATTGCCAAAAACATGTGGGTGTAATGTATTCTCCAGTGTAACATCATGTAATGTAACAGAACGTAATCTTCAGAATCAGATTTACAGACTCTGTTTCCCAGCTGTCCCTGACCTCAAACAGGATAACTAAAATAATCTGCTTCCTCTTTCTCCTTCCCTCACTCCTCTCCCCTTCATGCCTCTCATCTTCTCTCCCTATCTCTTTGCCCCCCCCTTTCTTCTGGTTCTCCATCACTCCTTCATCTCTCTCTGTTCTTTGTTCTGCTTTTTCTGTGTAATTACAGCAGAAAATAAACATCACTTGCGCCGGCCACATCAGTCAGGATCAATACACAGGAAGGAAGGCACACACACACATTCAAACGTACACATATAATCGCACGCATACAAACACACATGCAAAATGATATTTTGGACGCACAGGAACACAGATCCAACAGAGTGTTTTGGGCCAGTCTTTCTGAGAGAGAAATCATATAAAAAGTGTTTATTTTTCCCTCTCTGGCCTTTGATGGACAACTGGATCCATATGGGACTCAGCGGCTCTGTTTAGCTGCTGGGATTCAAACTCGTAAACTGTTTTCCACATGGCCAGACACACTGGGTCACCGGTTCAAGTCCCGATTTTCACTTGTTTATGAGAGACAGCTTTGCATGTTTAATCCTCTTCCCACATCTTCAGATCATGAGGGTCAATGGTTCAAATCAGGATTTTTAGTTGTCATTTACTTTGTTTTTATTACAAGGAGCAGCCCTTCATGAGGCTCTCTGTCTCGTATTTGTTTTAATTTGACTTCCCACATTTGTACCAAATGTTTGGATCAAAAACTTCCAGCAGGTCACAAGTTAAAAATCCTCATTTAATGGGTTGGCGAGTGGAGACTACAGTTTGTTTTTGATCTTATGTAGTTCTCTAAAATCTCTGTTAAGTACCAAACTTCTGGTTTTGATTTTGAATCTGAAGTTTTATCTAACAATTAAATACACACACACACACACACACGTATACAAACACTCAGACAATACACAGACACAACGTAACCCCAAAGCCACAGATGTGTCTCCCGTCCATCTTTACAGCCTCAGTAAGACGTCACTGGTCTTGTTATGAAAGCTGGAGAGAAAAATCATTTGAATTGGTTTTTGGTGTTTCTTCTATTTATTTTTTTTTTATCTCTTCATCTTTTTCGGTGTTCGCCCACACAGACAGATGTAAGAGCTGCAGGATCTCTGTCTCTCTCTCTCCATCAGCCACATCCTACTCAAGTTGCTGTTTCGCTGTGTTGGGCAAAACCAGAAAAGAATAAAAAAGTGCAAAAAGATGAAGGCACACGTCTGAACTGAATGCTGTCAGATTAACGCCAGTCTACTGTCACGGCAGTGCTGGTAAAATAATTCGTTGTTAGGTCTGGGGTAATGGTTCTCAAAGTCCTTGAGGCGGTTCCAGGGAGTCCCCAGCAAAAAGGGGAATCATTTATTTCCAAATATAATTTCATCTGTAAGTAACACAGTGACAGAATGAATGAAAAGGTCCTATCAGATCGGAGACCCTGGGACAATACCTTATCAAATGTCAGTCCGTGGTCTAGTTTGTGTCACTTTAAGGGTGCTTGATGGGAAAAGTTTGAGAACAACTGGTCTAAGGGATTTAATTACCACTAAGGCTTATGGCTGTACCAGCTACTAAAAAGGCCACAACATATACTGAATGCCAAGAAAAGATGCAAGCCTACCTGAATCTCAGTGAGCTTGACTGGCTTTGTGCAGTGGCTTAACTCTTTAGATCCGTCATCAAACTGTGTGCAGGCATCTTATGGTCTGGTGCTGGTAAGGTCATGTAGGTTAATGTAAATTCAGAAATTAAACCAAGATACTTCAGGGACGTGACTTACCATTCATTGTCCTTCACCGTCTCAACAAAAGATCTCTCTTTCTTTTTTCACATCTGAAAAAAGGCCAACACTCCTTGGACTGAAAACGGTGGCAAATAACAAGCCTGACCTTGTCCAAAGGTCGAAAAAATGTGGTTTATTGAGGGGCTCTGTGCTGGAATTGTTTTTTGCTTAGACCCAGTGACTCCACTGGCTGACTGGCATCGTCACGGTGAGGACAAAGCTAGACAAAGTCACTCAAGACGGTCATAATTGATGCTTCAACAGCAAAATCGGTATCTTGGGGCTGGTGTAATGTAAATTATTTATTTATATAACTGTTTTTAAAAAATGGGCCAACGACTGGCCCATAAAGCATGGACAGCGGCCCATTGGGTTATTGTCTATACTGACACTGGGCTGGCCCAATCACAGCTCTTACTAGCCCCCACCCCCTCTGCTCTCTGTCTTGCGTTGCGGGCCAAAAAACCCCATTCTTCAGAAGGCTGCCGCCAAATTCGCGACAACAACCGATATGTTTGCTGCCGAGGCTGCAGTAGCTTCAGCATCAGCTGCAGTGCCCTGCGTAGAGCAGGCACAGGCACCTGAAGGAGTAAAGGAGCTGTGGTGGCCTCTGCCAGGCAGAGGAGGAGGTGAGATAGCAAAACAGAGTGAAAAAGTGACAGGGCCGAGGGAGAGAGAGCAGGAGGAGATTGGAGGTGAAGCGATAAGCATGGAGTAGCTCAACCTGTAGGGAGGGAGCAGGGAGGAGGCTCATTCACACTGCTGGGGACATGTAGCCACCACTTTTTGAAAGCATTTTTAAAAAATGTTCTGAAAAATGGCTTGCACCAAGAAATGTTAATTGACAATTAAAATGCCATGAGAAAGGTTTATCTGCCCAATAAGAAAACCTGCAATGCAATGTAAAATATAGACGAAACCTCTGTGGTGTTCAAAAAAAAGTAACTTCAGCAAAAAATAATAATGAGCTACTGATTACTGCATTATATGTTATTATATTTTTATATTGTGAGTTGTCACCTGGCACCTGAATTTTGTGCTTCCCTTTATAAAAATAAAGACTTTTCCACCATAAATTGGTGCAGAAAATGTCTCCAGAATGCAGGAATTAAGTGTTTAATTCCAAAAGAATTAAAGAATTTAATTTGTCCAGGTCCAGCCCTGGTTCACGCTGACATATCTCATCCTGTTAGGAAGAATTGTTAAACCGGTCATTGAAGCCAGCGATGTAATATATTCCATGTCTGAAAAGAGCTTAAGAAAGCCTGGGATAACATGGAGATAACTCTCTGTCCTTTATATCTTTACTCTTTACATATTTCTCTTTATCTGAGTTGTGTCTCAGTACAGCCTTCCTTCAACCCTTTCTCAGGATCCTGAATATATATTTGTTTTGTTTTTATCATAAACCTACATTTTCTATATAATTTGTCTCCTGGAAATTCTAACAATGATTAAGTTTTTTAATGGCCACTGACTATGTTTCACAGACACAGAATCATGTTTTTATTACAGTTTTGTAGGTGGAATGGCTCTGAAAAGTCTTGTTGTTTGTTGCTCTGAAGGAGACAGTAGACAGAGCAGTGAAATATGAGTTTTTTTGGGTGAAGTCATCAACAGAACACTGCAACGCACATAACTGATCCAAATCCAACAGTGAATTTATTTAGATTGATGAAATTATTCATAAATTTTGACAAAGTTCGACCTTTAAATTCCAGCTGCAAACATGATTTTTTTTCCTCAAAGAACCAGAATTGTTTCAACACATTTTCCCTGTTCTCACTGATGATTCAGCCAGGAGACGTTAGTGCTACAGTCACCAGACACTGTTAGTACAGAAAATTAACAAGACTTTTTCAATAACAAGAGAGACCAGTGTTTTTCAAGCATAATGCTTTTTTTCTGAACATAAGTGCGGACCAGAAAAGTCCACCTTAATATGGTGGTCAGCAAATCCGATGTGGTATTTGTGTCGTCAAACAGGGAAAAAATAAATGTCTGAATCAATTGTATACGTGCTGTAAGCACAGCAGTAGGGTGGAACACTTTCAAGTGTTGCTACTGTACATGTTGGGTTCAGCCGGGCTCAGTTTTAACCCTTGTCACAGATCTCTTACCAAACACATTTTGAATGACTTCTGATCAAAATGGAGTGTGATAGAAGTGAAGATTAGAGAGCTGGCCTGTCATGGGAACTGCGTAGGTGCGCATGAGCTGATTCAAAACAAAAATTATGTTGTCGTAGTGGCATAAATACATTACTCTGCATTTGAGCTACTCTTAGCAAGGATTCCAGAGAAAAAGTACCCAAGATAGGGTGAAATGTTACGATGTGAACAGAAGTTTGGCAGATGCACAGATGTTTTGGTCAACATGGGCCAACCGAGTAAAGACATGGATCAGAACCGGATTTGTGTCTCACTTTTATTCCCATGCAGAACTCGACTCTCCGTGTCTGCCTCACGGTGTCACCATTTTTCTCTTCTTCTCTCATGTTCCCATTTTACCTTTCTTGCTTGTGGTTTTTGGTTTTTAAAGATGAGTCAAACATCATTTCCTCTAGTAGCCAAGACAGACATGGTCGACTGGAAGAACACAATCATTCTCATTAACTCATCGCTCTCTCTCTCTCCCCCCCCCCCCCCCCCCATCTTAATTTTTTCCTCAGTCTGCCTCTCTTCTCCCTCTTCAATGATGTGATAAACATCCACAGATGTGGATGGCACACACACACTCACACACACACACACACACACACACACACACACACAGGACAAGTAGCAGCCTGTAAGTGTGTTGTGAAGCTTTATAATTGGTCCATTTATCTTCATGTTAATATAATGTGGTGGAGACCATCTAACCTTCACCTGAAGACGATTGGTTTCATATGTGAGCCTGGAGCATCCTCACACACACACACACACACACACACACACACACACACACACACACACACACACACACACACACACACAGATCTCACACTACATGTGTACACACCTACACACATTTTGAAAGAACTTGTGTTTTCTTCTCACACAAACTCTCACATTAAACATGCCTCTCTCTCTTTTACACACACACACACACACACACACACACACACACACACACACACACTCTCACACGCACCTTGGCATGCAGTTCAGTGTCTCTGCTGGGACGGTCTGATGGTTGCACAGTATTTCATCACTCTCTCTTCACCGTTTTCTTCGATCTCTGGTTGTGTGCTTGTCCCTTGGATGATCTCTCCCATCTTTGTCTCTGTGTTGCTCCCTCTCTATATATAGTTTTACCAAATAATCATTCAGTTCTGTTCATATTAAGGCACATGCCTGGCATTACTTTCCCAAAAGGTAGAAGGGATGTGAAGTGCATTGCAATCCAGTATAGCTGTCAGAGCATGAGTAGCTGGTTTTCATGTCTTACACACTAATTATGTGTATATCTTTTCTACACTTTCTCCCTTTTGATACAAGTGCCTCTGCCTGATTATCTTTATTACATATAGGATCCCCCCTTTTATCTCAGTTATGTTTTCTGTTAATCTGCTTTGAACTACAACAATCACATGAGATTACTCTACTGTCTGTGTGTATGTGTGAATGTTATTGTTACTTATATGGGAGAGACTAAATATCACAGTACTCACTGTTATTTGTCTCACGCCATATTGTTTATAATTTACATCAGACAGTCAGGAGGCAAAAACACATGTATGGGGATTTCTACAGGAGTCAATGACACAGTCGTTGTTGCACTTTCCCCACACATTCCACAACTTTGCAGCCAACAGCCAAATATCAAGGAAGTGCGACAACACAAGACATAGCAATATTACTTACTAGTTCCATAGAAAGAATGCCAGCTCAGCATCTCTCTTGCAGCCTTTTATTTAACAAAGCTCTTGCTAACTTCTGCTCTAGCTCGTCACCGGCGCCACTCTCCACCAGCAGCAGCCTAATGTTGCTTGAAACCTGGGTGGCAAGCTAGCCAACAAAGCTAGTGGCAATGACATAGACACCACTCACCTTATTACAAGTCAGTGTACCATCAAAATTATTTTGAAGTAATTTTAGGATAAAATTACATCAAAATGTTGCTTTAAGCCAAATAACTTACTTACACTTTCAGTTAGTGCCAGTCATTTCACAAAGTATGCAGCTATATTTAGCTTATGTAATGTTTTGCCATGGTGACATGTCCATGTTAAAAGTCAGTGCTTCACCTGCCAGAACTAGTGTCGAACATATCGATTCTGAATATTTTTAATATTCATTTTCCACGGTATTGATCCTGAAAATGGGCTTTTCTTCTCTCACCAAGAGCGAGCTGATAAACATACTGCTGCAGTGCCCACACAGCCTCGCCTCCTGTCACTTACAGCGCTTTCTTCTCGTCTCATTCGCTTTGTTTGAATGGCGCTTTTTTCCTTGCCAGAGCTTCGACAAGTCCCACACTACTGTGCAGTGGTTGGTTAGTACTCTTCACTTATGATTGGATCCTGGGAAACGATACAAGCAAACCCATATGAAAGTGACGGTACAGAGTGGTGCAAGGAAAGAGCAAAGCACTTGCAGGACCGACACACTGTTCTCTGTAAAGAACCTGGAGAGATTGGAGACGTCTCTCCTTTCAACATCACTAAAGTCTAAAATACAATTTAAAACAAACTGCAGAATACCAGTGCTATGTAAAATAGTCAGAAATTATTTGATGCCAATATTAAAATGTTTCTTACACACAAACACAAACAGTCAACATAAGTGGCATGGAAAGAAAATACTCAAGTAAAGTACAAATACCTCTAATTTGTACTACAGTACAGTAGGCCTACTAAAGTCACTGTCCACCGCTGGAAATAACCACATCTTAACACTTCAGAGCTGCCTATAAACTATACAGCTTACCACTGTAGCCAACAGCTGCTGTTCTCCTTGTTGATGTACCGTAACACAAGCACCAACTGGCAGTGGGTGGAAATGTCAGTTGTCTCATCTGCCTGAATAGCAAGATATTCTGCAGTTTTTACTTCCTCCAGAATGTAATCTTCAAGAACTGACAGCATGCAGTCCAAAAGTTCGTTTTGCACAGTCTTTGAGGTGCCCTTGAAAACTGTAGCTGTCTTGAGTCAACAAGGTCTACTGAAAACGCCGAGGTTGTCAAAGGATTTGGTCCCACTGTGGCCGCACAACATAGTCAATTAGCTTTGATAAAACGTGCTTGTTCCTATCCACCTCTTCGTTGTGTTTCATCACCCCAATCCAGTGTGGCCTTCGTCCAGCTGTGTAGTTAACTCTACCTAGCATGGCAAGCTTCAACGTATTATCCATATGTGCCCTCGTACACTCATGTTTGGTAATCTTCTCAGATAAATGTTTTGTGTCATTTACTCCAGTAACAGTCCATGTTGTATCCATCCCTGCCGTTTCAGAAAGCAAGCATGAGGATCAAAATATGGCATTTACATGACTGCATCCAGCTAGCCAAGGCTGCATTCATCATTGTCAACATCACATGTCCCTCTACCACCGACTGACTCTGCTTAGGGCATCAGATTTGAGGACGCTGATTGGCTTAATTTCTGTTGCTATGGGCATATCTTGTGTCAGCTATTGGCTGTGCTGCTGTACTGCCTGGGCGATCTTTCTAGCGCCCCAGAAGAGATCAGTGGATGATCAGAAAGCTAATTTCCCCCAAACATAATTATTTAGCCTATATTTTATATATTACACATTATTTTGCGTTTTAAACACACATATGCTTAAAAAAATTTCCAAAATGTTTATTTTAAAAAGAAAAATCAAAACACTTTCCACCACTAGGGAGGGCGGCGCCCTAGCACCCTCTATTGCCGCCACTGCACACAATACTATTAACTTTACTTACTAAGTTAAGTTGATAAGATAATTCAGTAATGATATTCAGTCATTTAATCAATGTTGTGTCAATTTCCCCCCATGGTATTGAAAATATTATCAAATATTGATATTTTTAAAGGTATTGTATCAAAGTTAGAAATTCCAGTATTGTGACGACACTAGCCAGAACACACAGCTGTATTCATAACTCACTAGTTAAACCATCTTTTATCCTCAGGCTAATTTCTATGTAGTAGACAAACATATTTCCGCAATGGATCGGTTAGCATGACAGATGTCGTAACGTGTAGTTCTGGATGGACATGTTCTGCTGTGTGAAGAACAAGGAGGGATGCACAACTTTGTTAACTTTACTGTGGTCTTCCAAGAGAGCACTGATATAGGGATGTCCTACACATGTAGGTGCCTCCTCAACATTGCACCATTTCCACCTCGGTGTACTTTGGCTTGTTGGAGTTCCTCATCATGATATTCAATGTCTGACATTTTCTTGTGGGTTACCTAGTTTCTGTTGACTGACAATTGTGCTTGATAATTATTTGTAAAAACTATGAAGATAAGATTCCTCTGACTTCTTTTGGTTTGTAAACTACCCATTAATATGTGTAACTGTACCACACACACACACACACACACACACACACACACGTACATACAGTATATGTCTCGTTTCCACATTATCCACCTGGCAGTCTGCATCTCCACCCAAGGCATTGGGAACTAGGTTCACTGTGTGAGACATCTGTGTGTGTGTGTGTGTGTGTGTGTGTGTGTGTGTGTGTGTGTGTACGTACATGCACACAGCTGTCTGACAACTGCTTTCATTCTGTGAACAGCATAAAGGGTCTTCTGTGTGTAACCATTGCTACACACACACACACATATACACACTCCTATCATGCTGCGTGGGCTGAACGGTCGATCGGCTGTGGCACACGCCGGGGTCCTGACCTCGCCGGTTACCCTGGTAACCTACCAGGGGGGTTTCACAACCAACTGGAGAAGGAGCAGGATGAGGTGGAACTGGGGGGTGTCGTCAAGGAACCGCCAAAGGGTGGATGTATTTTGTTTCGTCACTTTGACCTGTGACGCTAGTTGTTATGAAAATTCTGGTGAACGAGTTGACCCTTAGAAGAAGATCATAGCATCAGCATACAGAGTGAGCACGACAATCCCTCTTTGACCTCAATATTTATCCCTCAGCTACCCCATAGAGTCCACGGTGTATCCCATACAACATCATTTTAACTGGCCTAAATATGTATCGTCATCCATCTAGATTCTAGATATAAACACTTGGGAGTTGGAGGGCACATGCATAACATCGCAAGCGGAAACAGTCCGTCTGCAGACATCTAAGAATGACAGCTTACCCCAAACATCTGATATCTTTTAGCCTTGGCTCCTATAGGTAACATCCATTGCTATCAGTGCAGCTGTCTGCTTTATCGACAGAGAGAGAAGCAGTATCAAGTACTACACAGGACGTCTTACAAACAACCAGAGAACACACTGCATCCAACAGCTCAGTGACCCCGAGCGTGACATGTATATATGACCCACACCTCACCTTTACCCACATTGAGCCCACTAACAAAATTATCCCACACCAGTGACATGTTCCAGCTGCTGGAGGGATATTTGTGCATAAACATGGCCCCAAAACTTAATCAGACAGGTTTCATTGAACTACATCAAACTAAATAACCAAACTAAATGAATCATCAAATTTAATAACCGCTTAATCCCTGAAGTCATTTAGATTAGATTCTTTCCTTTTCAGGAAATTTGTTTCCACCATCCGTACATGGCCTCACATATAAACAACATGAACATACCATATGTCAGACGACCAATTGGAGATACTTTCTCACTTAGCGAGTAGTTTTGTTAAGTGGTGCTATGGCAGAGGGTATAAAACTCCTGCTATCCGGTTTCCCGATCAGGAATCTGTATCGACATCCTGATGGAAGTAGAGTGAAGAATGGGTTGAGAGGATGACTGAACTCCTGTGCTTTTCGTAAAATGGCTTTCCTATTGAGGTCAGAGAGGTTAAGCACGGGAGTTTGTTCCTATTTGGCACAGTGAGTATGTTGAAATAACAGGTGGAGCAGTAAAGAACGATGGTTTGGATTATGCTTTTGCAGAGCAGCAGCACAAGGTGGGGGGCAACAGAAAGGGGTTTGAGTTTTCGAATAGCAGAGTCTTTATTGGCAGCGTTTGAAAGTATCTGTGGTGTGTTGATCAAATTTCAGTATATTGTCCACAGTGAGTCCAAGGTGCTCCAACTGCTTCGTTATTGATGCATAAAGGGGTGTGAGTGTAGTTAGTTAGTGTGTGCATTTTATGGCATGCCATTTAGGAAAATATATATATATATATATGAAGTTTGTCCATCTGAAAATATGGAATGAAGTCTGAATATATGGAATGAAAGTTTGAATATATGGAATGAAAGTCTGAATATATGGAATGAAAGTCTGAAATATGGAATGAAAGTTTGAATATATGGAATGAAAGTCTGAATATATGGAATGAAGTCTGAATATATGGAATGAAAGTTTGAATATATGGAATGAAAGTTTGAACATATGGAATGAAAGTTTGAATATATGGAATGAAAGTTTGAATATATGGAATGAAAGTCTGAATATATGGAATGAAAGTTTGAATATATGGAATGAAAGTCTGAATAATATGGAATGAAAGTTTGAATATATGGAATGAAAGTCTGAATATATGGAATGAAAGTTTGAATATATGGAATGAAAGTCTGAAATATGGAATGAAAGTTTGAATATATGGAATGAAAGTCTGAATATATGGAATGAAGTCTGAATATATGGAATGAAAGTTTGAATATATGGAATGAAAGTTTGAACATATGGAATGAAAGTTTGAATATATGGAATGAAAGTTTGAATATATGGAATGAAAGTCTGAATATATGGAATGAAAGTTTGAATATAGTGAATGAAATCTGACGTCATTGATGTGAAGTGTGACACTTTTAGTGAATCAGCAAGAAAGTTTCCAACGTCCGCAATTTTGAGCAATATAGAGATTATAAAAACACTGGCGAATGCATGTATGAGCCAAAATACTGGAAACCACATCCAGTACCGTTCTCCTGATCTAAAAATGTATTCTCTTTTATCGTGGAAGACCAAATGCAGGAAACCTCCCTGGCCAGGCAGTTCCCGTTTATCAGGCAAACTGAAATACGCCTTTAACCTCACAGGTGCCCCCCACAACAACCCCTATATACAATCTTCGTATGTCCACCCAAAAGGGCTCAGGCAGTAACTTTTTAAAGAGTAAGATCCTGTGTTTAACCAGAAATAGCTGTTATATCGTTCTCTTCAAAGCCACCGAACTCCATTGACGACAAATTTTACCACTGCCAGGTTATTTTTTCTGTGACTTTGGTGTTTAAAAGATTAGTTCAGATGCAAATTAACTTAAGATGTTGTGGGGTCACCTGTGAGGTTGAAGGCTTGTTTGCCTGATAAACAGGAACTGCCTGGAACTGGGAGGTTTCCTGCATTTGGTCTTCCACAATGAAAGAGAATGAATTATTTCATCAGGAGAACTACTGTATATGGTTCCCAGTATTATGGCTTGTACATGCATTTGCTAGTGTGTTTGTAATCTCTTCAATGCTCCAAATAGCTGACACTAGATTTCTTACTTATTCGCTCATAGTGTCACAATTGCTACATCCATACGGATTAATCACATCAAAAACACAAGATGGCGCCAGTGGCTTAATGACGTCAGATGATGATTTCATTCCACATATTCAGACTTTCATTCAATATATTCAGACTTTCATTCAATATATTCAGACTTTTATTCAATATATTCAGACGGACAAACTTCACATATATATTATTTCCTAAACGGCATGCCATAGTGTGTGTGTGTATATACCAAAAAAACAAAAAAAGTGACTTTAGGGATTTTTAAAACAAATATTCTTAAGGTTAATAATTCATAAAAAGAAAGTAAAAGGTCAATTGATGATAAACAAAAAACATTGGCGAAATGTCAACTGTACAAATACACAAAAATGTAACAAAAAGAGGGATGTTTATTTCATAGGATGTCTTACAAACACCCAGAGAATACACTGCATCCAACAGCTAAATTAAAGCAACAACTCACTCAAGAGAGAACTCAGCAAAATGACAGCTAAAATCATTTTGGAGCATTTACACACAGACCTGAATGAGAGCGTTTATTGCCCAGAGGAAATTACACAGCCCAGTTTCCAGGCCTTTCATCTGGACTCAAGTTTCTATTTGGTTTTGACAGTCGAGCCCATTGTGTCTATGAATTTCACTGATTACCGTAAAGTCCCACCCTTTGTCTGCAGCTGTGTTGTGATTGGCTCGCACCATGCACAGCAGCGTCAGTGCAGATTAAAAAGAAGACGACAAACAAAACAAGGTTAAGAAGTGGCTCTGTGCTGGAAAGCCGCTGCCATGTTTTCTCGCTCTGAGGGTTAAGAGACTTCCGGTCGCAACATGGCTTCGCACGATGATGTAGAAACACGCCAAGTCTCTCTTCAACTGTCAAAACAAATTGAAACTCCAGCCCAGAAAAAAGGCTTGGAAAGCCAGCAGACTAATTATTTCTGGAAATGAACATTAAGTTAAAATATAGTTTTTAGAAAGATGAAGTTTCTTTCCTCTGGACGGTAACATTACTTGCATGGCCCAGCTTGTGCACAGATTCTCACTTTTTCATCTTTCTCTTTCTCCTTTGGCATGGAAGAGCCACCGTACTTAGACTTCTGGAGCAAACCAATCTCCACAGCAGACTTCAGCCTCCTTCACTCCTGGGTGCTGGTACCTCAGATTTATCCGTCAATATTTCAAAAACACAGACGATTCCATCTGAAAATCATCAGGTTTTTAGGAGTCAAGGCCCCGAGATGACTCACAACCTTCATAATTTCCCACAGTGTGCTTGATTTTACGCCAGAAGACGTTTTGCGAGAGGCGTGAATAATTTTTTTTTCCCCCATGAGTTTGATGTCTTTCCTATTTTGGAGCAAAGCCGCTTTATGTCCTCACGCAAATAAAAATGTTTAAAGGCAGCATTTGGTTTATTTTTACAACTTTGGACAGAGTGATATAAAGATGCTGACGTTTGGCCCTCTCTTGCCCTCTTAATTTTTGTACAAACTTTATCGGCGTGACCGGCACAGACACGGAGGCACAAAACTGGGAGGATAATGTCTGTCGCCTGTTTGTTGACCATGGTTGACATAGCAACTGATCTCGGGGATATATCGCAGAGACTGCATGGGTATCAATCACACACACACAGGAGGGTGCCCTGCGCTCGCCAAAGAACAAGGTTGGCCAGGCCTCAACGCAGCCGCCTTAAAGTGTGTATTTTGGTGAGTGTGTTTAATAGTCCCAACTTGAAACAAGCCAACATTATGTTCCGTGTGTGTGTGTGATGGAAACAAGTTTATTAGTAGGTATGAAAGACGTCTGTGTATGGCTAGGACAACTGGATGTGAGAAGGGAAGCGAATTAATGTCAAAACTCCTTTCTTCCCGACTTTCATTTGTTTTCTTTACACTTTTTTAACCCGTCAAGTTCAGTTTTTTGTTTTGAGAGAAAGAGAGAGGTTACAGCCTCACAGCCCTGTAGGATTTTCTGTTCTCAAGCTGTGGCCTGTAAAACATGGGAGTGCTTTTGGTCATATATATAGACTGTTTTTATCAATATTTCAATGTTTTGGAAGCTTTATGTTATTTGGAACGTGGTTGTATGGAGAGAAATAATGTTTTGAAGAAAACTCCCAATAAAAGTGAACATATAAACAGTAAATATGGCCAAAACATGGAAATTCGACTGGTATATTTTTGAAAGATTGTGTAATAACTGTTGTGTATCAGTTTTTTTTTTATGAAAGTTACAGTTACAGTTGTATTCCAGGTGTATTAGAAGATATTCAGGTACATTATAATCTACCTTATGATTGTTTATTGCATTAAAATAAAACTTTTTTTTACCAGGCGAGGATGAAAATACCATGTTTTTTCATGTAGTCTGTAATGGTAAAATAAATATGTTAATGTACAATGGATTTATATTCCTTAGCTTCTGACCTTTCAAAGGAGACCAGAATTATGCATCTAGGTCTAATGGTAGAGGAGATTATTTTGTTTTATATAATATTATTCTAATATTCTAATAATCTGAAACCCACATCTAATCCCTTCACACAAGAAATACTGTCCGTATTTGACATTTTTATACATTTTCAGCTTCTATTATTCTAAAGCAGTAAAATTAATGTACATAGATTGTTTTTTCTTGTTTCAATAACCAGAAAATACATTTAAAATAAATCACAACCAATTTTCTTTGGTTTCATTTCAAGCTTCTAAAGGAAAAATCCTGAATTCCAGGACAGAGATTTGCTGCTATGTTAAACAAATATCAAACTTTCTAAATTGAATAAACTTTAGTTTTGCAATGTGTTTGGATAAAAATACAGCTGTTATATCCAAGTAAATGAATGGGATGCTGAAGCAACATGTGATGTTACACTGATGGTTGCTGAACACAACAAGATGAGACAATCACCTTTAGGCCTACCGTATTTAATAAATCTCACAACCAGCAAATCAAGCCAAATCACAAAGTCCGGGAGAGATGTCTGCATGTCTTATTTGCTCCCTCTTTTTCTTCCGCTCTTCTTTTTCTTCCCCATCTCACCATCTGGAAAGGAGATGCATTCCCATTCACTCTGTTACACAACTACCCCTGTGTGTGTGTGTGTGTGTGTGTGTGTGTGTGTGTTAGTGTTTTAGTGTGGTGAGGTCAAATGCATTTGGCTGGTCATTGTGGTCTTGGATGGGAGATTGAAAACGCTGTTTTAACAAACACGGCAATTTATTGCTGGAGAAAATCACAATCTGGTCCGCATCTCTCTCTCAAACACACACACACACACACACACACTTATGAGTGTAAACACACCAACTAGTGTTAATATTTTTCCCCATGGCTATACTCACAAAAATGAATGCATATATAAAAAGTAGGCACAACACATGGAAGTACAAAGACGTGCACAGGATGAATTTACACATCTCGGAGTTACACACACATCTGAGTGGGTCTAAGGGTGGTCAAAGCCAAACGTTTTTGATGTACGATCCCGCAGATTATTGTTAACATATCTGTTTGTTTATGGAGAGTTTGCAGTGTTCCACATGGGTTCATCCACATCAGAGCCGGAGCTGAATCCTCGCTCTACATCCATCCCAGCCGTTTCATTGGACTTCACTCGTTGTGCCCCATGGCTCTCCGCTTCACAAGACACATCCCCGCATCCGAATCCACTTTGCTTATGACAAACATAATCCCAAACGTATTGGATTTCAAAAGAAAAGCAAGAAAGAACACAAGATTGGTGGCGATCCAAAAGATGTTTAAAAAAGGAGGGAGCTCAGGTATCATTCATACAAAGTGGGTTTTATGGATATAAAAAGCTTCTTTCTGATTCCATAAGTCGAGCTGCTGATGTATTGTATAACATAATGTTACACACATTCTGGGCTCAGGGTATTGTTTTTCCCAGGCTTTGAAGATGGTAGAGTTTATCTTAAAATCCTCCTGTTCTTCCTCTTTCATAACTGTTCAAGCAAAAAGAAATTAGTAAAAGTATGTTATTTTTGAACAACAGATCATTTATTAAAGGAATTAAATGGAAAGACATTTAAAGAAATATTAACTACAATTTTTACATAGTAAATCTAATGCCAAGCATTTTCCAAAATTTGCAGAGTCAGTTTTGTCTTTTTGTTTGTTAGTTTTTTGGTCATTGTTATCTTATTGTGCAGATGTAAGCATTGGCTTTTTTGTTTTTGTGTTAATTTTTCTTTAATGCACTATATATTGGCATAATGTAAGAGTGTGTGTGTGTACGCGCGCTCTCTACCATTACTGCAATTGTTTGGGGTGGTGATGGTGCAGTGGATAAAATGCCTGCCTTTGGTGTGAGAGATCCAGGTTCATTCCCCCACTGTGACAAATCTACCAATGTGTCCCTAAGCAAGACACTTAACCCCTAGTTGCTCCAGAGGCATGCAACCTCTGACATAACTAGCAATTGTCAGTTTTGTCTTTTTGTTTGTTAGTTTTTTGGTCATTGTTATCTTATTGTGCAGATGTAAGCATGGTCTGAATTATAAACCCTACTTGTGGCGTTATCATCTGACACTTGATATTTTGAGGTGCGGCTGGTTGTTTGTCTGTGTGTTTCGCCCGATGTCAGCTGGGATTGGCTCCAGCCCCCCGTGACCCTGTACGCAGGATAAGCGGTTGACGATAGATGGATGGATGGATGGATGCATGGTTCCTTTCTGATGTGCAGTTGGCACCTTGCATGTTAGCTTCTGCCATCAGTGTATTAATGTGTGTGTGAATGGGGTGAATGTGACATGTAGTCTAAAGTGCTTTGAGTTGTCAGAAGACTAGAAAGGGGCTATATAAGTACAGTCCATTTACCATTTAAGTCGGAGAAAAAAAAAAGGTCACAAATTGTCTGCCTGGAAGGGAGGAAACCAGAATAAAGAAGACAAAGAGTCTACAGCCGTGCTAGTGGCTGCCGATCAAGCACAGCTTGCTAACCTCAGCATGCTAACACACTCACAATGACAATGCTAACATGCTGATGTTTAGCAAGTAAGGTTTACCATGTTGACTAACTGTTTTAGTATGTTGGTGTGCTATTATTTGTTAATCAGCACACAATGTGAAAATTACAATAAAAGTATTGGACAAAGTCAAATTTTGACCAGATGATGGGGCTAGATGTTGAGTTAAGTTATTAACAATTCACTCTCAGCGTTACATGAATCTCTGAACCAAAGGTTATGCAATCTGCTATTGACTGCTAAAAGCTGAAAACATCAACATGCTGGTGGCGCTAGAAGTGGTCGAACTGACAAAAAAACTGAATTGTCAACAAACTGCCAGGGAGTCAGCAACTAAAGAAGCAGTTTGGCACTTTTTTGGTACACTAGTGTACGAAAGTCTTTACTTTTTACCATCTGCTAAACATGAAAAAACTTGGTATTAGTCATTTTAGTGAAGAGACCCATACCTTCTTTAATGTCTTGATTTAATGAGAAAGTAGTCGAATATTAGATCAAGCTGCTTTGAAAACAGAGACAGATTGGGAACTGGTGAGACTCTGCTGTGAATCTCATTGATGGGGAGGAATTTAAGCACAGAAATCCGATTACTGCCAATAACAGGATTCTGCCAACTTCGACAACCTTGTTTGGCGTCCACATATGGGCCAAATTTCTTTAAAAAAGTCGTGTTTCAAGATCAAAATCAGATTTCCCCGCCAACGCCACCTCAGACTCTGTTTCTCATAAATCACCAGAGACCCACCAAACCAACAGCCTTCCCGTACTCTAGTGGATATCACCAGAAGATCGTCTTCAAGCCATGGTAGCCAAAATAACGGGCAATGGTGCCTGGGTGACATTTTTAGAAATCATCCAAAGCACGAAACATTACAAGCCACATCTGTCTGAAAACACCTGCTTTTAATATTCTTATATGACATGTTTTGTTCGAGGATTACAGCCGATTTAACAGTTGTTGGTAACTGCAGGACCTCTATGACAGCCTGGAGGTTAGGAGGAGCAAGGCAGGTCTGCAGCACTGCTGCGGCTGAGACCTTTCGTCTAGGCCTCACCTCCACACCAGAACCCCTCTACCCCTGGAGCTCAAATATGCACCTTCACATAAATGCACATACACTTTAGGGACAAATACATTCCATGTCTGCACACATGCCAGACTCTTACCCGAAAGCTATGGGCCCCTAAACATACAGGTAACTATGGCATATAGTGGGTACCAGCTGGTTTCAATGTGCGTGAAACACCAAGGTCAGTCATGATTTTGTCTTCTTCCAACTTTTAGTAACAATAGCATATACACCTAGATATAATGGTTTCTTGTAACCTGCTGAGATGCCAGATGGGCTGGATTTGCTGAAAGGACATTACAAAACTTCTATCATGTATTAAAGTCTGAATCTGGGACAACAACCATACAGTCAAATTAAATCAAATCAAATTCTTGGCAGAATGTGAGATTTGGTCATAGCGCATGGCGCATCCCTTAATGAAGCAGCTACAATAAATAGCATTACAATAACAATGGATCAAGTAACTATGTGTGTGTAAGTGATCGCTTCTAGTGATGAACCCACAAAGAATTATCACCCATCTCTGCAGTTTCCCTCTATATGGAGTGTTTTAGCATCTTTCACCTCAGTGTTTTAGTTATACGGCCCACAGTCCTTTTGGTTCACTGTCATCAACCTCATCAACGTTGTTTTCAGTCACATCAGGCAGCTGTTTCCAACCAAAACCTCAGTATAATCACCAAACAGCAGACAAAGTTAGCGATTAGCTGATAAACACAGTAAGCATTTAGCTGCAAAAGACAGATATTTCCTTCAGGAGTTGGTTGAGACCAAAATCGTAGCTACAAGAGGAGTGGATATTGGACTTCATGTGTCTGCTGGAGATGTAAATAAATAACTGTCCAACACAACAAAGTAAATGGTGAACTGAAGACATAAGACATGGCAATATTTTGATTTTGCCATTTACATTCAAAACATTTCTAAACATCTCTGCACTGATAATCTGATAATATGCTGAAATAATCAGCACTGTCTAAATCATCAGATACCAACTCAATCCACAAAGAACAGAACTTCAACAGCCTGAGAAATTACCGACTGTTGAAAGTTCTTGTTTCACTGCTTATATTCTACATGACAATGAAAATCTAACACGTAGATAAAGCAGTTAGCAAGTTGCAACCTGGTGCAATTTGGCATCTCTTCAGGGTGTGTGTGTGTGTGTGTGTGTGTGTGTGTGTGTGTGGGTAGATCGATTTATTCTGCTGCTGAGTGGTGTGTTTGTAAGATTGAGTGACACAAAGGACCAAAATATCATTATGTATCATTGTAATTTCAACATTGAGTAGAAAGTAAGTAATGTTTGGTAGGATTTCAGTTATATTTATACAGTATTTGAAATCAGACCGGACCTAAACCTTTTAATTTCTTTAAAAGTGCATAATTTTTTGTTTTTGTGTTAATTTTTCTTTAATGCACTATATATTGGCATAATGTAAGAGTGTGTGTGTGTAAGCGCGCTCTCTACCATTACTGCAATTGTTTGGGGTGGTGATGGTGCAGTGGATAAAATGCCTGCCTTTGGTGTGAGAGATCCAGGTTCATTCCCCCACTGTGACAAATCTACCAATGTGTCCCTAAGCAAGACACTTAACCCCTAGTTGCTCCAGAGGCGTGCAACCTCTGACATAACTAGCAATTGTGAGTCGCTTTGGATAAAAGCGTCAGCTAAATGTAATGTTTTACTGCTTGTTTTTAATATGTGAACATTAAAATGCACAGTGTTGGTCTGCTTCAAGATAGGACTATAAAACATTTAAACACACACAAACCTAGTGATGAATCAGGCTCTTAAATACTGTACTGTGGTGTATTTGGTTTATAAGACTGGAGGCGTGTGTGTGTGTGTGTGTGTGTGCGTGCGCGCGCTCTCTCTCCGTACAGTAGCTGGCTTGTCCTCCCCTCTGTAATGTTTACAGCTCTGCTCTAATCACTAAGAATTATGTTAATAACATACTATTAGGCTCATACACAAACATATCACACACTCCCTCTCGCAGCTTGCTCTCTCCCCTCCACACACATTAAAGCTCATTATTTTAATCACTTTGTTTTTGCAGACAGTGGTGTGCAGTGGTGAAAAGAAGTGCTATAGAATTTTTAAAAAACATTGTAACACAAACCTTTACACTCTGTTTTAGAGGCCCTTAACCGTTTGTGATCAATGATCTGTACACAGTGGACCTTCACACAGAAAGAACAGAAAGTGAGCACCTGTGGGAGCAGCTCACCTTTGTTCCCAGTCTCTCCACTAGAGGGAGCTGGAGGCCAGACTTCACTCAAATGTGTATTTGAAGGATGTGAAAAGGAAGCTCTCGGGTCCAGGAGGGACAAGATAGAGTGGTACCTGATATGATGGATTACTTTACCCTTTACTGTATGTCACTATGTTATACAGATATCCTGTGGCCCCAAAAGAGCATAAAAATGAGCTGATATGGGAAACATTTTTAAGACCTGGTGCAATATAATGTTCTTCACCTGCATGGGACATATGTCTATAGGTGTCACAAATACTAGCTATCAAGATGTCTGGTGGTCGAGTGATCTATATATCATATATCATGTACTATAACTCCAATGCCCTCGGTTGGATTCCAGCTGGCTGCAGAATGTTGAATCCAAATTGCTGGACTTTTGACTGGAGTTTGAGATTGATTAACAGAACATTTGATTGTCAGAAATAAAATATTCTGTTAGTCTATGGTTTAGCTAGTAAATTACTGATACAATACTATAGTCGGATCTACAGTATTTACTCCTATGGGAGGAAATGTTTACTCAGGATTTGCAGGTTAAAACCGTATGGAAGAACATGATGGGAGTGATGCCGAATGACAATGTTTTTGAATATCCAGAGAGCTGTTAATGGTTAGTAAATGACCCTTTCAGAAACAAAGCAACTAAGGACATTTGTGCAATTCTAATTTCCAGTTAAACATCTAACCTGAAAACTGCAGTGGTGAGAGTCATAGCGGGATTTCCCTATGCCTTCTGGATTCATCAACAGGGCACCATTTGGAGTCTGACCTTTGACCTCCTTTTTCTGTTTCTTTAACAGTTAAAAATCAATCAACTAAATACCAAATGCACAGTCATAAAGATGAAGATTTCCCATCTTCTGAATATGAAGAGGCAGACAGAAACACAGAGAAAGAGAGAGAGAGACCCGAGCTGGAGCCACTGTTACAGGGTTACAGCCTGATAAGGTCTACAGAGAGGCAGTGTGTAATGGGGTATTACAGACGGCTAATAGCAGCGACAACTGCTACTGTAATAGAGAGGAAGTGAAAGGAGAAGGAAAGGAGTGAGTGAAGGATACAGATTGAGTGAAATGGAATCAGTAGGTCTAATGGTATGTTTAACAGGTATAGTGTTGACCTTCCTAGTTTGGGATGCTGACATTAGCCCTACCGACCAACAGATTGACGCTGCCATCCAGCGCTTTAATTACCACTAAACCCAACGTTAATCTGATGCTGTTGGGAATGTCATTAGATTTGGTTGCAAAGAAAAGTATTGGACAAATGTGTAACTCAAATCAGACTGGGCCACCTTCTTCCATCGCCCCGTGGTCCAGTTCTAATGCCCAGTTGTCTATCCATCACAATTTGGCCCTTGTCAAAGCCATTTAAATCCTTACATTTGCCCATTTTTCCTGCTTCTAACACATCAGCTATGAGGACAAAATGTTCACTTGCTGGCTGATATATGCCACTCACTGACAGGTGCCATGTTAACGCGATAATCAGTGTTATTCACCTGCCAGAGGTCATAATGTTATGGCTTATTGGTGTGTGAAAGAAGTTTGTAAGGCTAAAAGAAAGTTCTAGTTGTTCTAGTCTAGCAAATGAGTATTTGCAGTATTTTTTCCCTGTTTTACATCTTTGTAAATAAATTGAATATGTTTAGTTTAAAAAGATACCAATTTGAACTCCTTTAACTAATTTTCAACTTTTTACAGACTAAACAGAGAGAGAAGGAATGGAATCAACATCTTCAATCATAATGACTATAATCATTAGTTGCAGCCCTACCTGTGAGAAATACATTATTACTGTTATTACTATGTCTCTCTTTTAACATCTATCTTTTTCCATCTCTCCCTCTTTCTTTTTGTTTTTGTTTTTCACTCCCACAAACCCTTGAGCCGGACAACTCCTCAGTGAGGAATCCAAGACCATCCCGTAATCACTCCAACACACACACACACACACACACACACGCACACACATACACAGTCATGAATAAAAGCCATGTGGAGCAGGTGCCTGCGCACACAAACAGTGAATTTGACCAGAATAATGCACTGAAAGATTGGCAATCCATCAAGCAGGGCGTGACTGACACTGAGGATGAGACACACACACACACTGTTTTTACAGGGTTAATTTGAGGAAATGGCAGAAGGTTGTAGACTGGCTAATGAGAGAGCTGAGTCAAGCTCACACTCCCACACACGAACAACAGGCATTAATCAAGTGACCTAATGTAGACCATTTCGTACTTTTAAAAATACATTGAATATGTAAAGCTTTAAGCTTTTTCCCTGGTGTGATATGAAATATGATGTCCAATAACATTTTTTATCTTACATTCAGAAACATTTCAGCTCTTTTCTGCTTTGTTTGTTCAAACTCTCTCTCTCTCTCTCTGTGGATTACAGTCATTACAGCTTTATGATTTACCAACACATTCTCACTCACAACGCGTCACATATGGACGCCTGGTCAAGACCCCCTTGGCGTCGCTTTTTAACGCCCTGGGTACCCTTTTTTTGACATGTGGGGCAGCACGGTCAAGTTAGCAACAATAAATCTGCAATGTCTGGTTAAACTTTCAAAATAAAACTGGTGGTTAACATTGTGAAACATCATAGTTTGGTTTTAGGTTTAAGCAACAAAACTTCTTGGTACAGTTTAGGAAATGATCATGGTCTGGGTTAAAATAACTGTTACTTATGTGACTTTACTTACGTAAGTTACAGAAATTGATTTACACAGCTTAACTAAAATCAATCAATGTTGGCTTTTTCTTTCACACAGAAAACGAATACTGGACTCACAGGTTAAAGTCCAGTTTCTGGCCCACTGGTCCACCCAAACCATATCCTTACTCAGACTTTTCTGTTAATCTCTGCTTGAGATTTGATATTGTCTATCTGTACGCATATGCTGACCAAGAAGCAACTAGAGATATGACGGCTTTCCATCCAGCGCATTTTCCTATTTATATATGGACATTGGAAAAGGCCTTCAACTCTTCTTTCCTTTCCTTCCACTTTACCCTCTTTCTCGCTCCCCTCTCTCCTTTGTCTTCCCCCCGAGGTAAACAAAACCATCTCACTTGTGTCCTATCAGTGAAAGTCCATCCTCCCTGGAGATGAACAGAGTCAATGAGCTGAGGGGGAAAAGGATGAGAGAGAAGCTGTGTCATTCCTCCTCATCAGATCCTCGTCTGATTAAACACTGAGAGTGTGTTTCAGTTTGTTGTGTGACTGTGTGTGTGCCTGCTTAGGTGTGTGCAGGTATGTGTTTTTTTTTAGTGTGTGTGTGTGTGTGTTCAATTACACTACACACATTCCTCTTTACTAACCAGATCCCCGGTCCAGACCGCCAGAGGGGCCCACCTCACTGCCTGGTGTGTCCCAGGAGAGGTGCTCTGACCGGGGCAAGGGGAGAGGGGAACAGTCGAGGGGGGGGTCTGGGTCAGCCTGGAGCTTCCCACTCAGCAGAAAGAATACTGTAGGAGAGGAAGGTGACGAGGAGGACAGGGTGGTAAAGGAGAGAAAGAGGCCTCAGAGAAATCCCTGAGAACCAATTAGGATAGATTGCAGGATGAATTACTGCTGTTATATCAGTGATACTGATTCATTTATACTTTTCTTTCTCTGAACATTCTAATATAATAATCTTTATTTGTAGAGCACTTTTCAAAAACAAGTTACAAAGTGCTTCAACAAGTGCAAAGACAACAATACAAGCAAGAAAACATTGAAAAGACCAAAATACACGTTTAAGATAAATATAAAATAAGTAAAATAGAATAAAATAAAAGGGATAAAATAAACTCAAATAAGATCGGGAAAGGCTCTCCTATAAAAGTATGTTTTAAGAAGGAACTTAAAAGAGTTCACTGACTCAGCCGACCTGATTTCCTCGGGCAGGCTGTTCCAGAGCCTCGGGGCCCTGACAGCAAACGCTCTGTCCCCTTTAGTTTTCAGTCGAGACTCTGGAACAGACAACAGACCTCTGCCCGAGGATCTCAAGGTACGTGCTGATGTGTATGGGACTAAAAGGTCAGAAACATGGCGAGAGGCAATGAAGAGCTTTAAAAGTGATCAATAAAATTTTAAAGTCAATTCTAAAACACACTGGGAGCCAGTGTAATGAAGCTAAAATAGGAGTGATGTGGTCATATTTCTGGCTGAGGAGTGAACCTGGTTCTGGTTCATAGTTCTGGTTAAAAGTTCTGAGAGTTCTGGACAGTCTGGAGTCGATCAATAGATTTTTGGGTTAAACAAGTGAAAAGGCTGTTGCAATAATCCAGGTGTGATGAGATGAAGGCGTGTAAAATGGTCTCTGTGTCCTTAAAAGTTAACATAGTTCGAATTGAACAAAGTTGATAAAAACATGATTGAACAAGCTTTGTGGTGTGCTGCTCGAAATTTAAATTACTATCAAACCAAACACCAAGATTCTTTGCCACAGGCTTAATGTGATTTACTAGGGAACCAGCAGATGACAGATTTGCCATCTGCTGGGACCCGATGACCAGGATTTCTGTTTTGTCTGAGTTCAGCTGGAGGAAATTATTTGACATCCATTTTTTGACTTCACAAAGGCAGTTGTTAAGTGAACTCAGCATTCCAGGGTCTGTGGATCTGATGGGCAAGTATATTTGTGTGTCATCAGCATAAATATGAAGAGAAATATCATGTTTATGGATAATATGTCCAAGGGGAAGCAGATACAAGGAAAACAAAATGGGTCCTAAGACCGACCCCTGAGGCACACTATATTTAACTGGACAGAATGAAGAGACATAGTTGTTTACAGACACGCAAAACTTCCTATTTGACAGGTAGGATGAAAACCATTCTAGGGCAGTACCAGAGATCCCCACCCAGTGCCTCAGTCTGTCTAACATGATGTTGTGATCAATGGTGTCAAAAGCAGCGCTAAGGTCCAGGAGTACCAGGACTGAGCACATGCCTTCATCAGCAGACATTAAAAGGTCAATGGTGACTTTAAGCAGGGCAGTCTCAGTGCTGTGGTACTTCCTGAAACCAGATTGAAACCTTTCAAATATTTTTTATTTTCCAGTACAGTGAGCAGCTGTTTGGACACAATTCTTTCTAGAATCTTTGCAATAAAAGGCAGTTTTGAAATTGGTCGAAAATTTTGTGGGAGGGAGGGATCTAAACCAGGTTTCTTTAAAAGTGGGTTCACGCAAGCCGTTTTAAAATAATCAGGGATACAACCAGTAGATAGGGAGCTGTTGAAAACAGAGATCAAATGGGGCCCAACAGAATCTATTACTTTCAGTAAAAACTTTGTAGGTAATTATCTGTCCTGCTTTCTCATTCAGCCTTTTGCACTAATCTTTTCTGTGCCGTAATCTCAACTGTTGCAATGTCAGAAACTCAGAATGGCTATACTGAATCTCTGAAACTCACCGGGGATATTTCTTTGATCTACATGGCAAGGATCAAAACCGATGTGGTAGACCCAGCGATAATGTCTTTTTCATTGTTTATATTCTTCTTCTTTGTGAAAACCTGCCACCTACATTACCCACAATGCAACTCGACCACCATCACTTTGATCAGAGATTTGGGTGTGCTATGCTAGTAGCGGCTAATGTAGCCCCAGGCCGCTAGCCTCAAGCAGAGATGAGGAGAGGGCTATAGAGGTCTGGTAAACTCACTTCTTTCTAACTTTCTTTTTTTCATTTTCAAACTCATAGTCTTCAGCCTCAACCAACACTAACTCAAGTTACATCACTTGAAGCAATTTATCAGAAGTCATGCAGCTTTGCATGCATAATATATAGGCTAGTATACTCCCCGAGACCTGTAAACAGACTTTAATATTTAGTATGTAAGATGGTGGAGTTTCCTTTTAAGATAACTATTAAAATCAAGCAACTACGACATGACCTGTTTCCCACATATGACAAAATAACAACCCACTAACAGACAGCTATAACATGAACCCAGTATCAGACTGACTACTGAAAGAAATGAAACAAAATCGCAATTCAATCTGATAATCAGGCAACCAGCAATGTACGACGCTACTGACCCTTGCTTGGAGATCCACCACAGAGAAACTTAATGGGCTGCAAGTAACACATAGACTTTACAAATTGTCTAATTTTTCCAAAAAGGATTTTATTAAAAAACAAACAAATCTAATGACATTAGAATATTTGCAAAGCAGCTATAATGACATATAAACTCTACACATATGAACTATAAGTATAAGAAGTTTTAAATATAAGGATGGAGGAATTAAGTCTGAAATCATCAAGTTACACTTCAAATAAGCTGACGGTCCAAGAAAATCTCAATTTTCTCAAAGTCTCAATTTTAGAAAAAATTCATTATAAAAATTGTAATAACAGATGAGAAGGGAGAAATGAATGATGACAAACAGATAGAAAACAAGGATGCAAATGATTCATACACGTAGCTGATATAAAACCACAAAGATTAATAAAGGGGGGAACCAGGATTGCAGTTCAGAAACTGAATGAAGTGAAGGAAACAAAACCAAAGCCAGAAAACCGTTTGGAAAATGAACAGCCGAGTGACTGAAAAATGGAAATCAGGGAGGGAAATGGGAGAGGAAAATTCACACATCTTCAGATTCTCCCGTGTACGCTCGGGGATGAGCACAGCCCGGGTAATCTCAACATTTTTTAAACCGTTTTCTCCATGTCTTCCTTCTTTTTTTCTTCTTCTCTCATTGTTGTCCATGTTGCATCAGGCGGCCCAACCTTCCACTGAACCCTGAGCAGTCTGTTTCCCATACACACAATGCTACCTGAGGGAGGACCGTGTGGGTGCGTGCATTCGTGTATGTGTGTGTGTTCGTGTGGACGCCCTGCCAAAAGAGCCGGACTGACCTCGTCTTGTGAAACTGAATGAATGGATGGGCGGAAAACAGCAAGCAGAAGAGGGGATGATAGGCGTCAGGGGTCTGAGGAACTCATATGTCTCTGACACACACACGAACACACACACACACACACACACACACTCACTCACTGGGTCTCCAGCCTCAATTGAGTATCAAGAGATAAGCCTGCTCTTTCCCTTATCTAGAAAAAAAGAGGAGCAAAAAGGAGGGATTCTCTTACAGTGAGGAGACAGTTTTTATCTCCTAACCACCGCTCTTTAAGCCCCTCTCTCTCGCTCTCTCTCTGTCCTGAGTCTCCCCCCTATCTCTCTTTATCTGTCTCTCGTTCCCCCAGTGTTGTTCTTGGCCTCTCTGGTTACTGGTAAAAGGGCAAAAGAAGGGACAGGGAGAAAAGGAGGTAAGGGAACCATGAAGGAGGACAAAGAGACCACTTAAATTGCCCAAAAGGAGGCTCTGTGTGTAAGCGTGTTAACCCCCCCCCCCATCATGCCTTTCTGTCTCTCACAACACTCATCCTCAGTCCACTGTCCTCAGTGCTTCTCTTGTTGCCTCCTGTCTTTGTGTTCATTGATTTTCTCCCTGAAGTCTTCCTGGATTTTTGTACCAAACCAGTCAAGTAATAGAACAATCTATTTAAAGGCAAAATTGACCATTTGAAATCCTTATTTTCCTTTGTGAAGTGTTACAAGTATAGATTTGGGTGAATACACTTACCTTACTTTATACATCACCTTTCCTTTAAAGCTTGCTATATGTTCACTTTCTGCTCACTGTGGTGACAAACTAAGCAGATGATGGGATGAGAAAACTGCATTCAATGATTTTTTTTTTTCTTTTCTTTTTGGCAATAACTTTAGAACATTTACAGATCATCACCTTGTAAAGCTGTTGTGGTAAAAACACTTATTAACAATTGTTAACAATTCATGTTCATTTACACATCCAGCATACACAGAACAACATTAGCATTAATTTGGAGTCATGTTTCTGGCCTCCTGTTCTCCTCTCCTTTCAGCCCTGAAAATACCTTACTGTTTAGCTAAATGCTCCACTATGTTCACCAGCTAGTTGCTAACTTTGTCTACCTTCTATTTGATGCTGGACTTTCTTTTTCCTGGAAACAACTACATGCTGCTGCTTAAAATAAATTTTATAAAAACAAAGTTTGTGGGCCTAAATATCCAAAACAATGAACTAAAAGATACTAAAATACTCCACAGAGCTGAGGAGAACCACAGAGTTTGTGGTTTTGCACAGTTTAATCCAGTAGGTGGCGGTATGCCAACCACTAACGCCAAAGAAGAATAAGGCCCCGATCAGACAGAAAGCTCTTTGCAGGTTCGAAAACGCGAGGCACACAGTAAAGCCTTTTTTTGGTTGAATTTGGAAAAGAGCAGTGCACTGCGTTTTTATCATGTTGCTAGGCAACCACCGAATGAGCTGTCCTGTCAGTCTAATCAAAGATTATAGCGCCAGCGATGTGTAGGTTAATCTTTGGTTTGCTGCTAAGTAACTATTATTTAGATTAGATATATGTTATTACCACAGCATTTAAATTGCTATATTTCAATGTTATGTAATGACCAACATCACATTTTAGTCAAATATAGTCACTTAAATGAGATTGTATCTATTGTTATATCTAACCTGAACATCTGCAAAACTTTTCAACTAAATTTAGCCCTAAATGTCTTTTAGATCTACAAAAACAGTAAATCAATTCTTACTGGATATATAAAGGGGAAATTTAAATTGTAAAAAGTAAAAGTCAAGAGGCTGTGTAGATCTAAGTGTGTCTTGAATGGTTTACTGTATACGCTAAGTATTTTGAACTTTGATCACAATTCTCCATCCTAAGTGTTGTGACCTATACTTATTACCAGGCATTAAAAATGGCACCTTTGTAAAACAAGACCATTAAGTCTTCCATGTGTTTGCTCCAGGGTCCAAAAAAAGAAGAAAAAGAAAAGCTGTGTGCTTACCACAGCAGTTGGCGAAACTATAGACTATAGAGCTCTTGCCAAGCTTTAAGGAAAGTTTTGGTGTTTTTGACCAATCAGGTTGCAGGGCTGATAGTTGTCTGCAGGATAAATCTGAACAGTCGTTGTTGTATAGCATGTTGATGGCTTCTTACGGTTGTTAAGTATGAACATTACTGTAAATTGGCTTTACATGGTGAAATGCTCAGGCGGCTGCCTTGCCGCCTTGCTGCTGTGTGCTGTCTGTGTTTATATATCAGGCTAACATTTTCATGCAGACTACAAGAAGTAAATGTGTGTTTGTGGGTGTGTTTAAGTCCACTTATGTGTGTTTAGGTGTGTGTGTGTGTGTGTGTGTGTGTGTGCGCGCAAAAGGTCCCCTACCATGTACAGTAAAGGCAGCTCCCAGAGCCCACTAATGATCCCCTCAAGGCTTAATGGTGCCAGTTAACACGAACACATGTCTGACACACACACACACACACACACACACACACAAACACACTGCGTACCCTCAGGGGCACCGGAACACCAAATCCTGCTAATACACATTCCAACATACAGCAACATTCAATAAAGGTCAAAGGTGACAGCCGTTGGCACCTTGTATAGGGTTTTACAGCCACACACACCAACACACTTTCTTAATCTCTCTTTTCTATATATTTCCACCTTTTAGCTCTTTCATTTCCATTCTTTTCCTCTACCGTTCTGTCTAAGCGTTGAGAGACACACACACACACTCACTTGCACACACACCTGTAAGGTCTTTTTAATAGCAGTGTGTGTTGTCAGTAGTGTGTCCAGGCCAGTGTTTTACAGTTCTGTTCCCATGGCTTTACCGTCACAGAGTAGACCTGCGGGCCAAATCCAGTGGCTGCCACACCAGCCTGCGATGCCATGGAAAATCGCTCTGTCGCTTCCTCTGAGCTTGAGGAAATGAGGAGCTGGTGGTTGCTGCAGCATCAGCTCGGGACAAGGTTAAAGGATCGTACCTGTGTTTTTAAGTCAGGTTTTACTTCCCCTGTCCTCTCCTCCCGCTGGTTCCTGTGCGCTAGCTTGTTTTTACGCCACCAGAAACTGTTTTGCTACTGTTCACTCTCTGAACTTGTCTTCAGCTTTCACAAAGAGGAAGAATCTTTTGTTTATTTCAAGTTTGAAAGTATTCATTCTGCAGTCTTGCGTAAAAGTCTTCAGGGAAGGTGGTGTTTGTTGTATACCATCTAATCTAATGTTCATGTACAGGTGCTGGTCATATAATTAGAATATCATCAAAAAGTTGATTCATTTCAGTAATTCCATTCAAAAAGTGAAACTTGTATAATGTATACATTCATTATATTATATATATTATATAATTAGATATAATTAGATATATTAGATATATTTCAAGTGTTCATTCCTTTTAATTTTGATGATTATAACTGACAACTAATGAAAACCCCAAAATCAGTATCTAAAATTTGAATATTGTGAAAAGGTTCAATACTGAAGACACCTGGTGCCACACTTTAATCAGCTAATTAACTCAAAACACCTGCAAAGGCCTTTAAATGGTCTCTCAGTCTAGTTCTGCAAGCTACACAATCATGGGGAAGACTGCTGACTTGACAGCTGTCCAAAAGACGACCATTGACACCTTGCACAAGGAGGGCAAGACACAAAAGGTCATTGCTAAAGAGGCTGGCTGTTCACAGCGCTCTGTGTCCAAGCACATTAATAGAGAGGCGAAGGGAAGGAAAAGATGTGGTAGAAAAAAAGTGTACAAGCAATAGGGATAACCGGGGAGATTCACAAAGAGTGGACTGTAGCTGGAGTCAGTGCTTCAAGAACCACCACACACAGACGTATGCAAGACATGGGTTTCAGCTGTCGCATTCCTTGTGTCAAGCCAGTCTTGAACAAGACACACCGTCAGAAGCGTCTCGCCTAGGCTAAAGACAAAAAGGACTGGACTGCTGCTGAGTGGTCCAAAGTTATGTTCTCTGATGAAAGTAAATTTTGCATTTCCTTTGGAAATCAAGGTCACAGAGTCTGGAGGAAGAGAGGAGAGGCACAGAATCCACGTCGCTTGAAGTGCAGTGTAAAGTTTCCACAGTCAGTGATGGTTTGGGGTGCCATGTCATCTGCTGGTGTTGGTCCACTGTGTTTTCTGAGGTCCAAGGTCAACGCCGCCGTCTACCAGGAAGTTTTAGAGCACTTCATGCTTTCTGCTGCTGACCAACTTTCTGGAGATGCAGATTTCATTTTCCAACAGGACTTGGCACCTGCACAGTGCCAAAGCTACCAGTAACTGGTTTAAGGACCATGGTATCCCTGTTCTTAATTGGCCAGCAAACTCGCCTGACCTTAACCCTATAGAAAATCTATGGGGTATTGTGAAGAGGAAGATGCGATACGCCAGACCAAACAATGCGGAAGAGCTGAAGG
Organism: Micropterus salmoides; assembly: GCF_014851395.1. Taxonomy (NCBI): domain Eukaryota; kingdom Metazoa; phylum Chordata; class Actinopteri; order Centrarchiformes; family Centrarchidae; genus Micropterus; species Micropterus salmoides. Next base: position 33,365,389 of record NW_024041150.1, read on the forward strand.
CCACTATCAGAGCAACCTGGGCTCTCATAACACCTGAGCAGTGCCACAGACTGATCGACTCCATGCCACGCCGCATTGCTGCAGTAATTCAGGCAAAAGGAGCCCCAACTAAGTATTGAGTGCTGTACATGCTCATACTTTTCCTGTTCATACTTTTCAGATGGCCAACATTTCTAAAAATCCTTTTTTTGTATTGGTCTTAAGTAATATTCTAATTTTCGTAGATACTGAATTTGAGATTTTCATTAGTTGTCAGTTTTAATCATCACAATTAAATGAAATAAACATTTGAAATATATCAGTCTGTGTGTAATGAATGAATATAAAATCCAAGTTTCACTTTTTGAATCAACTTTTTGATGATATTCTAATTATATGACCAGCACCTGTATGTGTTTCTTAAGGGGGTTTAGTTATCCCAGCAGAACAAACATCAGAGCACTTAACACTAAGTCTGACATTTTAACCGTGTGACATTAATGGTCAGTTACGTGTTTCCTGGTGTAAACGTCTCTGATGGCGATGTTGTAATTCAGACATTGTGTGAGACCTGCCTGACCAGAATACTTATTCTCCAAGTGAGCTTACAAATAATTGTGGAGGTAAATGCGAGTGTTACACCTGAAAACTTAAAGGAAAAAGATAAAAATATCCCCTACTATATCCCTGCTTCCTAATACCTCTTCTATACAGGTGACAGGTGTTGAAGGTCCAATGAATAAGACACATACCTTTGGTGTGAGAGACCTGGGTTCAAGTTCACTGTGATACATCCACAAATGTGTCCCAGAGCACTTAACCCCTAGTTGCTCCAGAGGCGTGCGACCTCTTTCATATATAGCAATTGTAAGTTGCTTTGGATAAAAGTCTCAGCTAAATGACTAATTAAAGTTTAAAAGTCATTTAAAGATTTGATCTTCTCTCCCCCTCAGTCCCTCTCTCTCTCTCTTTCACCCAAACCTGCAAACGTTCTATTCAAAGTCAGATTAATCTAAATCTAATGTTAAATACTAAAACAACGTCTGGAGAACTGAAACTGAAAGAATTTCAAAGTACACTGAACACTGCTGCTGTATAGAATTACAAAGGAAGAACTGCACTGGATAATCAAAGCTCTGGAAGATGTTGTTACATCCCCAGTGTGATCAATAAAATGATCCATAATGTTGCTCATGGAGCCGCTTTTATGATTCATTCTTTTTCTTTTCTCCATGGAATTTCCGCTTTGTTGGTCTGTTTACTATGGAAAGTGGCAGGAAATGCACACTCTCTCGCAAACACACAGAGAAGCATATTTGTGGTTGCACCACTGCAGACAACTGACATCACATGGAATTCACTTTGTTAGTAGGCACTATTGCTTTCATCAAACAACAAAGTTAAGCTGTATGTGAAGTCAAGGCACAGATCGTTTTTGGACTTAAAAATTTTGAGTGATAATTTTTGAGTATAACAGTTGACATGAAAAAACAGATAGTTACCCAAAAAACAAAATTTTTGTTTGTAACCTTTTTTGTGTTTAAGGCATACTGTGAAAGGTTGTCAATTTTTGTTTTAATTTGTATTTTTCCCCAGTGGTGCTTTGAGCTAAATGCTAGCGTCAGCATGCTAACATGCTCACAATGGTGACATCAACATGCTGATGTTGAGCGGGTATAAAATTTACCATGTTAACCATCTTAATTCAGTGTGTTAGCACACTAAAATTAGTTAATTAGCACTAAACATGAGGTACAGCTGAGACTGGGGATGTCACTAGTTTACAACAAAGTATAAACCATGACTTAAGATTTTACTACTGCATAATCATCACACTAGTGTTTATATTATTGTGGTGATATATTTATTTATTCACATACCATTGACCATTTTATGTCACTTTCCATTAGCCATCAGCAGCTAGCTACATTTTATCTGCTATAAATCTTACCATTTTAACTTTGAAACTTTCAGCTATCATCTAAATATAACTGCTGACTAACCTCGAAGAGAAATAGCAGAGGCAGTAATGTTAGCATATATAAAATGCTGTAAAGCACGGATTACAAATGATTAAAAGTTATTTTATGCCATCATAACTTATTCCACAACCGAGAGGTCAGAGGTGTTTCCTCTCATCATCCATGTGCCCATGAGCAATTTTCCTAACCCCTACAATGTCTTCTCACCCACTGCAAGTGTCTGAAACACTGAGTTTTTGAAGTAGAAATGGAAAAGACTATATTGAATCTCTATGTTTCGAGCAGATGTGGTGGCTCTGGTTTCTTTGTATTTTATATCAAAACCCTGGAAGCTGCGACAAACGAAGCCCTGGACCTCGCGTGAGATATAAAACTCTTAACGACAATGTCGCTGGATCCATTCAAAAACATATCGCTCTTTTGCTTTGAGCCTAAGCACCGTATCTGTAACATCATTTTAAAATTGTTTTTATAATTTCTTACAGATACTACAGATATTAACCCTATTAATTTCACAGATGTCGGCTGTTTCAGTTTCAAGGCGGAAAATCTTTAATATCAAACCCTTGGAACTTGGATCAAGCATTGCAGGTCTATCGCTGAGCCCTGGCGTACGCTGTTAAATGATCAATAAAAATATTATTAGGATCATTTCAGCCCACCTTTCCAACACTGTAATCTATTTTTCATGGAGAAAATGAAAAATTTCAAAGGTCTAGTATGGAAAGGTGGTTTTAAGAACTAAACTATGTTTTCTTGCTGGTTCATGATCCCAGGGGAATTTATTTTCCTGTCACACTAAATCTTGTTTTCAAGAGTGGACTCTAAAATCCACTCTTTTCCAACCAGACTGGCCCAGTTTTGATGATCCATGACCCTCATATTACTGTTTATTAATCCCTGGAACTCAATTGAGGATTCCAGCACATGAGACTCACTCACCCTAACATTATTCACTGTTTCTACTTTTCATATTTTCAATGCAAGACTGTATTTTTTTACATTATTACAAAGTAAATCAAATTGTCTTTAGAAACATCTAGATAAAGATCTTCAGATAAAATAAAAAGAGCTTAGTACAATTTATTGTGTTGCAATTTTATTTCCTGTGATTGAAATTAGCACTAATTTAAGGTTCCATGTTCCATAATTACCCAGATGCTACTGTATTTTCAAACAGCAGGCAGATGTGTTGAGCCTCATAAATCTCATGTTCAAGGCTGTCTACTTCATAAGTTCCGTGCAGGCTGTTGTCGTCATGCTTCCCGGCTTGACAGTGGGTATTGCTGTTCTCCACTCTCCTTGTTGCAGTCTGTGCCACGTGATACCTTGTCTACACTGGCCGCACAAATAAAAGTAGCACAATAGCAGCAGCTTCAGTCCCGTGTCACCGCACTTACAGACATTTGCAGCTGAAACTCACTGCAAACCACAAGTCAAAGTATTCAACTGTCCTTGAAGTTGACTTGGCAACACATTGGCGAAACATTTTGTTTCAGGATGGGCCGTGATTGGTTAGTTCAGATTGTATTTTCCATCTTCAAACAACACAAGTCAAAGTAGCTGAGGACTGCAAAGCATAGCTGCATGCTAAGCGTATTATTTTTGAAATCTTCACTAATCAGTATTTGTATATCAATGGCTGAAATGTGTAATGTGAAAGGGGGTCACTTGTAAAGAAACCACAGATTTATTACTCGTCTGCTGTTCCCCATTTTATGCATTTTAGCATCTTTCAGCTCATTGTTTTGGTTTTGTGGACAGTAACTAAGGGGGCGTGGCTTCGCAAAGTGCCAATAACCGGCTGTTGGACCTTCCGGACTTAGCATGGCGCCGCTGCCACTGTCTATAACTGCACTCCCTGGGGAAATATTGTCTAATTTTTGGCAAAGCGAAAAAGCGATCTCAGAAAGAAGCAGAGAGAAAGGTTTGCATGCAGTTACGCCTCTAGTTTCGCGTCTCTGCACGTTTTTTTGGCGCCTGCACCTGAGCATAGGAGGCTGCGTTATCTACTTGAGAGTAAAAGAGAGCTGTGCCTGAATCCACTTTTGTCACGGAGCTAAAGGCAGTGAATTCCGCTAAAATGGTCAGGTTTTTGGTCAAGAGTTGGAAACATCGTGCAGCTGAGATCCATTCCACATGTTCCATACGTTCTCTCAGAGATTCATAGATTCCAAATCCGGGTGGCTGGGCGGCGAGCCAACTGTGTTTGTGACTGACTTTAGACGGATTGCCAGGATCTTCTTCATCTTCATAGTGGTAGGACAAACACTAACACAAACTTAAAAGGGCACCAATGGTGAAAACTGAACTCTTGTCAATAAAGGCAAGTGTGAACGAGGACGAACTGAGCTCAAAGAACCTGAAAAAAGAGCTGTATTTATGCGCGCACTTTATTATTTTAGTTTTTTTATGTATGTACCAGCCCTGTGTATTTAATACACTTAATGCAAACTGTCATTCTGGTGTGGTATTCTTTTTATTGACATTCAATTCTCAGGCTCTTAACACTTTAGCGTCTTCTGATTCTGGCCCACATTAATGATAACCTCTAAGACTACTTTAGACTACTACACCTATGTACATTATTACTACCTTGTAATAAGGGTTACAGACAAGGACAATGATATCAAGGATTAATACTGTTCCTGTAAAGCTGGGTAGGTCTCTATTCACTATTACAATCATTATGACATTACATTCAGTAGTAAGTTAAGTTAGGTAGCGTTAGCTAACTATCATTACATTAGGAACAATCCACAGCCAACATTTTTCTGGATTTGTTTTAGGTTTTTGAAGAAGGAATAAATCCTACTTCTCTGGGTAGCGATTGGGTCACTTTTACAAGTGACCCAGAAACAGTGTTTGACCATATCAAAATACAGCAATAACTAGAAAACTACTCCTTTTGCATGCGAGTTAATGGAGCACTGCCATGAAAGTGTCGGACCTCGTTAGAGCGAGTCTTATACTGCACTGTGACCGGCTAGCTTGCATTTTCGGGATGTGGCTTAGCGAGGGTTGAATTCACTCTCACCGCTCTCATCAATATTGTTTCCAGCAGCAGAAGGCAGCTAGCTGTTTTCAGTGAAAAATCTTTTTTTGGACCAGTTCTAGCTACCCTGCACACCACCAAATCTCATACTAAGTTAGCAACTAGCAGGTGACCATTGTGGAGCTTTTAGCAGCTAAAGAGCCAGATATTGGCCTCAGGAGTTGGTGGAGACCAAACCAGAGCTAAACGGTGTGATATGTCAGTGTTGTGTCAGCCTATTCTGCTGCTCCCAAGCGGCCAATAAACATCAACTGATTGCTTTAAATTTCAAATGGGAGTCATGGATGACTGATGCTTTGTATTGTGGCCTGAAATGCGCTCCAGCCATAAATGTCTGCATGTGGGGTCATTGTCTACATACACTGGATCTGTTCAGCCTCAATGCTGCTGTGTACACAAATGACTTCAGACAGAGGTTGCCGTCCAACATGCAATCATGTACTTCACATCACAATGTTGTTGCGTTTGACCTTGTGATTCCATACGTGTCTGGAATATCAGAGAAACTCAGGAGGATTTTCAACAAATACCACATCCCTGTGTTTTTTAAACCCAAGAACACACTAAGACAGAGGCTGGTAAACCCCAAAGACCGCACACCCAAACACAAGAAAAGCAATCTAGTGTATGAGGTCCAATGCAGTGAGGAATGCACAGACCTGTATATTGGGGAGACTAAACAACCACTACACCATCGCATGGCTCAACACAGAAGGGCCAACTCCTCAGGTCAAGACTCTGCAGTTTATTTACATCTGAAGGACAGAGGACACTCGTTTGAGGACCACCAGGTGCACATTTTAGACAGAGAAGATGAATGGTTTGAAAGAAGTGTCAAGGAAGCCATCTACACCAGGGTTGAGAAGCCTTGGCTGAACAGAGGAGGGGGTCTACGCCACCACTTATCCGCCACTTATAATGCGGTCCTTTCATCACTTCCCAGGAAACTGAACAAACGTAACCTATTGGCCTCAGGTGAGGATGCCAACGATGGTCGTTCAGTCTTGGCCTCGGGTAGTCCTAACGACCATAACGACTGTCTTTACAACAGCCAGGAACTCTAACGAAACCAGCGGTATCGACAATCCTGGCAAACGACCCCACAGATGTTAAATAGCTGAGTTTCCCTACCAGTCAGTCAGAACTGAAGAAGTCTTTTGGATTAGGGACAACACGTTTTCTAATATCTTCAACCAAGTCCAGTTGCCCTTGACTTTAACTTTCTATGGATAACTATGACCTGGATGACTGAGAATCTTCACAGACACCTGAGACCTTGTAACACTAACGAGTCACATGACACCGGGGAGGGAAAATGGCTAATTGGGCCCAATTTAGACATTTTCACTTAAGAGTGTACTCACTTTTGTTGCCAGCAGTTTAGATATTAATGGCTGTGTGATGTGTCATTTTGAGGTGACAGCAAATTATACAAGCTGTACACTCACTACTTTACATTGTAGCAGTGTCTAAGTGTCAGTGTTCTTCAGTGTTGTCACATGAAAAGATATAATCAACTATTTACAAATATGTAAGGGGTGTACTCACTTTTGTGAGATACTGTAAATATCAGAAAAAAGTCAGATGAACACGTGAAAAATGGGACTGAAACTCATAGAAAAGGTTTAGGTAATGACAAACAACTACATAAAAAATACTTAACTGCAATCTGAGCTGCATTTTAATACATGGAATCTGAATCACATTTCAGTGGACCCATAAATGTGGTTTAAATCTGATCTGAGAGGATTGGATTCTGTTTTTTTTCATACAGACTTCATAAAAAGTTCCTCCTCATATTGGCAAAAAATGCTGGACTAAAGCTGAACATTGTGTAAATGTCCTTGAGCAAGAAACTGAAACCCAAAGTGTCTCTAAATCCCTACTGCCCCGATAAACATTGCTTTCTCTAGTTTAGAATACCTGCATGTTGCAACCAAGGTTGGAAAGCCACTAAAGCAATCAGATTTATTTATTGTCTTAAAGAACTCTGGCTTGATAAATGAGAAAGGCCGCTAATGAATATTCAAAGTCCACTTGCCCCTGGGTTACTTCCCTGGTCTGACTGCCAATAATTTTAAGTCCACCACATTTTCAACAAAGACTTGGTGGTCCACTTTTCATCCGTGATTTATATGCAACTAAAAAGCCAAAGTGAAAATAACCAGCATAATACAGATTTCATGCTGACAGAGTAATACGAGGCTAAAGAATCAGACTGTTGGGGTCTCAAACAGCATCCCAAACACGATAAACACCAACCGTGCGTCACTGTCTCACTGACTGATTTTTACAGCATTTTGCCGCTTCAGATTGCATTTGAAATAACCCAGAAAATCAAATGTAGTCTGGTGTGGTGTCATGAGTGAAACCTAAGTCCAGTTTTAGTGGTGGAGGTATTTCTTCTCTTAACGGGGCTGTCAAAGAGAGAATGACTTTTTCCCCTCTGAATAACCCTGATATGGAATGGTTTTACCATCAACACAGCAACACTGTGTGTGTGTGTGTGTGAGAGAGAGAGAGAGAGAGAGAGAGAGAGAGAGAGAGAGAGAGAGAGAGAGAGAGAGAGAGAGAGAGAGAGAGAGAGAGAGAGAGAGAGAGAGAGAGAGAGAGAGAGAGAGAGAGAGAGAGAGAGAGAGAGAGAGAGGTAACTACAGAGAAACTGATAGAGGGAGGGAGATACATGGATGAATGAGAGACCTAGAGAGAGCCAGAGGGTGTGTGTGGTTTTGTCATTAGTGTTGAAGGCTTATTATGGGTTCCCAGACTGACTGGCCACTGCAGTAACAATGTGCTAATACATGTCTGTCTTTCATTTGTTTCTCTTTAATATTTCTCCCTCTCTAATTCAGTCTCTTTCTAAACCTTTGTAACTATGTTAAAAATGCTATAGAAAAGAAATGTTAGCTTTTCTTTATTTGGTGGTGGAATAGGAATTCTGAAATACCGCAATATAAAAATACTACATTTCATTAAAACATTCTGCATTCAAAATTGTACTTGTAGAAGAACATAAGTCATAACAAAGTGTTATTAAGTGATAAGTCTGGTGATAGTCTATATGTTTGTCGTTGTCAACAAGTCCTATGAAAAGACCAAAATAAACAATTAATTGTGCCTTCCGTCAAGTATTGTGTGTATCCAAAGCCTGATGTATCTCTGTGCCATAGAATTCCATTGTTGTCCAAAAACTATTAAAAATCAATGAGCCGCACTGCTGCACTGGGTGACATATTCCTTCATGACCATGAAGGCACACACTGTAATTTATTTTGAGTCAATCCGACACCATCCTGCTTCTGGAAATACTCAATACAGAACCAAATGTCTATTAATCTGTAGCTGAAAATGTTCCCAACAAATGCACTACTCCTGTTCGAGTGACATTTGCTGAAAACTAGTGTCCTGCTAAGATATGTCTGCAGATATGTACAGTATCAGGACATTTGACTGATGAAAAACAACACAGTTTTTGAATCACCTCAAATATATCTTTCTGTATTGCAAGTTTGTTATTTTCCTGCCAACAAACACGCTAATATGGATTTATTTGTGATAAGCTAATGTCAGCTAATAATACTGACTGGTAGATTTATTGACTGAGCCTAAATATATTCTATTATTGGGTTATTCATACTGACCCATTAATGTGTGAGCAGCATTTTAGTGTTGTAGCTTATAATATTGTTAGTTATTTAAATCTGTAATACTGCGTCATATTTTATTAATTGATGGCGTGGTGTGTTTGTCAAAATTTTATCTGTGCAATAACTACAACTGTCTGTTGTAGCTAATGTACTGGACGGAAGTTGCATCAAATAACTAGTAAGTAGTACTTGAGGAACTGTACTTTCTAACATTGTCTAAAATAGAGCCTAAGCTCTCTTTTTCACACTCGAGCTTCTCTCACTTTCCATCATCTGTTCCTCTCTGTTTAATATCTTTCGATCTTTCCTTTTAGACTTTCAAATCTCTCTCTCTCTGTTTGTCTCAGGGTCTCTCTATCATCTCTGCGAAACAGATTGTGAAAGGCCACTGGCTTGCTGTTAAAAGGGAACTGCCGGCTGGAAAGAAACATAGGGATATCACGAAGTAAGAAGGATGGGAGTATTAAAGGAGAATCACATGGACGGGCCGATGACAGACTGGCCTGAATTATGAAAGAGAAGATAAAATGGGGGGTGGTAAAGGGTCAGAAAAAGAAGAAAAGAATGAGGAAAGGAATAAAGGGACTGGAGGAGAGGAGGGAGAAGAGAAGAGAGGTAGCTGAAAATAAGGAGAAAAGAAATGAACGTTAGGTTAGTGAGAGGGCCACCCTTTTGAACTCAAGAGGTTTTTTGAAGATGACTACAGAGAATCCCATCAGCCACTAGTTCATGCTGAAGTGAATTTTATATGCATTTCCAAAGCTAGTTCATTGGCCGAGAAAAATGTCAATTTAGACCAGTCCAGGGCTTTATATAATGGGGTAAAAGCAGAGTGTGTGTGTGTGTGTGTGTGTGTTTTAGGGGAAAGGGGAGGTGGGGGTCAGGGAGAGGTTCATATACTCGTAAGCCGCCCTTTCCCTTGGAGTCGGCATATCCCGGAAACCAGAGAGGGTTAGTTGCAGAGGTTGGGCCGCTGTTTGGTGAAACCACCCTCTAATGAAAGGACAAGAGTTTGATCCCCTAAAGAACTGATGTCTGTCCATAGACAGCCGCGCATGAGCTGCAAAGTACACGCAAAACTCACTGGGGAAAATTGTATGCTCACGGTGCCCTGAAGCTGATGGTTCATCATTTTGGTAGATGGCGGTTATGGGCTCTGGACTTCTGGTTTCTTGCTGAAATAGTTTTGATTCGGATAACTAACTGAAAATACCAACACAATAACTCACAATAAGTCATTTCAGAAGGTTTTACTGCTGCATTAAGCCTCAAGTACACAACAACGGAATATGACAATGCTACTCCTAAGGTTTAATTTAGGATTTGGGTGCAAAAACAACATGGTTAGGTTCAGGAAAAGATCATGGTCATGATTAAAACAAACCAATGTTGACTGTCACTACAAAACAAGGGGACAGAAGTGGTCTCCTGTGTCTGATGTTTTGTTGACCTACCCATCCACCCTGATCCACTCCCCCATGGCTCTTTAACAATGTCACCTTTTCTTCCGACAGACAAGAGTCATAATTCCTACAGCTGCTAAAGGTATTTGTCACTTGAACATAAACATGTGTCCTTTGGGGGCATTTGGGCATACTTAAACCACACAGGGAAGTGAATAAAAACACTTTGCCTTCCCTAAACAATTCCTGTGGTGCACTTAAGCGAGGTGTTTAATATTTCCAATGTTGTTATTTCTAACAGCAGAGAACTGCAGTTTGTTCTGGGCTGCTTATAGGTGTGAAATATGTCTTTGAATCAGAGTGTTGAAAATGCGCATGAAGGTCTACACTTAGTCAGCTTTCCCTGGATAAGTACATTTACAAATTATTTTTTTTTTAGCTTTGTGGGACGGTTTGTTTAACCACGAGATCACTGTTATTCTTATTCTTGAAGCTATTAAATTGGAATATTAAGGGAATAACATGAGCCAGATCTAAAGTTGAAAGGTCAATGGTTTTAAGATATTTTTTTACTGATGACTGACCAAGATTCCATGTACAGGATGCCCAAAAAGGTTCTCTATGAGCATTTGGCAGCCGACCGGCGTTAACATTTGTTAGCAATGCTAGTCTGAGCCAATGGGGAACTAAACCAATTCTCTCAAAATTACATGCAAGCCGTTCCACTCAGCTTCATAAGCTGTAGTAAGGAGAGTAAAAATAAGTAACAGAGCAGTTTGGACGGATTTGTGTTTCATTTTAACAGAAATGGTATGTCCAGTTGATAGTTTTCAGAAGGCTGCTGCCAGGTTCTCAAAAATGACGCAACCGAAATGAAAAACCCCTTTTTGGATAAGTTAAAAGTATGTGTCATCGATAGGTTTGACAACGCTTCCTAAAGCCCTCAACCTTTTTAACAACATGGGAAAAAGAGTGTGAGATTGTGTTGTCTGAGAAACAGAGAAGTTACATTTTTAGGTCCTAAATGTGATCTTCATAGTGATCAAATTTAATCTGAAGATCATGAAAAAAGATGCACATATGAACGTTCCTTTTTTTGTTTTTTTTTCTCTTCGAAGATTTTGATCGTTTCAACACCTTCAGATTGAACTGATCAGGCGCGACTGCTGATATTACAACATACACGTTCATTGGAACTTTATGTTGCAATGCTTTTATCAACATGAAGACCCAATTACTTTCCTGCAATCTAAACATGACTGTTTAAGTTCATGTTTCCCCTCAAGCTGTTTATGATTTAAGTTGCATGAATCAGAGTCTTACTCAGAAATACAAATGGTGACCAGGAGACATTTCCTGTTATGGATCAGGACACAACGGACCCAAAACGCAACACTCAGTTAAAAGGTGGTTTATTTAGGGGAAACAGAGGGAGAGGAGATGGAGGTGAGGCGGACGCCGACTAGAAGGGGGTGGGGTGGGGGGGGGCATGGAGGAAGCCCAAGATGAGAGGACCGGTGGGCGAGCCCAGCTGACTGGACGTAGGATGAGGGTGAGTGAACCTGGGAAGAGAAACCGACAGACAGGGTTAGACCCAGGGGAAAAACCAAGAGCTGGAAAACTGAGATCTCTACAGGAGTTATCAGGCGCTTTAGAGACGTTGTGGCACCAGGTTAGGAGCAACGACGATCAAGCGGAAATGGTGTGGAGAGCCAGGGTTGATATACAGGCAGAGATGAGGTTGATTGCTGGCAGGTGTGGCAGGCAGAGGGGGTGGCTGACGAGGTGCAGATGCGGGCCGTCAGCTGGGCCCAGCAGCGGAGAGAGAGAGAGAGAGGGAGAGAGAGAGAGAGAGAGGGAGAGCACACACGGGGGAGGAGACACAGGGAGGCAGGCAAAATACAGGAAAACAAAACAGCGGAAGAAATAAAATGAGAAATAACCAGGACACTCACCGTCAGCCGGGCCAACACCACAACAATTTCCCATATTATTATATTATTAAGTATTCCAATCCCGTAATATTATGACTTGATATTTCCATTTCAAATATCTGATTGTTTTTCTGGGAGTAGACAACGCAAATGAGGTGATACTGAAATGTCACTGATTGAAATCATAAGTAAGATGATGCGTGTGTGCTAGTGTGTCTTTAAAACTTTTGCAGATTTTATATTTTGGTACAATCATAAAAGACTTGAAATGGGGAGTACTACCCAGTCTGTGAAAGCAGCTGTTAAATCTGTTTTGTGTCTCTAAAGTGAGCTTTCTAAAATCTTTAAAAGTGTTCACTACCGCCCAATCAACAGTGTGGACAGAAATATTAGATCATTCTGTTTTGTTGTTGATGAAATCAGAATTTTTTTTTCTTTTTTTTTAAAACATGATCAGACAAGAATCAGCAACTCTTCTTGTTTATTTTAAACAAAATGTACGTAAAACACATTACTTCATTATAGTCATAATTCAATAGCAAATAAACGAAATATACTTGCGATTCAATGGCTATGCAGATGACCAGCAAACATTTGTTTAATGACATTTATTTTAATAAAATGGGCAGATAATACAATTGAAAACTGACATAACCATTGCAATCCACTCACTTAAATGTCTAAAATGTAAAAGGATTTAATAAGGTAGGAGTATATTTCATTGAAAGTATATTCCCCAACATGTCCTTCCCTAAAACTTCCTGTCTGGCTTCAAATAAATAGTATCAAATCCTAAACCACCTACTTGGAGCACCCAAGCCACCTGGAATATGTTCTGAGCTTGTTTAGCTTCAGTTAACCACGCAGGCACGTGGTTGGACAAAATGTCTCCAGCGACAGATCGCTTGTTTAGTGTCCCACAAACGGCCAAATAAACAACATGGCAGACAGAAATAAATCGTTGTATGTCTTCGTGCTCATTTGGTTAAAGAGACAAAAGGGAAACTGTGTTGACATCTGGTTGTTATGTCTCGCTTGTTTAACCAAACCTACAATGTCTGCTTTGGTTTTGTATTTTTCTCTTTGAATAGGTTTTGAGGGCTGGAACTCACCCTACCTGTCAAAAATCGTGTAAACCCTCAGATGAAATGAGGTTTAACTACAGTCATATATTGCATTTGTGTTTGGTGTATCGTCATAGATGCAAAAAGATGCAACTTTAATAAAGTTAAATTGTTCCGTTTGTTGTAGGAAACAAAGGAAAAAACACAATATATTTAGGCATCCTGCAATTTTCTGATAAAATAAATCGGATTTATGATGGCCACAAAACTTTAACTTGTCTTTTTTTTTTAAAAAGCACAAATGAAAAAAAACGGGAGCATAACAAAATGCGAAACACAATTGCTCCTGATGGGAAATTAAAGAAATTGTCAACTTTTTTTGTGAGGTCACAGCGATGCTTTTAGCGTAATGCTAATCAGCATGCTAAAATGCTCACATTGATGCTGATATTTAGCAGGTATTGTGACTACCATGTTTACCATCTTAGTTTAGTCTCTTAACATGAAAACATTAGCTAATTAGCGTCAAACGCAAAGTATAGCTGAGGCTGATTAAGTATTGAACAAACTGAAATTTTGAGGTGATAATGGCACTATACCAAAGTTATTACAATAAACAACTGTACAAAATTGTATTGCAATTCATCCAATAGTTCTCGAGATATATGTTCTGTCAAATGGATGCCTTGGTGAACTCAATGTTTCAAAAGGTGATCTAGACTGCTGTGGTGGTAACACAAATATACAGAATGACTTGGTGGACTCCCGCTGTCTCTAAATCTTTCTTTCACTCCATCTCATCGGCTGTGTGTGTGTGTGTGTGTGTATAACTATTTCCTGACTCTTCTCTGTTCAGATAGGAGGTAACAGCAGGCAGAAAGAGAGGCTGACACCACTAATTTCCTTTTGGAAGCCTTCTTTTGAATGTGTGTGGGGGGGAGGGGTGTGTGTGTGTGTATTACAGGATCTAAGCAGAAACTACAAATTGCCCCAATTAGTAGAGTTCAAAACATTTAGACAGTATAACACATCTTTATCCCTACATGGGGTGTCTCCAAGTCTGGAATAAATCAAACGATATCAGAAGGACTCCCAAATGCAGTGAAATCTTGAATTGTCCCTGAAAGGTTTAGAATAACCCAGAAAAAATCTAGATCCAGACAGATGGCAATGTCTGGAATAAACCTGTCAAATCTGAACTGTTGTCTTGACCTCTAAATATAGAAAGTATGGAATTGACCCTTCGCTAAGCCACGCCCTGAAAACACGGCTGGCCAATCACAGCGCAGTATAGGTCTCGCTCTAACTGAGGTCCGACACTTTCATGGCTGTGCTCCATTGACTTTAATGCAAAAAGAGTCGTTTTCTAACTTTCTTTTTTTGTATTTTTCCAATATATGGTCAAAAGCTGTCCCGGGGAACTTGTAATAATTACAGTCGCTACCCAGAGAGGCTGAAAGGAGAAGTGCAATTTACAGTATTATTTATTTCCAAAACCTAAAGCAAATCCAGAAAAATGTCGGCTGTGGATTGTTTCTAATAATGTTAGTTTGCTAACACTAGCTAATTTACTACTGAATGTAACGTTACATAACCCTACTCTTCTGCTTTTTAATGATTGTAATAGTGAACAGAGACCTACCCAGCTGTACAGGAACAGTGTTGTTCCTTAATATTGTTGTTCTCTTTCCCAGTAGTCAGGTGATATGGTGGTTCACTTTTACTCTGTGATCAGTAGGATTTAGCTTCTATCATTATTTTTTTCAGGTCAATCTGACAGCCTGAATACAACTGTCAAATGCCCAATGCAACTGCAAAACTGTCTGCTTCTTTCTGAGATAGTTTTTTCCAAAAATTAGACAATATTTCTCCAGGGAGTGCAGTAATAGACAGTGGCAGAGCCATGATAAAAGTCCATCAGGTCAGACTTAGCATCAGTAACTACAGAGAGCGTGGCTTAGCAAAGGGTAAGTTAAGAGTTGCATAACACCAAAGACATCAGGAATAACCTTCATAATACCTGAACAACCACCTAATTCTACACTTAATCACCAAAAAAGACTCAGACCTCGAGTAATCAGGAAATAACCACTACCCACCCAAAACTTGGAACAAGCCCCAAATTTCAGGTATAGCCTTATCCCAGAGGAAAGCAAAACCTGTGAAAATATGGAGTAAGAATGTATAAAACCCTTACAAATCCATGATAACCCCAAAATGTTGAG
The DNA here is from genome assembly GCF_014851395.1 of Micropterus salmoides. Classification (NCBI taxonomy): domain Eukaryota; kingdom Metazoa; phylum Chordata; class Actinopteri; order Centrarchiformes; family Centrarchidae; genus Micropterus; species Micropterus salmoides. Next base: position 33,380,678 of record NW_024041150.1, read on the forward strand.
AATAGCTTCACGTGTACGAGTGTACCCAAAAGTATGGGTGTTTCCCTTTCCTCCAAAATTACTTTAATTCCTCCTTTCTCACCTCTACATCATATTTATCTGTTTCTTCATACCACTTAAATTATTTCTCCAATATCCCACCTTTATTCAATCTCTGTTACCTTGAGAACACCTTAATTCTTTCCTTTTTCTTTATTTCTGTACCACTTTAATATCCTTTGGTTTCATCTTTAATGCATCTAAATTTTCTTTTTTCTGTCATTCCACCTCAGTACTACCTTAATCGCTTTTGTGTCTCACCAAGTCTTAATCTTTTTCCAATCCACCTCGATACCACCTTGATTTCATCATTCCTCTCCCTACCACAACAAGATTTCCCCCTCTGCTCGATCACCTTCGTACAACCTGTCATCCTCTTTAGCCCTCAGTTCACCCTGTTTTCGCAACAAGACAGTCATTTTCCATCTTGAACACACTGATGTTACCCATAAATCAGATGCACACTCACGCAAAGTCATCAGTCTCAACATTACTTTACCACCATATCACACCCTAAAAGAGAAACGGAATGTCACGACCTAAATTTGACACCACACAGTGTGTTAACCGGATATGAAATCACCCCACACACATTGAAAACATTGGCCAGCGTGGACATCTTGGAGCATCCATGTGGGAAAATACTACACACACGCTGGAGAGATTTCCCCCAGTTTCAACATGACTTTTGGGCAAGAGGGAAAAGAGAGAGAGAAAGAGAGAGACACATCTGCCCGGCAGATTTCTATTGTTTCTTTTCAGTACCCGTCTTCAATCCTTCCCCTCATCCTCTCCTCTGTTTGTCCGAGGAACATCAAGAGCTGGTTCATGGAAATGTCAGAGATCCCATCATTAAGAAACAGAACTATTTATGACTCTACCACTGATTTACTTACGTGATGTATATAGTTTACAGCCATATTAGACACACCGCAATCATCATTTAGCTGTAAGCAAACATCACGATTCTGACTCTACTGTAAACCAAAAACATCACTTGTGTCCTTGTTAGTGTGAAGAAGATGTTTTCCCATAATTCCCATGAAACACCGCTGCTCCCGTCAGTCATGGAGGGAAATAGTAAGAATTACTGGCCTAACTGTGATCCAGATGTGTTGTATTATGTTAATGTTTCTTTTTACTGCGTATTGTGATGTGTTTACATTACATTTATGTTCTCTGGTGGTCAAATGTGTTTACGGTTACGTTTGCTTACAAGCCGGAGTGTTGCCATTACGTTGATTTTACATTATGGCCAAGTTGTGTTGCAGTTTGTTGCTCTCTGTGATTGTGCTAATGATGCATGCGCTGGTTCATGATGCATTGCAGTTATATTACACCGTATAGATCAAACTTTATGTTTATGGCCGCTAAGAAGTCTTGATTCTCATTGGCTGGAAGGTGCATATTAGCTGGACAGTATAACCGGACATTTATAACGTACATGTTCGCTTGCAGTTCTAAGTCAATGCCCTGCCATTCAACAGTGAGGCTTAAAGATCTTGGAGTGTTATTTGTGTAACCAACAACAATAACATCCATCAAAAAAAAGAAAGAAAGAACATAATTATCTGCTCAGTTTGGACTATGCAAATATAATCTCAAACTTATTTGATCTTTGCATGAATCTGGATTGACCAATGGTTGGAGGAGGAAAGAGAAGACTTTAAATATGCTGCTTGGAGCTATAGACAGAGGGGCAGGATGTTGGTGTAAGAGAGCATCAACGTTATCTCCTTACCTATCACTCTCAAAAAAGCAACACATTCATGAAATTTAAAGCAGAAATCGAGATAAAAATGTGTACTATATATGGTTGTTGGTTTTACTTCTGGCTGTTGTAACAACATGGTCACTGGAGTCACCTGAGGCCAAGTTTGAACAACCGTTTATTGGCATTGTCACATGAGGCCAAATGTGAGCGTTCAAACTCCTGGGAAGAAATGAAAGTACAGCATTGTAAGTGGTGGTTAAGTGGTGCTGCAGGCCTGATCCCATGTTGAGAGATGGTTTCTCTACTCTGGTGAAGATGGCTTTTTTCACTCCCCTTTTAAACCATCTGCCCTATGCCGAATATGAACATTGTTGTCCTCGGAAGAGTGTCCCTTATCCTTTAAATGTAGGTAAAACTGCTGAGTCTTGACCTCAAGAGTCGGCCCATCTGTGTTGAGCCATGCGTTTGTGTAGAGGTTGTTTAGTTATCCCAATATACAGGTTTATGCATTCCTCACTGCATCAGACAGCGTAAAGATTGCTTTTCTTGCTTGTGTTTGGGTGAGCGGTCTTTCAGGTGGACCAGTAGTTGTCTTACTGTGTTCTTTCCACTATGTCCCTGTGGTGTATGGAAACGATTTTGTTGTGTTTACTGTTCTTTTCCTCATCACATGTAGTGTTGGTGTTCTGCCTCAATCTCGTGTTGGTTTTCACAAAGGTCTAGTTTGGATATCCACAAGTGCATCCTTCAGGTGTTTATTCTCCTTCTCTTGGGCTTGGGTACTCATTGGTATGTTATCAGCTAGAGACGAATTTATTTTTAGTAAAAACTCTAAAAAGTATGGATGTTCCCTTTTGGCTTTGTTGTTCAACTTAACATATGGATGTGCTGGTGGCTCTGCAAGTTGAGGTGTTATGCGTATCCCACGGGTTTGACTCCCAACTTATATCTTGTCTCTTTCTCTTTTCTTGTCATTTATAAAACGTTTCACAAAATTCAACAGCCAGGTCTGAACAGTGTCCTGAGAGACAAACATCCTCCTAACAGCAGGTAACTGTAACTAGAGTCTGGCTGTAGTTTGTGGTTGTATTGTGGTTCGTTTCCGCTCAGATTTTGTTTGTACATGTGCACATAGCGAAGCGAAGTTCATGCATATTGATGAATACAATCCAGCTGCTGTGTTTCCCTTCTGATCCTCCATCAAAATAAAAGCACACTGCAGAGCACTTAGGGATGGTGATGACAACAGAGTGCCGCATTTGTAGTGAAGCTGGAAAGTCTTTACCTGTTTAGATTATCAGGGGAAAGTGGTTTAGATGTTTCAAATGACAATTTAGGGAAAGTTTCTGAGTAAAAGTTTTTTTCCTTCTCCTTGTTTATCCTATTTCTTTCTTTTCTTTACATCTTTCTTTCTTTCTTCCTGTGACTTATAGAGAAGACATTTATTCATTATTTGTTTCATTCTTACTTCCCCTCTCTTGTCTAATCTACAAATTAACAAAATTTAAAAAATAATAATTTTTAGCTCCTGTAGAGCAGCGCTGATCGAGCCTTTTCTATCCTCATCCAAACTCTGCTGATATTGAAAAACAAGCCAGTCATTTCCTGCCCAGTCATTTTACTAATAAGCACGCACACAATCAAGCACACAAGAGTCCAAAAGTGATGTTCAAACCTAAGTGTGTAAGTGCTCGCCAGCCCATGCACAAACTCAGCCTCCCTGGGGGTGAAATCAGAACATTTGGCTGAACAATAGACAGAATTCCAGCTCTGTTGTCTTGTTAGGGCGATGTTTTACTGGTTTACTGGTAGGGGTAGACACACATATACAAACACACTCAATTATTTTGATGATTTACTGGTAAGGCTTGGGGTTGGTGTTGCTGTAGAAATATTTGACAGCAAATAAACATGTGTTTCATCTACAAAGAACGGCCTGCAGCGGCCTGTGTGTTACCACTGTGAAAGATCGTCTTTGTTTTTATGTTGCGGAAACATTGTGGCTGCACTTAAGACATTATCTTCATTAGGTTTTCTACAGTGTGTCTCCCCAAAAGCAGTCAGATAGATACTATTAGCTCATTTTATCCATGAAACCCGGTCTCATGAATTTTTCTGATGTACTGTTATAGATTTAACTACTGAAAAGTTTTTCACCTCAACCAACTGCATCAGAAAAATGCTACCTACTAATCAATGTATTTGTAGTCATAGTCCAGTAATATAATGTACAATAGTGTAACACTCATAGGCACCATTTTTATGAATTATCGCACAAGAACAGTTATCTGTTACTTAAGTTACTTACATTTGTTATACAGTAAAGTATTCGATTCTGAACAGTCATCAGTGCCAGTTAAATAACGTGCCTTGGTGTGTTTCATATTTCTAATAGTGCATTAGCTTGCTACTGGTGTTTTAACTATATTCCATTTGAGATTGCCAAAAAGTCACGTGACTGTCTCTTCTTGCTCTACAAAAAGGGTTTTCCAAAGTTTGACACTGCCCTCATTCAGACAAAATGCATCCCACTCTAGCATTCATTTATTTATATTTTGGCAAATCGGAACATTAAAAGTATGCTCTATTAGCTATTTATAGCCCCTGTTCGCAATGTGCCCATGGTTGTATAGATAAAAGTCACTGTATTACTTTGACACTGAAGAACACGAAATGTGATGATTCTGAGGCATGTTCGTGAGTTATAAAATGCTTTTTTTCCTTTGATTTCTAAGCACATTTATTGATGTTTTGGGGTTGGAAAATTAGAGATCATGAAAATGTGTGTGAATGAAGAACTACCTCATCTGTGGCTGTTTTTAGTTATATATATGAAAGTTGGGATACATCTTCTACCTGCATATTCACACCACTATATGTCTGCTATGGCGCTTAAATATCTGCATACATTTTAAGCTGCTTCTTCTGCTAATAAGTTTCTTATGTATTCAAATATGTGGCATTAAAAGTAAAACATTTTGCTGCTTGTACTTGGAGCTGTTTCTACTCTTTGCATGTTCATTGTGGTGGCAAAGTGACTACTTTTCTGTGTCCAAATTTTAAGTCAATGTTTGCATCAAAGTTAGCTGGCTAGACATGAAAAGGATGCAGACATGGAAAAGGATGCAAGGAGAGTGCTAAAATACATTTACTGACAATTATGTGAGCTTTCTCTTACTCCCTGAAATCTAATGTAGTACAGGCCTGCATCCTACTTTGGGGTCTAATCCCATATTTTATAAAAAAAAAAAAAAAAAAGAAGTTGGCTAAAAATATAGATAACATTGAGACTGATAGAAGGATCAGAAAGCGACAATATTGGTCTCTTCTATAATTTTAATAAAGATTTTACTCTTTATACTCAGAGACAAGCCTGTAGCACATTTTAGGATCTAGTTTCCCAGAGTTAATTGCTGTACGAGGTGGAGCTGAGAAAGAGGGAGAAATGGAAGAAAGGTGGAGCAAGACTGTCCTAGTGGGAACAGGGTCAATTAGTGAACTTGAACTCCAGAGGTCACCGAGGGAGAGTTCATGATCTCCGAGGAAGGTCATAACCTCACCCATTTACTCAACCAGGAAGACACACACTCACACACCCATGCCACAGCATAGAGGTCAAAGTTCATGAGTTAACTAAGGGAACTAACAGCAACTGGAGGGAGGGGGAGAGGAGTGAGTAGTTTTTTTAACCTGCATCTGGCCTCCAGATGGTTTGTGAGTCATCCCTGGGTTAGATACACACACACATACAACACATAACACTTTCACACAGACACACACACATATAGAGGAGTAGTTTTGTCTTCCCCCGCTGAGACTAGATCATTCCCAGGTTGGGTCGATTGGGGGGTAAACTTGACACCTTACTCTTTCTCTTTCTTTCTCACACACACACACACACATATACACATGCGTTTCCACACTCCCCTAGCAAACAAACAGGATTGTAATGTCACACACAAATGCACAAATCTTACTCATGGGCTGAGTGATCACACACATGTATATATGGAAAAACACCTGAGTCATTCCCCCGCCAGCGGAGAGTTCACATCGAGGGTGCTGTGTAAGAATGATACTCCGAGGTGTCAGAGTGAAGATCGAAAAAAAGTGAGTGATACATGTGCAGAATATATGAAAAGATGAAGAATACATGGGATTGATATAAAATGGACAGAAAGATAAAGGAGGATTAGAACATATTGAATGTTAGCAAAGCCGTGCTTTTCTGAGAGTTTGGATTCGACCCACTTTTCCACAGACTGAGAGCTAACAAAACTTAAAAGGATGTTATTTGGGCAACAAGGTGAATCTATGTTATCTGAACACGCAGAGACGGGAAGCTACACTGAGACTGATAAGATGTACGCTGTGCGCTTCTTCAAGTTCATGAACTCCTGCCAGTGAAGGTCAGATTTCTTAGATTGTCCTTAACAACGTCGGCCATCTTATCGGAGCTGCTGCCACGACGGAGGCTGCTATCTGAGACCATGTTTCAGCAAAGAATGTAGAGATTTCAAGACAATATGCAATCATGTTGAAAAGCTAAAAGTTAATTTAACAATGAACTATTTTTGTTTTTCTGCCCATCATTGCTATGGTTAACATTTTAATCAACATGCCAACTGCTCCTATCTCAAGACGTTGCAACAGGAATTTGCTCCAGAAACAAACATGGTTATGATATGTCTGTTCTCAGTGCTACATTTAGCTGTGTATTCAGACAGAACGTGAAGCGAATATTAGGTAAATACCAAACAGTCGGAGTGCTGATTTTGATGGTTGTAGCACCACCAAGAAAATAGAGCACATGATCTAAATCCTGTGATTTGAGGTGAAATTGCAAGTAAACACACCAGAAATAGATGTTTTATCAAATAAAACATTTTGAAAACGGACCTGCAGAAAACCTACACAAAAACTGATATTAGTAGCAATGTTGGCGCGTCCCCTGGTGTCAGTAAAGTTATGTTATCAAATAAGTATGATGGCCAAAACTAACTGATATGATGACAAAGTTATAACAAAACAGAATTGTCCTTCTTTAAAGGTAGGTTAGGGTAGGGTACACACCCCTGAAAAATACTGCATCTATTGCTCCTCAAAATACACCTAAGTCGTCATCAAGTTAAACCATCATCATCATCATGGGCACCATCATTACCGAACACTTCTGCACCGCCAGGACCGAGTCCATCCTCACCTCCTCCATCACCATCTGATACGCTGCTGCCACTGCCAGGGACAAGGGCAAGCTGCTCTGCTCCACAGAGGAGATGCAATCTTCCATCTCTCCAGGACCTGTACACCTCCAGGACTCTGAGGCGAGCTGGAAAAATTGTGGATGACCCTTTCCACCCTGGACACAAATGTTTCAGACACTCCCCTCTGGCAGGAAGCTGCGGTCCATCAGGACCAAAACCTCAAGCCACAAGAACAGCTTCCTCCCATCTACAGCTGGCCTCATCAACAAGGCCTGGGACCCCCACTGTTACTGGCTGTCATGCACCCCTAACGCTCCATTCCCCTTTTACAATACATATTGTAAATGTTTGTGCATACAAATGTGATGAACATGTAAATAACTGCCATATTGCACAGTCTTTATTATTCTCATATTTTGAATTTCCTGTAAATGGTAATGGTCTATACTTGTACGTGTCTTTCCCACCACTCCATGCTCTTTTACACTACGTCACATTCACCCTTTTTACACACATTCATACACTGATGGCAGAGGCTAAGTTGCCAAACGCTCATCAGCACAGAAATTAACATTCACACACTGATTGCACAGACCATCGGGAGCAATTTGCGGTTCAGTATCTTTCCCAAAGACAGGAGGAGATCGAACCCCTAACCATCCGATTAGAGGGCAACCTCTCTGTCTCCTAAGCCACTGCCAATTGTCAATTTAATGTTTTTATATTTATATGTTTATGTGTATGGTTATGCACCAAGTCACCAAAGCAAACACCTTGTATGTTTAAACATATCTGGCCATAAAGCTGATTCCGATGCTGGTTGAACCTGCATGTGGCATTTTCTCCACCTAATCATAAAGGTTCATAGCCACAACTTCTTTGTCACTTTGCCTTGTCTTGCTGCTTATTGATCCAACCCATTGTCCTCACTGCTGATGAGGTATGCTGTCGAAGATACTACCTCGACACGCAGACACAAGTAAAACAACGTAAGGTAAGGTTACCTACAAAGAAAGCCGTAACAATCTGATCCACATTAGACAACACACACCCTAAAAAAAACTTCCAGCACTGATGATGACTTCTTATTGAAGCCTCACATAAACAACAAGCTGGTAGACTAAATAAAAAAGATGTTTATTGTCTATAAAACATATTGTTCCCACTTGTATCAGTCAGAGAAATATGCAGCAAACAAGGCAGATTGAATCAGTGAGAAGCACAAAGCAGTGCTGAAATCCTAACAGACACACTGCATAACAACTGGTGAATGAGCCTGCAAAAGACACAACAGGTCACCAACAAAACTATGCTTTTTGTGCCTTGATGAACTGAAAACAACCTCGTGACAAATGAAATGAACTTTGAACTACAGTAATGCATCATCTGGTTATGAGTTGAGGGCCTTGATCAGATCTGACGACCTCCAGAGCTGCAGCAGAAGTCTGAGATATAAAATGTGATTGTTGTTTTTAATTCAATTCATTAAGGAAATTGTTAAAAGTTTTAGGAAATACACTTTTTCTCTTGCTTGACATTCTCATGTCCGTATGCCAAATATGGAGCTGGTGCCAGAAGACCTTTAGCTTAGCTTAGATTAAAACAGGAAAAACAGCCTCTCTAAGAAACATATAATAATAATAATCTTTATTCATAGAGCATTTTTCACAATATTACAAAGTGCTTTCACAAGAGCAAAAAAAATAAAACACTGCAAACATGCATGGTAAAGCAGGAAGAAAGTCATGAAATTAAAATTAAATAAAAATTTAAAGGGAAAATTAAAATCAACTGAAATCTGGAAAGGCTCTTCTATAAAAAAAAAAATGTTTTAAGAAGGGACCTTAAAGAGTTCACTGACCCGCCCTTATTTCCTCGGGCAGGCCTCGGGGTCCTGACTGCAAACGCTCTGTCCCCTTTAGTTTTCAGTCGAGACTCTGGAACAGACAACAGACCTCTACCCGAGGATCTCAAGGTACGTGCTGGTATGACTAAAAGGTCAGCGATATAACAAGGAGAGAGGCCATGAAGAGCTTTAAAAGTAATGAATAAAACTTTAGTGTATTCTAAAACATACTGGGAGTCAGTGTAATGAAGCTGAAATAGGGGTAATGTGGTCATATTTCTTTGTTCTGGTTAAAAGCCTGGCAGCTGAGTTCTGGACAGTCTGGAGTCGATCAATGGATTTTTGGGTTAAACAAGTGAAAAGGCTGTTGCAGTAATCCAGGCATGATGATGTAATAGCATGTAAGAAAGTCTCAGTGTCCTTAGTTAACATTGATCATAGTTTTGATAAATGTCTAAGATGATGAAAGCATGATTGCACAAGCTTTGTGGTGTGCTGCTCGAAAATTAAACTGCTGTCAAACCAGACGCCAAGATTCTTTGCAACAGGCTTAATGTGATTCACTAGGGAACCAGCAGATGGCAGTATTTGTTTTGCCATTTGCTGGGACCAATGACCAGCATCTCTGTTTTGTCTGTGTTCAGTTAGAGTAAATTATTTGACATCCTATTTTTTACCTTACAAAGGCAATTGGTAAGTGAACTGAGCATTCCAGGGTCTATGGATCTGGCCGACATGTAGATTTGTGTGTCATCAGCATAAACATGAAAAGAGACACCATGTTTCCAAGGGGAAGCAGATACAAGGAAAATAAAAATAGGTCCTAAGTAAGACCTTGTTCTTTTAATATGTACACAAAGGTTTTAGTCTTTATGCTAAGCTAATTACCTGTTAGCTCTAGTAGGTTATTATAAAATATTCCTTTGAATTAAATTTCATCAATTTATAGAAAATTGTTCTTTCTTTGCTACTTCAGAGTGATAATAAATTTAATAAATTTAAAATTTGTTTCCTGTCATGTTTTGCACCTCAAGGCCACCATAGATGAGGCTTGTATCACACGTGCTACCTGTGATAAACATGCCTGCCCTCTGCTACAAGCAGTTTTGGAAAAAGTAATCCATCAAGTGTCATTTGCCAGAAGTTCAAATAAGTGTAACCAATCCAGTGAATTTTTAAGTTTTTAGAGCTAACAGACAGTCAACTTTTTAAAGGTTTTTTTCTTTTCTTTGGCTGAACCACTGATGTTATCCGGGTGAAGTGAAGGCCAAAAGGTTGCCAAAGAACCTTTTGAATGAGCATGTTGTCTGGCAGGTGAATCTGCAGCCGTTTACAATAAAACCAGAGCGATAAAAGATCAGAGATAGTATCTGGTGACTCCACGCACACAGGCCAGAGATAAAGAGAGTCAATGGAGGTCACAACCTTTGATGTCTTGCTGAAACTTTTATGAATGTTTTGGTTTGGGCATTGATGGTGTTGATGGTGCCGATGCTCACGGGAAACACACACACACACATACAAGCAGAAACATGCATGTTTTCCTTTACTTATGAACTCTTGTACACATACAGTATGTAAACATGCACAAGTCACTTAGGAAAAGTGTGAGAGGTCACACACACACACGGATGTTTGTGCTGTTTTTGGCGATTTTGTTTTGACGCCCTCCATGTTTCGTGTGCCAGGGAATGTGTGGGTTTTTTTGTGTGTGTGTGGGGGGGGTGTTTGCGAGTTGTGCGACATCAAGACAAAGAGAGAGAGAGAGGGAGAACGTGCTGTAATGTGTTTTAGGTTTGTGTACAAACAAGTTAATATGTTAGCAGAGGAAAGGGAATGCTAAAATACAAATGTACTCTAGATCAAAGTATGAGTGACCTTGGTCTGTGTGTTTTTATAAATGTATGCGTGTGTGTGTCCCTTGGCCTCTGCAAGCCCTCTGTCTCCCGCTTGATTTAATTTCCATATGCTTGTCTCTGATGGCATGTGTGTGTGTGTGTGAGTTTGTTCGTTCATGTGATGGTCGGAGTCAGAAATAAAACTCTCATTAGAAAAATATTCCACTCGAGCAGAGCAAAAGAAAACACACTGTAGATTTATATAGACTGCATACACACACACCACAGTGCAGGCAGTATGATGTGGAATATAAGATTTACCATCATCATGGGGAATCAAGAAGAAGAAACTTTTCAGATTTGGAAAGAAAACTTCAGTTTTACCCTGATCACTAAATCGCTACACTGTCTTCTTTCTCCTTAATCTCATTTTTCTTCCCCCCTCTCCTTTCTTCCTCTATTCCTGTAAATCCTGCAGTTTTTTCCTTCCTTGCCCTCTGTTTTTTATAAACTGCACTTGCCATTAACCTCCTAGCTCTTCCTTCTATCTCATTTTGTCTGTCCTCATCCTGTTTGCTTTCTGTACATTGTTCTTGCATTCCCAGTTAACATCTCCAGCTCCATTCAATTGAGAAAAAAATATCTCTTTGTTTTACTTGGTTAACTCATGCTGTCTCCCGAACTGTTTCTTCCCGCGATCCTTGGAAATTCTACGTGTTATTTTTTGTTTACGGCCTTTAAATCTTTAACTGCTGTCCTTTTTTGGTATGAAATACATCCTGCAAAACATCTGCTAGTATGCTAGTCAGGTAACACTCATCGTTATTACTTTACTTAAAAAATCTTATTTTAGTAAGCGTAAGTTGACTAAAATAGAAACTCTCCCCTCGTTTTTTTTTCTTTGCAGATTAGTATGGTATTAGTATTCTACTTTAGTAATATAAACATTTCCTTTCATTTCAGGTTAGAATACCCTGCAGCTGAAGACTTCCTAATGCTGATGGACTGTAGGTTAGTGTACATTATATGCAATGTCTACAAATTACCAGTGGGTCATATGAGTAAAGGTAATGTGAAACGGTCTGTGGTGTCCGAACGATAATGCTGCGATGATGTGTTGAGAAGAAATCCGCTTGACACTGTTCTTGATTATAAAAGTTTATTACATCAAAGAATTCAGCATCAATTACAAGCTCTGCAGCAGCTTGGAGAGTGACCCAGCCCGATGACCACTCTGTCTCTCTGTACATCGAACACAGCTTATATAGGACATGTTTAGGTCTCTGCTAAAAACCATATAAGGGCACAGTGCTGTAAAATAAGTGTAACCATCTATTAGACACCACAGAAGGGTACAGTCCCTTCATACACACTAATCTCTTTATACACACTAATCTCTTTATACCTAATTTCTACTTCCCCTAACACTGCACCCATCAATCATTACTTCCCCATAAGGGTTCACTGTCCCTCTCACCAGCTGCAGAGCATTATGTTAAACTGTAATGGCCGGATACACGTAATGGCCAGATGCACATATGTTATACACCACAGGTCCACTTGTAGTTACATACCCACAGAGAATATCTCCCAGCTCTGTGGGTTCTCTGTATGCATATGGGACTTTTGGTTTTGGTTTTACAGTACAAAACTTTACTGTCTGATCCAGTCAGTTCCTCCAAACAGCAGGCAGATGTTTTCAGAAAAAAGCCCTGGTAAAACTGTTACCTGCCCAGCACTAACTACGGGAATCCACTGACTCCGGCTACGGCACGTTACAGCTGTGCCACAATTTGATCGTTCATAGCCCTGCATCAAAGTCCACTGGAAGCGTCTCAGAAGTGTTTCAGCAGCAGAGCGTTTTGCCTGCCCCACGTTACTGACTTCTTTATTTCAGAATCAGAGCGTTTTGCCTGCCTGATTTTGCTGACATGTTTAGATTTTGTTGATTGGGTAATCAGTGTGTGCTTTTTGTGCTTCTACTATGATTAAGTAGGCTACGTAGTTAAATGATTTCTTTTTGTGTATGTTTTAACCATGTGTGTAACCTGTATTATGATCGGGAGTCTCCACAGGGTGTTTTATTTTGAAAATTGACCAGATTCTCTATGCCGTTCTGTGTCTGACTTCGTGCCTGGTTTGATCTGCTTTGTGCTGTTTGACATGGCTTGCGTCAAAAATACACCTGCTACCTATTCTCTGCAGAGTGGAGAGACGCTTCTAAGACGCTTCAGGGACCGCGTTTGGTGGACACGAATTGACTATAATGGCCGTGATATGCTCCGGTAACCGCGGCACAGCCGGAACGTGCTGTAGACCCAAGTCAGTGGATTTTAGCCGTTAACAACAAACCAACAAAGTTAATGCAAAGCTAATATCTGATGGACATAGTGAAGCAGTTAGCCGCTAAAGAGGGTGGTGGAGACCAAAACAGAGCTAGAAGAAGAGTAAATTGAACTTATGTTGGTCAAGTTGCCAGAAACGCGACTCCAAATGAATGCTAATTCATTCATTCACCTAAACAACTTTTAAAGGCCACAAAATGTTATGTCACGTATGATGTTGAGCTTGTCTTGGAGTTCTGCCCCCAAAGGGCCCTACTGTTGACTTAATGGAAATAACACATTTGCTTTCATGGTCTGTCTGTCTGTATATATTTTCTATATATAACCCACCCGCTCTTGTTTCTTCACGTTGCGTGTGAAGAGGCTCATTTCTTGACGCCTCACTGTTTTGATGAACCTCATTAAAGAGTGAAAGCACATTCCTCTATTGCTTTATAGCGTTGTTGAACACATACAAACACATGAACACACGTTCCTGCTGGTGTTTATTATGTCCATGTGCTTGTAAAACAGTGCTGTTGATAAAATTTGTATTAACACATTGTGCACATGTATAATTCTCACACACACACACACACACACACACACACACACACACAAACAGCTGCCAGCCAGTGTATTTGTGTGGGGTTCAGTGGAGAGCTTTCATGTCACGGTTTCAAAAGGCACCTCACCCCGCCAAGACATCACTACTTAAGGAAACACAGGTGGGCGAGATTTCTCAAATGCCTTCTCTGAAAATGTGAGCGGTCGGTTTTGCCAATTGAGGTACAATAACAATGCGAGGTAAGAGAACGGTCAGTGCAGGGCTTTTTAATTTCAGCTGGATGCCACATTTACAAATTGGATTTAACAGAGCAGAGCGCTTTGACTCCTTCTTTCTGACTTTATGCAATATTATATAGTGTGATGTTTTTGATAAACTAACCTATATAGAATTCATTTTTATAACTACTAACAAATTTAATAATTCAAAAAAATCTGATGACCCAAGTTTACTATACTATACTCACGCGTTACAAACTCTAATCACAGCAACACATGTCCAATGCACCCTTTGCAATTAAAATGGAGAAACTTGCCTTTACCTTAAGAGTGTGATATACTGGTAATCAATATGAAAATTAGTGGGAAAATGTTCTGTATTTATATATACAGTATGTTGCTATAGGATGTAAGCTATTACATATGTATTGACAGACCTTGATTTTTCCTGCTCATGTCAGTCCTGTCTTATTGCCTGCAGATCCTCATTGTCATTTCCTGCGTTCACATAATAATCTGTTTCATGTGAGTTGGCTGACATTGATGTCATTTAGGTGGGTGTTATGTGGATATATTTGAAGCCCGATGAGAAATGTGCACAGGCTGAGCTCTGGCTCATTCACAGATCCGTGAAATACATGCCTTCCCTGTCTTCAACAAACACCACTGCAGCAGTGGTTAGGACGACAACAAGTTTATAGAGGTGGTTTGGGAGTGGAAGTTTGACTGTCTGAGAGTCCATCCAGACTGCCAGAAAAAATATAGATTAGCAAAATAAAGGCCTTCCCCATTCTTCATCTCCCTGCAGCCCCAACACTGCTCCAGTAGTGCTGCTGATGTACTGGGAAACTCTCAGAAGTACCCTCAGTCATCTTTCCCTGCATGATGATTAGGAAAACCTACCTTTTTGAAAGTTTGTCATGTATTAGACCGTTTACTGACTAAAATTTGCCGAATGCCGTTTTTGCTAAACTTTTAATAATTAAAATGTACTTTCAGAAAGAACAGAGTGGTAAACCACACAGCTCAGGCCACATATTTCATGAGTGAGAGTTTTGTTTAGACTGCTTTATAGTCACGAAAGTAATTACGAGACGAGCTGCCATTAGAATCTGAAAGATTTGGCGGCATGGCTGAGGATGCTAAAGAACAGCAACTCCTAAACTGACAATTACCTCCATGGATGTGTTCTTGAACTGGACATCAGCAATGCTCCTTACTGCCCTTTGATCCCTTGATGAAATACATCCTGAAGAGAAACTAATTCTCTGTTCCATTAAATTGCTCCACATTCCAGAAATCTAAGCTCTGCCAAATATGATTAGTTTTAGGGCTTAAATGTGCACTTCGTGTGCAAAGGATTGTCTGCTTTTTACCACCATAAAGAGAAGATGACACAATGGGCCAATCTGTGGAGCATCCACGGTCAGGGTGTATTAGAGATGTTACAGAGATGTTACACAAGAACACACACACACTCACAGGCATATATATACATATAAGGGCGGAGGGGCTATGGAGTCACTAGACCACATTAGCATACACAGCATGCTTTTCGAGACATGCAGGAAAACTGCCATATGTGCAGTCGTTCAAAGACATTAAGACCAAAAAGGCCAAATGAAATAAAACACTCAAACCCACCAATGCACACACACACACGTAGCTGTGAAGGTAGCAGTTGACAACGTTCGGATATCTGTGAAATCTCTGTGGTCAGACTGTCCGTTATTAAAGTACAGCTGAAGCCAGTAGAGGACCAGGGTGGAGACAGTAACATTAACCACGGCACCAGAGGAGCCCCAGTCAAGGCTGGGCAGGATATTTTACACTGTGAGAGAAGGTAAAGTTCTGGATTCCTGAAACGGTAAATGAGCAAGCGTCGCCTAGCGTGCATTGCTATGAATTTTAAAATTACACATGATTCTCTCCTCACAGATGTTAGTCTTTTCAGATGTTTAACACCTGATAATAATGGTAATAGCTTTTCTTCCTATAGCTGTATTTTCCCTGAAATTATGACAAGCCTGAAATCATGCATGGTAATGTAGCACATGCTATAGTGCAGAGCTACAGGGAGGCAGCCCTGATGCAGTGTATCCACATGAGCAATACATGTACAACTTGTGAATAAGATCAGAAGACAAGTTACTCGTTGCTAAGACAGCATTTAGGCCTACCAATTATATATACCGAGTCCACTCTGGCATGAGCTTTGAAACTTTACAACTGGCTGTGCCTAACCAATCGTAACTCCTAATGCCTCAACTCAACAGCCAATCAGAGTGTGAATTAATCAGACTGTGGAGACAGCTGAACTGCTGAACCACCTGAGGACAGTAAAGCCGAATGAGCTGTTTGTCGGATTGCAAGCCTGATGTAAGACAGAAGTAGCTAGCTTACAATGTTAGCTGTCCTGTCTGATACAGTATTGTTGCCCTCGTCACTTGAACCAGGGACACTATGTTGCATTATCTGACCATTGTGATGTAATAATATGCCCAACATAGCACTTATGTCTTTACGTTCTTACATTTACTTTGTGATATTGAGTGTCAGTTGCTGCAATTGAAGGGTTTGTAATGGAGAGGGTTTCGCTAAACCTCAAAATATGTCAGGAGATAATCACTGAGCCTTTATCCAACTTGTACGGTGTTGTGTTTACTATCTTACGCATATGTACATTAATAAAGGTTAGTTATTATTTAGCTTTACAGCTGTTCTAACCTTGAGTTCATGCCAGACGTTCTCAGTTGTGGACACCTTGGATGTACAGAGGCCACCAGAGACAATTCAATACATTTAAAACAAAATACAAATAACACATTCCTTCTATAATAGATATTAAGCTGGATTTATTAGCAATGAAACTCACAATTGCTCAATACACAATGGATTTTGTTGCTGCTGGTTTACGGTGTCTGATGAAAAGTTGAATGGTGTAAGCTAATGTTAGCAATGTTAGCTACATATTGCTGTCTAACTGGGTAATTTCACTGACTTTAAGACTCTTCTCATGTGCGACTTTTACAGTATGTTTTAGCAGTAGTTTTGCCATAATTGCTCAATTAAAAGTTTAATTCAAGCTACACATTTCGCAGTCAATATATGCCAGGGGTTTTGTGATAAAGCTAAAGACTTTATGACTCTACCTATGGTGCTGTTACACGTTTCCATTATGCCATAATTGGTACTTGTGGCAGGGCCACTGTTCAGCAAAAGTTACATATACTTGCTGTAAATCTAGACACAAATCTATAAGACAGATTTATAAACCACAAAGTATCATATTTGCACAATTTTCACATCCAATCTGTGGTCATGAAACTTTTAGGACCTAAAAATGACAGTCACGGCCCTAAATCTAGAGTAGTCCTGGTGTATGTTGAGGTGCATTGGATGATCTATGAGGTGCACTTGAATGATTTTGGTGTCTGTGTTCTCATAACTTAACAGGTAAAATGACTAATGTGCAAGTTTCCCTAAAACCTCAGTGTGCTCCTTTGAAGCACAGAGTGAAAAATGCTGCCATTACAGTGTTTTATATTGTGAAAGAGAGTTTTTTTTGAGAGGTCAAGGTCAGGATTAGGTGACAGGTAAAGGTAATCCAGATCCTCTGGCCTTACATAAAAGTACACACACAAACTTACAAAAAAAGAGTGTGTGCTGCGGTGAGTTCAGAGTCGGCGAGGTAAAGAGGTGAAAATGATGCTGCTTCACCCGGTTCTCACACACATACACAGAGGTCAGGGTGAGGTAATGATGACACACTTGGCACCATGTTCACACGCATGCACACAACCACCAAACACATCCATACACACACATGAGTTGAGGATCATGTTGATGTAAAAGTTAAAGAAGATTTGGATTTCAGTGGGAGCCCAGGGACTCATAAATACAGACCTGGAACACACAAGGGGAACAGGAGTTCACACACACACACACAGGTAAGGTAACACAGTCAAACAAAAAGTAGGCTATGTGCACATGTGGGTTGTCAAAAAATAAGAATTTGACCTTTAAGGTTATATTAACTAGAAACTAGAGCATTGCAACCACACACATGTATTTGTGCATGTACATTCCACAATTAAGGAGGAATATTTAGGGAAATTGTTTAATTTATATGTAAGAGATAAATGAAGCTTTAACCATTCATTGATAGCTAACAACCCAACTGTGACTCTCAGAACAAAATCAGAACTCTGAAGTAGAAGCTGAAGACTTGTGAAATGTAAGATATTGCAGAATTTCAGTCCAGAGTTAAATATGAAAACACATTTGAATTGAGACAATGGGATGAGATGTCAGGACAAATCTGGAGTCCCATTAAGAGTTTTGAAAAAGAATTTGGTTTTAGAAGTTTGTTTGTGGTATAACACATTGAAAGAGCCTTGATCTGGTTAGTACATTGATTTCCGACTTTTTCGGTCACCAAAGCAATTTCTACGTGTGCCGCTCATCACAGGCTGAAGACGCAGAAGAATAAGAAACATTTATCAAGCAACTGATTCATACTTATAGTGAAGTGTGAGAATAACCTTCAGGTGTAGCCCTTAAGTCATTGTGTGACTAGTCTTATGTATACTCAAAGAGGACAGACACAAGGAATTAACCTACCCCAGTGTTCATTCTTTCAACAAAAAACTTTCTCAGTGATGTGTTATTCTGCAAAACCTTATTTGGTTTTTACATTAATTTAATTTGAGGTCAACTTTATTTGTCTGAAATCCTGAATATTGCCAGTGAAAACTAAATGTTAAAATGTAAATAATAGAAAAACTGAAAAGGAGCAGAGAAGAGAAGACATATAATCAGGGGGAACTGCAGACAAACAAAAGATACATGATTAGAGACTACAAATGAAATCAGTGCCAGTTGCTGAGACTCGCAACCTGGGGGAAGAAGCGACTTAGTCTGATGAGTCTGATGGTGCGACAGGAGATACTTGCCAGATCTCTTGCCAGATGGCAGCAGGGTGCATGGTAGAGGCTGTCCTCTAGTATCGTTTGGGCAATGCAAGGACCTCACCTCACTAATATCACTGATGCTCGGGAGATGGGTACCGATGATCTAATGAGCAGTTTTAATTACCCGCTGCAGAGCCCTCTGGTCCTGGGCCGAGCACATCCCATGCCAGTTTGTGATGTCTACAGTCAGGATGCTCTCTATTGCTCCTCTGTAAAAGTTAACAAAAACATGGCACGTGAGCCTTCTTAAGTTTCGGTAAGAAACACAGTCATTTCTGAGCTTTTCTCACCAGCGTGGTGATGTGAGATGACCATGTCAGGTTCTTTGTTATGCTGATTCCCATCCATCCATCGTCAACCACTTATCCTGCTTGGTTTTGCTGATGTTAAGCAGTAGGTTGTTCTCTGTGCACCACTCAGCTCAGATTGTAGATTTTCTCCAGACATGAAGATTCATCGTTGTTTGAAATCCCATGATGGTGGTGTCGTCCACGAGTGCTAAGTTAGACAATCGGTTTCATTGTGTTGAATGCTGAGCTGAGTTTGAGTTTAAGTCAATTTAAAAAGAAATCTGATAAAAAAGCTTTTAATTTTCAGTTTGTGAGTAAAAGTTTCACTCTAAGCATCTTGATAAATGTGGGCACAGTGACAAAGTAATGATCTACAGTGTTTGACAAGTAGAAAATGTGACCTTCTGTAATTACAGTAATTACAATTCATTCTCTGGGGCCCATGTCTGTCTGTTTAAAATGTCATGGCAGTCCATCCAAAATTGCCATTCCTAGAGCGACACTGCTAACGTGGCAAAAAAGTATGGCTTTCACAATAACTCTGGTCTGTAGTTACCGCTTTTGGGTAATTGTTTAGTTTGGAGATAATTGCTGGGAAAACAGAGGGTTGGTAGACTAAATATGTGTGTGTGTGTGTGTGTGTGTGTGT
This sequence comes from Micropterus salmoides, assembly GCF_014851395.1. Classification (NCBI taxonomy): domain Eukaryota; kingdom Metazoa; phylum Chordata; class Actinopteri; order Centrarchiformes; family Centrarchidae; genus Micropterus; species Micropterus salmoides. The sequence goes on from NW_024041150.1 coordinate 33,400,341, forward strand.
GTGGCGGGGTGGACGAGAGGACAATGCTGGGGTCCAAGCGGGGCGGCGGGGTCTTGCAGGATCGTAAATGTAAAATACTGTGCTGTAGTTCGAGCATGTGTGTGTGTGTGTATGTGTGTGTTGGTTCCGCACAGCAAGAGGTTATCCAAACAAACCACTAGAATGTCAAGTTACGTGCCGACAATTCCTCTGTGTTTTATTGGCTGACTTCACTGAGTTACTCCTAGGTCAACACACACTGGGGATGTCTGTGCGTGTGCTCATGAGTGTGTGCGCGAAGGAAAGAGATAAAAGAGAGAGAGAGGGAAAACATGTTAAGGTGAGACAGACTGCATAGATATCTATTTTCTGGGGGGTTGAGAGACAACTTGTGTTTTTCTACCTGTGTGTATGCTGTGTGACTGTCTACGTGTGCAATGTGAAAATAAGCATTAAGTTACAGGGTGAGAGCACAGAAGAGAGAGGCAAGGGTCAACCAAAGAAAAAGGGTTTGCCAGACGCTGTGGTGTGTGTGTGCGTGTGTGTGCATGACACCTCGGTATTCTCAGAATCCATAAGACCTCTTGCCCTCTTGACTAACATCTGAGAATGTGATAACTGCAGAGAATGTGAGAATATATTGGAGAGCGGATGGTTGTGAATTGGGAGAGAAACCCAACGGATGTTTCACGAGTGTATGACCTTCGAATGACCACTGAAGAACAGAGGGGAAAAAAGTCACAGTGAAAGTGAGCTGATGTACGCCTGTGAGCCAAAAAATGCATCCGTTTTTTATTTTTTTTTATTTGCTGCTTTCTGAGAATTTTGGGAAGGGAGGAGGATGGAGAGGCAAAGCAGGAAGAGGGAAGAAGGTGTTTTAAGATTGTAAGACAGATGAAGGGATTTAAGGCCTATATTCACCATATCTGTTTGAAACTGACTTGATTTTCTGATTTCGTCTTTTGCATTCTACAAAAACCTTAAAAGAGGTTAATATATATTAAGAATTAATTTCAGCTGTAAGAGGGACATGAGCATTTAAAAGATTATTCATCTTAAGGGGCATGTTACGTAGCATCAAATCATGTCATTTGACACGTGCTTTAAAGACAAGGTTCTGTAGTAGAAATGTATCAGTTCTAAGTGAACGTGATAAAATGTTTTTTCCCAAAAGCAGCAATGAATTGATCCTACTAAATAGTATCTGTTGATCCAAAGCCTGATTATTCCTCTGTGCCATAGATCACCGTTTGTTACGACCCCCAGAAAGGCTCAGGAGGTCTAACATAATCAAAGGAGTCAATGAGTTGCAAAACAAATAGGATTGACACAAAGTGTCATAAATAAACAGTGACGGTTGCCATAAATCAACCCTAAACAACGAACAGCAGTCCAAACAACAAAATAACAGGTCTGATCGGTCGGCCAAAAATTTACAAAAGGAATGAGAAGCCACCCAGACCAGCCCACAAAGGGCCGTCTGATCTGGGTTCTTCGCTCTGCCCCAAAAAAACGACATTAAACTGAACCTAACCAAACAGAAATAAAGCCACGACAACAGAACTACCAGAAACACAAAGTCTACATCACACAGGTCACCAACTGCTGCCAAGGCTGGGAAGTGGACAAAGACAGAGAGAGAGCCAAGACTCCCGGCTTGTCTTTATTGATACACCTGAGGGAAGAGAGTCACAATCATATGCACATCAAGACCAGCAGTGTCAAAAACTATATAAAAAAACATCAGTGGGCTACACTGTTGCACTGGGTGACATGTTCCTTCACTACCATGAATGCACACTAAGTAAGTTACTTTGATTCAATCCCACATAGACGGTCCTGCTGCTGTACTCACTACAGCACCAAATGTGTGTTAATCCACCGCTGAAAATAGTCCCAACAAATTCACTGTTCTCTTGTTACAAACTACAGTGTCCAGTGACACCGGGCTTATCTTTTAATGTGAATGAGTTGAAAAAAATAAAAAGAGAAATATCTTGGCTTGTGGTGTCTTATAATGCCATCTATGAAGAAAATGCTTTTAGGAACCAATGAAGACCACACACCATTCTCCACAGCTCTTAGCATCTTTCTTTTCCCTTCATAAATGAAAGAACTTATCATCACAGATAACAACCAAAAACCAAAAAGTATGATATGAACAGGCAACTCATGCGTGACTTCATAGTGAAAAACGATGGCTTGTATAGTGTTTTGTGTTTGGTTTTCCAACTGACTCACTGTTTTCCACAGATTTAGTGAAGGAGTGATTGATTTCAGACGCAGACTTTGTCTGTATTCTTAGGTAACATGTTGTGTAACAGCCCCTGTATGAGACGTTTTTATGAAGACAGATCGATTTACTCACACACACACACATTCACATACACACACATGCAGTGAGGAGGACAGAAGGAGAGCAAGAAGACATGAACGGAAGCATTTATGTGTCTTCATTTCTGTGTGTGTGCGCTTGTGCAAGTGTGCACATCTGTATGTGTGAGAAAGACAGTGTTCAGGGCACAAGTTCAGCTCTGTGTGAAGTTATGGGAGAGTTAAAATGGAGAGGAGGCCAAGGTCAGGCCACTGGGCTGGCTCAGGGTGAGCTGAGGTGTGCATGTCTGTGTGGAGTGAGAGGGGGGCTAACAATGTTTAAAGGTAAGTTTAGGGTTACAGCTGGCAGTAGTGTGTGTGTGTGTGTGTGTGTGTGTGTGTTTGGGGGGGTTGGGGTGGCGAGGGTGAGAAATTTGGGGTTAGAGAGAAGGAAAGAGGTGAGTTCAATGTTAGGAGGGCAGGAGGAGGAGGAGGTAAGGTTTGGTTTACGAGATAGGACAGAACAGGACGGAAGGTTAGGTGATATGGGGGAGCAGGGTGAGAAGTTATTGCTGGAGCAGAGCGAAAGAGTTGAGTTTCAGGTTAAAAGGTGTCGATGAAAGCAAAGAGAAAAGTTTAGCGGGATGGTGGAAAGTCAGTAAGTGGGCATCCAGTCTAAAAATCAACACTGTGTTGGGAAAATGCAAGAAGCTGCACTTGTGTGAGTGTGTTGTTAATCTAGATCTGGTTTGAGTAATAGATCCCTGAGTTTAAAGACTGTTCAGATGCCAAAACGCTGCAGAGCAGTTTGTAAGTCTATCAAACAGGATTTTACAAGTCTGGAAAATCATCAGGGTGGCAATCATTTTATCCCCAGCCGCAACAATCATCAGAAAATGAGCAGAAGTACCCTGTTCATGTTACAAAGTAGTCAAGCAAAAGAGCACGTTTTGGGGATTTGATTGGCCTACGCAGTGGCTTGTTTGATTATGTTGCATTACAGCTAAACTTAAGCCAGTATAAACTTTGTTTTGGCATCAGGGCCTTCACAGTGGTCTCATTAAAACAAATGACAGGGTTACATTTTTCAAATGGTCAACATGGTCTCCCTGGGTTTGGGTGTGGATTAGACCATGCACCTAGGTTTTGTTTTATTGCTTGACTGTTGAGTCAGAGCAGCCCTCATTTGTGATGTCTGATGAAACCTTCAATGCAAACCAATCTCAACGTGGGGGCCACCATGCAAAGTAGCCCATTCGCCGTCACCAAAGCCAATCCTCCGGCACTTGCTTTGGGACCCCGGGATGTTTGCAGGCAAAATGGGATAAATAATGTTTAGTGTTTCTCTGGGTCCACCCTGGGGACTCCTCACAGTTGGACATGCCTGCAAAACCTCCACAGCGATGCGTCCAGGTGGCATCCTAGTCAGATGTAGCAAACCATGTTAAGTGGTTTCTTTGAATCCACGTGGCCAAGCTCTTCAGTCTCTCTGAGGTTGGGCCCAGCCATTTTGTGAAAGAAATGCATTTTGGTTGCTTGTATCCCTGATTCTTTTGGTCAGTACCCGAAGCTCATGACACAGTTGAGGGTTGGAACAACACCCCAAGATAGTTTAACTTGTTTCCAATCTGAACTGCTAAGGTCTCACTATCATCATTTAGGAGTAGTTCTAACTGACAGCAAGCAAAACAATTATTTGAGCTAGTCAACATTAAGAGCATTGTGGTGAGCAGTTCCTCTCAGAGAGATCCCAGTACAATTTGGTCTGAAAAAGCCTATGGAAATTGTGGACACTTTTACATTTGCTGTTTGGTTTACCTTCTGCAATAGATCCGGAGTATTAAATATTTTCCTACCAATATGCTTTTTTGTTCTTTTTTTGTTTTTTTACCAGCAAGCTGCATTTGTACAGAGGCAAAATTAGTCCTAGACTTATTTTTCAGTCTTTAGAGATCAACATTCAGTTTCGAATATGAAAGCAATGATCCAAATTAAGAAGTGACACAAAACAAGAAGGTAAACATGTACCAGGATATTCTGGTCCATTCATGCTAAACTGCTCTGTTTTCTCCTAAATTCTGCTTCACTGCAGCTCTCCGTTAGCTCTGGCCACCTTGCAGTCATTCTTTCTTTCTCTTGGTTTAACCATCGCTCCGTTTTCTTTTCTTTTCTTTTCTTTTCTCTCTGCTGTTCCCCCTCACATCCGTTCCAGGGGGTTAAGTAGACTGTTGACATTTTTGTGGCCGTCGTTGTATTATGTTGGGACTATCAGATTTATACTGACATGGTTCACCAACGTTACACTGACTACCCTTTTGTCTGTGTGTGTGTGTGTTTATGTGTGTGTTTTATGGACTTGACCTTGCTAAGAGTGAATGATGTTTGGAAGCAAACCGAGGAATTCCGGCCTCTGAAATTTCCATATTCCTGACTTTAGTTTTTTTTGCGCTCTGACCTCTGAAACAGTTGGGTTGTTAATTTTGGATTCACGCTCTTACACGTACACACTCACTCTTTTCTCTCTCACACACACACACATAAAGACGTGGATAAATGGAGAGATGCTAACATGTGCGTTTACACAAACACATACTTTCCCACAACAATTACAAACTTAGGCATAAAGGCACATATACCTGCAGACGGACAGACATTTGGACGCACACACTCACTTATGGAACATTGTGTTCGCCTATACTTCTCCCAAGCTTCTGATGACATTATTATGATCATGCTGGAACGATTTAAGCACTGTAACACACACACATACAAACAGGGTCATGCGGGAGTGACGGGCGTAGCGGAGCCAGCATGGGTTCATAGACTTTGAAATAAAAGGCTCCCCTTCTGTTTGACCTCTTCTGCGAAAATGCACACGTACACACACTTTTATATGGTGGCCCGTAGGTTTCAGGCCTAACACAAAAGCCACAACACCAAAACAAATCCCACAACACGAATACAAAAGACACAAAACAAATTAAAAAACCACAACGGAAATACAAACGCTGCAACACAAATACAAAAGGCCACAATGGAAGTTGACAACAAAAGAGACGCTTAGTAACAGTGGATTACTCTCCACAGAACACAGCTACATGGTAGTACAGCAGCAGTGTAGCCGTCCCACATTCAGGAGGTCCAGGTTCGAAATGTAGAAAGAACGTTCTTCTTCAGGTGACTTTTTCCCGCATATTAGTGTCTGCCAAATTAGTAAATGTAGGCCTACATGGAAGAAGAACTTCTTACCCGTTTGATAAATAAGTAATACTTTGTTCTGGTCAAATAATATACAGCGGGATATTTGTGTTAATTAAACAGCTGTCTGTGCAGATTAGCATCAAAAATAGACTCAAAATGTGCTAAACAAAAAGCAAGGAGTCTCAGGTTACCACGGAGATGACTTTATACTTATACAAAGGGGTGCGGAGGTGCTGCAGCACCCCCTATTCATAGTTTTCACGTGACGTCACATTCCATGAAAAACGCTCCCTTGGAGGGCAAAAAAGACGTTATTTTCCACTGCCAGGAAGCAAGTTATACACTGTTACTATGAGTTTTTTACCACAAGATAAACGTAAACATTACCGCAGTCGAGCGGCGGCAGGGACCATATCTTTCTTTTTCTTAAGTTGAGAGGTGATCCAAATAAATGTAACTGCTTTTGCGACGTCTCTAAGGGGGAGTCTCTGCTCTTTATGTTATACAGCCTAATAATTTGATATCAGCAGCTGTTTGCACTGTTTTGTCACTATTAAACAAGCTACATTGGTGTTATGCGCGGATTGGCTCTGACAATATCTGAATAATCATGTATGCACAAATCATCCACCCACACTCAACCCCACTAATTATTTTCTCAGATTTATCCCACCTCTACCGGTCCTTTTAACTTTCCAGGTGATTTCTTTATTGTGTTGATGTATGAGTGTTTTTGTTTAACGGTTTACTTTCATGATCAGAAAGGCGTCTGTCAGTCATTTTAAATGTTTCCATCGGCGCTGTAATGTCACAGCAAATAGGCTATCCTGGGACATGAAGCTAATCTGCACAGACAGCTGTTTAATTCACACAAATGTCCCGCTGTATATTATTTGACCAGAACAAAGTATTACTTATTTATCAAACGGGTAAGAAGTTCTTCTTCCATGTAGGCCTACATTTACTAATTTGGCAGACACTATTATGCGGAAAGAAGTCACCTGAAGAAGAATGTTCTACACCTAAATGCTGTACATGACCACTCTAATAACCAATCAGATTTCAGGTTTCATTAGGGACAGCCAAAATGGCCAATCATATTTATATGGGGGCCATTTATTCTGGGAACACTACTGTCAGCCATCACCACCTGTTTACCTCTGCTTTACTCAAAACGAAAGTATGTTGTATGTAATTGCCCCCTAGAACCACACATATAAGTGTTTTCTGATTTGATGCCCCTATGGGCAAGACAACATTATTAATAATGATTATTTGTCACCGACCTCCAAAACTATTACAAATCTACAAATCTCACAAAAATAAAACTGTTTTCTGATCTTACACTGCTAAGCCCTCCCATGTCAAAGTCCCTCAATTTATTGACCCCAACTAATTTTCCATCTCTCTTTTGATGTCTTTATGTTTGTCTCTTCTGTCTGTCATTTATTCCTCACTTCTATCTTCTATTCCCCATCCATCCATCTGTGAATTGGTAGTTAACAGCCTTGTACCTGTTCATAAAAAAAAGCTACTTCATTCCTTTTTTCACTTTTATCCCTCTATCTGGCCTTCTCTCTTTGGTGCTGTTTTTATGCATCCTTAGGAAGGGTGCCACAGGTAACAATGCATTTTTAACTTGACAGGTCAATGTAATAATATTTCAGTATTTCACATATACAGTATAACATAATGTAGTTTTGTAAAGTACTCTACCTGCAAATACATCCATATAAATATAAAGAGTTTTGTTAGTGTGCAGAACAATTTGAAAACTTGGCATGACGCTTCATAACATATATTCAAAACAACTGTCCTCATTTAAAATTGCCTGTTTGATCATGTTAAGACATTTTAAAAAGGTATTGAATATTTGATCGTTTTAATCATGTCTAAAGTTTATCATGAAGATGAAGATGGGAAGGAAAGGATGAAGGATGAAAGTCACTATTCGCCTGAGGTACATCGCCTTGGGTCTATTTTCCTCTTTTATTTTCCTCTCATCCATCCACACTTTGCCCTCTGAAAGACCTCGACCAGTCTGTCCTCTGTCTTCAGCCATCCATTTCTCTCTCCTTAACTATTCCAGTAATGTGGAAGTATTTATATGCTCTTCTGTCTCCCTGTGTGTGTGTGTGTGTGTGTGTGTGTGTGTGTGTGTGTCTGTCCTGTCCTACAATATTATTGTGGTTGGCAACAGTAGCTCTCAGCCTAGCATGGAGGGGAGAAATTGCACACCAAAAGACAGAGGGGAAAAGGAGACAAAAAGCAAATGAATGAGGCAGAAATAGCCAGAAAAATGGGTAGAAATAGAGAGAGGTGCCGGGAAGTGACGACAAGCGGGGCCTTTTATTGGACTCTTTGTCCACTCTAATATTTCTTCTTCATCTCTGGCTTTTCCTGGCCATGATGATCAATGAAATCAACAACCTTGTAAAAACCTTTTGGCTCCGACACTGAGGCGTTAATCAGTCGTGCTGGCAATAGCAATGCTCTATTTTCTGTCTTTACTATCAAATGAAAAGCTGAGAAACAATCTCTTCATAAATGATACCCACTTAAAACTTACATGTGTTTGGGATTATCGCATGACTACCTCACTTTGTCACAGCATAAAAAAGAGCTGTAGTGGCTGCATAAATACCACAGCAGGGCAGACTGTAATGATTTAATGTGGTGTATAATTACTGTAATTATAGAGAATTTTTTTCTTAAATGTATCTCTGTTTTTCCTAAGTGCTCTTTACTGTGTTTCTTTATTGTATTTACCAGAAGTCACTTGTCAGTCAAACACTGTGGGACCGAGACATCTTGTATCTTGGGTTCGATGTTTGACTGTGACTCTTTTTCTGCTCATGTTGATGTCACATGTTGGTTTTGTTTTTTACATTAATTTTACACATGAAGATCTGTTTACCTGTCACAAAGCTCTGCTCACCCTGTGAAAACTAACGGCAATGACTCCTAGAACAACATATATTGAAGAGTACCGGGTTGGCTGAAAGATGTGGGCATTTACCAGGCAGGAGGAGTCTAAAGAGAGAAAGTTTTGAGCATTTGGGGAATTGGAGGATTGGCCCACAGCATATTTGCAGCTTGACTCTCGTAAGTCCTCTAACCTTATGAAAGTGTAATGTAATGTGTATAATTGTTTGAGTACCCCTTAAAAACAGTCTTGAAGTACACAATTCTCTGAGTGAATTGGCAGAGGATTTATTTGCTGTTCAATGTTTATCCGCCCAACATGACATAATTTCCTGCGACTATACCGTAAAAAGTGATTTTGATACTCTCTTTAAAGCTTAGCTTTATAAAGTGAAAGAGATAATGATAGGAAGCAGCACAACACATTTATTTAAAAATGTCTTACAGTATCATAAGAATTTTTTAGCTAATGTTGAACTTTTCTGCCTGAGGGAATTCTCTGGTCCTTTAGATTCAGTCTCATACCCCCAACGTTTCTAAAACATGGGAGTGTTTTTTCTTCTGTATTTATACTCCACTAAGTTGGTACCCTACATTTACTCCATCATGTAAACAGGATGCAAAACAGTGATTTTTAAATGTGACAGGTGAGTTGAACACAATAAAGCAATATGGTATTACCAATTTTGTGAGTGTAGTTTGGCCACCATAATAAACAAAAAAGAAGCCGACTGGTTAGTTGATGTTTTAAAGATCCTACAAAAGTTCCTGGGAACAGGGGAATACTTAAAATCGAGAGGAGCCCTACTGTAAACTTCAAATGCAGTAGACACCCGCCAAAAAATGGCACAATTATCAGGTATCATGTCTTTTTCAAGCCCACAAAACCTATTTAAACCAGGGTCTTCTGTTTGCCACTTTATCCACCTCAAGCTCACACTTCAAAGCAGATGCAATTTGTGCATGCAATCTGGCCATGACTCCCCATATCTGTGCATATTGAACCTGCAAGTTGAAAAGCTTAAATACACCAATAAATTGCTCTTGGTGATGAAAACCCGCCAAGCTCTGAGTGCCGTCGGGAACACTCAGCAGCATTTCCACAAAAAATACTGAGGAGCAAGAAGCCAGGCTGTAAAGAGCCTCTCAACCTGCATTCAGTCCGTATAGAAGATCTGTTTCTCTCTTTAGCCGAGTCATTAGTAAAGACGGGCCTTTATGATCTGTTTATGACTGAAATACTGAGTCTGGATCTGTGTGTATTTGAATCAGAGATGAAGAGGGAGACGGTGAAGAAGATATGAGTGTGTGTGCATAGCCTTTGTGTGCATGTGTTCATCATCATGAATAAAATGTACTATTGGAATTTACACTATACACTAAGTGAGTGTGTAAATTTGCAGGGCAAAAGTCTGAAATATTGGCATACTCAAGCATTAAGGGACAATGAACTTGTAGGAAACCTGTGTGTGTGTGTGTGTGTGTGTGTGTGTGTTGAGTGTTCCAGCGCAGCGAGCCATGTCTTTAGTGCAGACAGATGCTGAATCCATTGACGGATAATTAAAGCAATAACTGGCTCTTTACAGAAACGTTGGCCATATACACTGAATTCTGCTTCCTGCCAATTAATATCGTTCAACAGACTGTGGGATAGAGAGACATAGACAAAGACACAGGAACAGAAAGAGAGGAAAGAGTAGATAATTACATATCAAAGAATGAAAATGATGAAAAATATGATTTTTTTTCACATAAGCAGCTTGTCCCTTGTGAACCTCTCAGGCACGTTTGAGTTTTGAAACTTTTGTCTGCTTTATATTTGTGTGTGTGGGTGCGCGCAAAATTTTTTCATGTACAACTTGGTTTCATTTCCCATAATTCCCGCCCTCCTTGTCTCTCTTAAACCTCTGGCTCAAAGCTGACACACCCACATGGACTTAATGCAAGACGCAGCGCGCATGCGCACAGAAATAGACACATGCAAGCTCACATTAGAGCCATGATTTGGGTTCATGTTCATTGGCCTCCGGCAAGCTTCCAGTAGGTCTTCAACACTTCGACTGGCAGTCCTGCTCTATAGGAGGTGAAATCAGAAATGAGCGGATAAGAAAGAGAAAGAAAGAGAGAGAGATGGCCAAGACAGAGAGTTGGAGCAAAGACAAGAGGAGAGAAAATTAGAGAGAAAACGATGAGAGACGTTTGGACAGGATCCGGTGAAGAGGTCGAGCGATGAAGACACAAGACAGAGGTTTGGAGCAAAGAGAGAAGGAGATGGAAATAAGGAAAAACAGACAATGGTTCAGATTGGTCACATGAGAAAATGGTGAAACTGAGGACATGGGACCAGTTCTGTCATTAAAAAATTCCCATTTGTCCAATACAAAATACAACATTTAGCCAAAAGTATGTGTTCACACCTTTGTGTACCGTCTGGGACTGCTTTTCATGGTTTGGGCTTACTTCCAACGAGGGGAAATTTTAATGCTACAGTATTCAAAGACAATAGAGTGCTTCCAGCTTGAAATCCAGAGTCCCATGCACAATGTAAGTAGCCTGATGATGATGTATCTGTCCTATCTATGTCAGTCAGCCAATCTCATCCATCCATTTCTCTGGCTTTGAAACAGGAAGATGACGTCAATAAGTACAACATCAGCCCAATTGACTGAAAAATCCGGGAATGGGCAACAATTCAGAGGTGTTGAACCAGGCTCCATTGCGAGGTCCATAAGGAAATGGTTTTCCCAGTTTGGTGTGGAACAACTTGACTGGCCCTCTGCACAGAAACCTTACCTCAGAGCCATCCAACACCTTTGGGATGAGCTGGAACGCCGACTGTGAGCCAGACCTTATCACCCAACATCAGTGTTGGGCCTCACTGATGCTCTTGTGGCTGAATGGGAGCAAATCCCAGCAGCCATGTTTTAAAATCTGGTCTAAAGGAACTAGTAGAGTAGAACAGCTTCATATGGGTGTAATGTTGAGGTGTCCACATACTTTGGTCATAGAGTGGCAGCATCATTTTTCTTCATGGCAGAAAATCTACAGGTGCGTCTTTGCAGTTAGAAACTTTTTTTCATTTTCTATGATTTTTCTTTTACTTTTCCAAGTGGAGTCGGGGAAGTCTGATGCACTTCTCCTCCACATCACTCTCTCTTTCTTCCCCCTTGAGCTGAACTCCCATTGGCTGCTGCCAGGATCGCTGACAGATTCCCGCCTCGGTGAGTCTTGGCTCATGTTGGACATCAGAGCCCTGCCAGACCGGACCGACCAAATCAAACACCTTCGGTAAAGTTTTTTTTTTTTTAAACGTCCTGTCGGGCTCCGTCGGGTCTGGTGCGGTGTGGAGGGTCGAAGCCTCCAGTTTTGAACCCGTTCAGACCGCAGGACGATTTGAGCGACCATCAGGCCAACTCCATGGTGGTCCAGCTGGATGTAGAATAGGCCTGGGAGTCATCTAACTTGTTTTGATGGTGCCTTTAAGGCCTCAAGGATCTGGGTCTTACTAGGAAGATGTTCATTCATGAAGGCATTCTTTGAAAGTGTTTACCGCCTGGATACCAGTTATAGGGAACAAGTGGTGGTTTTATTTAATTGGATGGGCTGATTTGTCCAATTATGTTTGAATTTGCACCCACTCTTAGATTATGATGACACAATGTGATTTAGTTTCACCCGGAAGAAAATGTATTGGGATTTTTTACATCTTCATTTCGGTCTCAGTTCTTTAACAACTGTTATTGGTGACGGACTGTTTGACTGAATTACAGTGGCCTGTACCTGTCAAAAACAATTAATATACTATATCCATATACTGTATAAACAATATTACACATGAGGATCAACACATCAGGATTATCAAAGGCAGTTTAGCCTATTTATATGGAGCTGCATTAGATTTAAATTATAATAATAAAGTATATTTTTATAGAGAGATATTAAGTCAGATAAAAGTGTTATGTATAAAAATATGGACACAAACCACAAAATGTAAAGTTATAAGTCAGAAAAATAAAGAAAGAAGAAAAGAAGTGAGTTTTAGGAACGACAGCAAAAGGTTTGTCACCTTTACTTGTCGATCATGACCTCAAACAGATGTTCATGCCATTGTGCTGCTGTATGAAATAACTGCACTGTAATTTTATTCTTTTTGGCTTTCATCACAAAAGATCCTTGAGTACTTGGAAAGTACATTATTCAGTCGAAGGTTTCAGAGCAAAAAGCAGGTCACAAAGGGCAGCTGATTATCAGCATCAGCTGCCCTTTGTGACCTTGGAGGAAAAGAGCCTTCATTCAGTCATGGCTCTGACCAGAAAGCATTTGTTTTTGTTTGGTTATTTCATGGGCTATCGGGGGACGTAAAGCCTGGAGGAGGAGGTTCTCTGATGAAACAGTGACAGAGTTCCCACTGGCTGTCTGCTGGTTCATGTTAATGGGATTCCAGACCTCCCTCACACTGCGACTTCACTCCCTCTGTTAGCGTGGTGCGGAAAACAACAACTGGTGCTAGCGGGCGGGCGGGCGGGACAGTTTCAACAGCTTGCGGTGCCAATAGTTCAGATTCCTCTCCTCCTCCTCTTCCTCTCTCCCACCTCCTTCATCCCTCCATCCTCCTCCTCTGTTCACCCTTTGCATTTGTCTTTTAGTTTCTTTTTCTTTCTCTACTCCTCCTCTTTTTCTGCTTCCTCCTCTCACTTCTTTTGCTCTTTAATCTTTCCGTTTTGCCTTCCACTGTCTTTTCCCATTTTCTCCCCTCATTCTTCTGCCTTCACTCCTTCATCATTGTGACCTCCCCAATTTTGTCTCTCACTCTCCTTCTCCTCTTATTGTGTCCTCTCCTTGTCTGCTCCTTCCTTCTTCTTTTTTCTAACGTTCTTCCCTTTCCTCCTCGTCTCCTCTCCTCTCATCTACCTTCCCCCTTGATGTCTCTTTGTCCTTTTTTCTCCTTACCACCCTGTCTTCGTCTCCTCACCTTTGCTCTCCCCTCTGTACCCCTCTCTTCCATCTTTGTCTCCTTTTCTCCTCATCCTCCTTACCTCCTTCTCTCTCTTGTCGCCCGCTTTTTCCTCTCCTCTCCCCTCCTCGGCCTCCTTCTCTCCTCTCGTTATCCCCCTTTTCCTCTCCTCTTCCCTCCTTGTCAGATGCTCTCTTCTGATCCTCTTTTCTTTTGTTCATCTTTCATCATTGCATTCTCATCTTCCTTTCCTCTCTTCTTTCCTTTCCTTTTGTTGTCCTCTCGTCTCTGCCTCTCCTCTAGCTTGTCTCCTTTAGTTTTCCTCCTCTTCATCTGTGTTGTCTCCTTTCGTTTCCCCTCTCCTCCTCTCTGCCCTCTGGTTGACTCTTCTCTTCATTAACTCTGTTTAGAGACCAGTAAACCAGCTTGCCTCTCGCAAACCTCCCAGTGCCCCCATTTAAACTGCGGACAAACAAACAGAGAGCATAAAGGGACACACACACACACACACGTAAGCATACATACACATGAAACCGCATGTCCTCAAAAAAACATACACACGTACAAACAAAAACCCACATGGACATAACACCCGCAAAGGCACAAACACAAAAAATGCCCACAATGTTTGTCAGAAGTCTGTGCCCACTAAAATTCAGCTCAATGATGTGTTTATAGTGTTAGTGACCCCATGCACTACAGTGTAATAAGCATATTAAAAGACACACAAAAAAGCAAAGCTCAGCTTCTTTGGGGTAAAAAAAACCCTAGTTTTGTGTGTAGTTTCATTTTTTGGCTGATTTTATTGATCGCAGGATCCCGCCGTGCTGTTAGGGAAGATATTGAGTAAACACAAATAATGAGGGAGAATTGTGTGTATTTTTAAGTGTGTGCACATGTCCATGCACGTGTGTGGGCACATTTTCAGTACTTCCAGATGAATAGCGCGTTTGTTATTGATTAATGGAAGGACAGAGGGAGGAAGAGAACCAAAGATCAATAAAAAGAGAACAAACAAAACAGGAAGTATAACCATTAAGACAATAAGATACACAGTTACTTCATAATCATATTCAAATGTTTTACAAGTTTAATTATTGATATTTCCTCTAAAATCATTAACAGATGGCAACTGCAAATACATTTTGACAGAAATGTAATGACCCCTCGATTACTGCCCCAGTTTTATCAACACAATAAAATGTTTTTAATTAAATTATCTGCAATGTTGCAAGTGTTCATAGAGAACATGTTTACAAAATGTTCACTAACAAAGTATTTAATTTGTTTCCTCTACACTATATGCACGTAGCAATTAAAGCATGACTAAAGGGATAGCAAGCGATTCTGCAGAAAGATTGTTGATGTTTGAACTGCCAAACAAATTCATTGCCAAAGTGACCAGCAGCCTGTTGCACCAGCGATACGTAAGTTCTACCTTAAGTTAGGGTGCAAAGTCCACACTAAACAATACATTGAAACTAGTCAGTTTGAGACTTAAGCTGTGTTGATGTTGGTTGCACCACCGAGACGTAAGGTGCATCTTAGCTACTCTGGCGTAAAGTCCATACTAATCAAAACAGTGTCGCAGAAAATGACATTTACACATCCCATGGCCAATCATTGAACAGCACTGTTCTTAACAGAGTTTATTACGGTTTCGTCATCTGCTTGTCTCTCTCCCTTTCAATGTTTTGCAATACTGAAGAGGCTAACGGCTAAAAAAGCAACAAAACACCAACAAAAAGGTACCTATACAAGGACAAATAATTATAAGGTGATAACTATGAACCCTTAATCTACAGCTAGTCTCAGTTACATCGAGTGGTACAACCGTTAACTACAACATAGACCTAATTTAACGTTGCATATATAAGTATAACGGGCAGATGAAATTGTAACATTATAACTTATATATGCGGAGGAGCAATTATCCCCCTCATATTTCAAAATCTATTTTCTCCAGCGATTTCGGAGTTGGCTAGGCGAGAAGGTTTACTATGAGTGGCTAGTCAATCAATCACTCCACATCAGACATAATTAAACGGTTGAAACACGGACAAAAATCGTGTAAGTTAGGCCTATAGAAAACATCCGACACAACGCAAAGGAGATGCTGAAAAGTTACGTTTGCCTCCAGCAAACTCGGATTTTTATCCGAGTTTTTTATCCGCTTTACACCTATTAAGGACTAGGTGTAAAATTTAAGTTGTAACTTATGTCTACGTTGGACGTATTTCAGCTGGTGCAACCCTTAAAACGTTAGTAGCACTTAAACTCCGACTTAAGTTAGAAATTACGTTCAAACTAGGCTAAGTTTTAACTTACACATAGTTGGTGCAACTCAGTGCAGAACTTCTAATATCTCTGCGGAAATATAGCACAGCGTCTGCCGGCTGCGGGCGATTTTGCCTTAATAAGGTGGCATGTTTTTTTTGCAGTGCTGTAGAAAGTGTGACAACAAGCCTGTCAGTATTTAAGTATCTACTGAAGGAAAATACGTATCTAAGCCAAAGTCTAAGCCATGGAGTCTAGTGTATATATCGATAAGATTACCGCTAGTAACTTCAGTAACGAATAGGCAACAAACATCATTAAACAAAGCTCGATTGATGAAAACAGCAATTTATTAACATACATACATATTAACATAATACATTGTTATTTGCACTTTATCCATTTTGCTTATGCAAAATGATCAACAGGTCACCAGAAGTCAAATCCAAAGCCAAATTTGGCTTACGCGTTGGACCATCATTTATTGTGGGAAAAGCTCACGGCCGAGGTCTAACATCTCCCTTGCACCCTTAGGAAGTCACTCAGCCCACTAACTTGCCTATACCAATAACATGATGGTCAGGATGGGGAGAGAGACTTGGAATCAACGGCACTCTCCCCATTCATTCTTTCTGTTCCAGTACATCAGTGTCCAATTATCAGCTTTGTGTGTATGTGTGGTCCACTGCTAAACACCAAAGGGATTCCAACCGACGATACTGTCTGAAGAAAGGGGCACAGGCTATATGTTAACAGTATAGAATTAAATGGCCAAAACTCAGGGCCAAAAGATACACAGTACATCCATATTCTCTGATACAGTATTATTGCAATTCTGCCAATTAAAATCTTGAAGAGGACTGAAAAGGGATGGAATGGAGGTCATATAAACATTTCCCCTTTTCTTCTTTTCCAGTATGATTCTTTTCTCAATATAGTTCTTTCACCATATTTTCTATCTTTACTCTTCTAACTTCTACCTTTTACTCTCATTCTGTCCATCTTTTGAGCGAAAGAAGAACATCTCTTGGATGATTGAACAATTGAATTAATGCCATCGTCTTTTTAAGTTCAATGCCAACGTTGTTACAATGCTTGCGTTCTAAAATATCTGTGCATCTGCACTTGGCAACTACTGTGGTTAGGGTTAGTCATGGTTATGGCAAATAAACTCTTGTTAAAGTATGATAATGATTAGTCAACTAATCTAACTGGACTAGTTCAGTTTTTCTTCTTCTCAGCTTAGCTGCTGTTCTGTCCTCTGTCTTCTCCTTTGCCTCCTTTCAGTGCCTCAACACTATTTTATTCTGCACTATTTGCTTTGCTTTAGCCTCCTCTCCTTCTTCCTTGTCTCCCTCTCTTCTTCCCTTTATCTTCTTTACCTCTTCACTCATATTTCATCGTCTCATCCTCTCCAACCTGTCTTAATCTTGGGCCCGACAAGATTTTCTACAACAACTGAAGTCCTTGTTCAGGTTTTGTTAAATGTCCAAAGTAATGAATATTGAACATGTTTCTCAGCAAAATTCATCCCCCCTCTGTCTTACACGTCATCTAGTTGTGACTGAATGTACTGAATGTGCACTGAATTCAAAGAAATTGACTCCCGCAAACTGGCCAGTGTGTGTGTGTGTCTGTTTCATGTTCAGCCTCTCAGTTTGTGTCTGTGCGTCCCCTTAGCGACCCAGGACTTGGCTTTGTCCCTCTCTAATGGCTTGACTTACCACACACACACACACAAAAATATAAAATAGTGTTAAGTGTAAAAAGATTTTTGTGTGGAGCTGTAGGCAGTTTCACATTGAACAGTCTGTGTGTGTGAGTTAATTGAACTGGAGTCAGTCTACCGCTTCTGGATTCTGAGCCGTAATTCCATTACATTAATTTTGTTGTTAGCGCTACATGCTAACATGCAGCTCAACCAAACGTTTCTTTTTTTCTTCCTCCATCTTTCTCCACTTTCTTACATTCCTTCTCAATCCTCAACTTGCTTGTCTTCCTCCATTTTCTCCTCTTCCTTTTCATGATCCTTGCTGCTGAATTTTCAGGTAACTACAACCCTGAATAGCTACTGAATGCAGTTAAATTGTATTTTAATATATGGTCCTCATGATAAAATGGCACCATTGGTCTACACTATGTAGAACTATGTTGCAGCGTTGTAATCCGTGTTATCCATAGACCGCATTTAAGAAGTGGACGTAGTCATTGTGACGTCACCCGTTGGTTTGTGGACTGCCGTTTTGAAGCTTTGAGTTTGGTTGATAGGGCGCCACCATGTTGATTTCTTTCAACCAGCAGTATCGGATGTGACCATATTTGGACGAGACGGTGGAGCTAACGGCCGTGTGTGGAGCTAGCTAGCTTGCTTAGCTAGGTTCATCTGTAATTCGCGTGAACTGTCATTTTAACAGGGCTCATAACTTTGTCTAGCGAACAACAGTCTTAAAACTAAATGTACTCACCAGAGAAAGTGAACAGCCAACTCCTAACAAGCTTTTTCAACGGCGCTGGTTAAATTTACACAGTGCCGTGGGTACGAGTCACTCTAGCCTGATTGATAGGTCACCATGGTAACAACTTGTCAATCACAGATAATCCCCCCCTGAAGCATACTCTTTACGGTCTATTTTCCTCTAAATGGGAAACTCATCAGGAAAGTGTTTACTGAGGTAATTATTCAGCTGAGAATATGGGCTATTTTGCCATTATTTCTAATGGAGCAGGACTTCTTTTTGCAACGATAAGAGTCGCCCCCAGCTGGCCGTTCGATAAAATGCAGGTTTAAGGGACTTCCGCGTTCGCATCAGTTTGCTGACCGGAAGCAATTATTATTAGCGCCAAAACGTCAGCTTGGACATCAAAAATAGTAAATGTAGTTTTATTTTTCCCCAAACTTAACCATGCAGTTTTAGGTGCCTAAACTTTAAAGCAACCCTTTTCAATGTTTCTGTATTAATAATGGGTCAAATGGCTATGTGTATTGTGTAATTTTCACTAGAATCTGCATTTCCCTTCAGCTCTACAGATTGTTCTAGTGTCTTTTGTCCTGCCCACAAATGTACTTTAATAATAAACCCACTGTACACTACCAGCAGGAGCCATTTCAATGATTATATCAAGGTTTGGCCGGTAGGTGGCACCAGGGTGCTCGCATGTCAAATTGGGTGCTCACCTATTTAAGACGGGCAGGTGCATTCAGGTTTTGCCACAGGGAAAACAAATTAGTTTTTGCCCCCCCTGCTGTGGCTGTGTGTTTGTATGTATTTGTTGGAAAGCTGTTTATAGAGATGGAACATTGTGTTGATTATGGATTCTTGCTATCTGTTGAAGACCGTCACCAGCAATAAATTGTATCTCTCATATTTGAGAAGAAACCAGAAGTTGGACTCTCTCGTTGATTTGTTTCTAGACCCAACTAAAGTGGCCACTGCAACGTTACGCCGAGCATGTCAATTACTTTAACCTTCTGTGCTGCTTTATGTTAAGGCTTAGTGGTTACACTGCCTGTACAGTACATGTAGCAACTAGCTGGCGAACACAGTGGCATAAATAGGCAACTTTTTAGTTAGTTAGTTAGTTAGTTAGTAAATATGTTAATGTTGTGACGCTGCCCCCAAGTGGCCAGAAAGATTTTTAGATAAATGCAGCATCAAGTTTAGAGAACAATCATCGTCATGATTAAAAGAAGCCAACATGGACTGTCAGGAAACGTAAAGTGGTCCCTGTGTGAGTAAGGACGCTTTCTTGCCCCATCCATCCACCCCGACGTCCTCCCAAGAGGTTTTGCGACACTAATAACAAACTCCAGCTACTACCCAACTGTCTGAATAAGTAACTATCACAGCAACACATCAAATCTGCTCGGATGTTTCAAAATGTTCAAGATGTCTCCTGCTGATGAAGTTGCCCTGAAAAGTTGCCTGTTGTCTAAGCTCTGCTTATTTTTATCCTGCACGTATTTTTAAAGTTCGTCTTTGCCTCGTTTTCTTCTTTCCTTGCCTTTCCCCTCTCCCTCATCACCTCGTCGTCTCCCCTTTGCTCTCTTCTCCTCCCCTCTCCTCCACCCAACTGCATCGTTCTGCCTCACTTAACAGCAGCATGGATTTTCCGAAACATAGAAAGAGAAAGATGAGACGGAGCAACATGGGGTTACAGTGGGCGATGATTATGGATGGAGTGAAGTGTGTGTGTAAGTCTCTACGCTCTGTGTTCTGTGGTCAGACAGAAGGTTCTGGAAAAGTGGATCATATACAGTATTTGATGGCTCATTATCTCTTCATGTCTCCAACAACTCACGGACCACTGGTGAAGAAGGCTCTCTGTGTGTGGGTGTGTGTGTGTGTGTGTGTGTGTGTGTGGTATCAACACAAGTGCAGTGCTATCACCAGAAAATTGTTTTCAAGGTAGTTTTTTGGTTTCTTTGGAAAGTCACGATCAATTCTGAATAAGATTTTTTGTATTCAGTTCAATGTTAAACCTGGCTAATGTTTGTTAAAACAATGTGAAATTTAAGAATCTGCTCACAATTCTCTAAACAATGTCTTCCCAATATTGCCATGAAGTATTTCAATACACCACTTAACAGCACAGATATTTACTTTTACTGTTTTCTCCAAGCAGATGTCTTATGTGTACCATGAAGAACTTGGGCAGCATTGAGCCTTTTTAAAATTGAGTGTTAAATTGGATCAGACTGAGGGAGAGAAAGAGAAAGTGGACGAGGGAGACAGAAAGAAGAGAAGAAGTAATAAATGTAAAAGAGAGAAATTCTGGCCTGAAAGAAAATCCCTGTGTTTTGAGGTCTTGTCATCACCTTCTGAGAGGTTTCGACCACTAACACATACATACACACATACATACACACACACACACACACACACACACACACACACACACACACACAGATAAAACCTCTGGAAAACTGCTTAGTAAGGACCAAGAGCTCTGTGTAACTTAAAGAGGAGTGAAGCAGCAGAGAAGCAAGAAGACAGAGGGGAAGAAAAACTAAAGTACCGTACAGGGAGAGAAGTTTTAAGAGATTGATATGGTTCAGATAGATATTCATGACAGCCTCAATAAATAAGGATTACATTTTGTGAAAGAAAAGACAAAATGTACAAAACCAAGCAAGTTTTGGTATTTCTTTGTGGCAGTGCTGCTCTCAATCTCATTGGTTGAGTTAAAGTTACATGGGTGGAGATACAGAAGTCCTGCTGTTCAGTGTGCAAGTTATAGTCAGTATATTTACATTTACATTGTTTTGTACTTGTGTGGATGTCAAGAGAACATTTACATGTTTAAAAAGTGTACTTGTTAAGGGTTGTTAAAAAACAGAATTATTAAATTAATTATATTATATTTAAAAACCGCACTACATACTGTTGAGCAAGGTTATGTTTGGATTGGATTTTTTGGCTGTTTTCTACGTGTGTGGGGGAGAGAGAGAGAAAGAGAAAGGAAACTAAAAACAAAGAATAATGTTCCTTGGATGCGATCCCTTCTAAGAATAAATCAACCGGTCAAAGATATTGAGGTGTAATCCAAATATGAATGGTGGTGTCTTCTCAGACGCTATGTCTGTGTGAGTGTGAGCATGTAGGAAGGTAAATCAAGGTACTAAGCTAATTCGTCTGAATTAGCTTTACTTTACCTAAAGGAATCAAGGCAATGATGTAACACACTCAACCAAATCTTAACCCTCAAGCAGCCCTTTATATGTGTGGGGTCCAGCATTTTGGTTCCCACAAAGCTGTCTGACCCCGCAATTTTAGTGGCTTCCCAGTTTTTGGACCCCATGAATTTGTTAAACAAGCCCATTCTCTCTCAATCTCACACACACATAAAAGTTATAGTCGGTATATTTACATAGCCTAAAGGTAAAAGGTTTTCTTAGAGGACTTTGCAGTCTTTACAACATACAACAACCACACACCATATTTTATCTAATCTCTCATTGGGTTTCTTTTATCACTTATTCTGAACATGTTCCTGGGGTTTACAATCAGTGTTCCAAGATGCATTCGCATGTATACAGTGTTTGAAACCCTGATCTTAAAAGTTTGGCAATGAAGCAATGTCACATGTGAAGGCTAGACCGTAAGAACAGTAAGCTAAAACTAAACACAGTGTACAAAAAGAAATACACCATACTGAAGTGATGCTAAAAAGCATTAAGAATATAGAATGACGGTATACAACCAAGAACTGCAAAGTAACTGAGGTAGTAGCAGAATGTCACTGTACCACAGATGTTAAAGAGTTTCAAACAAAGGTGAAGATGTAGCTTATGAGCTGCAAGAAAGATGTGGAAGAGAATCTGATCAAAATATAAATACTAATAATTAACATTTTTAAAAGGGCATTGAATTTAAAGATTACTATCATCGACGTATTTATTCCTATAAAGCACTCTTGATTCCAAGAAATACTTGAATGACAAAATAAAATTGCAATCTGTGTCAACGTTAGAGATAATATGAAACAGAATTAGCCCCATGGGTTCATTGGGTGAAAAGAGGATACTGCATGGAAAAATAAAAGAGAAACATTTAAACAGAAAGTTGAGAGACAGAGAGACTAAAATAAAGAGAGGAAAGAATGTCAAGAGTCATGGTTATTTGAAGAATGTAGATAGCTTTTAAAGAAAAAAACAGTACCAAATTGCTTCAGTTACGGGAATCCAACCGACAACCCCCCTGGATACGACCGACTGCTGACCAGCTAATTTGAGAATCCCAACCACAGCACAGAGGGAAAGCGCATGTGAGTGTGTGTGTCTGAGGACCAACTATGTTTGCATGACTTTGAGTATTTGGCAGCAACAGGCAGATAAATTTCTCCCCTCATCTTCTTTTTGGACAGCGTGGCTGATTTCTCTGTGCGTGTGTGGGAGAGAGAGAGAAAGAAAGAAAGAGAAAGGAAACTTAAAACAAAGAATAATGTTACTTGGACGCAATCCCTTCTAAAAATAAGTGAACCGGTCAAAGATATCGAGGTGTTATCCAAATATGAAGGGTGTTGTCTTCTCAGACGATATGTCTGTGTGTGTGTAAGTGAGCATGTAGGAAGGTAAATCGGGGTACTAAACCAAGCTAAGACACTTTACTTACTGGAATCAAGGGCATTGAAAAATACAGAGGCGACACGCACACACAGCCTTGTGTCACTTTATGGGGACCCATCACTGACATAATGCATTCCCAAGCCCCTAACCCCAAAAATTTAATCTTAACCCCTTAAACAGTGTAACGTGTGGGGTCCAGCATTTTGGTTCAACCAAAGCTGTCGGACCCCACAAGTGTAGTGGGTTCCCAGTTTATGGACCCCACAAATACAGTAAAAGAAGACTACACACACACACACACACACACACACACACACACACACACACACACACACACACACACACACAGCCTGTATTTGCTCAAATTAAACACGGCTGTATACTAATCCTGTTATCATAGGCTGCGGTCGCTCTATCTGTATCACTTACACTGTATGACAGCACACACACACACAAAAGGAATAACAGAGAAAGACAAAGAAAGGGAAAGTGGCTTAATAAACATTTAGAAGAAAGAGCAATAAAAAAGAAACAAATGCAGAGAGATAGAAATACATAGAATGCATAGAAATACAGAAAAGGAGCAAGAAGGAGGGGTAGTGGTAGAAATATTTAAAGCACGCTGATTGGCTCACTTTCCTTTTCCTAAAAATCCTTTTCTGGGCCAAGAGTACATTCTGACGTGTTTTACAGCTCTCATCCTCGCTTCTCCCTCAGCATGCCACCTAGTTTTTGTAGTCATTTTCCGACCCGTCTGTGTTTACACAGTGACAGAAACTCAAAACTGATTGAAATCACTTGAAACATCGATTTAGATTGTGTGCTTTTCTGCAGCTCAGGGGGATGCATAGACTTTGTTCTGTTCTGTACTGTTGGTTCTCACACAACTAGCTGGATATCACAACTCTCTGTCATAAAATAAAATGTTCGTCATAAGAATCTAAATGAGCGAACCACCATTCAAAAAAAGCTTGAGATAACATTACAAATTGGCAAAGCACATTTCTCACCACTGAAAAGCACTTTTTAAATGCAATAGTTTTGTTGTCCAGCACATAATGACTTCCCATGAAACCTAATTTTTTTTATGTTGATTTTACATCACATTATTTTTTAGTTTTAGTTTAGTTTTTTAAAAACAACATTAAATATGGTAATTGATGAGCTTTAGATTTGCAGGTAGGCAGATTTCGTTACCTTTAAATGGAGCCAGGCTCTCTCTTATTGTCTGTTGTTCCAAATTATAATGCCATTGCTAGGCTTTTATGTGTACTGTATGTTCTGTAAAACATTGTTAATGTTAGGCTAACAATTATATGTCAAGGAGCACATGAGCTCCACATTATTTAAAAATTGACACATAAAATATGAATTAATAAATCAGTCTTTGGGTAATACGGAAATGAGCCAAATTCCCCAAAACCTGATTTATTGCCATTAACATGCTTTTACTTGTGGTGCTGCGGATCAGGTGTAATAGCCCTGAGACACTGGAATTTAATAACGTGGCTGCTTTTTAGGAGGTCTTTAGGGTCTAGTGCATTTAACCACCTGTGACAGGAAGTGCCTGTTGATAATCCTAAATTTGTAACAGGCTTTCAAATCCCTCTGCCTCCCTCCTCATCTGTCACAGCCAGCTTTTGCACAGAAACTCACCCTAAAGAGCTGATTCAGATCCTGTGCTCTCATGAAGAAACAAACAAAGACTGCAGAAGCAGAGTTGGAGCTTTATATCCAAGTTAGTGGGTTTGGGTTTTAAGATGTTTAGAAGAGGAGCTTCACTGTAAGCAGTAATTTATGACCTCTGTTTGACTTCATGTTTCCTAAGGCTATGATATTTATTTTCTCTCGTTCTTCACCCGTCCATGCACACAAGCTTCCTCACATTTCCAATGAAGTATATGCATGACTATGTATACTATTCTTCATCCTTTGTGTTTGTGTGTGCTTGTGTGTGTGGGCTTGTGTTCCTGGAAGAGGTAGGAAGCTCACAGAAGTCATTATAATTTATTGACTGTACCCATTTTTTCCCAGCATGTAATGCCTCATCACTAGGTAAGGTGGGTGGAGACCCTGTGACTTCCCAGTTACGAGTTGACTTCTCATCCTACATATATCCTAGAGGTGCTGATTAAATACTCACACATCTCATTGAGCTGCATGAGAAGACTTATGATCAAGTCTGATTCCAAAAGCATTTTGTGTCCCACTAATTTTGTTAGTAATTATTTCTGAAGCATTTGAGAAACAAAATCAGGCTGATACCTCAGGAAGGACTGACCAGTCAACTCTGTATTATGCATGCAGAACACCAAAGCTCATAGTCATCACATCCCTCTTCTTCAGCAGCCTTTCACACATAAATATAGTCATAAACAGTCAGTGTTGGGCTCAGAAATTGTAATTACTTCTTCTTAAAGTAATATTATTACTTTACCTATTACTGGGTGATAAAAGTAACTAGTTACTCGTTCCGTTGATTTATTACTCACCACTTCCACCATCCCCAACACCCCACAAACAAAGCAGTCTCTCCCGACTTTTTACCTAATTTCATATTTATAACGGCAGCAATAAAAAAAATAAAGCAAGTAAATGCCGACTTGTGAACTGCTGCTTTTCTGCACATGAATTTATAAGAGCAGTATTCAGTGTTTTTACAAAACCTAACAGTGCTTAACGCCTCTCTGTCCGGAGACCGGAGTTTCTTTCTTTGCTGTGCTGCTTTAGCAGATGCTTCAATAAAGATGATGAATAGATGTAGAATTGTTTGCAGTTGAAAACTTTTTGCAAAGTTTACAATGAACAACAATGTTCTTGTCAGCTTAGTCTGTCACACACAATGTCAGTACTTAAAGCTGTGGAAAGAACGCATCTCTCCCTCATTTTCAGTCACGCATTCACGTCAAGGACGGTGCGTTCAGTAAAGCAGTAACGCAGCATCACTTGGATTAGTAACTGTAATAATATCACTGTTTTGGAAATAGTTATCCGTTAACACTACTAGTTACTGGGAAAAGTAATATTATTACAGTAACACGTTACAGCCCAACACTGTAAAAAGTAACTGCATCAACAGAGCGTCCATTTTGGTGTTAAATAGTCTTCTGAAATCAACAACGAAACAGTTACAGGTTTCTTTTCCAAGCAACCAAGTGGTGCTAGCAGCAATTCCCATCTCAAGTGAATAGAGCGCAATACTGAGTGTTCATGTCATCACCAATGTAAAAATCAAAGAAAAATATGTCAGAACTCTTGTATCAATAATCTGACTCAACTGTTCTGCCTTGATACCAGTTAATAGAGAATGACTTACACCTGCTTGGGGGGGTGTTATTTTAAAACATATCTTAACTCTATGTTGTACCTTACCGCCATAGTGCAACCTGCTCTACAAAGTTATAGTATTACTCTTCAACTATGTTCAAAGAACTTACAAATAGCTGGTGCAACAAGCTGCAGCTGCATAACTAAGTGCAAATGCGTAATTCCCCCTCTTCAACATGTTTCCACAGAATCAACTGTGAGACTGACATATTGTGATGCCAGGTGTGAAGGGAATTAAATCTAAATTATAACGTATGTATATGCAGTATCTGGATACCAGAGGACACCAGGACTAAACAGGGCTGTACTGAGTACTAGGCAAACTAAAAGAAGACATAACCCAACCTCTAATCAGGGCTCACCTCTGATTGCCAGGACAAATCTGGTGTAAATCAGCACAGCAGTCCTCCTGTGTGTCCTCAGCATGACTGCTGTTCATCGTCCTTATTCCTCTCATCTGTTTGCTATTTCACTTTAACCATAAAACGGCAACTTGCCACAAAACACTATGTTGAAGCGTAGGCACGTACGGACACAAACAACCCTGATGAAACCTCCACTGTCACCTGATATCTTTACTTCTGTTCTGATCCCTCCAGGCTCCAGCTTTGAGGATCGTCATTTATTCATTTGAGTGGGAAGCTCACATAAACCGAATAACTTTCATGAGCCAAAGGCCCGTGAACTGCCTCCAAAAGATTATGAAGCTTATTGTATAATTTCTAAAACAGCTAGTCAGCATTCTCAGAGAGAACATTTACTTAAAATCCTAAGTAGTGGCTAAAATTCATCACTCACTTTGCTAATAAGGATTTGCTCCCTCCATTCTCTCCTTCCTCCATCTTATTGGTTATGTTCAGGGTGAGCAGGGTTGTATTGGCGTCGAGGGGATTCAGCTTGCCGCTATGAAAGTTATTTAGGAAAGCCCAAACCCCACAGGAGTCAGCTTTCCTCTCCTTAGCTAAGTTTTCTTTCTTCTTTTTCTTCATTTTGAGTCTGTCTCCCTCTTTGAATCCTCAGTTCTCTGCTTCTTTCATGAGTTCTTTGCTCATCCCAACAAAAAAAAGAAAGAGCTACATAGTTACTGAAAACTATTTAATAATGAAGGAAACCTGTTAATGAGCATTTCTCACTAGAAATGTTTTCAATCTATTTGGATTTTCCTTATGCATAAAGTACTCAGTATTTGAAGATGCACTGTAGACAGCAAAGACTTTTATGTCAGTAGTCAAACATTCTAGTAAGAAAGGAGACCTCAAATATTTCTTTTTTCATCTGTATATATGGATAACATTAGTCAATTCATGTCATTTTATATGCACAATAATACTGTCTTGGAATAAGCAGTTCACATGGTGTTAACTCCTAAAATCCACTGGCTACGGCGCGTTATGACAACTGTGCGTTACATCTGCGCCGTGGTTGCAATAAACAATAAACACGGTTAAAACAGGCACAAAAAGAAATCTTTTACTCTTACTTAATCATAGTAGAAACACAAAACAAACACTAATAACAAAATCTAAAGATGTCAGCAAAATCAGGCAGGCAAAACGCTCTGATTCTGAAATACTCCTTGTGGGAAATGCAGCCTGAAGTTGACGAAACGAAACCGGTCATAGAGAGCTGTGAAGAAGGTAGTAGAAGCACAAATTAATAGCAAAGTCAGTAACGTGAGGCAGACTGCACTCTCCGCTGCTGAAACGCTTCTGAGACACTTCCAGTGGACTTTGACGCCGGGCTATGGACGCATCAAAACTGTGGCTGTAGCCAGAGTCAGTGTGAGTTAAGTTGTTATCATCACTCCCACATCCCTGTTGTGCTGAGGTTGGTCTATCCTTGCAGGGGGTCAGGCCCTGGATGCGAGACTCACCTGCCAAGAAAAACGACAGCATCAGCTGTTTCCAAAAATTTCCCTAAAACAGTGCATGTTTATGTTCAAGTGACAAAGACCTCTAACTACAGGGTGGATGGATGGGTCAACAAACGGTGAGACTTTAATAAAAGATGAAGGGGACTGGGGTCCTCGATTGATCCCTAACCTTCCCATTTCCTATGGATAGGTGAGGTTGGTTTCTTTAATATATAACAGGGGGTGGTGATGGCGCATAGATGCTTGCCTTTGGTGTGGGAGACCTTGGTTCGATTCCCACTGTGAGACATCCACCAATGTGTCCCTGAGCAAGACACTTAACCCCTAGTTGCTCCAGAGGCGTGCAACCTCTGACATGTATAGCAAATGTAAGTCACTTTGGATAAAAGCGTCAGCTAAATGAATAAATGTAAACTGTTCCCTAACCGTACCCAAGTTGTTATTTTAACCTAATCCATGATCTTTCCCTAACACCAACCAAGTCCTTTTGCGCCTAAACCTTACCAAACCTTGTGGTTAGATCCAAGTGCTTAATCAGTGAGGAATTAAGAGTCTTGTTTCACCTAAACCTCACATGTAATATATTTGTTCATAATTTTATAACGTCTGTGTTTTCACAGATCAGAAACGAGGTTTGGAAAGCACCAACAAATTATGACATCCTGTTGATAGGCTGGTAGAGGTCCCAGAAAGCACTCATGTCTCCATCTGGAGGGGAATTACAAAGTGTATTTTGTCATTTAATTTCTAGGATTTAGTTGTGGTTCTTTGTGGTTGCTCTGTAACACAATTAAGCTACTATCTCAACAAGGACTCTTTCAAAATCCTCAAGATCAACGTAAAAAAGCAAAGGTTAAAACAGTTCTAAAAATAAAGTTAATAAATAAATGAATAATCAAAGTTGTGGCCAGTTAAATTTGATCATCAAAACATTGAGGTATCATTTTAGAAAATATGTCATATCCCACATTTTCTGGTTATAAAAATGCATTATCTCATCCTGCATTTTTGTCTAGAAGCAGGACCTTTTTACTAACATTGTGAACAATTGTATGCATGAAAAAACAAGTAATGTTAATTTATGATGAATTAATAGATTATGCAAATCTGACAAAATAAATTTTCCCTTTGAGTAAAGTCAAGATTATGCTTTTCTGACAGTTATGTTTTTACTCAAGTAAAAGTAATTAAGTACTTCAGTAAAATATTTCAGTTGCCCAGTTAAAGCTGCAGGTCAGTGGAAGTTCACCGGTTGAACCAAAGCCAGAGGAGATCCCAAAACCACAGGTATGAGTGTGTTTGTATGCTCATGTTCGGCTGCCACTTTCCTTGTGTGTAACATATAGTCACTGTGATGCATTTAAGGTCCAATAGGAATGTGCGTCTCTGATCTGTTTGTCTGTGTGGGACATTTGTTAAAGTTCAGATGGTTAGGTTGACATCATGATTACAGACTGGAAAACACAGAGTCCAGGGGTAAACACACACACACACACATACACACACACACACATCCTCACATCTCTGTTCCTGTTCCCTCGTCAATCTGTAAAATAATGCTTACTTGAACACACATTAATTTCTTGCTGATGCACATGTATGCAGACACACACACACACACAGTGCTGAGTGATAAATATGTGGTCTTCTATGAATATACAGCTGAATAGCAGAACTGACCAAAAGCATGCAGCATCGTTGGCCCACACCGAACATAAACTGTGTGTGTGTGTGTGTGTGTGTGTGTGTGTGTGTGTGTGTGTTTCGTGAGTTCAGGGATACAGATGTTGGGCAAAAGTCACCTCAGTGAAACAGAAGAAGCCAGCCACGTGTGTGAGGTTATGTGTGGGTTGAGAAACTGTGTAATGGCAGGTTTTGCGTGTTGAAGTCTGATAGAGAAACTTTTTATCTTCGCGTGTGTGTTACGGTAACGGTAGCCAGCCACAGGTCCTGCAGAGTTCATGAACAAAGACCTCATTATCATTATAATCATGTTGTTTGTCAACGTTCCTTCATGGGTGTGTATGTACTTATGCTGTCATGGGATTGGCCTGTGTGAGTGTGTGTGCATTTTCCTTGAACTTGGTGATACAGATGTTGGCCAAAAGTCACTGGTTTACCTCTCCTCCAGCTAGACGCGTGTGTGTGTGTGTGTGTGTGTGTGTGTGTGTGTGTGTGTGTGTGTGTGTGTGTGTGTGCGTGTGTGCGCTTGCATTAATGTATTAGTCTATTTTGTTTGATAAAGGTCTTGTGTGTGTGTGCACGTTTTGGGAAGATGGTTTATACAAGACAATGAAAAGTGTGTTAAATATGTATAATTAGAGAGAGCGAGAAGACGGATGTGGAAAAAGGAAGACAGAGTAACGGAAAATTAAAGTGTGTGTGAGAGAGATGAATCACCGAGGTTGTATACAATACTGTACCTCTGTAACTGATTGCATTTTATTTGCACTCTGTGTGTGTGTGTGCATACTGTAAATATAGTATAGCCATGCCTGAGAAATGTGTTTCAAAGGTATTGTGCATGTGCAAAAAAGAGTTGTGCTTTGTAGGATAAGAGTATCAATCAGTGTCTCTGTGGGTGTAGAAAGAAAAATTGTGCTTGTCAGTTAGAGATGTTAGTTAGTCTCTATCATCCGATGGGAGATGCTGGGTGCTGTGGCGTTGTGGAGGTGGGAGGTTATGTTATGTATGGTTAATGTCACAAGAAGAAAGGCCGGGGAATTGAAAACACCAGGCAGAAATGAAAGATGGTGAGAAGTAACATTGGCAGTACTATGAAATATAAGTAAAGAAAACTCTGAGCTAGTATAAAACAGGTGTTTATTGTCTTTGCAGCCTTAGCTAACCTGTGCCTGTCTTCCACAGTCAGGTAGAAAATCCCCTCAGTAAACTACAGGAGAGAGGAGAGACAACTGACTACCAGCCATGATGACAGATACTGTAATTACTTCCATGGATGAGAGGCAAAGCGTCTTGATTTTGACCTTCCTTGGATAACTATGGCCTGGATGACTGAAATACTTCACAGATAGCTAGCTAGTGGTTGTCCGCTGCTCAGTCAGTGCAAGACACTCTGTTTCCTTTCTTATTCTGTTTTCTCTTTGGTGTATGTGTGGTCCAAGAAGTCCATGAAATAAACATTTGTTTGTTCATTCATTAAGTGGGATGTATATATATGTCATTATTCATTAAAATGAATGAAAGAAAACTGAAAAATTTTATGAGTGCAACCTGAACAATTAAAGAACGAAAAGATGATGTTAAACAGTCATTAGTGGATGTGTCACAGTGAGGAATTAAACCTGGGTCTCTCAGAGCAAAGGCGTGTGTCTTATCCACTGCTCCATCATCACCCCACACCCACTACATTATAACGTTGAGAAGTTAGTGCCACACTTGGAATGGCTGGGTCAAAGAGTCCCTTCAACTTAGCACCAAGCAAGATCACTGTGGCATCTGGTAACCTTTGGCTGTCCTGTTAAATTAGTTGGAAAATCCAAGTCACTGAGAAGAGAAACAGAAAGCAACATCTTCATTTTCTATCTAATAGCTGTCTCCCAGCCTGCCAACTTTAGCTCTGTCTAAACATTGTCCAACTTCATGCTGTTTGTTCCTCATGTTGGCTGTTATTTCAACCCTAATCAATCCTAGCATGTGTTAAGCTTATTAATTCAAATGGGAGTTATTCTAAGTGTGTGTGTGTGTGTGTGTGTGTATTCATCCTGGTGGTAGTCATTTGCACTGCTGGTAACCTCTGTCTAGCTGTTATTCCAGCAACCTTTGACTAATGGTGTATCTTGACAAATGTGCCATGGTCAGCGTCTGACCTCCAAACTAAAGGGATAATTAAGAGTTATGGTTGCACTTGGCTTCTCTCTGCTGTTTTTGAGATCTGATTCTGCAGATTGTATTTTATGTGATTGAGTTGCTCTGTGTCCAGACTTGGCCTAACAGGAGCTGTTTTGCTTCTGCTGTGGCTATACCGATATATATATTACAAACCACAGAAAAATAAAAACTGAGAAGAGAGGTGAGACTGCAATAAACATGGGCAATATAGTACTCCATCAAGACGTATATGTTTTGGCCAAGAAAGCATTTATCAGACAACAATCTTAGAAGGTAAGATAGAAGGTCCTTTAAGGTAACATCAAGCAGGTGACTAATTATCATTCACTCTGATATCGAGTAGAAAAAGGAGTGACTACTCATTGGTTGTTTTTTTTCCCTAAAAATGTTTTGTATGTAGAGTTGTGTTAGTTTAGTTTATTTATTTATTTATTTTCACTTCACTGTGGTGTTTCTGATAGATCACCTGTTCATACTGACGTTTGATGACCAATAAAAATGACATCATTTGTACAGTATACCACATTAGATTTCCCTGGAAGGACCTACCCAGCACTCAATCCAGAATGAGAGAGGTAAAATATTAATTGGATATTTCACTACTGTGTTATCTTAGACTACATAAGAATAGCAAAACAGATTTTTTTCAGTCTGTGAAATGTAATAGACATGGCCTGGTGTAACTGAATGATGAAATGTACTGTAAAATGTAGAGTTGAATCAGTGCATCTTGAACATCTAGTAAATGAAACATTGTCTTCTCAGGTCATGTATTTCCTAACACATAGTGGTATATAGTAGTAGGATGCGCAGTTCAATAAAATATAACAGAGTAAGCACGCACTGACCCTTGAATGTCCTCTGTAGGCAGATGGACAAATCATTAGAGAGACTTTTTATTGCTGTCTATTTGCCTGCCAATAGTTTCCTTTAAACTATTGCCAATGGATTAAACTTAAAAGGTACCAAAATATTAGTATGACAAATTTATATTTGTCAATAAAAGAAATAATGAGCCAAGCCACAGTAAAACCCAAAGGTGACAAATCATGCTAAACACGTAAATATCAAATTTAAGCACATACATTTGGGTTTCCATGGCGTATGTCACTCTAACCCTTGCTTAGCCTCTGTCTCAGATGGACGAATCATCAGAGACATGGAGACATCTTCATATCTGTATTTTATAGAAGTCTTCTGTCCTGCCAATAATTTTATCTCAACTTAAGCCAGCGTCCTACTGTGTCTTCTGGATGCTCCCCAGCAGCATGGTTTCCACCGCAGGGCCAAACCAGTCCTAACCAGGGCTTAGCTACTTACCATTTATCCCAAGCTGCTCCCCTCAAAACAACATTTCTGGGATTCTCTTCGCTTCTGTTTGCCAAGACGAACATGTTTGCCAGTTTGGCTGGAGCTTTAAAGGATTGATAGTAGAGAATATGCTACATGGTCTGCGTTCTGCCATTACAGCATTTTTCTGAATTGTCTGGCAATGATTAAACTGTATTTTATCAGCTCACCAAATGGATGCTCTAATTTCCTAATAATATCAAGCTAATGTTGTTTTCCTCTGTATCATTGCTTTTTATTTTGTGTGGCAAATACACAAACTGAACTCAAGTACACTAAACGTCAAAATGTAGTTCTTTTGACTATAGCCTTTAAATATCACAGATCTGTGTAGCTCAAATTATTTCTTACACTATTCGCGTCCTTCACACCGCCTGACAGGAAATTAAGGCTCTACGCATCTTTGCATTGACTTTGTATGTAAACTCACTGCCCCAAATTCTCGCTTCGCTTTTGGTCTGAAAGCACTATAAGATCTTCAATCTTGAAGTCCAGCTGTGGATGTTAATTGAATCTGTGGCATTTTATCAAAAGCACTTACAGCTTTATGACCACTATGTTAAGATACTTTAGCCATAACGAATCAGCACTGGTTATAATTGGTTTTTCGATGGAAACTGGCCAGTCTGTTCTCACTCCAAAGTCGTCACATATGGACACCTGGTTACACATCCTTGCCGTCAGTTTGTAACGCACTGGGTAGCCCCATAGCATCATATTTCAACAAAGCCCTGCAGTTGGGGTGGATGGATGGGCCAGAAACTGGTGTCCGTTCCCCATGTGAAACATAAAGTCATCATTGAATGTTTTTATTAAACTTACGTAGGTTACGTAAGTAACGTTACTTGACTTACATAAGTTAAGTCACGTAAGTAAAGTTACTATTTTAAGCCCACTGGCATGTGGGTTCAGTTCAGGATGTTTTTATAATCAGCAAAGCCCACACAGTCAGTCCAAATCTCCAAAATGTTAAGGGAAAAGATGAACAGATAAAGGCACAAGTAATTCTCTTTTCTTGTTGTTGTTTTCCCAAGTATTGTTTATAATGTTACAGAAGAAAGACATAAAATCACAGACATGGAGACAGAATTGTCTAGTGTTATTGTTAAAAGGTTTGAATGGCCGGCGGACTTTCACTGCTAGTCAGTTTGGCTTTAGTTCCGTTATTGTGCTCTGTACCCACACCCCCTAAACTTCAGGCACTCATTGTCACTGTTAAGAAATAACAGTATACAAAAACAGGACAGTACATGATGCTTTGACCTAAAAAGTTGTGGCGCCCTGGTCACTTCCTGGTTTGGAGTCTTCTCCCTGCCTTCTGGATGACACTGCTGTTGGACTGCGACACCATCACAACCTATCAACAACTGGAACGGGATCAGACAACCAATCAATAACTGGAATGTATAGGCCGCCATTATCCAGCCTAACCAATCACACATTTGGCACAACTGTGCCGTCTGTATTGCGTTCTTGTGTACTTCTCCCTTTCTCATTTCCTGTCTGTCTTGCTCGCTGTCGTCTCTCATCTTATACTTTCATCATTGTCCTCTCCTCAATCTGTTTATCTTTCTTTATCTGGAAACAAGAAAGAAAGAAAAGACAGGACAAAGTACCTGAAAAGAAAGAAAGAGACAGAAGAGAAGATACAAGGGCTTCTTTAGCCTTTGGCTGACCTGCTAGGATTCCAGCGCGCGCACACACACACACACAAAATAGGAGTTTAAAGACACCATGGGACTATAATAGCAGCCTTTTCCTCTGCACTGATGTCACTGGAAAGGAACAGTCTCTCTCCTCTTTAAACATCTCAGTGCTACACACAAACAGACAGATGTACACGTATACTCAAACACGTACTCTAAACACCCACTCCAGACTCTCATGACCTCCCCTGCTTCCTCTGTCTCTGTTGATGTCTTCTTATCTGTCATGTCTCGAGATCACTTACAGGCCAAGCAGAGGTCACTTGAGCCAGCCACGATTTTTTGCCATTCCCATCTAGGTAAGTTAGTTTGGATATTCCTGTGCATACCACTACTCAAGACTGTGGACACGGCTGATACTGTTAGCCACTGTGGCTGGGAAGAATGTTTTACAAATTTATTCATTTACAAATGATCCATACAGTTCGGTATTTTGTAGTTATTACAAACAGGGCTTGACGTTAACATCCGCCAAATGCGGGTGGATTTCAGCCGTGGCGGGTAATAAGATGAGAATATAAAAGTTGACTCTGTCAGGGCAGCCACAGTTGCTCAGACCTGTAGACCATCAGCCTCCCGCCTGCTTTTAACCTGATGGTATGATCTCTGTCATCACACGCCTTCAGTCAGTGCGTGAGTGTGCGTGCCAAGAAAATGTACAGGAGAACGAGAGAAAGAGAAAAGGCAGGAGGAAAGTGCCCTTAAATGCTGTAAAAGTATTGAAATCATCATGATTAAGGGACATGGTGTTACTACTAGCAAGGCTGCCCTTATGTCACATCATATCACAACTACCGTTCCAGAATTAATTCTGTTTTTTAATAAAACTACTCATGCCATGTTGGAAAGCAGGAGATGTGATTGTATTCCCATAAGCTGACCTTTATACTCGTTTCAGGTGGACGTATCTCCAGTTACTCAGAGATAGCAGAGTTTCATGGTCCAGTCAGACCTCTGAGGAAATGTAGACACAAATCAAACAATCCAAAAGTGCACAAAACTTATATAGGCGTACATACATTTTTATTCCTCTTGCCTTAATTGTGGATTTTTTCTCTTTGTTTCTAATGCATATATTTTCTCTACTCTGTACTAGAGTATTTTACTACTGTTTAAATAAACAGTGTTTCTGATCTTTTTTTTTTTCAGTTTAGTTTTTATCTTTTCAATTAATCTTTTACACCCATGCAGCATTTTCATTATATACGTGTCAATCTTTTTATGTGTTTTAATAGACCACATGTTTTCAAAAATGAAACTTTCCGCACAACCTTATCAGAGCTAATGATAGTATTAGTACATTTTAGCAAGCCAATTTCAACATGCTAAAGTCAGCTTGAAACATATAAAACGTAATTTTCCTGGCATGGCTAGTAACTTTGGAAAACCACTAGCCACATTGGCTAGTGAGCAAAAAAGTTAATGTAAAGCCCTGATTGCAAATATCAATATTTAACATGTTCCAACTCATAGTTTTCATTTGCATCAAGGTGGAGTGAAGGAATATTCTTTTCAGGTCAATAATTCTGAATAATTCATAAATTACATGCATAATTACAGCAAAAAATGGAATTGTTGAAAAGGTGGCTATAAATTAGTCATGGGTGCATTGGATACATGAATGTTGTGCAGTGCATTTTTAGCATTGCTAGCATTGTGGCTCTAGGGAAGGCAGTGTCAGTCTGTCAGATGGTCCACCAAGTTGGTGCCCAGAAGACGAATCCTAAAGACTTTTCACATGGTACAACCAACTGGAGTTTTACGTAAAAAAAGTCAATGGAAAGACACAGCGGGGCATGGGTAGATGTGAAATCGCTCGGGGCAGTGCAAACAGAGGTGAAGATGAATAAAATTGTGTCAGCTTGAGTGTAACAACTGGTACGTATCCTGGGACTCAGCTTCGTAAACATGCAGGGACAAGAGGAAAAAGGAGAGAGACTGGAGGGAAATAACAGAGCAAACTGGAGTTCTTGGTGAGTCCAGAGATCAGTCAGAAGCTGAACTGTCAAACACAGACACACTCCCACACACACAGTTGATACATCCGTTGCTTGCTGGCTTACAGCTAGCCTCTGTTGGTACATAGGCTACTTGGGGTTTAATAACATGGACTGTACAAACAGTCCAGCGGTCAGCTGTCTCGTCAATTGTGCAATTGACGAGA
The DNA here is from genome assembly GCF_014851395.1 of Micropterus salmoides. Taxonomy (NCBI): domain Eukaryota; kingdom Metazoa; phylum Chordata; class Actinopteri; order Centrarchiformes; family Centrarchidae; genus Micropterus; species Micropterus salmoides. The sequence goes on from NW_024041150.1 coordinate 33,437,328, forward strand.
AAAATTCACTTGGTGTTCTTGTTTATGGATGGATAAGTGCACATATTTAAAAAGCAAAACTTGCTTGTATTCCTTTTCTTGATTTAAACGTTGTACCCGTCCTTTCATACTTAAAGACTTTTATTTATTTATTGTAATTTCTGTTTTTAAACGCGCTACATGAATCATGTCAGCAGACTTACATACTTACCTGTTAAAGCATGTTTACCTCAGTTATAGATGTCTTCACGTTTTCGAATTGACACAGGAATCCTGTGGTTCTGAGCCATCTCCTTCGACCGAAACAGGATGAATGACACTACACTGTAAAATGACTGTGAAGAAGGGCAGCCAAAAGTCAGATGTCTTTGTTTACTTTGTGTTTATACAGTGACGAGTCACCGAGCCTCGCAGCCAGTCCATAGCAGACCTGTAATCTGTTGTGTGTCACACATACACATACAGAAAAACACGTTCACTATGCAACAGTGAATGACTACATACAAACACACACACATAAACAGAAGCAACAGTGGTGTCAATAAAGCACACAGACAAAAGTGTGGTTTTAACCCGGGATTCACCCCATTCCCATCCCATAATAGACATGACTGAGTAACAATTGTGCTGTCATGGTAACAAGGCAAACCTGAGGTCTGGTACCAGGATGTTTAGTTGTGGTTCAAATGACCACAGCATTGCTCACTAGAGTGTGTGTGGATGTGGGTGTGGGTGTGTTTGTGCGTGTTCACAAGCTCAAAATGAAATCAGGCGTAGTGGACTGAGTGACTAAGTGGACGTTTACGTTTATGTTCATTTTTGTATTTGACAGAGTCATGGCTTGTTCATTTCACCAGCAGAATTCACGGCAAGACAATGAAAAAATAAACACTTCCAGGGAGCAAAGCAACATGGACGTGGTGCTGCTTTGAGGTTCAGGTTTGCTTTAAGACTTTTTTTTTTAAATGTAAGTAGTTACTTGGTCTTGATCCTCATCAGCAATCATATTTACAAAAGAGTCTGAGTAATTCTAGCGGTCTGTCAGAAACATCATACTCTGTATCACAGTCCCATACCCTCATTCACAACAGGAAAAATGTTAAAAAACAAACTCAACCTTTTGTATGAAAGATCCTTAGCAACTAGTGAGGTTAGGTAAATAAGAGATTTTCAGCCCATCCTCACCCAGAAAACAGCAACATAGATCAATAGTTGAAGGGCTTCAGACGACAAATTTTACGATGTGAGCGTTTTGTAGGTGGTGGGTAGGGATTGATGATAGAGCGACCTTCACTCAGGAGAATGAAGTTCTGTTCCTGTGTGAAACAAAAAGCCAACATTACCATTGGCACTAGTTAACTATGTTACTTTTAAAGACATTGACAGCCACTTGAAGCCCCTTACCCTTTACCTAACCTTCACAGGGGTGTGTGCTTAGTAAATGTAAGCATGTCGACCTGTTAACCCTACAGTTGTGCACATCAGCCTGAAAGGGTTAACCCCCTCGTGTTGCAATGGGAAACCAAACATTATGTAATTTTGGAGAAAATGCTCATGTCATTTTGGTAGTCATTTAAAACACTCATGTTATTTTGGAGACATCAACTCTCAACCTATTCTGTCATTTCTATATGACAACATGTTGGAGATTTTCTCAGACCAAGAAATGTCTTTTTAAAGGCAATACAAGCCATGGAAAATCAAAGATGGCACAGGATTTTTTCCTCGCTCAAGGACTGAATTGCTGTTCAGCAACAGCAAACTATATTACAGCGACACTGCTGAATGAAATGCTAGTCTACTTTATTTTATACCAAGCGGCAGCACTGAGCTTTACACAGCACTGCAATCGGTGACAAAATCTTGTGCCGTCTTTCATTTTACATGGCTTGTGTTGATTTTAGAGGAGGAGACCTTTCTTTTGTAACTTGCCGTGTTTTTTTTTCCCCACCTCAAGTCAAGTCAGTGACATGATTGCAACATTCTTCCCTTGATATATTTTATGAGCTGCTCCGCGATTGAAGTCTTGAGTCACAGGTGATTTGCAGTATGACGGTCCTAGATCAAGTCAAGAATTACTCATTTTAGGAACTATGATTGTTTGTGTTACTCAGAGCTACACGAGAGAGTCAATGTGAGGTTTATCGCCGTGGCTCATTTAGTACAAAAACTGGAAGAAAGGGGAGTCAGCTGGCCCTAGCACCTCCAAAGTTACATTCCAACAACTTTTTAAATCATGACAAAAAGAAAATGAGGCATTATGGTTTAAATAATTAGTTAGTTAACTTTATTTAATTCAAAAACTACACATACAGTTTGTCGATTTGATAAATGTGTATGGATTAGTCATACAGTAATATTTTTATTTTGAGTTGAGTGTCTGTATCCTCAAGTCCTTAAATCCTGCTTAACATTTGTACAGTGTAATAAATTAAAAATGCATATTGATGCATATTGGGGGGAAAAATCACCATTTTCTTGCTATCTGAGAAAAATACCATTCTCAGATGTGCAGTTTAGCTCCTTACAAGAACAAAATGGAAAATCCTCAACTCCGCAGACTGTGTGATGTTCATTACAGTTGTTGACATTTATTATTTGTTATTGGTTGCCCCTTTTCTAGGAGAACAGTATCTTTTATTGGTCTGTATGGAATATTATTCATTTGTCAGGTTGTTAAAGTGCATAATCATATTGCTGGGCCACTGCAGTACATGAGTACATGTGCTCGTTTAATAAGTGCAAGCTAGTTTGCTGGGTTTTATTGGTCTGTATGGAGTATAACCAATTGTCAAGTTGGTAAAAAAGGCAGAAAAACATATTCCAATTTGTGGTTTCATATTATTAATAATGATATAAGCAGTTGTTATGAACTATATAACAGCACTTCAGATGCCTTTAGGTTTTGGCCGAATTCATGTGTCTGCGGCTATGATTTGGATGTGGAGTTAGTGAACCCCACCCGCCTCTTCCAGTCCTCACCCTCCTCCATCTATAATGCTTCCCCTCCTTCTGTTCCTAAATCTTTTCTTCTCTCTGATTCACCCCATCTTTCTCCCTTTTACTGTCACTCTGCCCTTCCATGATTCTCTGTCTGCAGTTCTTCACCTCCTTTTTACCTCTATCCTTTATCATTAATGTTTGTCCATCCCCCCTCTGTCATGTCTCCGTTTACATCTACTTATAGCTCTTTCCCTGCTTTGCTCTTATGTCACCCTATCTTTCCACTTATATTTTTTCTTTCCATACTTGTTCCCTTCTCTTGCTCTTTCCTCCCTTCCTTATTTCTTCTCTTATTGCTTCTATCATTTTATTATCTCATCCCATCACCCTTTCCAATAATTCTTCTAATTTCTTTCACTTTCATCTTGATCTCCTTTTGTTTCTTCTCCTGTAGTCTTCCCGTTGTTGGTCTTTTCCTGCATTTGTCCTACCTCATTTTCTGCACTCATCCTCTTTCTCTTCCTTTCCCCCTTCCCTTTGCTTCTTTACTTTCTTTCCATCCTCCCTCCTTGTTCTCCTTACCTCATTTTGCCTCCATCCATCCATCCCTCAACCTCTGACCATCAGCGGCCCAGACAGACCACAGACATCATTAGTGACATTCATGGAAATCGGTCTAGGAAAAATAACATATGGTGTTCCCAACCTTCCCCCCCAGACGCCTGTTAAATCACATACAATTTTTAAATTTTCAGTTTCAGGATTTCCCTCTGTCAACATGATGTGGATTAAAGACGGGGAACACGATGAAATTGACAGATTTTTCCAAAACAGGTTCAAGAGGAAGCCTTCTGTGGTCGTTGCATTGGAGGAAGTGCATATTTGGTGCGGAGGGTCAGTCTGTCACGTAGTCGAGACAAACAAATTGATGTGGTTGCTTTGTGGGTCCTCAAGTCAGCAAGGAATGTTTAGGAGTGGTCAAAAACAAATACATAAACCATGCTCTCTGCCTGAAATGTGGAAGTTCAGTGTGTGGCTCAGCATGAATCAAACAAACACTTATATGACTTATAAGGGTAGGATGGTCCTGAACAAACGTTTTCTTAACAAGCTTTCGTTTCCTTTGATTTATATGTTCAATTAAAGTTCATAAAACTGTAGTTTGTAAAATGCATTCCAATCTTAAACTCATTTATTAAGAATAATGCATGATCAAAATCAAAGAGACGGTCAGCACCAAAAACACCATAGGTAATTTGTGTTTAACTTAAACCAGCTTGCGTTTTCCTGACAAGTGACCTCTTACACTTTGGAAATCAGAATGAATGTTTGGGCGTACATTGCGTTGGAGAGGTCTTGTTTTGAGTCAAAATCCGTATCCTTTAACCATAATTCTAATGTTCCTTAACCTTAGCCAAGCGGTTTTAGTTTCCTTAACCTTGGATGTTACCTTAACCATAGAGATCGAGGTTCAGAAAATGCTCATATGAGTTGCTTCTGGAGCAATGAGATGAGTCAAGTTGTTCAGGTGTGAGGTAGCCCCAGTTTCTGCCTCTTATTTATTAGCATCAGTATTATATTTGAGTCAAAGTGCACAGCATCTGTTTCTCTTGAAGATAAATATGCAGTGGTGTTTGGAAAATTTTTTAAAGATGTTTGGAAGAGTATCCGAACTAGGTTTAGGTATGAGGCTTTGTTGAAATCAAGCCAACATGTATTTGTAATCCTATGAGATCAGATTCTATTTGTGCTAAAACAGTGTTGTGTGCTATTTTTGGATTTTGTGACAAATATTATGTAAGTATTTATGACTGTTTTGTTGTAATTTACACGTGTGATTGGTTGGTCTGATGCACCTACCTGCTTTTTAATTTGTACTGCCAACAATTGCCAATATCGTGTCCTTCCTTTGAGTTTGTAAATATCTTAAATTTTCATCTGGTTCTGTTCCTGTAATCAGTCTGCAGCCTCAGCATCAGATACTACCTCCACTGCCTCAGCAGGTCTCTTTATCCCAGTTTTTTCTCCAGGCATCACGAACTTGATCAGACAAAGGTGTAGCTTATCTTACCATAATTTTCATAGTAGCCCTTTAAAAGGTCAGAAACATTTTCGTTTAATTTTATCCTGGATTTATTTTTTCTTCTTCTAAAAAGGAGAGGGTGATGTGGAAGAGTGTCTGCGTGGTTACAGAGGCAACCATCACATGGACTGGGCTTACACACTCACTGTACCACTGGTATGTTCTTGTAGCTGACACACATAGAATAACAATGGCATGGCCAAACCTTCTCTGATTCATCGTCTCCTCCCTTCCTGGTGTATTACCCGCTGTCACTCATCGTCGGCCCTTCAGTACTGAAGCACATCCAGAATAAGCAGGAATCGGCCCATTTTGTTCTCTCCATGCGGCAGAGAGTAACTGTTCACCTCTTTGTTAATGTCTGAACTTTGGCTAGATTTAGATTTCTTAGACTACCTGCTAATGGAAGTGGAGTGGATATCCTGCAGATATTGATGAGACATTGTCTGAAAACAAAATAGTAGACAACAGTGCTGAGTACAGAGCTCTGAAATGAGTTATGATCTTAATGAATCAGTATGATTCATCACGACCATTCATAACAATCGACCGTACTGATTGGTACCACATTTAAAATGGTCAAAATTTTTATTTACTTCAATATTTGCTTCAAAAATACTATTGACTTCTACAATTTAATGTGGGTATGTATTTGACCCTCATCCAGAGTGATTTACTATATTACTACTATATCCATCTCTGTTGTTTTCCTTGGAAGAATCCATAAAACATTAGCTGACACTATGAAACAATCATTTGCCTAATCCATTCCTTGAAATCCTCCTTTTTATGATTTTATTTTGGGGAATTATTTTAATTGGCCTTCTATAAACTGATTTTTTTACATTTTAGTTTTGAAATTTGTGGTTCAGATTGTCTTTACAGTTAATGTTTAATTAACTGTGTGACCCTGCACTGATTACAAAATAATTAACTTAAAGGAATAATAGTGAATAGAATCAAATCGAATCGACTATTTTTTATCCAACATCCTTCTGCCCTTTCCACACAAGTGAAACGGATCTGATTCCCACACAGGGCAGCCAGCTTCCTCTCATTACACCGCATGATGTCATGTACTGACACATTACCACTAGTGATCCGCATACTGCATATCTCTCATACACACACAAACTGGGAAATTCACAAACACAAGCATATACACGATGGACACTCAGTCTAAACCACTACGCTCCTGATTCAGGGTCATGGCTGCCTTTGGTGAGGACGCACAGAGACACTGGTCAAAACTCATTCCGGACGTGTGTTTGTGTGTGGTGTGTCCAAACTGTATATTTGAAGTAGAAACCACTGCATAGCCAGAGAACTACATCATTGGTATCTCGGAAGCAGACCCACACTAAAAAGTTAACTCAAGGTCTAATGGCTACTACAGTCTCAGACGGTACACTGGACAAAATAATAGACAATTAGACATAATGTTCACATCCAATCTTTGACACACAAACGCAGCTGAAAATATACCTAAAAATACATACAAATCTGAAGCAAATAATATCGTATAAACAAAGATTATGTGTAAAGGCCTGGTCACACCAGCATTTAAAACTACTTTGGTGAACTTTGACTCCTAATGTATGCCAATGATTTAAACCAGACGTGGACGGGGCAAAGTTGTTAATTCAGGCCTGAAAATGATATGGTTTGATCAGAAGTTGCTGTATTTATTAGAAAACTATTTACTGAAAAGCTTTAGAGCAATGTTTTGATCACAATAGTAAAAGTGCAATTTACATAAGTTTCTTTTGTTTTTATTGTTTATTTGAAAACAGATATCGACACATTTTACTATGATGGTACTCGTAAATAAGAAAAAGCCTGGTAACACGAATGATAATGTTAAAGGGACTTGCTAAACACGTTAGCATGTAAAGTCAAAAACACTGCTAGCTTGGCTGATGTAGAGTTAGAAACAACTATGAACACTTGATTGAATCATTTTCTCTATTGCACTTTTATTTCCTTTAATAATTGGGACTTGTTTCTGCGCGGAAACTTTATTACTCTTCATCACGTTTCTAAATGTTGTTCTAATGCATTTTTTTGCCTTATGCACTCCACTTGGAAGTGCCTCTGTGTTTGAAAGGTTCTGTACAAATTGCCTTTTCCGTCAGTGTGAACGTAGCCAGACAAACTCATTCATAAACAAACATGTATGTAGCGTGTACACTCCAGTATACATCAGCACAATGCTCAGATGTTCTACAAAGACAAATTATACACTGAACACACACAGGAAAGAAGGATATAGTGAATGGAGAGAGTAATAGAGGGGAGATTTTGGGTGGGTGAATCAGTCATTTCAACAGAAGAAGTTGGTTTCAAACACACGTGCACCCACTCTTTCCCCTCACCCTGCAAATATGATTGATGAGTGAAATTAATTTTTGACTCACCCATCTCTCTCTCTCCCTAACTCCAACATTATGACTTTAACAAAGAAATTGCTGTTCTTTTAGCTTTCCCTCTCTTCATTTTGGATAGCAAGAGCAGTGTCAGCAGCACAGACACACATTTCAGACAGCTGTATAAACGAGGTTGAGGTGTGTCAGAGTGTGTATGTATTCTGCGGCCGTCATGGAACAGTGTGTCACTGAGGCGAGAGGTTAAGAAAACTACCCAACTATGTAACTGACTGCAGTTCACCGTGTAGAACAAAAAAGAATAGAAAAGAATGGCAAATCTGCTAATGTGAGTGGATGTGAAGAAACAAGTGAGAAAACTGTAACACACAGACAGATATAAGTACAGAGAAAGAGAAAGTACAGAAAAAATTTGAAGTGTATATAAAATAAAAATAGAAACTATACAAAAGCCCACACTTTTATTTGCTTCAACCACTGAACTTAACCTGCCTATATTTGGGACAGGCCTTAAATTCCTTTCGCACAAAGCTCTTGCTCAACAAAGATGGGAAATGCTATCAAATAACCAGTATCAATATTACTTATATAAAAATTTGACTATCGAATAACATATAAATTACAAATCATTAATTTTATCTTGCTTCCAGAGACAATACATCTAGGCCAACCTCATGCACAGAAAAGAGAAAGAGAGAGAGAGAGAGACCCAATATTCAAATATTCTGGTATCCTACCGAAGGTAACTAGTTATTATTTTTTTTCAAATTGGATTAATTTTGATGAAAAACTGATTCTTTTGATGTTGGACCCGTACACACTAAAGAAATATAAATACCTGTGATCGAACCAGGAATGGTCACATATTTTGCTCGTTTCAAAGGTAGGGAGTCACCACTTTTGACCACCACACTCTTGTTTACCATGCCGGCAAATCTGAATGAATTATATTTAGGTTCTCATGGATTTCTGTCACACAGTTGAAGCAGAGCCATGAGTCGACTCCCCAAGATCAGTTCCTTTTTTTCTAACTGCGCCTGCGCAAAGCGGCAAACATCTGAAAGTGCCATGAAGTCATGTCTGTGTAAAACATAGCTAAGTTAATAATAAATAATGTAGTATAATATGCAACAAAATATATAAATTAGTCCAACAGACATAAAACTAACATAATATACTGCTGTATAAACATGATAAACTCCAAACGCTAAACTAAATTGCATGGACAGTAGCGTAGAATAGGATGCTATAAGATAGATTCCAAATCTATAAATGAAATAAAAGTAATATTCACATATTTAATAAGTAGATACTTTACTCCCTAACTAATTAACTAAATAGGCCTAACAACTAAACCACTATTTGTGTGCTGCATTCTACAAGATGCAAAATAATAGAATTAAACTTAATAGAAATCTAACAAAATGTGATGGATTTCTATTGCATACAGTTACAGGCGTCACTGTCTCTGCAAAATAAAGAGGGGAAATCAATAAGGGAGTACCTGATGTGAGGAGAATAATTTACAGTGGAATGAACAAAAGTTTTCTGAACGGTGGATGGCTTAAAGAAAAACTCACATCGCTCACCGTTCATCTGTTTCATCAGAATACACCTGATGAAAGAGATGATATGAATTCCTGATCACACTTCCTCTTCAGTCCTCTTTGTGTGTGTGTGTGTGTGTGTGTGTGTAAGGTTGAGATTAAGGTTAAGTTTCTTTGGGACATTAGGGGTGGGGTATGCCCTTCTGGAGAAATCCAATACCATGACAAATAATATGATATAGAGCTAACAACGACACAGCAAGTAATGTAACTGACATTACAAAGTTGTGGGTTAGCAATCCGTTGCTACAGTTGCTCCTGTGATGCTAACATGAAGCTAACACACAGAGAGGATGAGACGGTGCCCAGCACACCAGCTCCAGACAGCGAGACTCACATCACAACAACAGCATATCCTGGCAAACTGGAAAGTAAGCTGAATGTCTGTGGGCAAGTTATTTAACGTTGCCTGACGCACAAAACATGGCTGGTGTGAAGTTAGATGGACAGACAGTTACGTCATTGATTGGTTTTGGTTACTGTAATCATGCATCATCAGCGCTACATGGATCCAAGTGAGGAAATCAAATTCTGGTGACTGACAATAGGACATGCTGCACTTTTCTGCACATAATGAGTTTGTTTATCTTCTCTGGGGGTCTCAAAAAGCTCTAGGTGAAAACAGAAACGGGACCAAAAAATTGCCATTCTGTACCGAATATTATTGAATGACAGTTCCTGTGTGGTCGCTATGTTTCACTTGTTTCACTCATTATTGGGGGACTGCCAAAATAGTCAAAGTAGTATACAAACACACCTCTTTTGAAACTCACCGTTCATGATCAGCAGAAGGATTTAATAGTAGTTTAGCTTTTGAATTCCTGCTAAAATGACATCTACTTTCACAAAATACTGTGATTGGTCTACTTTTCTTTCAGTAACCTCTTATAATTACTTTACTAGCTTTTCTTTAATAACCTCTTGCTCCTAAAACCAATGTTGCGGGACCTGACTTTTGTCCCCAATAGGTAGTTAAGTAGCTATATTGTGACTGTAAGCTGAATCCATGATACCCATTCACCGTCCTTATCGTGTCTCTCTCTCTCTCTCTCTCTCTCTCTCTCTCTCTCTCTCTCTCTCTCTCTCTCTCTCTCTCTCTCTCTCTCTCTCTCTCTCGCACACACACACACACATCCAGAAGCCACCCAGGTCGGCTTGTTGTAAAGTAAAAATCAACAGAAAGAGATTTTTCCATTTAAAGATTTATGGACGACTCCCGGTCACATGTATCACTATACGAGTTTGTGTGTGTGTATATCATACAGACACAAAGGAGGCAAAAGAGAAGGATAGATCGAGGGAGTGAGGGAGGTTTTTGTGTGTGTGTGTGTGTGTATTTGTGTGTGTGTGTTGGGGGTCAGTGAACAGAGTGACCCTGAAAAGTGCAGAACTATAAATGTTACACAGCATTTACTGTTTCCCCTTTCACTTCAACCATACATTCATTGTTTCTTCTTTCCTTCCTTCTTTTTCTTCCTGATTCATTAAATTCCTGTATAGCTTCTTTTTCCCTTTAACCTTTCCTTCCCTTTTCCTTCCCTGTCTCCCCTCTCTAATTTCCTCTCTCTTAATTCTTTACATTTTCATCTTTTTTTCAACACATCCTCATATAGAAAGGACAGAATAGGTTGATAGTTGATGTCTCCAAAATGAAAACCTTGACCTAAAGTGCCTTTTACATTAACATAGTTAGCTAGCGTTGACAGTAGCTAATGCCACAAAAAAACTGCTAACGCTAGCTAGCTAAGGCTACATGAACGCTACAACATGCTACCTAAAACGCTAAAAAAAAACACAAAAAAAACCAAAATTATTGCTAACACTATCTAGCTAACACTAATCATACTACCAAAAACAAACACAGATGTTTTATTCACGCAGTAATCGTGAAGATCGCCTAATGATCTAACCATCCACCCTACCACCATCTACAAAAAAGGAATTTCCCGGTTGTTTAAATCGTATACCTGGTGTTATCCCTGATATTTCACATGCACTTCATCAGATGGCTGCAAGAGGTCGCTAATAATGTAAAATTCGGTCATTTTAAGCCCTTTAACTATCTACCTAAGTTGTTGTTTTCTGGGTGAGGACAGGCTGGATTTTCTGTTTTCTATCAATCTCACACTTTTTCTTTCTTCCCCCCTTTCATCTCCTTTCCTCACCCCTTTGTCCTCTGTTTCACTCCTCACTCCCCTCCTCCTCAGGCTGCTTCTGGGTTTCTTCTTTCATCGCTGTTTACTAACCATGTTCAGAGCCTGGATACGTGTGTGTTCTGTATGTATTTATGTGAGCAATTATGTGTGTATGTGTAATGGTGGACACACGTGTGTTTGCGTGTGTGATAACGTGTGTGTGTGTCCAGATAAATAACTTTATAGTTCCTTAACAAAACCCAACAAGTAACCCTTTGACCTGTCACATCTACACACACAGTCAAAACACACACATATAGATGTAGATATGCACTTAGATCTTCACACAATGTTTTCACCAGCACCCTCATGATGAGCGTTGATGCTGAGATGCTATCACCAGTGTTACTGTTAGCCTGGAGATACAATCTTGGCATCACCACTTCCTCTGGGTGTTTATCCCCTGTACAACTCAGGTGTGTAGATGTGTTTTGCAAGTCATTGTATTGTGTGTGAAGATTCTCAGTTACCCAGCTCATAGTTATGGAAGAGGGTTAAAATCAAGGTAAACTGGACCTTTTTAAGAAGCTTTTTGAATGAGAGTCTAAACTTTTTCAAGTATCTTCAACCAAGTCCAGTAGTCCTTTATTTTAACTTTCCTTGTAAGTTACTGTGTTCTGACATTACCTGAAGTTTGTAGATATCTACTATATTTACTAATATACCAACCCGTTCTCACTCTCAACTCGTCACATATGGACGCAGAGTCAAGACCTGTTGGCGTCAGTTTGTAACGGGGGATCTCCATAGCGTCATAGTTCACTGCAGTTGGTGGAAGCCCTGTCGTTTCACTTTTTAACGGTAAAGGTAGGTGTAGGATATTTAACAGAAAAGAGCAAATAAGGAGGTGGTTGGGGTGGATGGAGGGCCAGAAACCAGACTTTCAACCAGGAGACCAGTGTATGTTTCCTGTGTGAAACAAAAAGTCAACATTAAGTGTTTTTATTTAAGTTACGTAGGTTACGTAAAATGCGTAAGTTATGCAAGTAACATTACTTAACTTACATGTTAACTGACGTAGTTATTTTAACCCAAACCATGATCTTTTACAAAAACCCAACCAAGTACTTTTGGTGCTGTTTGGTTAATGTTTCACAGCCATAACAACATGCCATTTCAAAATGGTGATGTTTTGCAACGTTAATGTTTTATTCTGAAAGTCTGACTGAGCGTTGCATATTTATTATTGCTAACTTGACCAGACGTTGTATAATTATTGTGGCTAACCGTTGCTAACTTGACAGTGGAGCCCTAAACATAAAAAAACTAACGGGGCGTTAAAAAGCGACGCCAAGGGGTCTTGATCAAGTGTCCATATGTGACGAGTTGGGAATGAGAATGTGTTAAATATGTATGTGTACCACATCCACTTATATAGCAGTTTTTTACATTAACTGGTTGATGTGCACAATGTCATCAAATTTGACAAGACTAAGGGACATTTACAAAGGATTTGTGGCCCTTTTTAGCACTAAACAGTCACATTGCATTTATTACTTTCTAAAGGCCCGTACTGAGGTTTTGCAGTGGTAAGACAACTGGCATGGCTGACAATTGTTTGGTCTCATACAAAATGTATTTTAAAGCATTCCTGTTCATAGGTGTAACATATGGGAGGAAGGAATGAAAATTAATACAAATAGCAACTGGACCTGATTTAATCACCACAGACTGATCAATGCGGCAGAGGAAACTGCATCTGAAATTTAACATCCTAGAAAGGTACATCATATATTTACATTTATTCATTTATCTGACGCTTTTATCCAAAGCAACTTACAATTTCTATACATGTCAGAGGTCGCACGCCTCTGGAGCAACGAGGGGTTAAGTGTCTTGCTCAGGGACACAATGGTGGATGGGTCACAGTGGGAAATTGAACCCCGGTCTCTCAACCAAGGGCATGTGTCTCATCCAATGCGCCATCACCACCCTCACATATACAGCCTTCCTCTTGTGGGGCGAATACAATGCTAATGTCAGCATGCTAACATGCTCACATTGACCATGCTAACATGTTTATATGTAGCAGGTGTAATGTTACGATTATCAAAAATAGTAATTTTGCTTGCTAGAATGCTAACAGTACAAAACGGAAATTATAGCTGAGCCTGATGGAAATGCCATCAGTACTGTAAAACATAAACAAACATTAACACTCATGATTAGTTTGGACATACCATTTTCAATGACTTGTCATGTGGTTGGCGTGCCAGGTTTTAAGTCTGGCAGTTTGACTCTATGTTACACAGGCAGTGTAATTCATCATTATGATTGAATAAGTTTATATTTGTAGAAAATTGAGGTAATAGTGGTGCAGTGTATGTGGTCGCCTGTTCAGCCCAAAGATCACCCTCACATCTGTGGAGGGTAGGTGGATGGTGTCAAAGTAAGACAGTTTCAAACATAGTAGTTAAACTTTCATTACATTTGTGGTTTATAATAAAGGATTGTAACATGTTATGCCAGGTCTGTGTATTCAGCATAGGCTGTATGGCGAGAACATACACACAGCCTCCTCCCTCTCACTCTCTGGAGTGTATGAGCCTGCTTCTGTTCAGAGTGCGAGGGTCACGCAAAGAGCGAACAGAGATCTCTGCCTCTGATACACAGACAACCAGGACAACAGATAGAAAACACGTGTGGTAGGAACAGGGATAAGGAGAAAGTCTTGGTCACACCCTAATAGTTTCTTAAAAGACAAAAAGAAAGGTAGAGAGTGTGTGCTATGAAGTATGTCCATGTCAGATGTTTGATATGTTTGCAGGGAGATACAGTACATGGAAATACAGCACTTTGGGTTTTGTGTGTTAACCTTTTTGTATTCTTTTTCTTATGTTTTCTACCCACTGTTCCGCCTGCAGGATATTAGCATTATGTAGACAAAACAGGCTACTGGAAAGGAAAAGTTACAAGTATACATGATATATGTAATTTATGTCTCGATATATTAGACTCTCTAGTTTTTATTCATTGAGGTGATTTTTAAAAACAATGGCCTGTTGTAAAATAACCAGGTGCAATCCACGGCAGAAGTGAAACCTTAAAACGATGGCTGACTTCCTGACACTACACCAATTTAAAAGTATACAAGAAACTGATATAAGTTACTGTCTTGTAACTGCAGCACTGGATCACGTATCATGTAAGATCATGTTAACGCTGAAAAAGGCTTGCAGAATATGTTTCACTTTTATTTGCCAAGCTGTCACTGCTCATCTTTCTCTTTTCGCCTATAAGTAGCTATTTCATTTCCCTTGTGCACGAATACTTGTCTCACATTATGCACAACTGTCCGCTCAATTACAATAGTTCACACTGTTACGGCACTTCCACACTGTACTGTTAATACTCCTGTTAATACTGTTAATATTCCATGCTATTATTGAAGCCTTTATTTATCTGCTTAACTATAAACTATAACTCCCGCTACTGTCAAAATACTTCTGATGCTGATATTACCATTATTATTACTATTATTGTTATTATTATCACTACTTCTGGTGCTGCTACTTTAAGTTCTGATGCTGCTATTAAGTAGCCTATAGATTCAGATATGTGTTGCACAACTCACTGTATTGTGCTCCAGCCACTCCATGTTCACGCTGCCTCACAGAAATAGATCTGCTCTGTTGTCTTGTCTACTGTCAGTGTTTAATAGTGTCTTGTCTTGTAAGTTGTTTATTGTGATCTTGTTGTTAGGACTGTGGACAGTGAGAAATGGCATTTTGTTCATTTGTATACTTGCATGCAATTTCAACTAAAACATTGTATGCATGCTAGTATTTTTATAGACTGTGGTGAGTGTTTATCAGATGAAATAGTAAAAGAGAGAAAGAAGGAGTGGTTTCTGACACAGCTGCTGTTTTCGCTGGACTTTGACAATATTCTGTGGTATACAACTGGCATGGGACATTTTATATTATATTTATTACCTTGTAAGTTGCTTTTGTTACAAAACAGAAGTGGTGGAGGTGATGTATTAACCTTTCTTATAAGTTTAGACACTATTTCAGTTTTAAATGGTTTCTAATGACGTTCCACAAAAGTATCCATGAACATATTTCATTATTGTTAGATCATATTTTTTCCATTGCCTAAATGCTGTTTCAGATGCCTTTCCACTGAATACTTGTAATTTTGTGGCAGATATTGGCACAAAAAGCGTTGAAGTGGAAGTTTAAATTCAAAGTTACTGTATTAAATATCGGCTGTTGGCCAAAACCATCAGTATTGGCCTTCAAAATCCCACAAGAGATCTGCTGAGACAGAGAGAGTAACTGATCTGTGTCTCATTCCAGGTATTAGCCATGCCTGAGGCCAGAGGGAATCCTCAGCCAGCTGCTGTGGTTTTGGATCAGGCTATGTCCTGGAATAGAATACAGTGATATTGGCTGTGACGAAGCCCAGACAGATTTACTTTGAGGGCAGAAAACTATTCTTGTCTTCAAACTACCCACATCCAGCCACTGTTTCAACCAACATTTCAACCAACATTTTTGTGATTTTATCCCCCACAGGCAAGTTTCACCATCATGTTTGGTGGCTGGTGGTAATTTCCTCTACTTTCTTACTCTGACCTGCAATCAGACATCTTTTGTGCACTTTGTCTTCACTGGAACAAAAAAAAAAAACTGAGAAAAAGGAGGACAAGCCAGAGGGAATCCTCCGCCAGCTGCTGTCGTTTTTGGATCTGGCTATATCCTGGAATACAATACAAGAATATTAGCTGTTTCAGAGCCCAGAGAGCCTTATGTCGAGGGCAGGAAAACAAACCCTTTTGCCTTCAGGCCAGAATAACATCTGCATCCCAAAATGTCACAAATGATAAGAAATCCAGATTTTACAACAATTGTTGATTGTAATTTCCTCATCTATGCTCCAGTTGGCTCCTTCATTATTAAACCACATAGGTGGCCTGCTGTCAATAAGGGCCTAATCTGTGCTTTTCTTCCAGATAGTAATCAGCATCAGACCTGCAGATCAAGTCATGATCTTGGCTCAGTTCATATCCTGGAAGACAGCATAGGAACTTGACCCAGGCTGATACAGAGAGTCTCATGAGTGCAGCAAAGTCACTTTCTAAAGGTTTGGTCGCACCAGAAAAAGGGACAGTGAAACGAATCCCTTCCTTCGGAATAAGTTGGTACTAGAAGCTTGTAATATAGTGATATAGTGCCTACTTGAACGGCAAGTTGGTAAAATACTGTTAACACCACTAGTCAGTAACAATAGCTGTTGGAGCCTTTCTTTATTTTGCTCATTACATTTAATGAGTTTCTGAAGGGGAAAAGCAAGTTAGCTTGGTTGCTAACAGGACTATGTGATCACACAGTTAAAATGATAAACAGCAAATAAATCTGTTTTCTTAAAGTAGACCTATTATGCTTTTCCACATTTTATGACTTATCTACAATGTTAAAATGTTAGATGTTCATGCTAAACATGGCCAAAGCTTCAAATAATGAGGTTAAAGTATTTAAAAGAAATCCCTGTGAGCAAAATTTCAGATTTCCTCCTGTTCTCCAACGCTGTTTTGAACTGCTTTTGCTACCATACAAGCCAGACGGAGTCTATGTTCCATATATGGTCATTTGCTCCCACAGCAACACTCAGTCTGACTGTACCAACCAGCGACGACAACAGTCTGGTTGTCCTTGAAGTTATGGGACAACATGTCCTTCTACCTAAACAGCAAAATAGGTGGATTATTAAGTGTCCAAAATAACATATTAGAATGTTTTCCGTTGGAAAGTATGACATGTATGAGTGTTGGCAAGTACCAGTCCAGAGACAGGTGCACAGGACCTTAAGGGTGATATGTAACTCACATGACCTAAGTCACATGACGTTTAACATGCTAAATGTGAAACAGTCATAGTTTGGTTAGGTTTAGGCAACACAACTACTTAATTAGGTTAAAACATGTCAACTTTCTTTCACACGGGGCTTGGACCTCAGTCTCCTGAGTTGACTCAACCATCTGACCCACCACCTTCCTTACACTGACTTAGTCACTCTTTACACTACGTCACCTGACTTCTTCTGCCACTAGAGATTGCGGTCGTAATAAGCTATATAATAATTCACCTATATGGCTGTTTTTTGGGTGAGGACAAGCTGTATGGAAATGAGTTATGGGATATTCCCATTGGTGTATATTCCTATTGTCTTATCTTATCTCCAAGTCATGCTGGAAATATCCTAATTACAGTAGGTGTACATCTTTAACATAAATTTGCAACAATTCAGAAATAGTTGATAAAGTGGAAATATATTCCTTGTGCGTGTTGAGGTTACGTCTGATGCTAATAGTCTATACCAAATAGTAGTAGTAGTAGTAGTAGTAGTACAAACTTTACAGTGTAGCACAAATCATCAAATACTTATTTTTCAGTAAATAGTAACACAGCAATGTTTAGTAGAAGAAATGTGTAATACATTCTTTTGTGCACCCATCAAACACAAAGATTGATTTGTGCGGTGGCTGATGGTAATTCCACATCTCCTTCTGGTCACTGCTCTGTGCTCAGCTCCTCAGCAAAAGAATAGTCAGAACAAAGTGCCTGCAAGTTACAGATGTGTATTTGATTCCAGGTATTAGTCCTCGCTGACACCTGAGGGATCCCTGAGTCAGCCGCTGTGGTTTTGGATCAGGTTAAATCCCGGAATTCAATACATCAATATTAGCTGTGACAGAGCCCAAAAAGCTGTATTGTTGAAACTTAAGATAATTCGATTTGACCACTGGCTCAAAGCTGAGCTGCTGAAGCCATTTGTAATTCGCAGAATGAATAAAACATTGTGTTTTTAGGAAAAATTTTGTCTCTTTCATTCTTGATCCATTCCTAGGTCCTTTCTCTTTGTGTCCTATTTTTTAAAAGATTCTATTGATTTCAAGTGTATAGGTTTATATTTTTGAAATATTTTATTTGCAGTATCTCTCATTTTTGTAACTTTTTTTCGCTTTTTTACATCAACCTCTATAATAATTTAATCAGTTTTCCCATCACATGCATTATTCTTTCTCTCTTCTGCTGGTGTTTTGTGTCTATTTTTTCCACCTGTATCTCCTTCCTCTTCTGGCTCTCTCCTTTAATAATTGCTTTATTTTCCATTTTCTCTTTTTTCTTTATTCCTTTCTCTTTTTACCACCAGTCATCCTTGTGTCTATTTTTTTTATTGTGTCATTTTTCTGCTCCTCTGCTCTTTCATCAGTTTAGACCTTATTTTTATAATCAATTAGGCTTTTTATGAGTTCCTGGATTAGCAGAGTGTCACTTCTTCTGCAACAGTGAAGTCAAAGTTTTTTTCTGATCTGATGCCCCTATTGGCAGAGCAGTATCATTTGTCAGTGCATTCCAAAACCATTACAAATCACTGTTCAAAATTGTGTACATACATATATATATTTATGTTTAGGGTCAGTAGTACTCTTTTTACACCAGAATTAGTGAGTATATGCAAACTTTGCCCTTTACTGTTTTTTTCTGATGCGAACATGCCCGGCTGTTAGCCTAGCAGACAAACAACTGATTGGACCTGGAGCATATAAATACCCGTGATAAATGCAGGTTATTTGACCTGGGAAAGAATGCCAACTGTACCCTTTCACTCTGATGACAAAAGCCAGATATTAGAAGGTATTAATGTTTGGGTTTTTTTGTACTTGTAATGGTTGGGGAAAGATGGTTATATACCGTCGACCATTGGTAGGAAACAGTAGTTGACCTACCCAATCAGCCCAACCTTCTCCCTCTGTGGACTTCATGGCTCTTTAATAACACACTGATTCCTCCTTTTTACAGCTGCTAGAGGACTCCTTTGAGCATTAAATAGACGTTATTGGACATTTGCATTTGTTGACGTAAGGTGACCAATGAGCTATAAAAACATTCACTCAAAATCAGTGTAGTTCAGTGTTTGGGCCTCTGTGACGCAACTGTTGCTGTTCTGTGTGTTGTTGTGTTTTATGATTAATGAGTGATTAATGATTGTATTGTCACTGCAGTGCTGTTACCTACCGAACCTGACAACGCTAATATCTACACACAACTGTTAATGAAATGTGTGCATGTGTGAGAGAGAGATGTGTGTGTGTGCGTGTGTGTGTGTTAGCATAGAGAGAAGTTCCTTTTTCTATAGATGTGACATCAGTTTGTTTTGGCTGTTGCTAAGGTCATCTGCTTTGTCTGGGTGTGTATGTGAAAGAGACACAGGGATGAATAGAGCTACATCATGAGTTTGTTAAATTGTGAAAATACATCAGTGCTGTTTTACGCAATTGCTGCTGCAAAACACATTTCCCCTGAAAGGACAATAAAGTGAAACAATAGACCTTCCAACACTGATTTACATTTTTGATTGAACTTTAACGACCAAATAATGTTTTCATTTTTCCAGGGTATCTCAAGGTGCGTGTGTGTATGTGTATGGGATGTGGCTTCTCTTCGCTAAAT
The DNA here is from genome assembly GCF_014851395.1 of Micropterus salmoides. Classification (NCBI taxonomy): domain Eukaryota; kingdom Metazoa; phylum Chordata; class Actinopteri; order Centrarchiformes; family Centrarchidae; genus Micropterus; species Micropterus salmoides. The sequence continues at coordinate 33,456,978 of NW_024041150.1, forward strand.
GCCGTAGTTAAGTGTCAGTGTGATAAAACATCTCTTAGCACAGCAATGACAGTTATAACACATAGTCAATATCACTAATCCATCTCTCTTTCTCTCTCTGTCTCACACTCACACACACACAGATATAGAGATAGCTAGGCCTCAAGTTGTCATATTTTTCACACATACTTAGACACATTTAACTCACAATACACACTTGAGCACTTATTCACAGTGGCACAAATGTATTTACACGTAGACCTAAACTGAGGCTCTCTCACACACACACACACGCACACACACATATACACACACACATACACAGCTGGTCCTTTTGTCACTTAAATTCAGATTGTTTTATGCAGAATGCATACACTCATTTAAACACTCACATGTGCACTCAAACCCACATGCAGACCTCAGAATGATAATTTGAAAAATACAAAACCAGAAAAATCTTCTCTGCAAGGGATTGATTTTTTTTTTCTATCTTTAATCCTCTTTCTTTCATTTTTCTTTTTGTTGCCGTTTTCTCAGCAGTCGTAATTAAAAACACCTGGATCGACTTTTCTCTCCCGCTCTCTTCTTGTCCTTTCTTTCTGCCCTCATTCCCATATCGTCTTCTTCTCCAAAATCTCTTCGTCCAAACAAGGCTTTGGTCTTTACGCATCCTGCAGCCACTCTCAAAGGCTCTGACCACCATATTCTTTTTTCTTTTTGAAATGATAATGAAAAGAAAATGGTTTCATTCTGTTGGATTCTTGTTCAGGTGGGTTGTGAGCAAACTGGGGAAGTTTTCAGGTGATTTGTGGCTGGTTCTTTTGTTGTTTTGCTTTTGTTTAGTTATTAAGAGACTATTGATTAACTTCGGATTTTACCAAATGTCCACAGTTGTTTGGTGCAGTGATGGATAGAATAACTCTATTACCCAACATGCCCACTGCAAACCGCAAGGCAGTAATTTTACTTCAATTTCAAAAGCAGTACCCAGTTTTGTTTTATTGTGTGCACTGATTGGTTCGTCACATTGCACAACACATGAAGAAACAAGACATGCTACCATCTTTAAGCTGCAAACAACAATGCAAATTTCTGCAAATAGGGATAGAGCTCTGGTGCACCTAACACCTGACCATTGGGTCATCATGTAGCCATCATTGAGCATCTACAGCATAGTTGTTGCAGGGTGTGTGTGACTCTTATGTAAGGAGGTCGGTCCTGGCACAGACCTCAAATCTTTTCATTTACTGTTACTGTGATCCTTACCCAACCTTCAACCTTCAAGTTTTAAAGTTGACAATGATATGCTGAGTGGCAAGGCTCATGGCTCGGGCACGTTTAGGGATCCAAGGTCAATTAATCTCCACTTTTGTATCTCAGATAAAGCATTGCCATTACCTGCCTAAGTAACCGTGCTAGATAATAGTCTGATGAGTCATGAAACTATGAAAAGTCTCTCATAATAGAGTTCTTACTTGTTTAAAGTGTGAAAACATTGGGTTTTATTAACTGGTGTTTTGTCATTTCTAGATGGTTTGTAGATGGATTGTGTTTCCTTTATATTAGTCTCAAATATAATACATAATTTGTGTTAAGTTGCGTAGCCCAAACCATATGTTAGCCATATTTTATTTGCCTACATCACAATCTTTCCCTAAACTTGAAAACAATGTTGTGAAGGTTCTCAGTCACCCAGGTCATATTTATCCAAGGAATGTTAAAATCAAGAGCAACTGAACTTGGTTGAAGACTCGAGTTTCCCTACCAGTCAGTCAGAACTGTAGAAGTCTCTCGGATGAGGAATGAAACATCTTCGAGTATCTTCAACCAAGTCCAGTTGCCCTTGATTTTAACCTTTCTTGGATAAACTTGAAAACGTACCGCAATTCCCTATTTGAAGATATTGCGGCAAGCGCAAATTTGAAAAATGTTGGCACTGGACTTAAAAAAAACCTTCTGATTTAAGATAATCTGGGTTTTTGCAGAATTGTTGAATATTTGGACTTGTCTGGTGATAGGGAGGTTAATTGAAAAAAGCTCAACTACTAGAGCTCCGTGCTGTGTGACGATGTGAAGATATTGTGACAGACCAGCAGTGGTTCTGTTTTTGACACTGTTAACTATTTGTCACCAACTTCACAAGTGAAAATTACATCTGATAAAACTGGCTTGTGAGGCTAAACGCACAGAACAACATGTGAAGCTTTCTTATAGTCCGAATTTTCAACATGTTCTCACCATAGTTCAGTGTTCGTATTGCGGTTCACATAGCTCCATGTGCTCATCGGTATTTGAATCAACCAGGTAGATTCCAAAGGATTGGGTCGAAATGCCACCGCTGACCAATAATGGACTAGGAAAACATTTTAAAGTCAGATTCCAGTTAACATACCCCATGGCTCAAGAGAATTCCCTTTCTGGTTTTACAATTCAAAATTGGACTGTTGGTTGACTTGGTGGATTGAACCGAACTCCCTAAAGAGTTTGAGGCATTTGCACCCCCCGAAAAAATCAGATGCAAGATGTCAATAATCAGTTACAGGACATTCTTTGTGCCATGACTGCATGCATAAACTTTACAGAGTTAGAATATAAATTTGCATGATGTTAATATGCACTGACTCATATCTGGTAAACTGTTATATAACTTTGCATTGTGTTATTTAGCATCTGGTAACCTTTGGCTGTCCTTCTGAGTCAAGCGGGGAATCCAAGTCACCGGAGGCAGAGATGGAAAGTATGTTTTATATCACAAATGCAACAGGAACAACCTTGTTTACTTCTGAATTCCCATTAAAACTCAACATTTTAGGTGCGTGACAAAAGGTTTTCTCAGGACGCCCAAGCACGCTCAAAGCACCCAGAGATTGTTTTCACGATGTGTCAAAGCACAGGATGCTCTCCTTCTCGGTGTGTGTTTTCCCGACAGTGACAAATGAGATTTTGATTGAATTCATTAACAACATGGCATCTGGATGAAAGATGATGAGACGGAGGGAAGGAGACAGAGAAGGACAATGGGAGTGAAAAGAGTAAGTGAAGCAAAGGAGGAGTGGAGTCCAGTCTCTGAACGACTGTGATGTTGAATAAGCAAAGATGGACACAGATGGAGAAGGGCATTGTCAAAGAAAAGGAGAGAGATCGAAGTGTAGGAAAAAGTTTATCAATGTCTCTTCTCTTGATCACATCGATTTACAATTGGATAATTAATCACTTATGTTACTACCCGATTACCGCCGCTATTGAATTGGCGATGGTGTGATTAAACTGAGTATTGACTCTCTGACCTCTGTGTGACTCGCCTCTGTTTCTGTGTGTTTGAGCAGCTTTTGCTCTCCAAGTGTTTGCAATGAAATGAAAGCTCCTGTTTTCACTGTACCATGTCGCAACTGTTTTGCAACTGACTTTAGGGTTTGGTTGAGGAAAAGATTACCTAATGTATTGAATATGAATCAAGCCGTTGAGTGCCTTTCAACATGATTTAAAGTTGGTTAATTCAGATTTCAAAGTGGTTTTCTTTGGTTTGATTTGGTTCTTTGGTTTACATAAAACAATATGAGCTTTTGATGCCCAGGGGAAATTGGGTCAAAGAATACAGATGGAGTTCAACGAGACAAAGTAAAAAGTAGATGATGAGGAATATAAATTACAAGTTAATTAAGAGTAGCACACATGAAGGATGGCTGAGAGTCTAAAAATCGTGTTAAATACGATGTGTTTGTTCTGTACTGATGAAAGATGGATTTTTAGAGCAATAATTTGCTTTCATATTTACCCCCCTTCTACTCAATATCCCAACTTTTTCAGGTTTAACCACAAATCTTTATCAATATCATTATTGTTACATATTGGTTTTCATAGGCGGGTGGTCCGGTGGAAAGCGCTGTGGCCTCACAACAAGAAGAAGAAGATTGCGGGTTCAAACCCCAGTTGTCCCGGCCTTTCTGTGTGGAGTTTGCATGTTCTCCCCATGTCTGCGTGGGTTCTCTCTGGGTGCTCCAGCTTCCTCCCACCATTCAAAGACATGCGGACTAGGTTGACCCTAAATGTCCTTAGGTGTGAGTGTGACTGGTTGTTTGTCTATGTGTGGCCCTGCGATAGATTGGCGACCTATCCAGGGTGTACCCCGCCTTACGCCTGATGTCAGCTGGGATTGGCTTCAGCCCCCCGCGACCCTGTACGTAGGATAAGTGGTTGATGATGGATGGATTGGTTCTTGTTGGCATCAACTGGAGCAATGAAATGTTAGCTTATTTGGCTGGGGCTACATTTGTGGGGAGGCACCTGCTTTTAAAAGTTCAGTTTACACAACTAGCTCCTTTATTTTGAAGGTACTTACTAGGGCTAACCCCGAATAGTCAAAGATTAGATGCTTCAATGGGCGGAGCCTGATTCGACTGTCAATCTTACAGTCGAAGCTTCGCAGCGAAACGAGGATCATGCCATTTTGGCGATATAACCAGTTTTCTCCCAATAAGTTAATATACATTACAATATACATTTCAATATTTAATGCTGTAAATAATCATGTAAAAAAAGAAAAACTTTCAATAAATCCAAAATTGTAACCCTATCCCTGGGTCGACAGGGTTAGGGGTAGGGTAGGCGTAGCGTGTATGTGTGTAGTGGGCAAAGAGGAACACTTGCTGAAGAGACGGAGACGGAGTTGTCCGCACCTTGCGGGACTTCCGGATAATTTGATGTACCACACAAAGAATATTTTATCATTTTTAAATAGCCGGCTACTTGAAATAGATCCACTAGGAACCGTGACGTACTTGCAGCTGTCGGCAGCACGGAATGCACGCAAAACTCTGCACAAGACCGGTGAATGGCAGGCGAAAGAGAGAGAGAGAGAAAAGGGTCTTCAAAACGCGTCAGTTTAGCTGGAAATTTATAGTGTAAGTTGAATGAATAGAGACTGCAGCTCTGCAGCTTCTCAAGATTAAAGCAGAGCTACCGTGTGTACCCCCCCCCCCCCCCCCCCCCCCCCCGGCTCGCATTTGGCGTGCACAAAAACACACATGATTCGATTATCAGTCGACTATAGGCAGGACTTGACGATTCTGATTCGACTACGTAAATCCTTAGTTGGGGACAGCCCTAGTACTTACTGTGTGTGGTACCCGGGCATGTGAGTGTGCCGACTCTCACAGTCATCAGGTTCAAATGAAGGTGAAAGAAATGATCAAGTGTAGCTGAGTCTGTCTTAAATCGATCACAAAACAGGTTTCCAAAGCACTTTGCTTTGCAACCACATGCCTACATCGTACATCGAGCCGTGGGTATGGCCAATGGGACGAGTAAAAACAGTCATTAATCAAAAACACGTATCATTTTACTGTGAACACAAACCTGATTACTCTGTCGCAGCTAGACCCTTTCGGTACACTTCAGAGACGTGCCTGGGTGCTTGCAATTGCAGACAAGAGCTTCCCCCCCTGGGTGGGATTTTTCACTGAGAAAAACATACCTGGAAAAAATACGTAGGATGAATGTAGGGTCAGTCACTCCAAAATATCCACTGTTAAAGTGGATGATGGACAAACAGATGGAGCAGATTGCTCAGTAATTAGCTGGCAACCTGCATTTCTTCATCTGTATTAAAGCAAGTTTATTTACATACTGTAGTACAGATCATACACCAAGACAGTTTCAATATGCTTTCTATTGAAGAAATAATTCAAGAAGCAACTTGTTGAAAATGGCAGTGAAAAAGAATAGCTAGGAACCTGTTAGTCTTCAAAAAGGGCCCTTCTTTTTAGAAACAAAATAGAATAATTCCTCTTTCAAAAATCCAGTTTCATTGCATGCTCTCATTTTCTTCACAGAATGTAGACAAATCTCTGGTTGGTATAGTAACAACACACTCCATCACAGAAGGTTATAAACGCAAAATGTGTGATTAAAAATCTGTTTGCTGGTCCTGCCACAATGCACTTTTTTCATTAGCATCTAATATATGGACAGCTTATATGAAAGGAAGGAGCAGGGTTTATGGGAAATGTGGTCAAATTTATGCATCAACATAAGAAATAAATAAGTAAATAAGTAAAAATACATTATTCTGTAATTCTGTAAGGGTCGAAGTTTAAATAAACAAAAATACCCATAAAAAACACATATAGAATTGAATGGACCCAGGTCTTGCTCTTGCTGTTCACTATCTTGTAACACAAATTCACACTTAAACACACTTCAGATAGTAGTCTCTCTCTTTCCCTATGTCACACATATACTCACAGTTTCAGTGACTTTGTTAGGTCTGCAGAGCACAGTGGAGGCATTGTTACTCTAAATGAATGTATTATCTTGTTTGGCTTTAAAGTTGTTAGCCAGCAGGAGAAAATCTGAGCTGTTTCCTTCTGATACTCTACATGTAAGCATATACTGTACGTGTGTGTCTGTGTGTGTGTGTGTGTGTGTACATTAGCCAGTGACCTGTTCTCTGTCCAATGTGAACCAAGCATAAATATGTCTGCTTTCTCCTTTTGCTCTACCTCTCGCAGTATCAATCACCTGCTGGACACAAATAAATAGGCCTTATGAGCTATTTCAAAATAAAAGCCTCCCCCATAAAAAATGGAAACCTTCTTAAAAGTGGGACTGTGCATGTTGGCGAAAGTTCCCACTTTCATCTAAACATGAAAGCAAAGAAATGGGAGCCTTACACTTCACGGAGGTTGTAGCAGACATATTTTACAGACCTTTTAGACATTTCCAAAGCCACATTTGATTTGTCTCACAGTGGAGCATTTGTTGGGTCGATCATGCTAAGACCACAAATGGATTTCTATCTATATTAAGGGTGTAATTTCTTCTCCATTCTCTGCACTGCTCTGAGTAAGATGGTCCAGCATGTGCATCCCTGTTAGGACTCTTCATCACCAAGCCCATTATTTATTTAGGAAAGCGCAGCGAGCATTTTACTTATTTCAAGAAGTTTCCCTTTGATTTATAGAACTGGCTATCCTTTAATTTAATCTTCTTCAAAATATTTTCCTTATAAATCAGACTGAAAGACATTTATGTGTGGATGAGGACTTTTTTGTTTAATTGGACGCTATCTATCTATCTATCTAGTAAGTCTTCTTAATCACATCTCCATGTGTTTGATTTCTCTGGGATTTCTCATTGACATTACATTATTTAATGCTCTCACCTTATGCCTCTTCTTTCATCATTCTCAACATTCTTCTTTCTACTTAATCACTTAAAGCCCGGTCACACCAGAATGATGACATTAATCTGCTCATGTTTGCGAAGTTAGTGAAGTGGTAACAAACTACTATAGGTGGCAAGCTAACCACTAGTTAGTTATTCTGAACTCTCTGTTCCCTTAAAGGAGACCTATTATACTGCTTTTCCAGTCCTGTATTTTAGTTATTTGACTCCTGTATGGCAGCTTTGCATGATTCAAAGTTCAAAAAAATCGTTTTCTATCTTATACTGCCCCCCCCCCTCTCCTCAAAGCCCACTGTCTTCTGATTGGCCAAGAACTTAAGCATGTTACCAGCCTGTTGTTGTCGCTGGGCGGTACAGTCAGACTGAGCGTCTGTGTGCTGAGCAGATGACCATATATGGAACACCGGCTCTGTGAAGCTCAATGTGTCATACAACGGAGCCATTGGTGGAAAAAGCTGTTCAAAACAGAACAGGAGGAAATCTGAGGTTTTTGCTCACAGGGATTTCTTTTAAATACTGTAACCTCATTATTTGAAGCTTTGGCCATGTTTAACATGAACTTCCAACATTATAGATAAGTCATAAAATGTGAAAAACTATAATAGGTCTCCTTTAAATTGCCTTAAAGGTCACCTGTGTCCAAGGGCAGCTTCTCACACACACAGAGTGGACAGCGACAGCTGAATATAACGTGTTTGCTGAAGCTATTGGGTGTTTTAATGTGTGTTTTTCCTTAAAACTGTACAACTCCAGCCAGGAAGTTTTTAACGGTTGGATCAGAAGTGGCTCTCCGCTCCGCTTCATGGAGAATATACGCTGGGCTGCGTGTCTATTTTTGGCGGAAGCGTCCTCAAGCAGCACAGAGCAGTTGAACCGGACAGGAAGTCAGACACAGAACGGCATAGAGAATCTGGTCAATTTTCAAAATAAAACACCCTGTGCGGACTCCCAGTCGTAACTCAAGAACAAACACAGTTAAAACAGACAAAAATTAAAGTATTTAACTACTTTACCAGCCTACTGTGGTATCAGAAACGCATATTAAACTTACATAGAGAACTGAGGTTGAACTTGTATTAAACAGTTATTTTAGTTTTTTATTACATTATTGTACTGACCCCTGCACACAACGCTTTCCTGAAAATTTGATCAGTATTTTCCTGCTAACACTAGTACTGATTTAAGGGCCATAACCTAAAATTACTTATGCATGTGACCCTTAAAGGTACCCATACTTCTGACTTTAATCACAGAATTCTGACTTTAAACTCAGAAAGAAACATAAAAGCTTCAAAATTCAAGATTGGGGTATTTATTGACATATTTTATGTCATAGAACAAAACTCTTAAGTTTGTGTGAACCGCAGTCTGTATTTCTGGCATCTAACCGACAAACCATTTTAAAAAAAACATTGACTTTGAAAAGAGGGAACCAGAAGAACTATTTTTCTGGGTTTGAGGACTCATTCCTGCAGCTCTGTACATAAACTGTTGACTGTTCCACAGGCATCTCTTCCTTTAATTCTTGGTTGTGTTTAATTCTCTCCACTTTATTACGTATTTCTTTTAGACTATTTCTTCTCTAACATTTTCTATATTGAACTCTATCTTCTGTCTCGCCTTCCTTTCCTTCTTTCCCTCTCACACTGTGATTTATAAAAGGCTCCATTGTCAAAGTTTGTTGACATTTTCACTGTATCAGTTAAGTTAATTTGCTTTTGGACACAAACCGAATGTCCACCCAAACTTAAGCCTGGTCTTCAATAGGCTTCCAACTATGTGTGTGTGTGTGTGTGTGTGTGTGTGTGTGTGTTCGCGTGCAAATACGCAGTAATTGTAATTGTGTGCATGTGTTTATATGTGTGTTTGCCTACATGTGTGTATTCACGCGTGTGTTTTTCAGGGCAGTTAGGATAATTGGGAATGGGCTTAGAATGCCAGTCTAGGAAAATAGCCGGGAACGTCTCGGCTCCTGTGTGTGTGTGTGTGTGTGTATGTGTGTGTGTGTGTGTGTGTGTGTGTGTGTTAGGGTCAGTTTTCCGGACGAGGAGCTGGAAGCTGTCAGGTTGAGGGGATCGAATATCGGAATGCTGTTTGGAGGTTGGAGTGTGTGTGTGTATGTGTGTGTGTGTGTACAGTATGTGAGTGTGGAGACAGAGGATAATTAGCTTAATGGTGAAATAGCTCAGCTAAATCCTGTTAGTATCCCTGTGAAAATAGCAAAATTGAAGGCACGCAAACACACACTGATACAAGCTGGGATGGGGTCTACTGTCGAAATAACAGCACACTGTTTCCATTGGGGAAAAAAACATAATGAGAAAGAGGCCCGTGGCGTCAACATTCCCAGAGGACATTCAGCTTTCATCATAATCACCATCATCATCATCCCTCCTCTTATTGATTGTGTCCTCGTGTTACCCATTTCTCCGTTCATCAGGCTCTCTCTTGTTTCACTGCATTCTTAATTTGTTTAGAGATACATATGTTGCAACTGCAGTGTATTGGCTCACCAGTTCATTATAGTCATCACGATCATAGTATATATTTATCATTTTGTCAAATCAAATGTGAAAAAAATCACATTTCATTGTGCAATCCGAGGAAGGCAGTAGTCCAAAAAATAGTCCAAAAAACACAATTACATTAAGTGAAGGATTTGAGTTGCTCTCCTGAACTTTCTTTACTTTTGAAGCAATTTTATATTTCCGACTGAGCACCTATTCAGTGGTCCAGTGAAGAAATTCTTGTATTACTGAAGCACCAGCATCAGTTTATAGTGACCCAATAATGTATACATTAAAGAAATTTCACTCTGAGAGAAACCTCAAAATAATTATCAAATTATATACAAATCATCTTGACAATGAATGTCTGTCCCACAATTTGTGCCAATCCGTTAGGTAGCTGTTGACGTTAGTTCTCTGACAAGATGAGTCTGAGATATCTTAAAATGGCCATGATGCAGAGGATGAACCCGCTGCTTAATATTTGGTGTGTGTGTGCACAGCATTCTCAGTGTGTGTTCGTGAATGTTGACATTTTATGTGATGCGAGTTAAAGAGGGAATATGAATGTTGATAACGTCAGTCAGTAGACGTAAACAGCCTGCTGTACGTAGAGACAACGTTCTGCTGATGTGCTTGTGTTTCTGTATTTACAGAATACGAAAGTAAAGGAGTTATTGTAAACTTATGCACGCCTGGAAGTCCCTTTTGTGTCCAAGTGTGCAACAAGAATATTCAACAGTTCAAAAGATGAAAAAACAACTTGGTTAAATCTTGGTTGAACCCCCTAAAGCTTATCTTGCTTTATCGTCTATTTTATTCTAAATGGAACCATAATTTACTAAATGAACATCATGCTTGAAGAAGACTTGAAACTAGCGACTGAGACCATAAACGCATTAGGGGATTGTTAACTGAGGTAATAAATGACGTGAGAAGTAGGGTCATTTTGCTATAGACTTCTATACTTTATACTTCTATACTATTTGACTTCTTTTGCAACCTGTGTAGTCGCCCCCTGCTGACCATTAGAAAGAATGCAGGTTAAATGCACTTCTGCATTGGCTTCACTTTTCAGACCCCGAAGTTCCTGTTTTGTTACATATAAGAGGTCCTGGCTGTGTGCTAAAATATAGCCACTAAAATCCTGTTGAAACAATAGTTGCATGTAATTTAATGTCATAATAACTTACATAACTTACTTACTTACAATAACATATAAATCTAACAAATGTGTCATCAGCCTCCTTAAACATTAAACATTCTTCCCCTGTGTCTCTCACACACATACATAAACACACACCTCCTAGCGCTGTGCTCTGAACACCCCCCTCTTCTCTCTCTCATCTTGTAATAATTAGTGTAAATTGGAAACTTTTGTCGTCAGGGTTTGTTGTAGCTCATATCTTCCAACTTTCAGGTCATACTCTCGTTGACACTTTTATTTTCTTTGTCTGTCATTTTATTCCTCTATCATTTAATTAACTTTCATTTCCAGTGTGCTTTATTGGCATGCAATACAATAGTACCCGGAGAAAATTCTGCTCCATCTACAAATTGTGAACAGATTCAGCTAGAAGACGTGACAGTGTGACATTACCAGCAACCAGTGATTCAGTAATGTCACATTCAGGGATCACTGAAACTACAGATACAGTTTTAAATCGAGATCATGTCAACTATCTATCTCTAACTTTCAGACTATTAACACTATTGTGTTTGATTAGTGCTCCGTGAGGTGTCATTGCCACCTTATAATATCTGAACCTCATGTCGATGCACTAAGCAGCATGGACAGCATTTTTGGAAGATCAGACATTTAAAGTGCCTCAAAATTTCCAAAGCCTCTTCAAGTCCCACCAAGTCTGTATAATTATTCCTTCAAATATCTTTCCAGTGCCATTAACTGCACTATTTCTCTTATCTTCAAGTAACCTTGAAAACATCTTAGTGTGCGTCATGAAATGCTTGTGCTGAAGTCTTTTTGAGGTGTCAGACTTGGCCAAAATTGTCTCCGCCCTACATCTAGTGTTTCCTTAGTAGACATCCAAATCTCTGTGGATACATGTCTCGTAGTTACAGTGTAGTCATGCTGCACCATTGTTGTTGTGATAATCTGTGAAATGGCTTAGACACCGGTTCTTCCTGTATGTCTTGCCTCAATATCCTGGCTTTGCTATAGTCTGTGGGAAAAGAAGGGAAGTTCCAAAACAAATGTGATGTATGTATTTTATAGTTGGTCTTACTCAACCTCAAGAGTCTCCGTTTTCATGTTTCCTCCACCTCACATTGGCTAGACCCATGGCAACCGGTTGCTGGATATCAAACGCGTTTCAGGGCATCTCCAAACGGCTGACTTGTGGACTGGTTCAACATTAAGTCACATCAGTCACAGGGATGCGCAACCGTTCAAAGGAAACTGGAAATGAGCCACTGGATCTGGTCGGCAACAAGTTGGCGCCTGTTAAAAGCACCATGTCTGAAGGCACTTTAAGAGTGACGGATCACACTGGTGTTTTGTCTGCGCAACGCTGGAGCTCACCTCTGGAGCAACATGTGGTCAAAAAGTTTAGTCAACACCTGGAGCTGGTTTGACAAAAATTGACTATGTCTGAGACCTCATACAACATCAGACTTTAGATAGACAATTAAGTTAATCAGTTGTGCAAAGCTGTCTACAAGTATTCCTTATATTATATACTATAGTAATGTGAAAAGGGATGCTTGTAGTGCTGAACCTTTACAACTTAAATCAGTTAATACAGTTCCCTTCAGCTCTGCAGAGCATTTTATTATATTCTGTAACTCCACTCTCATCAGTCTCATTTTTAGTTGCAGCAGCCAGCTGTTTAGCAAAAAAAGCTCTGATAAACCCACTGTACAGTACCTGTCAGCAATAGCTGACAGCTGGCAAAGTTAGTAGTTAGTAAACACAGTGGAGCATCTAAAAAGTTAAATATCCAGATACCTCAGGTGACCAAAACAGAGCAAATGTAGTGAATATTGGACTAAAATGTATCAAGTGGCCAGACGCATACCTTTAAATGAATGCAAATGTTGCTCCATGTCTGGTAGATTTATAGGCAAATGATCATATGCCTGATGTTTTCAGCTTGTGATCGAGTGGCCGAAAACAAATGTCATGTTACTGTATGTAGTCTGTTGTTGTGCTTTGTTATATATTTGAAAGATATTTGTGTCTCTATATTTTATCGTTGCCTACTCCAGCAACTACTAAGCAAACTCCAGTCACCTGCATTAGAGTCCAAGGTGCTGCTCTCCACTTTTCTACACGAGAGAGGGCTCACTACATCCCAAAGTTCACACTAACCGTTGGCCTTGGATACAAATTGTGAGGTGCAGAATCATCCAATGTGGACATAATTTCTAGAGATACTGGGCTGAAAGAAAGTGTCTGATGGGAAAAATGTTCATAGTTTGCATTGAGCAAATGAGCATTACAGACATACTGTGTTTCACCCTGCCAATTCAAAATCATACCTACAAATAAATCCACTGTTGCCTTCAGGTGACCTCAATGCTAATTGGTGCCCACTGAAAGATTTGGCAGTAGACATGCACTTCTGCTTTACTACTGTGAAACATTAGAGTTCATGTACAACTGAGTGGATAGAAACTCAGCTTCTCTCTCTCTCGTTGATTCTCATTCCATCTCTGATTGCATCTTTGATTATTGTGGAAAACTTTTAGAGGTCACAAACACACACACACACACACACACACACACACACTAGTCTCTGGGGAAGGGACCACAGTCTTGTTTGTCTCCATGCAGGCACGGGAAAGCAAACTGGAACGTACATTGTTTTCAAACAAGGCGCTCCCCGCAAATATCTCCCCCTCAGAGCTCAATGACTCAATGAGAGGGAGAGGATGTATTTCTATTTGTACATTATGGTGTGTGTGTGTGTGTGTGTGTGTGTGTGTGTGTGTGGGAGAGAGATCAGGCCAAGTGCCAAGGGCAGAAGTCACTTGCGCATAAAATAGTGAGGGCTTGAAGACTGGTGATGAAGCAGTACTTGCAATTGACCCTTTGCTAAGCCCTGCCCTCCTTAATTACTATTGCTAAGTCCAACAAACTGTCGGACCTGTTGGATTAATCACAGCGCTGTCATTGTCTATTACTGCACTCCCTGGAGAAATATTGTCAAATTTTTGGGAAAATGAAAAAAGCGATCTCAGAAAGAAGACAGAAGGGTTTGCATTATACATTTGAAGGTTGGATTCAGGCTGTCAAACTGACGTGAAACAAATAAAGACAGAGGCTAAAGGCTACTGATCACAGAGTAAAAGTGATATTATTATATTAAGGATCAGCACTGTTCCTGTACAGCTGGGTAGATCTCTGTTCACTATTAAAATCATTAAAAGCAAAAGGGTTATATAATGTTACATTCAGTAGTAAGTAAGCTAGCGTTAGCTAACTGACATTACATTAGAAACAATCCACAGCCTACAGTCACAATGACTACATCAACTTCTTAAATACAGTCTATGGCAAAGGGTCAATTCATGTCACACAGCTATGAAATTAGAGCTTCCGCCATTAAGGACTTTCTTCTCTTGGTTCCCTTGAAGGTGTGCGCTGTCAGGATGGTTTGCAATTGGCTAATGGTGCAAAATCATATGTAAAAGTCACTAACATTAAACTCCAGCATATTTACTTTGCCTGCGTGAGGGAATCAACTGATTGAAAAATAGTTGTCAATGCTAATACAAACCCAAACTCAGAAAGTGTGTCTACATGAATGGCAGTAACTTGGTTCCTTGTAAAACCCGCCTTTATATGCAGCTGGTCAAACATCTTGTCCGTTTTATTTCTTGTCCTTTGTTGCCCTCTTTCTACTCTTTCTCCTTTTATTCTTTTCCATTTTATCATTTATCTTTAATACATTGTCTTTCTCTAAGTTTAACACAACCATAGTTTTTCTTCTTTCTTTCCTCATCAGTCTTTCTTGTCTCTTATTTTTTCTTGTCCTCTCACTTGTCAAAGCCATTCTCTCTCCCGTTTCCATGTTTCTCTTCTTTCTTTTCTTCTGTTACTCTGTCATTTTCCTTTTCATCTGATTTGAATCATTCTTTTGGTTCTTTTTACCATGTTTTTACCTCACTGTCTTTCTCTGTTTCTTTGACCCTATATGCTGTCTTTTACTTCATCTCTTGTTCCGTCTCTCCTCCAGTGAGTAATTACCAGGACTCCATCTCAACTAATAGACCAATCACAGGGCAGCTTCTCTCAATTCCACACCACTATTTTGCATAACTGCTCAGCCTGCAAGAAGAGTGATGACTTTTGGGAGAACACACTCTCTGATGGACGTGTTCGTTTGTGTATGTAAATCCCCAAGCATATTTAGTTTCCATGTATATGTGTGCATTTTGTGTGTGTGTATGTTATACATTCAGCCCAATTTGTGCACTTACATGTGTGTGTATCTGTTTTTGTAAATCATTTTTGTGTGGATGCTACTGTGATTTTCCATGTATTTACATATATGTGTGTGTTCGTCATTTGCCAGTTTTCCAGCATCTTAAGCCCCCTCCAGTCTCCCGTGGCATCAGTTGAACTTCAGCAGAGGTCTGGGACACAAACCAACATCCCAGTTACTACATTAAAGACCATCATACCCGCTTTGCTCCCCAGCCAACAATATGACATCAATAATATTTTACCCACTGTCTCGCTTTCTTCTCCAACAATACATGGAGAAGATCTGGGATTTTAGATTTTTGAGGAGAGCAGGGATTCTTCTGGGATTTAGTGACAGTGGGAATAATAGTGAGATTTATAATGCTGGCAGAGAGTTGCTGAAGCTTACTTGTTTCGTGGCATTTTGAAAAGAATACCGGCTTGAATCGTGATACAGTCTTTAATTTAAATTTTCCCTTTTTTTCCTTTTGTATGTTTTTTTTATTATGTCTTATAAGTTAACTTACTTAATTTAATAAATGCTTATGCTGTTCAGAGCAGTTGTAGTTGAGCTGGTTTTGTGTGGTTTCAGTGTACTTTTAAGTTGAGCTGGGATATTTTAACCCAGAGCAAGCCTAAATGATGCAGATTCAGTGCAGCAGCACTGAGCCTGAGTTCACCTGCAATAAGACAGGGAGACAGAGTTAAGCTGGCAAAAAATTAATGAATGTTGCTTTTATTACTAAGACTTTTCCGAGTACTGGATCTGCACTGATACAGTAAGCGCTATGTCCAGGAAATAGTCACAGAAGCAGATACTAACAAAAGCTTCGTCCCCCTCCTTGGCTTTTATGTTACCAAACTAACTGCCGGCAATTAATACAGAAACATTACAACCTTAAACAACGAAACACATGTGCACTGTGTGACGAAGCTTAACTTGCTTAAAGCAGTAGGGGTGATGACTGACTGACACCTTAACAATACCACTCTCTTATCTGGTAAATATTAAGTTAGAAACAGCAGGCAGTTAGCTCCCTGCACATCACCAAGTAAAAGTTCAGTGCATAACCCCCCTAAAACCTCAACATGTCATTTTTACGAATTAAACAAGATACAACATGTATTTTATTAACAGTTCAATAGTGAGCTTTGGAGGCACAGATTGGCAGATTGTGTAACAGAGCCAGGCTAGCTGTTTTCCCGCCACTTGATACTTTCAGCTTTACTAGTAGCATTGTATTAGCCAATGGCATTGCAATGACATTAGCTAACTACTTCCTCTTCATTACTGAGGCTACCATTCAAACTGTCTCTCTATTCAGTTTGTGTTGGCACAGATACCCCGAGCAGCACAGATGCAGTGAAATAAATTATGAACATGTAGCTCAATGACAAGCTTTCAGCACTTGGCAGCTTTAAGATCTTGACTGCTTGAAATCTTGAAATGAAAATCACCAGCTTCGTGCATCAAAGAGCTCAAAATGCATTTAAAAAAATGTACTTGGCTTCTGTTAATTTACTTGGGCGAGCCGCCTGGATATTAGTACTGTATGGGAAATGCCAGTTTTATAAATTAACTCTTCATGTGTCAACACATGACAAACTTACATTTATAAGGCTGGGATTCGGTTTGTTAAAAGGTCACGTAAAGTTTATGGAGAGAATATTTTCTCTTCTTTTGTCTCACTTACACAATTTGAGTCCACACATTTTTGTCCAGTATTTCCTGCAAAAACTGTCAACTGTTACAATTGTGATGTGAAATATGGTTCGGAAACAATCTGACATAAAGACGGGAAGCATCCATTCCCCATGTTGGTCTTTTCCCTCTCAATTTTTTTCTTGTGGTTTTATTAAGAAATGAAACGTCCACTTGTTGAAGGAGCTGTATGCGCACCTGCATCTCAGACCAAAACAAATTAATTGTTTCACCAGACTCCATTGAGGAAAAACCTTTAACTTGCTGATCATAGGAAAACGCACTTAATCAGCAATCACCAACTCTTTTTAAGTTGAAATAAACCCTTAATTCACCGAAGTATTTTTGCTCCAGTCCTCAGCCGGCAGCTGCGAATTGGGCGGTAATGGCTGCGACATAATTCTTAGGGACAAATGCACCTGTCAAAGTAAACTTTACAACATTATGTAAAGGATGCCTATAAACATAAACATTTTTGTTAAACAGTAAGCAAATTTTTGTTTAACCAGAAACAGCCATTATATCGCTCTTACTCACCACCAGACTCAGTTGAAAAAACAGTAATTTTACCTCGCAGATCATCGTAAAACAGACTTAATTCAAACTGCACCAAAACAAAACTCATCAAAACCATTGTTGTAAGTCGAATACCACACAGACACATGGAGAACATGCAAACTCCACACAGAAAGGCCGGGACGTCCGGGGTTTAACCCACAACCTTCTTGCTATAAGGCCATAGTGCTATCCACTACGTCACCGTGCTGTGTATCTATCACCCTATCCATACCAAAACTCAATTTAAATCTTTAAAACTCGCTACTGTATGTTTACGCAAACCATTCTCATTCCCCAACTCTTCACATATGGACGCATGGTCAAGACCCATCAGCGTCAGTTTGTGACGCACTGGGGATCCCTATAGTGTCATAGTTCAATGCTTTGGGGGAAGCTAGGTAGAGTCAGTTTTTGACAGTAAAGGTAGATGAATGATATTTAACACAAAAGACTGAGGACATGGTTTGGGTGTATTGAGGGCCAGAACCCAGACTTTGAAGCAGGAGACTGGGGTTCGTGTCCCTTGTGAAACAAAAAGTCAACATGAAATATTTTAGTTAGTAAGTAAGTTACACGAGTTACGTAAATTGGGTAAGTTAACTTATGTGTTAGCTGACCTACATAGTTATTTTAACCCAAACCATGATTTTTTCCTAACCTTAACCAAGTAGTTTTTGTGCCTAAACTTAACCAAATTGCAACGTTTCACGACTTTAATAACGTGCCGTTTCAAAATGGCCATGTTTCGAAATGCTTGCATTTTATTTTGAAAGTCTAACTGGATTTTGCATATTTATTGTTGCTAACTTTACCGAACGTTGCATATTTGTTGTTACTAAGCGTTGCTAACTTGACCGCGGAGCCTTAGACGTCTAAAAATGACGTAAAGGGGGTACCCAGGGCGTTAGACAGCGACCCCAAAGGGCCTTGACCAAGCGTCTAAGTGACAAGTTGGTGTGAATCTGTTGGTTTATGTTTACCTGAGAATTGACCTCTTATGGTCATGTAAGTGAGGACCGCTCTTTTTTTTATCAATGAAAGTAGTTGCCACAGGTTACTGGCTTTATGGCCAAGGAAGGTTTGTTGGCATACTTCTTTTCACCCAAAAGAACTATATCCATGTACTATGCTGTTGGTGGTGTGATTTGTATTACAGTTGACCATAATGCTTTGTAAATAGCTTGCGTCATTTGTAGTTGGGTCAGATCATGTTACCACCACAAACAAACCGCTCCAGAATTCCTCTAAATGGTCCCAGTGTGTTTGTTTTGGTCCACATTTATGTAAAATTGGTGTTCAGATCCACCTAAATTAATCATACCAATGGGGACAACGACATTGACTCAGATTCAGTGAGACTAAACAAAGTAGGTTTGATAACTCTCTTAGTCTTGTTGTAACCCAAACCATTATATTTCTCTAATTTGAGTCCAGACCTAAGCTGAAGCTCAGGGTCACAACTAATTCCTAAAGTTCGGTGGTTCAGAACCCAAGATGTTTCCCTGCCTTGTGCCCAGAGCATGCTGGGATGTGCCCCAGCTGCCGAGCAGCATATAAAGTATGGGAAATGAACTCTTCACTTCTCTGTGTGTTTGTTTCTTTCTTCTGCTAATGAACAACAGTGCTGCTCTTCCCCATGCCTCCCTCTCTACATCTTTCTGCCTCTCTCCTTTCTCTATCTCTTTTTCCTCCCTCTCTCCCTCCCTCCCTCCCTCCGTGTCTTGTTCTCTTTTCCATAATAATTAGCTCCCCTCCAGCCCAACTTCAAACCCTGTGGTCGGAAATCTGCATTCCGAGGATGGAGAGAGGCTGAGGAAGATGAGGGGAGAAGGAGAGAGAAAGAGAGAGTAGGACAGAGAGGGAGGGCAGACAGCTGAAAGAAGCCATTGTTCCTTCATGAAAGCAGATAAGAGCCCAAGAACTGGAGGGCAAGTGTAGTCAAAATAGTCAGTGTGTGCGTGATGGCACTGATAGAGAAATGGAGTTTTCCTCAACAATTTAGATGTTAATGGGCTTATAGGGGAGGTTAGCAGGCATGGCCAAGCCACGAATCTGATGCACACCTCCTCCAAGCTTTCTCTTTTTTACCATTTTATCTACTTCTATTGTTTTTTGTTACATTTCTGACTCTCTCTTCTCATTCTCCCTCATGCCTTGCTTTTTCCATCTTTCTGTCATTCTTGCATTTCTTTCATTTTTCCATCCCTTTCTCCTGCTAGCTTCTTTCCCATCATGTTTGCTTCTTTGCTGCTTTACGTTTTTTCATCCTTCCCTTTATTTTCCTCCTATTTCCTCTAAAGTCACTTTCTTTTATTGCCCCCCCACCCCTTTTTTTTGCTGTTGTCTTTTACTTCCTTCGATTTCTTCTTCACTGTGTCCTCTGCCATTCTTGCTTGATCAAAACCTGTCCAAGTTTTGTTCCCTCTCCTTCACCTCAGCTTTATCTCCTTTTCTATTATGTCTTTCTCTTACTCTCACAATTTTCTACAATTTTCCTTCACCTCACTCTGACCTCCCTGTTTTTCTCTCCTCTATTCCCTCACATGTTCTCCTTCTCTCACACCTACAATATTTATCTTCACCTCACTCTTCTCATTCCTCCCTCTTTTCCCCTTTTCTCTTCCCATTATCTCCTCTTGATCTCATTCTTCCTGTTCTTTCTATCATCATGTCTTTCTTCTGTCTCTCTCCTGCATTCTCACTTCTTGTCTTTCTGTCTCACCTCAATCCTTTATCTCCTTCCTCTTTTAATTTTTCCTTCTTGAATTCATCACCCAACAATAGTTTCTAAGACTCCTGCTTTCTCTGTACCCCCCTGCGATTTATAGTGATTCATAAAAAACAGTATTAATTTTACAGACTGGCATGACATGCGAGAGATAACGAAGAAAATGTATTCATATAATTTGTGTTTTATTTTTCATCTGAAATGCAACAGGATATCTTACCCTATCTATCAGGATATACCTTTTTGTCAACCAATAAATTATCAACCAATCGTTTTTATTGATCAGCGCTGTACTCATCTCCCTGGTGATATGTGACTGGTAATGAGGTATATGAGGTTCAGTTTTCCCTTATCAATGAGCTCTACTGATTATGGACACATCTGAGTC
Organism: Micropterus salmoides; assembly: GCF_014851395.1. Taxonomy (NCBI): domain Eukaryota; kingdom Metazoa; phylum Chordata; class Actinopteri; order Centrarchiformes; family Centrarchidae; genus Micropterus; species Micropterus salmoides. The sequence goes on from NW_024041150.1 coordinate 33,477,456, forward strand.
CCCTCTTATGGTTTGGGGTTACAGAAAGATTATGAGAAAAAGCAGCAACATCAGTATGAAGAGATCAACTTTCTTTTTACTGGCATGTTAAGTTGTCATCATTGATCTTAAATCTATGCTTTACAGTTAGATAAATAAGTCAAGTCAATTTTAAGAGACTCTTTTTTCTGTCCTCAGACATTTAGAAGATCCAGCTTTCCGGTTTTATTTTGATCTCAGTTTTTCTAGGGGTTTTAGTAATAAATACCAGTCAGTGTTGTCCTCTTCAGATACAGTACTGTGCAAAGTTTTAGTCAGATGTGGAAAAAATTACGTAAAGTATGAATGCTTTCAAAAGTAAACATGTTCATAGATTATCTTTATTGAGTTTCAAAATGCAAAGTAGGTGAACAGAAGAAAAATGTAAATCAAATCAATATTTGGTGTGACCATCCCTTGCCTTCCAAACAGCATCAATTCTTCTAGGTACCCTTGTACATAGATTTTGAAGGAACTCGGCAGGTAGTTTGGCCCGAACATCTTGGAGAACTACCCACAGTTCCTCTGTGTATTTAGGCAGCCTCAGTTGCTTCCCTCTCTTCATGTAGACAGACTTGATGATGTTTAGATCAGGGCTCTGTTGGGGCCTACCATCACATCCAGGACTCCTTGTTCTCCTCTATGCTCTTCTAAGATAGTTCTTAATGACTTTCGCTGCATGTTTGGGGTCGTTGTCATGCTGTACTTCTCAGCATTGAAGAGACCTTTAATTCTGTCCAAATCCCCAACTCTGTTTGCAGAAATGCAGCCCAAACTTGCAAGCCCCCCCCTCCCAACAATGCTTCACTGTTGCCTGCAGACACTCATTCTTGGACCGCTCGCCAGCCCTTCAGTGAACAAACTCACACTCCGACTACTGGTTGGTCAGGGCACCAACAGTGAGGCGGTGGGATTTGGGAAGGTTAGCATGAGCATGTAAGCTGGTTACACCCATACTTCGATGGTTGTAAAGTGTCTTGGTGATATATTGATCTCATATGGTGATATTAGACTAACTATTTCTGGGAATCCCACCGTTTTCTGGTCTGTGGTCTTTAACTAGTCTTTGTACCATTTACTTGGTACAAAGACTTTATTTTAGGTGATCAACAATATGATCACCTTAAATAGAAATACATTATTCCCAATGAGGAATTAACTCTAATATAATGTAAACTTTGACTGTTTCATTATAATTTCTAGTTTATAGTACCACCCACCTGTATCTGGAACATGGAAAATGTCTCTTGGAATTAATTTGTAGGATTATGCTTGTTGCCCTGCGATGGACTGGCGACCTGTCCAAGGTGTACCCCGCCTTTCCCCCTAATGTAAGCTGGGATTGGCTCCAGCCCCCCGCAACCCTGTACGCAGGAAAAGCGGTTGACGATGGATAGATGGATGGATTGTGCTTGTTAATTTATGTTTCTATTTTATATAAATTAATCATTAAAGTCATATTCTTGGGACACAGAGATTAAACTGATTTCATTAGGCAGGTTGAAGTGGAGATGTAATGTTCTTAAGCGCTAATTCATCCACCAGGAAATACATTCTTGGGATAATCTGATTTACTGTAAATCACAGCAAAGGTCAAAGGGAGAGAGATTGAATACAAAAACACCTGCACTGACATCAAACACTGCTTGAATTGACACAAAATATCTGTAAATACAGGTTAAGCAACTACAAGGGCATGTGTAAGCGGATATGCAGAAACCAGACACACACACTGTACCAATACACAGACCTTGTCCCAGTGATGTCATAGACTGTCTGAACCTGATACTGACTTCATCAATAATTTAGAATCAGCTTCTCTCCGGTTAAACTCTTAAAAGAAAGCACACTGGCTATGACTTAGGTCCAGTTTCCATCTTAAGAAAACATACTGTCAACAATCTGTTTTTTCAACATTTTACAATCTTATATTGATATATGTTGATATATCTGTGTTGTTTTTTCTTCCCCAGTACACTCATCTTACATGTTGAGAATTAGTTAGCTCTGTTCAATGCTGTAAGAAAATCAGGGAATACATTATGTTTATGTGACAGAATACCAGCGTGTTGTAGTCGCGAGATGACTCCTTACAGTTGGCTTTCATGTCAGGTGGGTTTCACAGTTTGGTTTCACTTCCCACACAAAGTGAATACGTTTTGTATTTTCCTCCTCGGTCTTCCTCACTTTTTCAAAGGGTTAAGACTTGGTTTTGGGGTAAGAATTTTATATATAGTTGTTATGGTTAGTGACTAGGAAATGCATGTTATCATTGCAAGTCCTCACAAGTATAGAAACACAAACATAAGTATGTATTTCAGTGTGTCTGTGCTTCCTCTTTGAACTCAGTTTGACTCCTGCACCTGCTGTGCTTCAGACGCACCACTATGAGTTCACCTTAAGTTCATGACCCCTCACACACACACACACACACACACACACACACACACACACACACACACACACACACACACACACCTGTGGTAATCTCAGCTAATCTATGATTTTATCTTTCCATCATCACCTACCCGTCCTGTCACTTATTCTTATGTGTCATCAAACATGCCTTCCTTTTTAGTCCTTCACTCCCACACACGTTTCTCTTTTTTGTTTATCTGTATTGTGCCAATCACGTTATGCTCAGTTTCTTCCCTCTGTCTTTCTTCCAATTCTCAATGAGTCACACCTTTTCTCTCACTTTCTTTTATTAGTCTACTGGAAGAGAAACATTAAATAAACAAGGAAGTTTTAACACAACACTATCTGACCACAGTCAAAGGGAAACTTTATGATACGTGTTGCCAAGTTGATATGAACAGTTTGGGGACTTCTAGGGTTCATTGGCAGGTCTTCCTGTTATCCTGTAAAATGACAAACATAAATGTCTCTATCATGAGAGAACGGAGCAATGAATGTTTTTTGCATCAAAATCCTCTGCATGTATCTTTTTAAAGGGCCTGACACTAAACTGACTTGACTTGTTTCGATAACTTTCAGCCATGCTAGCAGTGTGACTCAATGTTAGTCATTGGTTGGCTGGTCGATCTTTCAGTCAGTCTACCACTTTGGTGTCTAAAATATCTATTGGATCTTTGTGGATTTTGGTTATCCCATGACATTCATGTAGCACTACCATATGGTCAACATTAAAATATAGTTTGTTTTATGACCAAATACCTTCAAAACTAAGGTATGTTAGCCTCAGCTGTAGGCCTTTTTTGTGCTAATTAGCAAATGTTAGCATGCTAACAAGCTAAACTAAGATGAAACAGTAAAATTAATAAAAACACTAATTAAACACTGTTAAACCAATTTAACGTATCAGAATTGACAAACAGTACCATGCATATTATGAATACATAATGTTCAGAAAAAATACACCTGTTTCCACATATTTGTTCAACAAGTGAAATACAGTGCATTAAATGCTCTTATCTGGGTTGAATCAATTCTCCAACTCTTTTTTAAACATCACTTGGAGAGTACTCAAATCATTATCACACAAGTTAAATAGACAGTTATTTGCAAGGTTTTATTTAAAACCTAACATGGTGATTAAAGTGATTTTTGGCTTAGGAATTGGACCTCGTTCTTTTAAGGTTTCTCTCAAGATGTATTCTCATTTGGCAGTCAATGAAGATATAATGCAATATCCAGGTTTTATGTATAAGAATTTATCTGAAAATCCAGAGAAGTAAAGCACTTTGTGGCTGAGTTTCGTTCTGTGTATATCTGGCAGTACAGAGACTGTGAAGTGATGGATGGACAGATGGGTGGATGGACAGAGGGTGCAGCATTCTCAAATGGGAATTTCTGGAGCAAACGATTACATGAATCAACTCGAAAGTCCTTGACATGAAAAATCTTGGAACTGTCTGTGTTTTCTGACGGGACTAAGAAGGCAAACTTCCAAATAACTTCCATCTCTGCTCGTTTCCTTTTGATATTGATTGCGAAAGAACTTTCAGCTGTACTGGTAAAGGCTAGGAAAAACAGAAACATGTCATGTTCCTTAAAATAGTTTCTTGAAGTACCAGCATTGGGTTGTCATTTGTGTTTTCCTTGGAAGTTTGTCATCGACAAACTGCAGCTGGATTTGCAGATGTGTGTTTTTCCACTGGAGCTATAGTCCGTTTTGTAAAGAAATTACGAACCCCGAGCAGTCCACACATGTTTGACAGGCCATCATGCAGGGAAACCCCGCGTTACTGCAATGAGGAAAGTGACACACCTCATACATACCGAAACACATGGCGATTTACCAACAGACATTCCTGCCTTCCAGGAAATATTGACTCTTGTTCAAGGGCACACCTGCAGGCAAAGTCATAAATGAAAGGAACAAATGAAGTGCATGTACACACATTATTTCATTAGACCTTTATGTGTCACTCTTTATGATTTAAAGAACAAATGATCTTGCAGTTTTAGCACTTTGGCAAAGAGAAACATTTTTAACACCAATTAAGACTGAGTTGGAAATCCTCCTACTGCTGGCAACAGTTTCTGATGCTTCCGGCTGCAGACGTTCTTTCTGATGAAAAAACATTCAGGTTTGCTTACGGGAAACAGTGTTTGCATTGAGATGAAAAAATTAAAACTATGTAAAATAATTTTCCCTCAAGACGTGCGTCACTTTATAATCCTTCAACAGCAGTTTTGCCCCGGGCCCCACATACACAATTGAAACTGCTGACGCCTCCCTTAACTTCAATGTAATTCTTTCCTGCATTTCAGCATACTAATACAAGACTAACACACACTTGTAGGCTACGACCTGTCTGCTGGCTCACACCAACTCTTCAGAATGCAATTACTAAGCTCTTAGTGTGCACTTGTTGGTCTCAAACTAAATATTTACTAATAGTCACACTTAGTCAAATATATGTTATGTGTTATTCAGTAAACTTCTTTGTTATGTTTAATGCCTGTACAGTCATCTGTAGCTTCATCAAACCTGGGAATAATTGTCACTGTAAACACAGGCATCTCTGCATCATCATGAGAATTTGACAATTCCCAAACATAATGCTTCAGTAAAATCAGCAGCATATGAACCCCAGCAGGGATGTACTGGGACAGAAATTCAGCACGGTACTTTGAGAAGGAGAGGCCTTTTATGTGAGCGCCGTGTGGGGGCGCGGAGAAAGATTTTTTGCAGTTATTTTTATATATATATACTTGTGTACAGTCAGTTTCATTATGAGGAGGACCTTTAAGAAACTTTTATGACACCCGCATCTTAAGTTTGTATAAGCAAGGCACCACTGACCTGAACAAGACCCGGTCAGGCAGGCCAGAGTCAGTCAGAATGCAAAAATAGTTAAATATAATCAAAAACTACAACACAGTCCCATAAAAATCAAATCCCTCATGTTCAGCTCTGAGTTGGTCTCTCCCTGGCTCACATTCCCCTGTGGTGGACCCTGACTCTGCTTGTACTGATTGTGCAGCTACATATGCATGAGAAGATCAATAATAATAATGCATTTTCCTATTCTACCTATGGATGATTGCCTACCCAGCCCTGCACACTGCTCCTGTACCTGTCACTGTTTCTGGGACCTCCTGCTGCTTCTCTTCCTCGTCCTCTTCCTTCTTCCTTCAACTGTTGTTTATAATATAGCCCATATAAATATATGATGCCTATACATAAATGCATATATAAATAATCTCAGGTTATAATAGAATTACTTATCAGTGCCTGTGTTGGGTCCTGCCTCATCTGCGCTGCCACAGCACCTTTCCACCAAGGAAGAGGTTGGTTAATTTGGCGAATTTAGCTGCCTCTTGTGCCACATTTTTGTCTTCTAAATTCTTATTTTTCTGGCACCATACTTTTTCCCCCCTCCTTCTTTCTGTTTGACATATTTACCTGCTCTGTTGTGCTTGTCACAACCCTGGGCTGAGTTTAGCCCCAACAAAACATATTGAGAGTAAACTCCTGATCTGCGCCGTTGAGCCAATCAGATTTCAGTGTTTGGACATTTTACCAAAAATCCCAAATGTAAACGTCAGGGTGGCCCTAGTGGAAAAGTTAGGGAACACCAGTGGTAGGTAGGATATGTTGTCTGAACTATAAATATCAGTACAAAGGTTTACATCTGACAGCAACATCATTAGCTGGTGGACCAACCATCCAACAGGCTAACATACCAATATTGCCATACCTAGAGCCACGCGACTTGTCTGAAGCAATTGGAGGGACAAATAATAGATCAAATAAAAGTTTTGCAGCTGACAAAGTGAAATCTCTATCATTCTTCTCTATGCAGATTCCATTTTTTAAAGTTTCTTATTTTCACTAATCCAACCTAAAGTAAACTGCTCAGACACATGGCATTTGGATTAAGTTCTCTGTTTCTATCTTTACCACATCATCTTGTCCTGAGATGGACCGTCACACATCTGCTCCCACAGCAGTGTGATTCTGTTGACTCAGTCCGCAGGCTGATCGGTTATTGTCTGTTCTCAGTATTTCTCACGATCCCTCGCACCTGCAGCTGTGTGCTTCTGCATCCAGTCCGGTGGATAATGACTGTGGTTTAATCCTGCAGAAGAAATGAAAGTCACAGCTCAGAGGGCTCTTTCTGCTTTCTCCACTTCACTCACTTTCCCTTTGTCCTTTCTTCCTTTTGTTTTTCTTTGTTCCTTTTTTTTACTTCGCAAACATAAGACAGAAATGTCTGTTTCCAAAAACACTTACACAATAAATCAGGACTGTCAAAAAACTACGGCATTGGTTGTTTGTTCAAAGACTTCCATTTTCCAGTCAATGGACTAGGACTGGGGCAATTCGTCGACATAGTCGACATAATCGATTACGTAAATACGTCGACTCGCATTACGTGCATCGATGTGTTGCTGCATCCGGTGTTAGTGTCTGTTAGTGTCAACCGTCTAAAGTTTGGGAGTATTTTAGACAGAGACTCAACAAGGTGCTGCTCCAAGAGCTCTCTGTGAATTGAAAAGAGCTTCACTGCAGCACAACTGCTGTCCACAAATACGTGGAGCAGCATGAACACGTGAAGCAAAAGTATCCTGGAGCACTTTGTCCAGACGGCAGCACCGCAAATCGCGTTTACTTTCTGTCTCCACACAAGCACGGCACATTTTCAGCACGAGGACACGTAGTCCGTTAAAATGTATTTTCTTCATCGCCATGTTAAAAGTAATTTCTGCCCTGTTGCTGTCATGGTAACATAATGGTACACCGTGTGTCATCTAACGTTCGGGCGTTTTATATTTTCTGTTTATTTAACAGCCACGTTTGAGCAAGAAAACAGCTGAATCTAACAGTACAGACGTGATACGTGAGTATACAGTGATTGTTTGCACAGTTGTTTTCTTTGCCGCACACTGATCCAGAAATACATTTGCTTATCACACTACATCACTCAATATTGAAATAAATCTATGTCAGAAACATTTAAAGTTTTAAATAAAGTAGCCTAATTAATGTCTGTTATTGTTATTATCACAACACATCAGTGAAGAGGAAATTTGATTCATTTTAAGATATGCTGCTTTTGTCATTATTCTAATGGGCTTCATCAGGATTCTTGGATAAAATATTATTGATTAGACATGTTTTTGATAATTATTTTGGATAAATTGGTATGTGAATTGAGTAATAGGAAACTTTTTTTTCTGTAGAATTCACAAAATTAGCCGTTAGATTAATCGACTTGAAAAATAATCGTTATGTACAGCCCTACAATCGACATCTTGCAGTTTTGTAAAAAATGACTGTCGCATCACAGTTGCAACAGTCATTGCAAAGTATCGTGATGTTGCTTTCAGTTAGGGCTCAGAGAAAAGTGTTTGAAATTATAGAATTATGGTGACGAGTACAAAGTTATCGTTTCCCATAGAGTCACAATTCCCACAGAAAGAAGCCAGGTTGAAATAAACTGGAATTATTCTAGTTGCCTTAACCAACCTGTTGAAAACAGCAAGGCCATGCTGTGGGCAAAATTACTGACTGAAAAAAGATATTCTGCCGTCCAAAACCAGTCCAAAACCCACCAAAGTTGTTGCTTTGAGTCTCAGTGGGCGCCATCTTGATTATTGTGCAATACCTGTGAGCTGCCTGCCTGCTCTCGACATTTCTGCAGAGAGCAAACGTGCTGCTTGAGAACACATGGTGTGACAGGAATGACAGGAATGTTGATGAATACTCACTGTTTTTATCGATATTTCAGTGTTATGTTATTTGGAACTTGGTTGTATGGACAGAAAAAGTGTTTTAAAGATATCTACCAATAAATCAACATTTTATCAGTAAATATTGCCAAAATATGGACATTTGCCTGGTATATTTTGAAAATGTTGTATGATAACCGTTGTATTTTAGTTTATTTTCATCAGATTTACAGTTACAATTGTATTCTACGTGTATTAGAAGATATTCAGTTTCATTATAAGCTTCTTTATTGCATTAAAATATAGCTTTTTTTTACTAGGTGAGGATGAAAATATCAGATTTTTTCTTTATTGCATCTCCATGTAGTCTGTAATAGTAAAATAAATATATTAATATACAATGGATTTATATTCCTTAGCTTCTGACTTTTCAAAGGAGACCAGAATTATGCATCTTGGCCAAATGGTTGAGGAGTTATTCATGATTCATTTTGGGTTTGTTATTTTAGGCATTTTTTCTGGAAAAAGGTGCTCGCGCCATACTTGTTTTGGTATAAAAAGTCATAGTTTTTGAAAGAACTACAGGTAGGTCGGCCCAAACATCTTGCATCAAGCATTTTTACCTTACTGCATTTTTCCACACCTGCACAGTACTGTATATATACTGTACATAAACAGTTAAAAGGATAACAAGTGGCATAGACCTTCATTCATGAAAAACATCAAATCATGTCCACACACAACAACCAATAGGACATGGAATAACCCACACACACACACTTTGTTCCCTTGAAGTGGTTCATCTTGGAGTACTTAGTGTGGCAAACAGTCTCTCCTGGCGGCAAAACTACAAACAAACAGAACTGAACTCCTTGTTCTTCCCACAAGATGTGCGTGCGTGTGTGTGTGTGTGTGTGTGTGTGTGTGTGCGCATTCACAAGGATTGTTTGTGCCAGTGCTCCTTTCAGTCGAAATTAAATATTCACATCGTGTCTATTTTGTCATCTATTTCCAAAATGTCTCATGTGCGTTTGTGTGTATTCCTTTAGCCAGGGTTGTGTGTTTGTGCACAACCATGTCTTTGAAGTGTGTGTAGTTTTTTACATTCGTGCCCATTGTAATAGCTTTCTCTCTTTCTCTGTCTCTGTCTTCCATCAAACTATAGGAAAACTCCCGGCGAACATCACAGCCTGTTTCTTCTTGATGTTCGCAAACCACAGTAATCTGCTGGCTGAGAAATAAAAACAGATACGGAGGCATTGAGATATCAGTCAGTCAGCGCGCTGAGAGTTTAAACCAGACCAGCAGTTTCTGTGTATTCCCCACATTTGTCATGTGGACCCTTTGAAGAGTTCAATAACAAAATGGTTCATATTTGTCAACAAACAGAAGACGTCACAGTTTACCGTAGTCTGTGGTCTTCTTCAATCCTATTTTTCTAAAATGATGTGGATCATGTCACCTTAGTCAAAGTGACATTTTATTCAGAGACACTTATGTCAAGGAACTGACCATTTATAGCACATGGTTGAACTGAATTGGACGAAAAAGGATGTTTGAGCAGCAATGAGGATTCTTATTGGAGACGGATAGATGTACCAATCACTGCTGGATATCAATCGAATGACATTCCCTATATAAGTAGGGGTTGACCTGTTAGTCCAAAGACCAAACCTTGCAAAGTGTGCAGGATATTTCCGTTATTATTATTCCAATGATGGCTTTTTTGTGGTGCACCTGTCACCTTGCAAACAACACTGCTGGGATTTCTGGGTATCCATTCAGTCTATGCTGAGCATTCATAGTAGTCTATACATTAAAGATTTGGGAGCTTTGGATCATTGTATCTACAAGAGTTATAGGATGTTACATATCTACACTTGGTATTCCTTTGAATTTTGTAAATTTTGGACCATCCTGAAGGATTTACGTCACTGCCAAAGCAGGATAGTATATAAAAGTGTGCAGACGGTAGGGTTATAAATGTCAGATGTATGAGGGATATGTAACATGTTTGACTCGAAAGTCAGAAACCAGACTGCCTCGTGCCTCAGACCACAAACGGCTCATGTGCAAATACTGCAGGAATTAATATTTCAACATAGCACAGAACTTAGCAGGCGGGTGTATAATAAAAAATACTGTTGATGGAATGATGCGTTGCTGCAGCGTTTGCTGCTATTAGCAGTTTATTTAAACTGACAGAAGGCACCTGGTCCCACTTGTTCGCCATCCACAAGTTTTCTGACTATTCTGATTTACATGTTATTGTTTTCAGTACTCCGAGGTTGTTAGCATATAAAGGCTGTCTGCCATCTGTTTAATTTGCATGCTGAATGCGCTTGTGCACATGCTTTGATTTTTGTTTGTGTGCTCGTTTCATGTGGTTTTATCAAAAAACACAAAGTTGTGTTCACACTTTAGTATTTATGTGTGCTTGACCAATTCTGGTCTACTGGAAGTGATGTGGATTTCTGGATCATCATTAACACCTTTATGTGTTTTTACTTTATCAGAATACAGTTTCAAAAGCTGCAGCATGTGGTAATGCGGAGTTTAAAAAACAAGTTGCTATTGGTTGATGCACTTTGAATCGATTTCCTGTTGTCTCTTCACCCAAAGAAAAAAAGCGTAAAGGCAAAATGGGTGCAGATTTTAGCACTTGAAATGATTAATATAAAATTCACTATTCAGATATCCTTTTACTTTATATTTTATTACAGGAGTACATTTAACAATCACGGTAACAAAAAGGGAATGGAAAAATGTAGAAGAAGACATTCATATTTAAACTAAATGAAATATTTTCCTGTAAAAAGAAATTCAAATATTATGTACAGAATGACTTAAGACAGGTTCAGAGAAACCAACAGGTGAGAGGAAGGGGAAGTGTAGTCGCATGGCACTTAAAAAATAGACATACCTCGCAAGTGCTTTCTGTTTTCCATAATTAATATCAAATAAAATGCAGTGATAATAAGTCTGAATAACAAAACAAATAATAATTATTACAGTAATCAAATCAACAATATTAACATTTTAAACACTGTTTACAATATAACTGAAATACATAACATTGTAAATACATCCAATATTTACCAAAGACCCTCTCATTTAGGCTAAAGACTCTAAATCTGTAATAGAATAAAAAATAGCATTTCAAATATCTTATAACAGCAATATTAATTGTACAATAACATTAATATTAGGTTATTAGTAGACGTAAATAGCTGATTTTCCCAATGGCTTGCTAAAGAAAGGAATATTGTACAAATTAATATACACTATAACCTATGAATGCTGTTTTTGCTTTCACAATTTATATATATATATATATATATATATATATAGTAAAAGCAAAAAACAAATCTCACTCAGTACAAACTATTGCAATCTAGAACTCTCAATTAGAAAATTTACACAAGAAAAGCAGCAAAAAAATAATATTTTTATATTTTTTATCATGAAGAAATCAGTGGTGTGGTTGGTAGAAAGAGTGAACAATGTCTAGCACAGGCAGAATCCATCTGGAATGCTATTGGACAACAGGATCGTCCAATAAGAAAAGCCTCATTGTGGTCCTTCTCTCTCAAAGGATTTCCGAAGTTTCCGAATTCCCAGAGTTCAGTTGCAGAAGCTTTCCCATATATATATATATATATATATATATATGGGAAACAATAAAAACAGATCTTCTTTTCCAATTATGGAACACACAAAGCTCTGAGAGTTCTGATTGTGCAATCACCTCAAACAATAAATCTCTTTTAGCTAATAAAGTTGCTTCAACCATGGAATTTATTTTGTTTTGCATTCTTAGCGTTGATTGGAGGAGCAGCAAGACAGAATGTCGAACTTCGCCACAGAACTCAAAATGGCTGCCCCAAGGAGGGGGGGGGGATAAAAAAAAGCACACAAATAAACAAACACGGAATGACAATGCAACACTCAAGCAGCATGTATGTCGGTTTCTCCTCTCCACCTTATCCCTCTATCTTTTCTCCTCGTCCAGCTCAGGAAGTTGTGGCAGTTTTTCGGAACAAGTTCTTTATATTGTCCTTGTTGCGGGATAAAAGTCACCGTCTGAGAGAGTACAATCTCAATGCAACTTGAAAGTGTAGTTTATGTATCAAAGCACAGTTTGAGAGAGTTTACAAAGCAGACCTGGACCTCATTACTGTTTGACCTTGATTCGGTTACTTTTTCGTGTGAGATGCCAACTACGAATTCCTGTTAGCTGATCCTGCTTGCACCACCAAAACTGCTTCCTTAGGGGGGGGTACAAAATGGTTGCAGAAGGTAATACGTCAAGTGAGAGTAAGCCCTATTTGAAACCCCTGATATATTTTTGTTTACATGGACAGAAAGCAAAATAATTGACAGCTTTTCAAAAAAAAATCATAATTATTTATGTGCGGTCAGAGTTAAATATCAAAAAGCAAAGGCTTATTTGCTATTCACCACAATGTCTACTCTGCACCTGAGTTCACACACCACCAAGATTATATATATGGGCAACATTTTGATTTAATGCTGGGCAAGTTGTGGGTAGCAGAGACTGAAGAAGAGAGGGTAATGCAAGGTTTTCACTGAAGATAAAGATAATAAGACTGTAGGATAGCATAGCCTCTTAATGCTTTTTTTTTAGATTGAGTGCAGTTTGCATTTGTCTTGACATTTTAGGGTTTTATCCAGATTTTAAGTTTGGAGAATGTAAAAGCCATAATGATGGCATCGATCTTCCAGCAAGGATTTACCTCCTCAACAAAGACCCGGAACATTTACTTAATCTAAAAATTCCCTTGTTCCTCTATTCATTACTGTAATTTTAAAATGAGCTCTGCAATTCTTACCCTTGATGTTTGTCATGTGATAACTGATGTTTATCCTACTGTACAACGCATAAAAAGAAGCAATATGGGATCTTAAATAAAAGAGGCAGCATTGTGAAAAAAAACAGCAGGAAAGGAGGACATAAAACTTAACAAATTGCCCATTTACATCAATTCAAAATGTTGTGTTTCTCCCCTTAAAATATGCAGCCGGTAAATCTTCCCCACCACAACTATATCCCTCATTTCTAAGCGCAACCCTTTCCTTCACTGCCTGAATTGATACTTGACCCTAATTAGAAGTACAAGTTTAAGCAAGTCAAAGTATGGACTGCATTATGGTACAGAGCCAATCTGACAAGCTCAGCAACGCACTCTATCTGTGCCACAACCTGATACCCAATGTGCTATTATACACTTGACTGCATCTGTAAGCTAGTAAACAATTAGAATTGCAATGGACCTTTGCTGGAAAACACAAAGCCACTACTGATTTCTGTCATTCTTTCAAATCTTTTTCCAAAAAGCACAAAACACAAGTTGAATCTGGATGAATTCTTGCTCGAAATCTAGCAATTTTGACCAGAAAATCTAGACCTTTCAGACTACATATCCGTCTCTTTTACCCTGCTTGACATCTGAAATGTTTCACTGCATCTGATTAAGCACAAGCAAAATGCTAAAATATATTCTCTCATCCTATACCCTGTTTCATCCATCTCACCTTCCTTCCACAACCATCTTTACTTTTTCTTTTCAGCACTTCATTTCACCAAATGTACCACCATACCTCTCTCTCTCCCATTGTGCACTACCCACATTCTCTTTCAAATTATATTACATAGCTTTTTTGTACATACATTTTGTTTGTATATTTCTTTTAAAAAATACCCATTATAGAGCATGATTAAGAACTTTTTTGGCAGCTTCTTCCTTTATCAGAGGAAAGTCCCGATCATCATCAGTTGTAACAAGACAAAGCCTTCCGCTTTTCTTTTAGTCTGAAAAGGAACCTCCAACTTGGCAGAGCAAAGGTGGAGAAGAAAAAATAACTGTGAAATTCTTTCTTTTCTTCCTTCAGTCTTCTCCCTAAAGACTTCTTCGATCACTCACCCTCCCTACTCGTTAACTCTCTGCCCTTCAAACAGTCGCTCCCAGCAGGTCTTCCGACTTGGCCATGATCTCGTTCTGGTTGGAGTCCAAGCCGTAGAACTTGACCTTCAGCCCGTCGACAGGGTGGACCACAGGTACCGTGATCACGCGAGGGAACTGCCGGCTGGCCAGCTCAAAACGGCTTGTGCATGCCAGCTCAATAGCGAGGATGCGAAGGAAGAGGTTGGCGAGCTGCTTGCCCAGGCAGGACCGGACTCCACCGCCGAATGGCAGGTAGTTGAAGCGCCCCTCTTTGTCTTCTCCCCGCTCCTGGCTGAAGCGGTCAGGGTCAAAGGCCTCCACGTCCTTGAAGACAGATGAGGTGTCGTGAGTGTCCCGAATGCTGTACATCACACTCCAGCCCTTTGGAATCTGGACTCCCTGGAGACAGAAAGACAGAGAAATTAAGCCAGTGAGCAGGTTTGTAAAGGTGTAACCATGACTGCAGGTAGATTTCAATCAATGCTGCGAAACACATTATGGCACATGAACTTGTACGGCCAGAGATTTTGTAAGTTGCAAAACATTTGATTCCAGTTCGCTGGCTAAAGGCTTGACTCGACTCTGGGGGCGGATGCACACACCGACAGCTGCGGACCTCACCGATGTGCCCTACGTCTTTTTATACTGCTTTCTGGAGTCAGCTTGGCGGACTCGTTTCACACATGCGCAGTAGATCGGTTGGCGCACTGGTAGCGTAGTCGGTGAGCGGACAGGTCCGCGTGGTCCTAAAAAAATGGGAGGCACACGGACGTCCACACAGACCCTCCTCATGTGGACCCTTGCGTGCTCACTGACGCAGAAAGTATAATCCTTGCTTAAGAATGGGGTACTTCTATTTGTACCAGTTTTGAATGCAGGAATGTTAGAATCAGTTGGGATGGCAGTTTGTATGTACCCATAAAAACTTGTGTTTTGGGTAGTTTCTTAAATGCATGATAAGAAACACAGATATTAAAGAGATATAAATCATTAAGTGGCTAAAGTATTCAGTCGGGAAGTATTCCTGGGCTACTCACGTCAAGTTCAAAGGTCTGCATGGCGGTTCGATAGGCCCCTGAGACTGGCGAAAAGAGTCTCAGGACCTCTTTGATGACACAGTCCAGGTACTTGAGGCTCACAATGGTGTCCAACCTCAGCTCTCCTTCAGGGCAGAGGCAGCCATTATGGAGAAGACCCCTGGCTCTCAGCTCCTCCCTCAGGCGCTCCAGGACAGCGGGGTGGCGGAGGAGCTGCATGATGAGCGAGGTGCTGGCGCTGGCTGTCGTGGCGAAGGCAGCAAAGATCAGCTCGATTGTCGACTCCTGTGGGATGACAGAGAGGCAAGATGGTGTATTAGTGCACTGGTTCCTAAACATTTCAGCTTGTGATGAGCAATGCCTACTCATGAGCCCTCATCTCGCCTGTGAGCAGTTTAAGACGTTTTAGACTCCTTACACTCCACTGTATAAGTAGACCTAGTAAATTGTTAGATACAGGATGAGCAATTATCTCTCTTCTCCATAAAGGGTTTAGAAAAGATAAAACTTTCTATATACAGCCTCTAAACTCTCTATTACTATCCACTACTTGACCAGTGCTGGGAAAAGCCAGTGACTGATCTAGAAAATAAAGCATAATTTTAGCATGAGCACAAACTTTCACAGAGTGTGGAATTGTACTGAGGGTATATGAGTTGATTTGTCTTTACTTGGTGGGTAAGCCAACTGGACTGTCTCTCAGCTTCTGATGGACTAATTGCTTTTCACTTGAATAAAGTCCGGAGAGTGGAAATAAAAATGGTAGTGTGTAGTGAGCTTAAGGGAGATTGTGGATATTAGCCAGATGTCCAGCCATAGCCACAATTACTGTTTTTGAGGTGGTACCAAAACAAAATTCAGAATTTATGATTCAAGAAAACAGATTATCTTACCTGCATGTTATAGAGTTTTCAGTGGCATTTTGATTGGTTATTTACATTTAATGTAAAAACTTTTTTTCAATAGTTGTTTAGCCAAATAGTGAGCAAACTCAACCTGGTACCTCAACCTTACTTTGGACACAAATCCACTACCCCACACCTCAAGCTTGCCATTTTTTTCGTAATGACACAGGTCCAAAAAAAGAAAAATGCCAAGACATAATAAAAGTATGTTGTTTTGAATTCCTGAAAAGTAGTGTGTTTGGAAATATGAAGTTCATATCCAATAACAACATTTAGCGCTCCATGCCTGGTCCATTAAGGTAGTGGAATAAATAACCCCGCTGGGCAGCATGACTCTCATTATAAACCTCTCATCTGCCATCATCTGTGTCAAAACACATCTCTGCCTCACCCTACACGTATGTGTGTTATATATGCGTGCGTCAGAAAACTGCAGGAGAGTGCTTCAGCCTGGGCCTCAGCGACAGGGGCTCCCCAGTTCACTTTATGTGTGTATTTTTATATATATATATATATATATATATATATATATATATATATATATATATATATATATATATGTGTGTGTGTGTGTGTGTGTGTGAGTGTGCGCGTACAGGAGGCCTCTTTCAGACCCCTAGCAGGGGGAGTGTTGACTTATTTTTGGCCATGGACTTAACCCAGAAACCACAGAGTGAGAGAGCGAGAGAGGCAGAGAGAGTTGAGTTTCCACTGAATTCCTCAGAATTACTTTAATAGGTAAATAGAGGGTGTGCCTGTCCGGGTGTGTGTGTGTCTGTGTGTCTTAAATGGTTGCTGTCTGTCTATGGGCATCAGCTTAGCATCCCTGCGGTCATACCCTACATTGAGATGGGTATCAAAAGTTACTTTCATTGCTTACGATCCAAGGTGATTTGTTGGAGAAATTATGAGATATATATATATATATATATATGTGTGTGTGTGTGTGTGTGTGTGGCAGCATTTTAGTACTGTGTTCTCTATGTGTTACTGTGTGTATGTTTGAACACCATCAGAGTCGGTGTGTATATATGTACAGTATGTGTTAACGCTGTATGATTGAGTGGCTTCTTGTGCATCTGGCTTCTCTCCAGCATATGTTTGCCCACTTTTTCCTCATAGGTATGTTACCTTAAGTTCCTGCATGGTGAGCTCAGAGCCATTCTCTTTAGCGCTCTCCAGCAGGACATCCAGCGCGTCACTATAATCCTTGCCCTGGGAGCACAGCGGCTTCTCCCTGATGGCTTTCTCTATGCTTTTCTGCAGAGTGTCTCGTGCGCGGATACCCTGCAAACACATACAAAGGAAAGTTAACACTAGCCTTGTCCCTCTTGTGATGTTGAGAACTCAGAAAAATGCTTCAGTTACAAGTGAAGTAAAAATGGGGTGAAAATTATCTACCTAAGTTTTTTTGTCTACCTAAGTAGTAAAAAACATCTACAACTTGGCATAAAGGGAGAAGTTTTGTTTTTAGGACACATGCAAATAGAGGTACATTAATTGACAAAACATAGACCAAGAAGATTTCATTTTTGTAAGAAGAAAGTTGGTACTTAAACAAAGTAGAGGATGTAAACACATACCTTCCTGTAGCCACTAAACGGCAGGTCTATTGGAAGGCTGAACAGGTTATCAACAAAGTCCTGGAAGGTTGAAAACAGAAGTCTCATCTCCTCCTCTGACACCCTAAATCCCAGCAGCACCCGCACTGCCATGGTGAAGGACAACCTCTGGCTCTCCCTGTGGAAAGACAACCGATCAGGACCTCAGTCACATCCAGTTTTAAGATGAAATGTACACCTGAATGAGGATATGCATGCATTCACACCACTTCTTTATAAGATGTCTGTGAAGGCTCTCAGTCATCCAGGTCATAGTTATCCAAGGAAGGTTAAAATCAAGGGCAACTGGACTTAAAGATAGTGGTTAAATAGCGGGGTCCTTCTACCGGTCAGAACTGTAGAAGTATCTCAGATGAGCAACAAAATGTCTTCAAGTGTCTTTAACCAAGTCTAGTTGCCCTTGATTTTAACCTTCTTCATAATTGTTCTTGCATTTCAATTCTAAGGAGGATGCACTTTCTCTTCGACAAGGAACTTGAGTTACACAATTCTTTTTCGCAAATTAAATGTTTCACTTTATTGCCATGGATAGAAACGTATAATGACCTCTCCAGCATCCCGTATACTAACCTGCAACAACAATGATGTTTCAACACACAACAATATTGTTATTGCGATATTCTGACCGACTATGATGACATGTCTACCTGCAGTAAGATATTGATTCTACCCCTAGTTTCTAAGCCCAATAACAATGAAACTTCTGTCTCTTGTGAATGCATTTCTTCACCAGGACCCCCTGTACCTGTAGACGTTGATGGGCTCGGGGTTGGAGCTCCATACTCGGAGGCTCTCCTGGATGACCTGCTGGATTTTCGGGAGGTAGGACTCCAAGGCCTCATGGCTGAACACTTTGGCAAACACCTGGAGAGATAGAATAGGAGGCATGCAGTGTAATTTAAAATGCTGAAAGTGACTGCACTTGTCTGTTCATGACACATACTGCACAGACAGATAAAGATCAACAAGGATTTTCATTAAATGCTCATAAATTAATGACTTGGCACGCAGACAGAAAGCATAGTGAAATATGTTTGAACCAGAGCAAGTCCAAGCAGAGGACAAAAGCACTGACTAAACAGACTGTATACGGCATATGTCCCTCTTTGAGTAAGCTCAAACACCCACACGAGCAGAACATTAGTAAACGTCTGAGCATGGCAGATCCTGACAGACAGGGTGTGAAGAAATGACATGAAGAACAAATTTATTCTAGTGTAATATTTACATTATGTACTCCACTCCAGTAGTAGCTTTTTCAGTCCCATTTGTTTATCTGTCTGTCTGTAGGTTCACAGGACACCTAAAATACTCTCCAATAATAATGTCTGGGAAATTTGGTGGAATGTTTATCCATCCAATTTGTTAGTTTCAGATGTTTATCCAATCCGTTTGATCCAATCTTAAGCAAATTTGGTGCAACACATATTTGAATGACTGAAAAGGATATACAGACCCCTCCCAAAGTACTGGAACGGTAAGGCAAATTCCTTTGTTTTTGTTGTTCACTGAAGACATTTGGGTTTAAGATCAAAAGATGAGTATGAGACAAGAGTTCAGAATTTCAGCTGTTTTTTTTTTTTGGCCTGGTATTCACATCTAGATGTGTTAAACAACTTAGGACATATCACTGTTTGTATTAGACAACAGCATTCTTAGGTGAGCAAAAGTAATGGAACAAATAATCTTAAAGTAAATAACATTTAATATTTGGTGGCATAACCCTTGCTTGGGTCATTGTCCTGCTGCATGATAAACTTCCTCCCGATTAGTTTCAATGCATTTCTCCATAAATTGGTAGACAAAATGTTTCTGTACACTTCTGAATTCATTATGCTGCTACCATCATCAGTTACATCATCAATGAATATTAATGAGCCTGTTCCAGAAGCAGCCATGCTCACCCAAGCGATGACATTACCTCCAGCAGGCTTCACAGATGAGCTTGTATGCTTCTTTCTTTCTCCACACTTTGGCCTTTCCATCACTTTGGTAGAGATTCATCTTGGTCTCATCAGTCCATAAGTTTGTGTTTCAGAACTTTTGCGGCTCATCGCAAATTTCAATCTGGCCTTCAGATTCTTCCTGCTGATGAGTGGTTTGCATCTTGTGGTGTGGCCTCTATATTTCTGCTCTCTGAGTCTTCTTCCAACAGTGGATTGTGATACCTTCACCCTGCACTGTGGAGGTCGCTGGTGATGTCACTTACTGATGGTTTGGGGGTTTTCTTCACAGCTCTCACGACATTTCTGTCATCAACTGCTGTTGTTTTCCTTGGCCGACCAGTTGGACGTCTGTTGCTCAGTACACCATTAGTTTCTTTCTTTTTCAGGACATTACAAATTGTTGTGCTTTCTATGCCCAATGTTTGTCCAATGGCTCTGGTCGATTTTCCTTCTTTTGTCAGCTTGACAATGGCTTGCTTTTCTCCCATAGACTGCTCTCTGGTCTTCATGTTCAGGTTTATCCTCTCTAACAGGAAATGCAGTCTTTATAGGTTTGAAGGATGAAAACTTAGACTAGTCATGCAGAGCTATTTAATGTTTGGACAATCAACCTAAAAGGCAACAGCTGGGCAACAAGAAACATCACATGTTCCAATAGTTTTGCTCACTTGAAAGATGGGTGGGTTCAAACAAAGGGTGATATGTCCTGAGTTGTTGTTGTCTAGATGTGAATACCACGAAATAAGAGCTGAAATTCTGAACTCTTGTCTCGTACTCATCTTTTGATCTTAAACCCAAATGTCTTCAGTGAACAACAAAAACAAAGGAATTTGCCTTACCGTTCCAGTACTTTTGGAGGGGACTGTATGTTGTTTTAACCATGCTAGTGGCGTGGCTCAACAGATAGCAATGTGGTGGACCGACCGGCACACCACATTGCTCCAGACTATAATACCTACTTACATGGATTGTCATGATATTTGGTACAGATATCCACTGTGCCTAAAGGATAAATCCTTCTGATTTTGGTGATCCTTATCTGATGGCACAATGAGGTTCACATTTGGGGTTTTTAGGACAATGTCTCGACAAGTATTAGATGGATTGCCATGAAATGTGGTACAGGCATTCATTTCTCCCTCAGGATGAATTGTAATAACTCTGGTGAGCCTTTGACTTTTCGTGCATCATGGCCCATCATCAGGTCAAAATGTTTATAGGCATGATGACTGACAAATTGTTATAACTCTTAAATGGACTGAGCAATGACACGTGCAAATTTCAATGATGAAAAAAACTCCCAAATGTGATGGTATTTTGTCTATAAGCTACATGTAGATACGGCATTAGTACAGCAATTTAAAAACTTTTAAGTGGCTTTAAGTTGGTCCTTGTACAAAGTTCCAAATATTCCCCTTCTTTCTCTTTCCAGTCATCTACAATATTTTCTGTCTATTAATCCCTTCTTCTCAATCCTGAATTATACCTACACAAAACTTTCCATAGTGCGTTCATTCTTATTAATTTTCTGTGATGCCCCCCTTTACAGAGACTTATACATTGTGGAGGTTTTCCCCTGCAGTCAGCAGAACTAGAATGACAGGCAGAAAGAGCAAGAGAGAGGAGGGGGGAGAGTTAAGTCTTTCCTGGCTGCTTGTAGTATTTCTTAGTATGAATCAGTCACCAGTCGTCAGTGTTGTTTGGACAAATAACATTCTTTCAGATTTAACCTCTAAAACCTCCCTTAAAAAAGTCTTGGAAATTATTTAGAAGTGTAGAACATTGGAGAGGAGAGGAGGAAAGTGAGTGGACTGCACTAGAATAGGGCTTTTATATTAATGTGAATCAGTCATTAACACTTTGCTTTATTTTTAAAAATAACATTCTCGTGCACATAACCTTTTGAGCTCTAACAAAAACAGTCACAATTTGGTGTAAATGTAGAACAGAAGAGAAGGGAATGATTAATATCACCGCTGGTTGGGGGAAAAAACTTTTCAGCGATGAACACAAACATTTGAGCTTTTTGCACTGAGTTTTAAAGAGTACAGTGTTGAAACCACAGAGGAATGTCTAATTCTGCAAATTAAGTTTCACACAAGTTACGATACTAGGTTTTATTCAATTGGTAATCGCAGGAAGGCAATGCAGAACATTGTCGAGCAAGTTCAGCGACTGGTACACATGGTTTGCATTTTCTGCCCAATGAAAAGAGACTGGAACATTTGAACAAGCAAATTTTATATTAGACATGAATACGTCTGTCTAATGATCAGGCCCTCAATTCACTTTAAGAACCTTACAATTTAAAAATGCTAGTTAAGATGTGGGTTGAGCATTTGCATGTATGAGTTAATTTCTTATTTTGCTTATTTTGAAGTAGTTTTGAAGGTTTGATTTTTATGAGCTCCTTATTTTCTAACCTGCACAAACTCATAATTGCATCTTGTCTGTGGTTTTCCTCAATTTATTTTATCGCTGTGGGTTCTTTTTATGACTTTCCTTCTACATTTTATAACCATGCAGATAAATTAAACTACAATTAAGACAATATACACTTGAATTTTAGTAGCTATGATGGGTTATTGGACAATTACATGCTGAATCTCTCTGAAGTGGCGTCTGTTCAGAATTAACCTGTGGAAAACTAGTGTGTTTGTACCAAAGTACGATTTGTAGCTTTTTAACCACGACGTGCACAAAGAAAATTACTTTATTGTGTATTGGGAATATATTTACCATGTGAGAACACAATGATTTAAAGACAAAGTGTTCCTGCTTCTTTTCATTGAGACATAAAAGAGGCCGAGAGGGACGAAAGGAGCTTCTAGTGGGATTTGAGCCCAGGCCAATGAGGGTACATGTGGTTCCTGAGGTAAAAGTTTCAGCCACCAAACCATCAGTTGGGCACTCGCAATCTTATTTTGCCCTCTACCTCATTTTCCTCTCATTTTCTTTCGCCTCTTGCCGTCTTCCCCCGTTCTCAGCATTCCTGCAAACCCTGCTTCCCTCTCTCCGTCGCCCTCAGGATGAATGAACAATAGTCTACTAAGCTTATGATCTGTGCATGCGTGAATTTCATATATATATATATATATATATATATATATATATATATATATATATATATATATATATATATATATATATATATATATATATATATATATGTGTTAGGGAGTGGTTAGAGCAGATCACAGAGTGCTCCAAGACACATGACCTGTTCCCCAACCATAACCACAGGGGATTACATACACTATCTGACCTCAAAACAGTGAAATAACACAATGCTATCTGTCAGGTTTAGTTCGTTTTTAAGCTAATCTCAATGTCAGATCGATTGGCCACTGTTCGTTCTTCCATTGTACAGGGTACAGGGTTAGGTGTATGAGGATGCGGGGTAGGGTTTTTTGGAGACCATGAACTGGTTTTAGATGATACATGGAAGAAAGACGCGTCTTTAAACTGTCTTCCAGTTGCTGCAGATTGGCCCAAAAGGATTTGTTTATCCTTCAGTCAGTTAATTAGTCAAACATTTAGTTGGTTACAAGTAATCTCTTATCATTTAAGTGATTTGACTGATTACTTAGTCCGTCAGTAATTGAAGGACTTATTTAGTTAATTACTTGTGTGGTCATGTGGTCAGATTTTCACTCATTCGTTTAATGGACTGATTGTGTGTCAGAGATTTAGTTGGTAACCTAGTCCTAGAACTATTTGTTCATTTTATGGGTTTCTTTGTCAGTAAATTGGCTGATTAATTAGTCATTTGATTTTCACTTCAGTGGTTTCAACATCTTTGAATCCACAAATCAACCTTTTCTCTTTAACTGAGCCAGCTTGTTGATCACTTGCCGCAGGACAGCAAAAGTAGACGAACATTTTTTGTCATCATTTGAGTCATCGGGTAAATTGTCAGCAACTTTGAAGAGAGAGCGAAAGGTGATTGGGCAAAATATGGTTAAAGCCAGATGAGGCTGTGTAACGTTGTGAATTTAGCTATTTAACCCGTCTGCACTAGATTATGTATAATTTGTCAATTTGGGTGAGTACTTTGCCTCTTCCTACACACACACACAGGCCGACATAAATTTAGTCGGGGCAGCAGCATTGAGCTACTGTAGGACCAGTGAGTCAGTCAGTCTTTGTGTGTGTGTGTGTAGTGTGTGTGGTGTGCGCACACAGACGGACATGAGGCCAAGACTCTGAAAGGTAACTACAGGTCACACAAAACACACACGCTCAGACACACACGTGCATGGTATCTCCCTGCATGGCCTGGCTGCCAATCAAACGCAGTTTTTTATGCCGTGTCATTCTGGGACGTTCCAAGTTCCACACAGGCCGGGGGGGGTGGAGGAGGGATTGTTCAGTACAACGGTCATTTTGCTGCACCACAAAAACGTGACAGTCTTCTCTAGCCTGCAGCGCAAAGACACAGGCTTAAAGACACACACACATACAAACACTCCCAGACTCCTATACACACACACTGATATAGTCACAGGCACACACACACACACACACACACACACAAATACGGCCGTCCTAATAACGTCCATATGTCTTAAATTATGTGAAAGTGCTGCGAGCTGCTGGTTCCACAGACATGTAAAGACTCCTTTATTCTTCTCTCTGCCCTCCTTCTCCCTCTCTCCCTCTCTCTCTCTTCACTCCCACCTCTTCCCGTCTCTCCCTGCCCCTTCAGTCATCCTTTTTTAAAATGCTTTTAATTCTCTTCGCTCTTTTCTCTTAGTCAAACAAGCAGTCCATACGTCTTTCCCTGCCTCTATCATCGCGTCGAATCAGAAAAGGATTGCTTTGTTGGTGAGCTCCAGCGCTTTCAGAGCAGCCACGTGAAGTTAATGTTACAACAAAAGTCACATAGGAGGCAAAATCACATCACTTCTTCTTATATTTCATCTTAAAGCATGTTAACAGAACCACACAAGCAATTAAAAAACAATTTATTTTCTTTAAAAATCTACTTCAGGATGTTTATATCTAAATGCATGTACTATTTCAGCTTGAGAAACATGTTTTTAAGTTTGCTTAATGCATTTCCAGACGTGGGAAACCATTAAAAACTGCTGCATTAACGTATAAGTTTGCACTACACTCTATTTCCGTGCTGTCAGACTAAAGGTTTCATTCTATCATGTTTTAAAGAGAAATATTGTACTTTTACTCCACTAAATGTCCCTGCAGTTACTTGTTACTCTGCAGAAGAAGATGAGCTATATTTTACACACTGAACTTTTACATAATGCAGGACATTGCCTTTTTAGGCAGTATGTCACTGTTAGAAAGTAGCCTGCACTGAAGCGTCATATCACTACACTTTTTAGGTATTTGTACTTGTATTTTTATAGGATCAACTACCCAGCAGCATTTGAATGGGTAATTTGTCCCACCTCAACCGGCTACAGCATCAAATGCTGCTTACATGATAAGGCACCAAAAATAACTAATTATAGAATATTTGAAATGGGAAACTCGGTATGAGTACTTTTAAGTATATCTTGCTGATAATACTTGTGTGCTTTTACTTAAGTGCAAGACTTTTACTTTGTAGCAGTGTTTTTATGTTGAGATATTACTACTTAGTAAAGAGTAAAAGAGTATTTCTTTCTGCTGCAGTATTTGAACATGTATTATTGTACAGTACTTTGTAATTAAAGTTTTTCTACCACTGTGGACTTCTGCATGGATTAAGATTCATGATCATTCCTGGTGGCTTTTCTCAACCAACAGAGGACCTTGTACTTTCTCAGCTGGAATGGGAATATGAAAATCACCTGAACTGCAGCCATGAGGTTTTCTTAAGACAACAGTGAAGCATGGTTCACCTCCCTGCAAAAACGTTGTTTAAACTCTGCAACAACTCCTCATTGATATATATTTTCTTTAAATTTGGCCTTAGAGACTGATAAAACTGAGTAAAGCAGAGAGGGGACAGACAGAATGGGCTTCAGTTCATTTAGAATTGGCGGTGCCCTCTACTGGTGATGAGCAAAAGTACAGGAAAGAGACATCACATCACACGCGGAGAGAGAGAGAGGCATGCAGATCAACATACTGAGAAAAGAGGAAAGAGTGGAAAGGAAAATTGGACTGATTCGCCACTATTTAAAAAAAAAAAAAAATATATATATATATATATATATATATATATATATATATTTCAGACAGAAAACCAGTTGAAGATGTCAGGTTAAAAGTGACACTTAAATTGAGGCAGAGGTCAATTTGAATCCATCCACTTCTTTTATTCCTGTCCAATCTACCTCGCTGTCTCACCCTGTTCCTGCTTTTCCTATATTTAGTGCCGGAGGGTTGGTTCCAAAAAAAAAAAGAAAAACAAGGAGGAAGGAAAATGTGGAGCTAGAAAAAAGTGGAATGAGGGAATTGAAATAGTGGAGGGACAGAAAAGTGAGAGGTATGTCAGAAGGGTGAAAATAAAGAACTGGCTGCCACTGTCAACATAGTGTGTATTTGCATGTGTGTGTAAGTGCCTTTAAAATCCTAAGCCCAATGTTATTTCAGTATGAAGGGACACTTTTCCACTGCAGGTCAGGTAGGGCTTACTGAGGCCACCTCAGCATGTTTACTACAGCATTGTATTGTATTGTGTGTTTTGTTAGTTTATATTGGGAAAGGTAAAGAAATGGTCCTTAATCATATGTTTTCTTTATTGTGTACAGCTAATGGTACAAAAGGTCAAATTAATGTTTGGTTTTGGGTCATTTGCATGCTGAAAACTAAAGACCTGAGCTTAAATGAAGGTGACATACTGACTGTCATTAACAACTTTATGGTGTGCAAGAACATTGTTGGGATTCTAACATTTAACAACTAAAACGAGACATTCAAAGATCAATATTTTTGTATGAACAAGGAATCACATGTCTACTTGTACGTGACATGGGTCGCTCCTTTTAACAAAACCCACAGGGAATCCTCACCCAACTTTGCCCTTGCAGCTCTATTGGCTATTTTATCATCTTTAAGCTCATTGTTTCTGTTTTGCGGTCGACAACTTAGCAGTTTTGGTTCACTCTGAACGCTCTCACTGTGTCATTTTCTGTTAAAGCAGACAGCTGTTTTCTGCAAAAAATCCCACTTTTGTCATGTTTATTAGGAAACTCTCATTTATCCGAGTGAAGAAATCCGTCTTTAGAGATAAAAGTCTTGAGCCTCACTAGGATCCTATAAAAGGATTGTCATAACTGAGTTCTGTTGCTACATTTGCATTGAAATATCAGGCAAAGTGCAAAAGCCGCAACACTGGCTCCATTTGTGAACCATCTCTAACTCCCAGTCGTCCACGAGCCCATGGGACTAGAGCCTTGATAGGGTAACGAAAGTGATAAAGTCTCTTTGCAGCAGAAATACATATTTTTGATGTTGTTTTCAGGATGGTGTGTAAGACCCGGCTGGCCACGTTTGGCCCTGATTGGCCTGTAGTGGAAAACCAGGCCGCTGTGGCTCTTTTGATGGAGTAAGTTTCCTAGCTTAACACGGGGTTATATGGAAACTGGCTGACTCTGTTGATCTACCGATGGCTAATGTGCTGTGTGAAGATTGTTTTTCCATACGAAAACCACAAGGAGGGCCGACACACAGACACACACACACACACACACACACACACACACACAAACAGAGGAGCAGTTCTGGTCCAGTGGGTCAGACAGACAGTAAGCCAGTCGTTCATTCTTTCTCTCAGTTGATGTTGTTTCACTTCTGTCTGTTGACTTAGTTTTATTATGCAGAAATCCTTGCCATTCCTTCTCTCACTTTCTTTTTCTCTGTCTGTCTGTCTGTCTGTCTCTGTCTGTTGACCCTCCTGCCACCACATGTCCTGTTGAGTTGCTACTGAGCAAGACTGTACGCATCTATATATGTGCATTTAGAGCTGAGTGATAAGGGTCAAGTAACTTTTTTTTGCACCTGTCAGTCAATCATACCTCCTTATTTTGTCAGTTTTTTCTTTGTCTGTCCATCACTAACGTTGTTTGTACTATTTTGCAGCCTGTTTCTTCCGAACAAACTGAATGCACGTAAAATTTCCTGTGCATTTGTCAGGAAAGGGCTTCCGTACAGAGAGTGTTTTGTTACAGGAAATGGAAACACTTGCATTTTTAACTGGACGGAGGCTGAAATACATGTATTTATAAAAAAAGTCAGATGTTATTACCATATTGGCCTAAATATACGAGAATGTTTTTTTTTTCTGGCTTTGACACTTGAAAAAGTCAGTGTGGTCTTACATTTGAGGTCTAGACAGTTGGCACAAGATCACATATTCTTTTTGAACGGAAAGAGCACCAATGTAACACTGGCTCCTACAGACAGTGCTGCTTTGTGGGTTGTTATAATGTTGACATGCTAGTGTGTGTGTTCAATTCCGTTTTTAGTGTGTCTTTTAAAGTTAATTGGCCATTACAGGGTTTCATTAGCTCAGTTTAACTTGCAGTTGGAGTTTCTGACAGCATGGTTGTAATACGGTAGTTTAAATTCGAGCCACTCTATGATATGACGCTTCATCACTTGATCTCTGAAGGGAAAACCTCTTTCCTTTCTGGATCCTCAGGAAGGTCAGAGGTCATGGAGAGAATAGCAGCAGGTAGGAGATTGCTTGTCTTGCACAAAGGCACTTCAACGGTGTTGTTGCTTTGCAACACAGATCTTAAACCTACAACTATAAGCAACATTGCCGACCTTGCATCTGGCTGTTTGGGTTGAGGGCAGGGGAATGTTCAGGTATCTGTGCACATATGCTTTGTGTACTGTTATAGGTGTGTGTGTGTGTGTGTGTGTGTGTGTGTGTGTTTTGGGCCCCCACAGAAAGCCCCTCTTTGTGCTGTGTTGGAGGCAGCCTTCCTTAATCAGGGGTCATTACATGAGGTTAGTGCAGGGGTCTCCAGGGAGAGGAGAGGGGATCAGAGCACAGATTAGACCCAACCGACCCCTCACTGTCCCCAGGCACCACGGTAACGAAACCTGACCCCGCCTCCAAACCCCTCAAAAAAAAAAAACAACTCCCTCCTTCCTTTCCCCCTCAACGGAGGATCCAGATAGAGAAAATTAGAGACTGATTCACAGGAAAACACACCAGACTCTGCTTCTTGTTCTTCTCGTTCAGGTCCTGTTTGTGTGTGTGTGTGTGTGTGTGTGTGTGAGAGAGAGAGAGGGAAGGTATGTGCCCCGGGGATAACGGGATAATAGGAGGGAGAGGTAAGTGGTTGATTACCTGAAATGGTCCTGGCACAGAAAAGAGAGAGAGAAAAGGAAAGTAAAGAGAGACATGAGGTGAAAAGGAAAGACTGAGAAAGAAATATAAGGGAATCAAAATCAGGGAGAAATTGGAAAAATGAAGTAGAGAAGATATGACGAAAAACAGATAATCAAAGGAGGGGTTGGTATTGACTAAAATCCCTCTCTCTCTCCATTTCGACGAGTGGAGGGGAGGATGACGCGACGGAGGAGTTGTTCTCACGCTTCAGTAGCCAGAACACTGCTGATAAGACTGAGAGGACGGGATAGCTTTACACTGATACTCTCTCTTTCTGTTTGTGTGTGTGTGTGTGTGTGTGTGTGTGTGGAAGAGTGTGTCCTACCTTCCTCATTGTGCAGCAGGTGACTCAGATTACTGTGTGTGTGTGTATTTGTTTATACCGGTCTTAACTGTACATTACGTATATAGCCTCTTTCAGACATGAAATCTATAACACTTTTGCCGTTATTTTTGATGTTGAGATATCACTATAGTTAGTGAATTGTTCCAAAATGGCAAGCATGGCAGGATAGATACAGATGGAGCTGCCACATTTCGTTTCTGGTACGCAATAAAGAAACTCTAAGATCCATTTTTGTTCTGACCACAGTGCTGGAAAATAGGAGTGAGTTGAAAAATACTATAATCAGTCAGAGATTTTAAAAAATATTCCCTAGATGAGCAAGCCCCTGATTACCATCAACTATATAATTCCTTAGTAAGTAAAGTATAGTGTAAAAAAAATATGAGTTGTTAGTTTGAGGCTCCCATTTAACGGCTGTACTTGCTCACATGCTGCAGGTACAGAATAAGCGATTCTTCTGTATTTTTATTCTTTAGAAAGTTGAAAATGTACGGTGACTCAGCTGATTTTGATTTTGTCTTTATTTTTTCTCTTCTGCCTCTGAGAAATGTATTACAGTGTTGCCTTTAAAAGGTGGAACAAGGCAGGTATTTCACATTTATCCCAGTGTATGCTGTAGCCTTTCCGCTAATGTGACTGCATTAAATTTTTTAGCTGTTAACAAAGTATTATGGAAGTCTTTCTTTGTGCAGCGTGACTTTTACAGAAAAGAAAAAGAAACGTGATCCTGACAAGTGAAGTTCCCAGAGTATTCATGAAGTGAAGGGGCTCACGTGTCAGTTTTCCCCTTCCTTACCTCATATATCCCTCAAACATCTCCAACATGTGCATGTATGTTTGTATTTGTTTTTGTCCTGACCTTTCTCCTCTTGCGGTGGATGTCTCCGATGCTGTTGGCCAGCGAGTTGGGTCCCAGCAGCGTGGAGGTGCTCTGCGGCCAGTCCACCGTCACCAGCGTGTGCTCCCCCATCAGCACCTTGCGCACGTTCTCTGCGCCAGTCACCCGGATCAGAGGGCGGCCCAGCAGGTGGGTCTTGAACACATTGCCGTACTTCTGCCTCCGCGATGCGTGGAAGCCTGAACCCTAGACAGAAGGACAGAGAGGAGATATAAAGATCAATCTTAGAGCTCTACGGATTTCAACAACACGGACTCTTAAGAAATGTCCTAAATATATGGGTTTGAGACCTTTTCCATTGGACAAATAAAGACTGGTGGTAGGATTATTAATCAATATCTATGACTCAAAGGTTGCTTTACTGGTAGTTGATTTGTGGTTTTCAGATCTCAGGTTTTTAGCCCATCGAACATCAACTGATAGTCTAGGTTATTTCAAAGTCCATTTTGATATAGTTCACTGTAATTCATACTTCAGGACACATTCACTTCATAAAGATTTACATAAGCAGGTGGGGATTCCTAAAACTTTTAAGCCTGAAGAAAGCGAAAGAAAACATTGGTTTCAAAGGATGCCTGGGCCAAGAGAGAGAATGTGGAGGAAATTTGCCGAAATAATTGGGAATTTCCCACACCAGTAGAGAAGGTGTGAAAGGACATTATATCGAGGAAATCCCCCAAAACTCCACCCTGTTTAGCTGACAGTTGATGGAGAGCCCCCTCATCTCCTACTTCTTATTTTTCTTGTTGTTATTTCTGGACCTCAACTTTTTTATGCTCAGTTTGACTGCGCATGAGAAACATGCCAGAAATAAATGGTCAAAAGTAGATCACCTTACATTTTAGTGATGCTTTGTAAAGTTGCAGCAATCCCCATCAACACCTTTCCCAACATCATAATCTTTCTCCTCGTCCTCACCGTCACCCAAACTTGCTGTAAAAGTTGCCAAATGATGCTGATGCTATTTTGCAAACCTGACCAGAACCTTTCAAGTTTAAGCTCTGCAGCGATTCCTATGCTGGCTATTAGTTCAAAACAGCCTCTTAGGATCTAACCTTCACTCTAGCTTTGATCTTCACCTCTAAAAGCTCTGAGTAAGTGTTTTTTCTCCCTGTGGTTTGGGGCCCAAACAGACCATTTCTGGTGAGTCCCCACATGCTAAAAGTTACTGATGTTTCCATCATCTCGGGCTCCCAGAGCAAAAGTAAACGTATACACTGAAGGTAGCGGACTGCAGATGTTTAAAAAAGCCGTATACACCAGGTTAATTCAATGAAAACTGATTCAGGATGCCTCCAGGATGTGATCTGAGTTCAGCTTTAACTTCGCCCGATGAATAGTTGAGGTCAGAGGTTCTCAAAACATTTTCAGCTCAGGCTTCCAGTACAGTAAATGAAACATCTCATCCAGGAGGACCAGAGCGAACGAATTTAAAAGATGTTGATGTGGTTCCTCAAGGATTTGATCAATTTCAGCTTCAGTTCTTTATAGCTGTAACATCTTGAAATATTAATATTTAATGGACAAGTGTTAAGAGATACTTTAACCCATTCTGTATGCCACTGGTTCCCATCATTTTTTGTCACAGGTTGCACGTGGCTACAGGTTGTGACCAACCAAACAGTGGTAATTCCTTCTTCACACTTAACCTGGCCTGAAGAAGTAAAATCCTACATTTTCCTATCCTAGCAACTATTTTACAAGAGCTTATGTTCATTAACCTCCAGGTTAGGAACAACTTTAAGGAACTAGGATTTCTTAAATGAGTGTTTAACAACTTTAATATGGGCAATACCTTAATTTTTCTAATTTCTAATCCCAGTTATCCAACCAGTATAATATAACCAATGACACTCAGTGTCTGCTATCACGCCTAGTTTAATGTTTGAAACACCACAGCAATGAGTGTTTAGAGGCAGATGCTAAAAATGAGCTTGTAATGCAGTAAGTTGCCCAAAGTTCTTCCTGCCAAGGATATAGTAAACATCTTTGCCTCTTTTTTTTACGAGGGGTCCCACCATAAGAAGCCGCCCAGTCCATTTCGGGCCCCTGCCCTGTGCTTTGAGCAACCTGGCTGTCGGTAAACCCCCAGAGGACCGGTGCTGGACTCAGTTAGCGAGCTGACCTGAGTTCAGCTTTGACGCTGACCTCTAAACGGTCCGGGTCACGGCAGAGCGAGAGGGAGCCGACCCCAGAACTGTAAATGGGCTCTTTGAGTGAAAAGAATATATATCAGCCGGAGGGCAGCTTACTGTGTTACACACACACACACACACATATCGGGCATACACACCAACACTCGCAGACAAACAAATCATTCACACACAAGCTCACACGCACACACATATACAGTAAAAACACACATGCATGTATGCATAAAATCCATGCAAAAAAAAAAAAACTTGCAAAGCAAACAAACATGCAGAGGCCTAACTGCAAATTGCCGTGACAACACTAACTGGTTTGACCCCAGTTTACTCCTGGGGAAAGAGATATGTATGACTGTGAGGCACACACACACACACACACGTTAACATACACACCATAGAAGCAGTACTATGAGGCGCTGTAAAAAAAAAAAAGTTTGGTCCCACATTTATATTACAGAAAGAGAGATGAGGTCTCGAGGGCTTTTTAAAAATGATGTAGATAAGGGTAAATTCTTCTCTTTTTCCCTTGTATTATGATGGAAATTAACATTAGGAGCTACTGTAACGCTCATGCTACAGGAAACCATCAGTATGTTTGTGTATTTGTGTGTGAGAGAGAGGGCTTCTTAGGCATGCTCAGTTTATGTGTGTTCAGGGACTAATTTTAGCAGGTAGTTTATTTCCTGTTTGTTTCGTCTTTCTACAGCATTCCACTGACTGAAGCTTCAAACTTCTCCTCAGTGGTTCTGGTTTACGGTGTAATTTGTGGCTCAGAGTCCTGCAGAGAAGCTGTGATACATTTAATACAATCAAATGAAAAGCTGCTTTAGCCGCCAAGAGCTGTTAAAAGGAAGTAGGAAACACAAAGCTAACTACTTGCTCAGTTGCTGCAAGTCACTCTGAATGAAAGTATCAACTAAAAATGAAAAGATTTGGTGCTGAAACAACTGGCCGTTCATGTTTAGCCACATCTGCTCATCTTTTACCCCTTTCTTCCACTGATCACATGATTAATAGCTGCTACTGTTGTGGTAGCTATATGAGGTAGAAATGCACTCAGCATGTTAGTAAAGCCTTAAAGAGGCAGAGGTGTCTTGACTTTTATTCCCTAGTATTTGTCAAACTCCAAAAACACAAGATACTACACCTCCCATAAGATGCCTGTATCTTTCAGTTTGTAATACAGGCTTTTTGTCAAAAATGTGTAGTCTCTGAGCCAATGCTGAGACATCATCAGGGTCTCAGACTTTGGTTGCACAAGTGAAATTGTTGGCGTGGCCCTTTAACAACACAAACAACGTGTTTTGATGACGAACCTTGAACGGTAATGTGATGTTAATGAACGTTTTACCGGAAACATCACAATGATGCTAGCTTTTGAGTTGCAATTTGTCGTTTCCCATTTAAAGTCTTATTTGTGTCTTACAGTGTTTGCCCAAAATAATGGAAACACTTAATTAATCAATGAAAGAAGTTGTCTCCTTTAAAGTTAACTCTGCTGCAAATGTAGGCCATGTATTGTGTATATTTCTATTATATTTGTGTTCAGCACAGTATCCCCAAGAAAAACATCCACATTAGATGATTCGGCAATTTACATAAAATGCCAATATTAAGCGCCACTGGCAGAAGTAACGTGCCCTTTACATGGCCAGGTGAAAAGTAAGGGTGTGGAGGTACACACCTGTAATAGACATTTCCCTTTTATTAACTGTAACCACGATCTGTTCTAGCCGTAACCATAGTTTATTTGTCATTACCATGACCTTTCTCCAACTGTAACCATACTGTGGTTGATTCCGTTTGCTGTGTTTAGCGCATATTATCATGACTTACCAGAATGTTCTTCTTGACTTTTGATTTCTTCTTGAATTATTTCTTGCAGTTTTTTTTAAGCTTCACCCACACAAAGACATTTCGCTTTGCTAAAATACTTTTCAACTCCACGTGTTTCAATGGACAGGTGCGGCTCGACTTTGTCGTTGTCACGGAAAGTGCTTCACATTTAACTTGTTTTTTTACTTAAAGTAAAAATAAAAATGCCGCTGGCAGGCTGAGAGCTGGGTAAGCAGCTTCAAACTGGACCCAGAGGTGTAAAATACTGCACAGAGCTGCAGGTTAAGATCTAAGATCAGAGTCAAGGTTCAATGGGCAGGTGTGTGTTTTTTCTTTGTTGCAGAAAACATTTTTGAAAATGCTTCATCACTTCAGAAGAAGCAGCAGGACATACCTGTCAAACCACAAACAAAGACCTCGACCCCAAGTCTCGACTACTTTTTGCATTTGGCAGTTGCAGCTCATCTCTTTCTCCCCTCCTTGCAACGCACCTCACATCTTAACGTTTCTCCGTGAGAACTGGGCCTAAATTGAGCACAGATGCGTCAGCCTCTTTGCAGCTCTGTTAGCTGTTTCGTGTTGCTTTGAAAACTCTGATTGCCAGACTGCTTTTATAGATGAAAAATGCTGCTAATTAGCATTCAGCCCAACACACCCTGCCTCCGTAACTGTGTTTGTCGTTGCGCTTAAGCTACTTCAGATGTTCGGACCTTTTCATGAGGTGCTGACATTATTTTATCTACACCGTGCATTTTGAAGATTTTGAGATTTTGGAGACTTTCTATAAATCCTTACTCGGTATACAGCTTTTCTTACAGCTACATTGCATTCTGGTCTACGTCCTAATCCCGTGGTTGTGGAAAGCAGTTTGAGCTGCTTCCACGATGCAGTTCTTCCCGTCAAACAGTACAAAATGCCAACTGGAAAGCAACCACTCTTCGATTAGGAGGGATTTCATAGCAATACTGGACATTTAAAACCAATGTTTTAGATTTCTGCCATCAGCTATCATCATAGTTACTGGAAACAGCCACTTAAACGTCCCGTCAGGTTGATGTTTCTTTTAAAAGTGTATTTTAAAGAAGCATTTAGAAGCATTTATTCTTGTATCCCTCGATCCTTCACCTTTGCAGATTTCGGTTTCTTTTTCTCTCTCTCTGTCGATCTGTCTGGGTACAAACTGTTGACCTTAACTGTTTTCACAGCTCCTGTACACTTCCTCTTTTTACTGTGGCATGCACACACACACACATGGTAACACACACATTTGCGCACACACCAGGTCGCCGGCTGGCCTCTGGAGCCCTCGGGGTGTGTGTGCGTGTAAGAGTGGGGTTGTTTTCCAAGCTACATTTTGCTGCCACATGGATGTAGAGTGGTTTAGTATGTCTGCCTGGCAGGCCTGCTCAAACACACACACACACACACACTTTTGAAGGGAGTTCCTCAGGCAGCCAGACAAGGCTCCCTTTCACACTCCAAGATACAGCATCAGATTGGGCCGATTGTGTGTTTCTTGTGGCTTGTGTGTGTGTGTGTGTGTGTGTGTGTGTGTGTGCGTGTTTGTGTGTGTGTGTGTGTGTGCAGCTACGTGCGTTGTGTGTGTATCTCTTCGTACATTTTCTCCTTCCAGTTCTCTCTATTTTCTTTTCACACACACACAAACACACATTTTGGCAGGATACTGGAGGTTTTCATCTGTCTTATTCCCCACAAGAAAATGGAAAAAAAATAGTGTATAAAAAAGTTACGCTAAAATAATGTGTGTGTCTGTGTGTGCGTGCCAGGGGTGTGGTCTGGATGACATTTAGCATAAAAGGTGAGAAGTGTACACCCCCCCGCCTCTCCCTCCCAAATCTGGCAAAACACACACACAGAGCAAGCATGGAAAAGTTGTGATGTAATGACGCCACACTTCTTCTGCAGGAGAACACGTACATAACCGCACATGGGATCACAACACACATGCACAGAGTCGTAGACGTCGCCGCAGAGACGCAGGCGTCACAGCTTCACACTGATTGCGCAGGTTGAACACTCCCTTCCCTCCAAACTTCAGTGGAGCGAAGGAGCCTTCACTGTAAACACTTGCTTAGTTTCACAAAAACCCAGAAACCAAAATTGCTACCACAACATTACGGCTGATTTTACCGCTGAGGTCACAGGCAACAAACTCTGATGTGAGCTGAAAACCATAAAGAGGTCTCTCTTAATGATGGCGGCATAAAGTTTTAAAGCTTTTTTTTTCTCCCTTGTGGATGTGTTACCTAGCAACTCAGAGAAGTACAAGCTGGTTGTGGAGGCAGAAAACATGATGTGTGCATGTTTATTACAGTTTGTTTTAGTCTATTTTGAATAAATCCTGTATATTCACGTTAATTGTCAGGGGTCATTAGGTGGGGTAAAAATTTTTTGTCTTGCAGGTATGCTTTTATAGAAAGTTTACTTTAGACTATAGCCTACAACAAAGTCTCGAACTTCGTAGTTTCTCATTTCCTTTCCGTTTTGGTTTGTCGTAACTGTAGCCTATAACATGAAGTTTTCCTTGTTGCAACCTGCAAGCGCAAAAAGCAATGTCAAAAATCAGAGTTCGTTAAATGGTCTGTTTTTTCAACCACTTGTGTCTGTCTCAGGCCAAAACTCCCATTTCACTTAAAGTAAAAATCTAGTAAAAACAGCTCCGGCCGGTTGAGAGCAGACTGGAGACTGAGCTATAAAATAGGCTACTGCACAGAGTCGCAGGTTAAGATTCAGGATCAGAGTAAAGGTTAAATTAAGGACACAATAAGGGTAAAATTGAGGTTATGTCAGGTTTAAAGGTTATGCACACACCAATGAGCGACAGCAATAGTGTTTAATAACAAAGTAAGGGAACATCCCTAAGGTATTGTGCTTTCAACTTTGTGTGTGTGTGACTACAGTCTGGACAGAGCCGTTCTTGTAACCAGCGATGTCTGCTTCTACAGAGTCCCCTTTTGTGTTTTTTGAACAGAGATTCATCCGATATTTTATAAGAAGCTCAATAAAGGCAGGAGAGAGGGGGGTTTCGGGGAGCATTTTCCACACACACCATCCAAACACTCTCACACATGCACAAAACCTTTCATGACACACTCACATGTACTCAAAATTTCTGACAAACGCCACCGAGATCACAGAAAATCTCATAAAATCTCCCTGACTCTCTTGTTCTCTCTCTCTCTCTCTCTAAAACACACACTCCTCTCACACACACACACACACACACTGTCCGAGCAGAGCTAGCTAGCACGCCGGCCGTACTAAAAATACCCCCATCTGTTCTGTTGGGGTTGGCCTGGGGGCGAACCTGGGCCCGGGCTTATAAATGTCCTCTTTGTAGCGCAGTGGAAATGTCCAACAAATGACTCTTTTATTAGGGCAAGACAAAAAATCACAGCTAATTATGTTTACTCAGATCAACGCCGCGGTTCAGCCACCACACACCCGCTGACTGGGGGGACAGCGAGAGTGTGTTTGGAGTGGGAGAGAAGTGTACATTTGTAGAAGTTATGAAATATTAGCGTGACGATTACAGACTTTTCTAGAAATGAGGGAGAAACAGGCTTAAGGGAAAACAGCAGCAGGAAACAAAGAGTAATTTACTGGCTCAGATGTATGTGTCTTGCTGATACTTTGCATGAAAAAAGAAAAGAGAGCCACGAGTTTGAGAGCAAAAAGAGACAGAGTAGGTGATGACTTTTTAGATGAAGCTAGCAGAGAGTTTATAAGTTTGGATTTCTTTTTGAGGCTGAACTTTGCAGTCAATAAATTGTCAGATGTGTTCTTTCATTGCATATGTAAATGGTCTGGTATGTTTTGATGACATTTTGCTCTTGTTTCTACTTAACACAATGTAAGTTGTAAGTATCACCCACTTGAAAACACCCACTTCTCCTACATTCTTCCACTAAAATAATTTGCTGTGACATTTTTATCCTTTTTGTATAGTTTTGGAGCCATCGTTGTTATTAGTGATTGCATCCTCAGCTCTTTTATTCACATTTTTGAAATTAAACTTAACTTATGTTAGAAATCCTCGAAAATGATCTTTTGTAAATTCCACTATTGTTGTCCGTTGTATTGCAAATCGACTTACGTGAACCCTAAAAGTGTTGACTGGTTATATCCTCTCATTGCACATGCTGAGGGAACGTGCGCTGTGAGTAAACCCGTTGTTCAAGGCCAACTAACACGGGGAAGGTCGATCTTTGTCAGCTTGGTGTGATGGTCACAAAGGACCAGGTGAATTGAGCGCTATCCTTAGGGACAGGAAATGATGAAAAAAATCAACAAAAGATTTCTTAATAAGAGCAATAGCAACAGCGTAAAGTGCAACACCCACAGAAAATCGAAATGCATCAACAGAAATTTCAAAGGATCCCCAGATTAGTTCACACAGCTTGACTGACAGGTGATTCTTTTTGGGAGATGCAGTTCGGGAACACGAGGATGGTGCCACATTTTGGCAAAAAGGTGAATCTTGAGGGCTTCTGCTGAAATACAGAATAAAAATTAAAAGTGAGAAAGCAGCAGCAGCAGAGAAGGAGAGAGAGAGGAAAGCAGGTCAAAGGCTGTGAGGGAATTCCTTCTTTCTTTTCAGTTGTTAGTCATTCAGCCGGTGCCAGAGATACCAAGGAACCTGTGTGTGTGTGTGTGTGTGTGTGTGTGTGTGTGTGTGTGTGTGTTCGTAGGTGTGTGTGGTTGTGTGTTTGAATGGTACGATAGGTCCTCGACTTGACAATGAACCACGTCCCTTTGCGGTCACGCCACCACATCAGAGAGACGAGACGAAAGAGAAGAAATAAGAACGTAGGATGAGAGAAAGGAACGGAGGAAGGAAAGAGAAGAAGGGGAGGAGAAGAGATACAGAATGGAAGAAAAAAAAAGGGAATGAGAAAGTGTCAGAGGGGTAAGAGCCAAAAACACAGCGAGAGAAAGCGAGCGCAGAGCGTGGCAGAGGAGGCGGAGAGATGGGAAGGGTGCTCGTTTCAGAAAGGACGGATTAACGAAAAGGGGCTTCGGATAGTTCAGCCAAAAAACAAGGAGAATAGAGAGACAGGGGGAGAGAGAGCAGGAGAGAGAGAGGGAGAGAGAAGGTTGGCCCCTGACCTGGGGACATTATAGGAAGGGAGATTATGGTTGTTCAAAACTCTCTAAGCACTCACCCCAGGACCCCAGCTAATACCCTGACACACACACACACACACACACACACACACACACACGTACCTCAACCACAAGTGAATACAGATGCACAGTGTGAGGCTTAACAGATACATGTAGCGTTGTGGTGATGCTCTATATTTTTCTTATTGTCAACATGTCCTGCGAAAGGACCAACAATGAATGGATCCTACCAGTAAGTATTGTGGTGTGTAGCCAAAGCCTGATATATCTTCTTCCTCTGGACCACAGAGCTCCATTGTTTTCCCAAAACTATTAAAAACACATCACTGAGCCGCCCTGTTGCACTGGGTGACATGTTCTTAGACTACCATGAACACACACGCTGTAGTTTATTTTGACTCAGTCCCACACTGCTTTTGGAAATACAAGAGCACCAAATGTGTATCAATCCGCAGCTGAAAACAGTCCCCGACAAATGTGCTGTTTACGCCTGTTTAAGTAACATCTGCTAAAAGCTACTGTGCCCGGCTCTTTCAGGAAACTACTGAGCCTTTTTAAAAATAAAATGGTATCTTCAAGATTTTCGCCTTCAGTAAGAATAAACTGGTTTGGGACTGAGCGCCACAAACAGTGTAGGGAAGATGTGTTGTGTAGAAAGTCTTTTTTTTAACTGGATTTGTTGACTATAGAAAAGAGGAAGATTCATTCCTTCTTTATCATTTTATACACACACATACATTAAGATCATAACTAGTGAAAATGCAATCTCTGTTTCATACACATAGACACAGTCATTGAGAAGGAGAGCTTAGTATTGTGCTCTATACTCGGCCGGGGACAAGAGTGCTGGAGGAGGGAGCAGTGTGTTCTCGGGGTGAAAGAAGGGGCAAAGGAGACCGCTGCCAGCACCTCCTGCTAATTTGAACAAGAAGAGGAGGAGGAATGGATGGGTGGATGGATGGATGGATGGATGAGGGGAGAAGAAGAAGAGGGTGAAAGATAAAAGCTAGATGGGGAGCGATGTTTTAAATTACATTATTGATTTATGTACTTTTGTAGTTGCTGAATCCTTTTGCGATAAAGATACAGTCCAAGCGGCAAATGTGGAGGAGTGGAGGAAAATGAGAAAAACGTGGAGGGAGGTGAAGGGGCGGCTGTTAAAGGGATGGATGAGACGGTGGAGAAAATATAGGAGATGGGAAAATGAGTAAAGAGACGCGGGAAGAAAAGACAGAAGACAGGGGGAAAGTTTTAAAAAATTTCAAGTGCAGAGAGTTAAAAAGGACTGAAGAGAT
Organism: Micropterus salmoides; assembly: GCF_014851395.1. Lineage (NCBI taxonomy): Eukaryota > Metazoa > Chordata > Actinopteri > Centrarchiformes > Centrarchidae > Micropterus > Micropterus salmoides. Next base: position 33,518,066 of record NW_024041150.1, read on the forward strand.
TTTTTAAATAGAGCGACAAGATGTAGAGGACAGGAATTAAAGGAATGACTGCATTGACTTATACAAGACATAAATAACAGAGGCATGCTCAGCACTCGATTTTTCATCAATAAATTAAAAGACTAAAAACATGGGACAAAAAATACGAGCAATGAGCGGAACAGATGGAGCGCAGCTTAGAAAGAACGTTAGAGGGGTGTGAGAAGAAGAGTCCTCGGAGGTTCAAGGGTCCTGCCTTGAATGTTAACACTGTCACACCACACACACATAAAGGGCTGCCCCTAGTGCCCGCTCAATGAACTATGTATCTCTCACCCAACAAACACACACTTGCCAGTTCCCTGCCACTTTTGAAGAAAGAAAGAAAGAAAGAAAGAAAGAGATTAATCATTTGGCATTGTAATATAATCTCATACACTTATGTGCACGTGCGTGTGTTTGTCCAGCTGTGTGTATGCTATGTCTACATACTATATGTTTACATGTGCTGCTGCTGCATGTTATATGACTTTGTGCTTACATACTCATAGTATTTCCATTTACCATGTGTGTGTGCCTCAGGACTGTGTAACCACAGCAATGCAGCACACAGCGTGCTGGACCGCAGTGATGGAACCTTACTATAGACGAAGCCACCGGGCCTCACAATCCCCGCTCTGTCTGAGCTAGTTGAAGGCACAATCCACCTAAAAACAAAGATCCCACATGTGCTGTAAACCAGAAAGGCTCTGAGGTGATCAGTCAACATAAAAGGGGATTTTAAGATTCAAATCTTTTGCCACCCGACTTCCTGTCAGATCACTTGAAGCTCTCACCATTAAAGGCCCCTTATTATGCTTATTATTTATTTTGGGTGACTATTAGAAAATGTTTACATGCTTAGATGTTCAAAAAACACATTCTTTCCATTGCTTCAGCACCTCTACTCACGCTCTGTCAGAACACTGAGTTTTAGCTCCTGTCTCTTTAAGGCCTCCCTTCTTGAAAGCCCACTTTCTTCTGATTGGCTAACTTCTAGAAACCTGCGTAGGGGCAGCAACGGGCTGGTGTGTTACTGATATGTGGAGATATGTCTGGCTATATTTTATGGTAAGACTCTTTCCGTTTATTTCCTCTGATGCTCTTTGCCTGCTCTGCCTCAACTTTCTGTGAGTTTCCTGATGGACACTACTTGTTTATAGCAGTTACTTTAGCTGCTAACTACTGTTAACAGTAGTTAGCAGCTAGCTAGTTATCTCAGTTAGCCGTAGCAGCTAGCTGTCCCTGACTCTGCCCGGATTGGAAGCGTGGTACTCCAGGGATGTTTACACTTCTAACGTCAGTAGAGGAGTTTTGAACCGCTGGGAGCGTCCAGTTCGGGTAGAGTCAGCTGATAATGGCAGCTACAGTTAGCAGTAGCTAGCAGTTCCTGTAGTTTTAGCAACAAGTTAAGCCATTTGTCCCTCCGTAAATCACATTCATAACCGTAAAAGCACTTTCTTTGAGACACACTGAACAACCTCCCGCTCTAGCTCAGTGATGGAACAACAGCTTGGTTTTTGTTGGACGGTGGGGCTGAGAGCGGTGTGTTCGGTACATGCTCAGTGGGCGGGGCTATCCGTTGTGAAGGGCTGAAGGATGTCCTATGCTACACAGATCCATCCATGATGTCATAAAGGGACCGAAATTCAAATGGAGTGTTTGCACACACATTTACTTGACTGAGCAGGAGAAATAGAGAGACGATGTTTTTTTCTCATGGGGGTCTTTAAACACACCGGAGACATATTTATGTTGAAAAGTTGATTCTGGGTATTTCACCAGTTTGGTATAAGATAAAATTTTGTGCATTTTATTCCAGATTTTGCAAATTTTAAAGGACAAACAGTGTTTTTATTTTGGGGGCGCTGATACTGGCTGCCCCCATCATTCCCTTATAATACTGAGTTAGGTTAATTTTTCATACTCAAAATAGTGAAAATGACGTAAATGCAAAAAAACGAGCAAGTATGCATGTTTGCAGAGCCAAACGATTTAAATGTAAAGTTAAGTGCAAAGCTCTCAGAACTGTTATCAAAAATACAACTGCACTTGAAGGCACCTTGAGTGTTGCACAAGGGACAGATAGAGATTAAAGGACAAATTCACCCGTAAAGAGAAACTGTTACCTTCTGTCGATCCTTTACTGCCTGTGAAATATTGAGGAATTTGGTTTGTGAAAGTGCTACCAGAAATAGTCGGTGACAGCAGGACAGGTGTAGAAGATGAAGAAGAGAGGGAGAGAGAGAGGGTTGTCATCACTGTGTGAGATGAGAGAGTATTTGGTCTGCAGGACTGTTATTATTTTACCCACCGTCATTAACACTTCATCACTGCAAACAACAGACAGAGGCAAGAAGACAAGCTGGCAGACAGAAGCACAACACGTTAGTGTGTGTGTGTGTGTGTGTGTGTGTGTGTGTGTGTGTGTGTGTGTGTGTGTGTGTGTGTAAGTGTGTGTGAGCGGATGCTTGTCCAAGCTGCGGAAGGTCAAATTTGACTAATTTTATGAGAAAGAAATATGTGCGTGTGCGTGTGCGTGTGCGTGTGCGTGTGTATGGCTCTTTTTTGGCTCAGGCTCATTCACACTGTACAGGCTGAGGCTCTGTGCCATGTGTTCATTTCCTACGGTCTGACCCAATTTCAGTCCAGCTTGTCTGCACTGCATGCAGGTCTATTTGTGAGTGTGTGTCTGAGGTATCAGGACCAGACAAGGAGAAGCCGTATCCAGAATAGCAGAGAGGTTTCCCTCGTTGACTGGGAACAGCATCGGTGGACGACTGTGTGTCAATATCGACTCTGTCAAAAGAAGAAACTCGCATTGTGGCGGCCCCTGATGGGCAGATAAGTGATTTTTTTTTTTTAGGTTTTAAGAACTTCATTACCCAGAGATCTGAAAAGAGCATTTTATAAGTAACCTGTACACAATCCAAAAGATTATTTTTAATTAATTAATTCAAAACCACGTCTGGGAACTTTGCACTTTGGTGACCCCAAGTGGCAGCTGCAGGTAACTGCTTTATTTTTCAGTGCTCAGCACACAAAAATCTTTCTCTGTTATTTCAGAGAAATGTGTATTTGGCATAAAATTTTCATGTTACTGATTAAAAACACTTTTGTCTTTAAGTCTGACCATATATTTGTAACTTTTTCCTGGTGAAGAAGTTTCTGTATCGGAGATTTGAATTACTTTTTTCAAATCCGACAAATTTCATTTCTGTTGGAAGAAAAAATTACTACAGAACTAGAGCAGTGGTTTTTCATCCTAAGTTTAACTTGACACAATATGATTTAACCCCCCAAAAAAGGGAGCAAAACCTAAACAAATTAGCACGTAACCATTTTGCTGTTATGTCTTAGAAACAGAAATGTATAGTATTTCTCCAAAAAATAGTACCATCACTTTCCGACTGGTATAGTTCATAAATATTTTCATACGAGTTGTGCGTTTGTAAATAAAGAACTGTATGGATTCATGTTTGTGTTCATAAATCCCATTTTAATGACTGTAGGCATTTAAACATACATACACTGGATGGTGTGTGTGGACGTCCATGCACCTGTATGGAAAGTATATTGGTGTATCCACACTTGTAGGTGCATAAAAATGCATGCATATAACTAATGTGTGTTTATCTCAGTGTATACATGAACCTGCACCATGTAGGTAATATTTCAATGCGTGTGTGTGTGTGTCTGCTCAGTAGTAACGCTCCTGCTTGGCGCCGTCCCTTCAGAAAGCTCCAGCTCCTAATGAGAGCAGACGGGTCTTTGGCAGGGTGACCATAAAACTATTTCTAACTGCAGATTGCTTTAAAATGGATCCGTCACAAAAATGTGCTTCTGCTGCTGCCACGTGTGTGGAGTTAAAAATATACAGTACGTACATATGCACACTTTGAGACATAATGGGTGTTTATGTAGGAAATCTGGAAGAGACATTAAGTGAAAATAAGAGAGGGAGTAAAACAACAAAGGGAATGTGAGTAAAGAAAATGCAAGATGCATGAAAAATTTATTTTTGGAGGTTTGTCAGTTTTTATCCAGAGAAATCTGATGCACCTATTTACATACTTCAACATATTCCTACAAAACTGCCTCTCATTCACATACATACACACACAATCTGCAGTCTAGGAATCGCCTCGTGTTTAAAGGTGGGGCAAAGATCATTACCCTTCATTAAAGCACCTATAATTGATATTTTTGTAATAACAGTGGATCACGCTTCCTGCTCAGCACCAAACAGCCACCAGACACAGTTAGCAACAAGCTGCTGAACATAGTGGAGCATTTAGCAGCTAAAAAGCTAGTTCTTTCCCTTTGGAGTTGGTGGAGACCAAAATCAGAGCTAAAAAAGAGTGAACATGGGCCTTGAAATTCATCATGTGGACACAAATACGACTCGCAATAAATGGCAATATTGCTCCGTAACTGCTGAATGTGTAAGTAAGCAACTATTTGCAAACAAGTTTGCCATATCAACGTATGTTGTGTTCACAACTTGCTTCCGTCGCCCCCAAGTGGCCCAAAAACACAGATTTTACAGGTTGAAATTAAATACTTGAACAAACAAATTGTTAGAATACTTGATATCAACTCATGTTATCAACCTAAACAATTTCTCCAGTCCTCAAACCAACATGACAAAAAAGGTATGTTTTCCCAAACTACCTGTGTGTCACTGATGTAGAAACAACAGCCGTGTTTTTTATGTTTACTTAACTAAAATACTTGAGTGTACAAAAAGATTTATGGTCAAAGACACACAACCTACTGTGATCAAAAAGAAGAAACAAACAACGAATCAGACTGGACTTGAAATCAGATGCTTTGTAAGACCTTTGGTGCTGCACTCTGCTATGTCGCATTAAACATATTAACATATGAACGTACTTTGAACAAATGACAAATTCTGTTATTTTGCTGGACGGGGAAGAGTCATCATTCACTGGATGGAAAGAACTTTTTAGGATTTGTCGTTTGAAGCCGTTTCACCAACCAACTTTGTCCTTTTCTTTGGTGAAGACAAGTTGGTGTCTCCTTCCTGAATCTCCCTGCTTCCGGTGGAACAGCCGGTTAACTTTCATAAAGGTGACTCAGAACCAATGTACCATATACAGCTATGGTTCTGACACTCTTAATCAAAACCCAACATATGCCACTTAATTTCTTGAACTTAACTAAATGCTGCATGCACATCACCTCTTGGTGCATTCAGAGGTCTTAACCCCCACTTTTGCAGAGAGACGGCTCGTCTCTGAGCACGTCTGACATGTCGTCTCCATGAGCAATCAAGCAGCAGACTAGTAGCTGAGACATAAAACAGAATCTGGGCAGGAGGGTCCCATCAGATCTCCATCTATGTCTGCCTGGCTTTCCCACAGCACAGATGATGATTGGGCTGCAGCCCAGCATCTCTGCCTCTCTCATACATTCAGTTTAACAGTATTTATGAGGCATTTCATTGACTACATAAACTTATTAGTCCTAACTCAACTTCACTTTCAGATTAGGTCAAGACCTCATTCCAATCTAGCCACTGAAAGCCCTGCCAAAACACTCCTCACTTGTCAGACTCCTCCAGATTCCCTGCTTGTGGGGACATTTGGTCCTCATAAGTATAGGCACACTCAGCCTCTTTCTGACTGACATGTACTCCCCCCCGCAATACACTTGGCCGTGGTCCTCGGTTGCATTCCGGGAACGCGTCTCGCTCGGTGTCAGATGTAACGGAGAGGAGCACCGCGAGTTCAAGCCCCGCACACGGCCAACGTGCCTCCACTCGTCGAGCCACTGCCTTGCCCCCCCCCCCCCCCCCCCCCCCCCCCCCCCCCCCCGCTTCTCTTTTTGAGGTTTTTCTCTTACTCTCCCCCTGTCCCCCCTCTCTCGCTCTTGCTTTTTTTATTTGTTCTCCTCCACCCCCCAGCCCTTTCTGTCGGCGTGCTCCTGGGAGCCATCAGTTCGCGCTGACAACGGCTGCTTAGCGGGGCTCGCGCGTGCAGCCCGGTCAAACTACAATCCTGAGCTTTCTTCCCTCAACTGGTAAAAGTCCTTCTTTGCGCTCTGTGGTCCACATTTCTCTTCCTTTCGGTCAAAACATAAAGATTAAGCACATATTCAGGGACCAAATATGTTATTAGCAATTAGAAGATCACCCCACCAAAACCATCAAAAAGTTTCAGTCTACACGTGCAGGGGATTTTCCCTTTTTCTTCAACGTTACAGCATCTGTCTGTCAATCAACTTGTGTGTGGGGGGGGGGGGGGTCTCAGTAACGGGTGATTTCTGAAACATTCAGCATGCTTTAATGAAAGCAGCCAAGATGATCCCGCAGCGAGCGGAGCTGCGGCGTCTGGATTCTCCAGCACGGAGAAGAGAGAAGGGGAGGAAAAAGGAGGAGTAAAAAAAGAGGAAGAGGTGTGCACTTACCCTCACCTTAACCCTTTTACCCACACAAAGTCTCTGTCTTTCTCTTCCTCATTCTGTCTTTCTTCCCAAACATCCCGAAATATTCAACAAACACACTCTTGTCATTTCTGTAGTAAACATAAGACTTTAATTTAGACTTTTTATTATTTTCTGTGTTTGACTTCTACGCATACCCGCTGTCACTAATTGCCACCATAATAAGATATGACAGATAGCCTATCAGCCTGACTACGACTCGATCTCTGCGCAGGGAGCGTCTGGCAGCGGCTGGACCCGACACGCTCTGAGATAATAAAAAGAAAAAGAAAAACGATCTGATTGTCTGATTGAGCCACAGTAGAGTGGGGGATAGATTGCAGTACTATAAACTAATTAAAAGTGAAGTGAAAGTATTTGATGGCGGCGCGCGGACTGGAGTCGCTCTGTGTGCATTACAGGCGCGCCTGGTGAGAACGACACATATGTTACAGGAAAATAGAGATTACCCGGCGTGAGATGAGACCTTATGGTTAAGTTTACCTCTACGCGTCATGGGATGTTGAGTCAAATTGAGGAAAGTAGTAAAATGATGGGCAGTTTAGGAGGAAAGGTACAAATTGGCGTTTTTTTCTTGTCTGACGGATCACCAACTGCAGCGCAATTAACAAGCTTTACGCATGTAGCAAAATCTGTGAAACTGTGCAGTATTGGTGTTTAAAAGTATCTCTACTAATCTATTATCTCACTGTCCCGTTGCACACTAACTCATCAGTAACTCGATATCGCCGACTGAGATCCGCTGAAGGAGCGCACACGCAGTAAGCCCAAGTGGGAAAAAAGTGTAGAAGTGTAATGAATGAACTCAAAGCAAAACAACGTCTGGGATGTCTTAATGAATAATGAATTAGATAAGACTGATTCCATCATACACGGATAAAGTCGCACTCTGTCCCCGGCGCATACACCGAGACCCGCGCTGACCCAGACACCGTGTCTCGCTCCACCAAACCCCCCCTCCCCGCCCCGTGGGCGCGCTTACCTGCAATAGCCAGTGGCAGGTCTCGCCGATGAACGGGAAGCCCATGGATCCTTTAGGCATGGGGAGTTTGCAGTTTTTATCCCGCGTGGCCGTCCATCTAAGCTGCCACAGCTGCTGGGAGACGGCGAGGAGCAGAGCCATGGACACCAGGCAGGCGGCCAGAGTGGCCAGAGCCGAAACGAGGTCGAAACTGTCGAACAGCATGATGATGGAGAGTCTGGCTGCCTCTCTGGAGCTCAGGATGACTTTTTTTTAAAATGGTAAAAGTTGCGCTGAAGTTTCTTTAAACTTTGTATTCGTGATGAAATCTGGTAGATCTGGATCCCCGGGGCGATTTAAAAGTTGGATAAAAGTTTTGGCGTAAAATGCAACTCTCCTTTACGCACTCCAAAGCCCCCTGCAATTGACAAGAGTCGGTTGTGTTTTCAGAATGAATGAACTGTGTGCAGTCCTTTTCAGATAGATTGAGTCTCTGTCTTAAAATAGTCACAAAGTGGCGTTCATCTGCGTAAAAAGTGCAAATCAGAGTGTCGACTGAGCGGAGGAGATGCTACAGGTGAGCTGTGCTGCCCGGCTCCCCGTATCTTCAGTATCACACATCAGCTTGTAAAGTGGAAAAAATAAAAACCATTAAAACTCACTTTGTTTTAATGATTCAAGCATTTAGGACGGTAATCACACAAGACTGGGGATGCTCGGTATCTCATGTTTGGTCTCGTTTGTGGGTCAGTAACTTAAAATGAAGTTGTTGTTTTTTAAGTGTCAAACTTGAAGGCAAGCAAAAAATCTCAAGGTAACACAATTATGTCAAAAGCTGGGACACCGTGGGGCACGTGGAAAAAGTGAAGTCGAGCCCTGGAACTAACAAGGGCTTTACTTTTTAAAACTTCTCGAGGGATGGAAAGACGTGGTTTGGGGGGAAAAATGAAGGAAAACTCTTCCAGGAATCGCGTCTCTGTCAACTCCCAAAAATGTTCAAAAGCCTCTTTGCAAAAGTTTTAATCTCTTTCTGGAGCAAGCACGATGAAGATGAAGTAAAGTGTAGACTTTTAAGATCCGTGAGCGTGCAGGAATGAAAAGGTGCGCAGGAGATGCTCAGGGGCCACCGTCCTGCTTCTCCTTCTCTCACTTTCTGGCGTCCACTCTCTTCTCTGTGTACCTTTCTGTTTCTGAGAGCGCTCTCTCTCTCTCTCTCTCTCTCTCTCTCTCTCAACGCTGGCTGCCTATACAAGTCACCCTCAGTGTGTGTGTGTGTGTGTGTGTGTGTGTATGCGCGCGTAAAGAGTGTGTGTGTGCGTCGAGCCAGAGGCACCAATGAGTGTTTATATAGAGCGGAGGCAACTGGAAGGCGAATAGGCGGCCAAGGGCTCCCGTCGCCCCCCTCCAACCCGACCCCACCTCCCTCCAGCGTCGGCTAGAGAGGGAGACTCCCCTCCCCTTCTCTCTCCTCTCCCCTTCCTCTCTCCATCCCTCCCCTCTGCTCCACCTCTTTCAGCTCCTGGAGGACCCCCCTCCCTCCTCCTCCTCCTCTCTCCCCTCAGAAGGAGGGGTGGTGTAAAGTGAGCAGCAAGCGGCGCAAGAGGAGAGGAGGCTTGGAGCGTGCTGGTGCTGGCAGAGCTCCAATGAGGGAGAGAGAGAGAGAGAGAGAGAGAGAAACAGCGCTTGCGCTTACTTGTATGACTTCTGTCTCCGTGCAGGACGTGCGCACACGTGAATTAATCACCTGCAGAATAAAACAGCGCTGCGCACACATCAGGATCGGTGGAACCTCTTTTTTTTTTTTACCGCGTAGCAGAGGCGTTGGACTCATCAATAACAAATTCCATCGTTGTTAGTTTCTACAGTAAAATGATCACTCCAAACTTGCCATCTAAGACGCGCCTTTACGCACGAGGTTTGGTGCGTATTTATAGTTTATACCCAGCTTCTGCAGTTCAAAATCTTCGTGTTTTCTCCCGTTCATGTTCCCGGTGCATCATTGGACACGAACGGACCTCGGCCAGAAACTGGCATCATTTGGTTCCAAAAGGGTTCTCTGCCAAATGGCTAAAATCTTCCTGAAGGAGTGGAAATGTTGTTCTAACGGTGACAAACTGATTCATAGCTCTTCAGTGGTCATTTACAGATTATCACCTTAGTCTCTTTTCATTGTTCACACACTTATGCACACTGGAGCAGTTTTGCTCAAGGGCACTGCAGCAGAAGAGAGACAGAAGAGAGTCCTGCACATTCAGTTTCTTTGTTCAGATTTGGCTTTTCTTTTCTTTTTTTCACTTGTTCTTTCTTTCTGTCCATCTGTCTCTCTCTCCTTCTCTATTTAGATTCTTTAATCCTTTTCTTGATGACTTTTCCTCTTTTTCTGACACCTCACCTTCAGCAGCGAGAGACAGACATGTGCTTTTCTTTGTTTCCTCCCAATTGTCTCCTTCTTCGCTCACCTTTACATTGCAGCCTCAATATTTACCCCTCACCTCTCTCTTATCTTTCCCATCACTCTCTGCTGCCTGAATCAAAGTTAAGCTCTGATGACCCGCGAGCTGAACCGACAGACTCAAGCGTCCCTTTAACAGAAAGGTCAACTCCAGGTTCAACTCCGGCTCCGGTCCCTGGCCACGTGTCCCCGTCCTCGACCTGACTTCTCCTTCTTTAGAAAACAATCAGATCAGTCAGATGCATGTGCTGGGGGAAGTCTGGGCTGTTCTCGGCACGCTGCTGAGCCACCTCTATTCCAAAGAAAATTACTGGCTTCAATTAGGTCATCTGACGGTGACAAAATCATGAGGAGAGATTTTAAGTTTCTGCAGTTTGTTTCACAATTGTTAAGTCAATCTTGATTTATCCTCTTTTTACTAATTTCTCAATTCATTTTAACCTCATCTCCTCTTCTTTTTGACAGTTTATTTATCTCCGCTGCTGGTTTCCCTTCTTTTTTTGTTTTAATATACACTAATATACTGTAGATGTTTCATGTATACAATCGCTTTGTCTCCTTTCCTTCCTCTGCATCCCTCTTCACCCCTTTCCTCCTTTTCTTCCTTTACTCTCTCGTTCAGCACAGAATAAGGAACACGTCTCAGAGGGATTTTTGCCCACTTTGGATATTTCACTGAAGAACTCCAGGTCTATCTCTCCCTCTCTCTTTTTCCTTCTCTTCTTTCCAGCGGCTCAAACTCGTTCCCTGACAACGGCTCAATGCTGCCGCCTAGCGGAGGAGAAACACATGGCAGCCGGCCAGAAAGAGGAAGAAAAGGGGAAATAGATTGGAAAGAAAGAAAACGGGAAGACTAAATTGTTTTGAGTTAATGGAATGCACTTTTGGTCTTTCTCCTCTTAAATTATTAGAAGTTTGGATGTGTGCTGCACACACTGCCATCAGAGACTTCCATTTTCTGGTGAACACACACCCACACTGATAGCTCATAAATAATCTACTGACATGGGACGAAGGTTAGTGAGTTAATAAGAACATATCAGTAA